>NC_143558.1:51830000-52455000 GCF_054136105.1 Typopeltis vanoorti | reverse complement strand
TTCCTTCCACTCCCTAGGGACCATACCAGAGTTCAAACTTAAGTTAAATAACCAAGTAAGAGGCATTGACAATACCTTTGCACATTCAAGCAACGCCCGAGCTGATATTCCATCTAAACCTACAGCAGTGTTTGCATTTAACTTTTGTAATATACTAAATACCTCTGATTTCTTAAATGCAATTCTCACATTAGTTATTGTTACAGGTACAGAGATATTCTCACTTGGGTGATAGACTTTTGAAAAGTGATCACTCAGTAACTCTACTATTAAATCTGAATTGGTCACCTCGATACCATCAGCACCCAATAAGGTTATCCTTCCAAAGTCACGCTTCCTTTTACTTGCCACATAGCGGAAGAACTCTTTGGGATTACCACTGATCGTCTTGGCTAATGTCTTCTCATAATCTGATTTAGCTTTTCTTACTATGCTGGTAACCTTCCTAGCTTGAGCCTTGTGCTGCTCATGGGTGTATTGATTGCCTTTCTCCTTGTAAGTTCTCCATAACATTTTATTTTTTGCAGATCAAACTTGATACTATTACTCATCCATCTAACGCCTAACTTGTTTGTCCTCCTGACCATGGGGACATAATCTGATATTGCCTTCCTCAGATACCCGCTGGTTTTATCCCATGCACTGCTAACATCTTTTCCTTCAACATATTCTGCCATAAGACTGCTGCAAGCTCACTCTGATGCTTGTTATAATTGCCTAACCTGTAGTTCCGTATATATCCCTTCTTAAGAGAGAAATGCACAAATTCTGCAACATCCCAAGTCAATACCACATGATCGCTCTCACCAGTTGGAAGTAACGAGGACACCTTACTTATGCATATATCTTCTGAACAAATGACCAGGTCCAATACTCTCACACTACATGTCCCTTCAGTTATGTGCTGTTTCAAGTAATTATCTCGTAGAAGATATATGAATTCCATTTCCTTTTTGCAACGTGATATTTCTTCCTTCCAATTGATATCACCATCACTAAAATCCCCAATAATCACTAACGCTGCACTAATTTGCTGATGCATGAATTCAATATCCCCACCCCCCACCCCCCATATAGCAGCAACCAACTGTATATTTGGTTGCAATGGTCACTATTTCACACCAGACCGCCTCAAATGTACTATCACTCACGTGTATCTTGATATACTACTTTCTTTGGCTGCAACACATCAGCTATCATCAACAGTACTCCTCCCTCTGTTCTATCTTTTCTATCCTCCCTGAAAATACTGTGCCCTTCACATTCAATTCCAGTGACCACATCTTCTGCTGACAGTGAAGTTTTGCTAATGCTTACAACGTTTGGTGAGATTGCACTGACTAATGCTGAAAATTCTTCCCTCTTATTTCGAATGCTTCTTGCATTTGTATACAAAAATTGCAGGTTCAATTTAGTTTTTGTACCAGCTTTAGAACTGATATACATGTCATCACTAATTTCAGTAGTCCTATGCCTATTTTTATCCCCTCTATTCTGCAACTATTCCGCAAATAAGGATCAACAATTATACAATCACTGCTTAAGTACAGCGCCACCTATTAATTAAGTGTAGAACTGCCATACATTATCTTACTCAGATATTGTCAGCTAATATAACGATTCTAAAACAGTAAGTAATTAAGAAATGAATAAGACAGCTAAATAAGTGTCGATTAGGAAGTGCAAGTCTGAATAGTTGTCAAGAAGTGAATGAAAGAAAAAACACAACAAAAGATAGATGTCTTTATAAAACTGTGCTCATTGGAAAAAATAACTTGCATGTATATTTGAATTACCAATCAATTCATTGAACTTGCAATTATTTAAAAATGACTACTATGTAGTCAAAACTCATGTGGGAGGTCCTTTTGTAATACATACAAATAATCAGACCATGCCTTAAATTACATTCAAATTCTCTGCAGATCCACACTCTCAGGTAATGCATTCCAGTCATTCAGCACTTTCCATGAAAAGAAAAGAAAAAAAAACAGCTTCTCACTCCTTTGCTCACACAATATTTATACAGCTTCCATAGATGACTTATTGTTTTACCTACATCGCCCATCATTCTATGAAAAGTCTCTTCACTGTTAACCCGATAAGAATGCCTTACCAACTTATATGTCTTTATCATATCATATCACACCTCCTCTTCCTATTCACTACACTGTAAATTGCATCTTCTGAATCTTTCTTCATATCAACATTCCACAGACCACAAAGAAACATAATCAATTGTCTCTGGACCATTTCCAATACCTCTTCATCTTGAAAATGATGTGACCAAATCAGAGCACCGTACTCCATATGTAACCTAATAGGCTACATATGGATAAAGCCTGCAAGGGCTTACACAATGGAACCATAACGTCTTTACTTCTACAAGTCAGTGTCCTTGGATCATTGCTAGAATTCATTGTGTTATTTTTACAACTTTAGCAATGTATCCACTAAATTTTATATCCGATCAACCCAGATCACTTATTCCTCCACCTCGTCCAAATTATCCCACTGTTTAAATGATTTCTGTTTGTTTTGTTTATGTATGTATTGTGTTGTGCACTTCATGTATCCTTACAGATGCAACTTTTGCAACTTACGTAACATGAAGTGTTACTTAAATTTACAGAAGCTCAATCCAATTGATGCAGTGACTTCTAATGTCATTCCTTTTAGAATCCAAGATTTGACTGACTCAAGACCAAATAAAATATATATATATATATATATATATATATATATATATAGATAGATAGATAGATTAGCCACAAATCAGGTGATCATGAAGTAATCTCACTTGGGTTGTGGCTAGTAACATCAATGCTTTTGTGAGGAAAGGATATATGTTGCAGTAAAAGGCTAGTGATTATGACATGCACAGGATATATAGGGTATTCAACCTGTCACCATACAGATGAGAAGAAGAAGAAGAAGAGGAATAGAAGAAAGCTTGAAGCTACAGCATGGAATGAGGAGTAGAGTGATAAGGAAATAAATACTGCTTAGGAACTGACAATGAAATATATAACAGCATCAACATGTGAATACATTTTGAAGGTCAAAAGGCTGAATAAAGTAGGTGTAAAAGGGATGAATGAGGGCATTGCGCGTGAAATATGGAAGAAGAAGAAGGCACTTTGGAGGCAGCACAAGAGGAATAATGGTAATAATCATTTGCATGAAGAGTATAAAGAGCAAGCCAGAAGAGTGACTAGTTGGTACAGACAACAAAAATGAAGTAAAGCCAGAAATTAGCAAATCAGGTCAAGAAAAATACTTGAGGTTTTTCGATAAGTGGCAAGTAGAAGGAAGAATAATTATGGTAAGATGCTGCTAATGGATGAAAGTGAGAGATTGATAACTGCTACAGCACCCATAGTCAAGGTATTCAGTGAGCAGTTCATCAAGGTGTTTCATCCTCATTATGAAATCAGAAGCACAAGATATAGAGAATAAAATGAAAGAAGAATTAATGGTGAGTGAATAAGAGGTATATGAGAGGTTAAGTAAGCTAGATGTTGATAAGCCAATAGGCCTTGATGACATATCATAAGGGAATGTTCCAAGGAGTTATCATCAGCCTTGGCCTACCTGTTTAACAAGAGTCTTACAGCAGCACAAGTTTCAAAGGAGTAAAAGGAAGGCAAAATTGTTCTACTTAACATTGGCCGCTAGAGGGATTCGTGTTCTGCAGTGTTTGTTGAGAGCTCCTGATAAGATAAGTGTTATTTTAAGTTATCATTGACAATTTTGCTTGAATTTTATGTAGTTTTATTTGCTTTGCGTATCTTAGTGTGCCTGTTTGTGTGTTTTTGGTGTTTCAATTATTAATTTGATAAAATACGATAGAAGCGAGCATGGCTCCCGCAAGAAGGAAAATGGCGGCTAGTAATAATGGTTCGCCATCTTTGTTCAATAACTGTAATATAAAGGAGATTATCCAGTGTACTATCTGTGAAATGTACGCTTTGCAGAGAGCAGTTGGAGTATGGTTAGATGATGATGATAATGGAGTGAATGTGTGTAGAAATTGTAAGGAAAATGAGGAATTAAAGTGTATTTCAAGTCGTGAGTGTGATATTTTTATCAAATATCAGAATGAAGAAAATAGTGATATGATAAGAAATTGTGAGGTTGTACCAGAGAACTGTGAGGGCGTGAATGTACAAAGTATGAATGATGATATTAATACAGAGCAAATTAATGGCTTAACAGATAATAAAAAAGATGAGATAGATGCAATGAGTGAGATCGTGTTGTTGAGTGGAGCGATACATAGAGCAAAGCAGCAGCTAGAGCGTATGCACAAATGTCTACCGAGTGTACCAGCCAATAATAAAAAGTATCACAGGAAAAATAAGAGTATGATTGTGAATGTAAACAAAATGAAGGAGCAAGTGCTGTATGGAGATTCGTTAGTATGAGGTGTGTTAGTAGAGGATTTGACAAAATCGTACCAACCTGGTGCGAACATCAAGGACGTAAGCGAGTCTATTAGAGAGCAAAAGGAAAGGGTGAAAGAAATTATAGTTGTGGCCGGTATGAATGATTTGAAAGGAGATAAAATGGAAATGATAGAGGACCTGAATGAATTGTTTGAGGTAACAAAAGAAAAGAGTGAGAGAGTTAAGATGATTAGTCTTTTTCCGCAGTACGACAGTGAAGTGTTTAGAAGGAGGGCCGTAATTGCAAATGACTTTATGCGTGGGTCATGCATGACGAGTGGTGTGGAATTTGTGGATGTGTGGAGTGAGTTCAATGGGCGAAAGGATCTGTATAAGATGGATAGTTTGCATTTGAATGGATTCGGTGTAAGGAGACTTGAAAAAGTGTTGTTGAATGAAGTGGATGTGCAGAATCAGGGAAACTAGATTTATTAAGTGTGGGAGTAGATATGCAGACCTTAGGGAGGCAGTTGAGTGTATGAATGAGTATAATATGCCTGAGCGAATAAGGACAACAAATCAGAATGGGATAGTTAGTATAAGGCATCAAGGTAGGGATGGGGCTAATGGGGGGGGTCTGCAATTCATGTACACTAATGCTAAGAGTATTAGGAACAAGAATGAAGAATTTTTGGCCTTGGTTGGCACTTCCAGATCACAGGTTATTGACATTAGTGAAACATGACTGACTGTAGATGATATAGCTAGTGGGATTGAATGTGATGGGTATAGTGGGTTCAGGAATGAGGGAGAATAAAATGGGGGGAAGGAGTATTGTTGATGATAGCTGATGAGCTGCAGCCAAGGAGAATAGAAGTTGAATTGCAGGATAGAGAAAATAGCATATTTGAGGCCATTTGGTGTGAGATTGTGGCTACCAGATCAAAATATACAATTGGGTGCTGCTATAGACCAGGTGATGGAAAAGATGGTGGAGATAGTATGCACAAGCAAATAGAAGAAATGAGTGGAAGGAGGGTAATTATTATGGGAGATTTCAACTATGGTCGCATTGATTGGAGTGAGGAGAGGACACACGGGAGGAAGGAACTGGATTTTATGCGGTAATTAAGGGATAACTATCTGCGACAGCATGTAATGGAAAATACTTGGGGTCAGAGAGTGCTTGACCTAGTAATTGCATCTGAGGATTTAGCTGTAACTAATATGACCACATTACCACCAATCAGTGAGAGTGATCACAGGGTCTTGACTTGGGAGGTGGCTAAAGGTGTGGAATTTACAATTAAGACAGGGTACATGTGGAATTATTGGGCTGGTAAGTATGACAAGCTTAGGAGTTTGATTGGTTCAGTGCCATGGCATGTAAAACTGCAAGGGCTAGATGTTGATAGTGCATGGGAGGCGGTTGAGAAGTGTTTGCAGGAGACATTGGCTGACTGTATACCTAGAGTCCGAATAATATATCAAGTAGGGGTTAAATGGATGAATAACACCATTAAGTAGCTTCAGCTGCAAAAAAGGAAACAACTGTGGAGAGAATTTAAGGAGAAAGGTGACCGGCAGGCACATGAACGATATAAAGCGCAGTCCAGAAGGGTAACGAGTATGGTAAGAAAAGCAAAAGCAGATTATGAAAGAACATTAGCCATACAGGCTAAAGAGAATCCAAAACAGTTTTTTAGATATGTTGCAAGTAAAAGAAAAAATGTATATGGCAGAATGATTTTAAAGAATGCCGATGGTAGAGAGGTAACTGAATCAGTTGATATAGTTGAACTACTGAGCGAGCACTTTGCAAGAATATATCATCCAGGTGGTGACATTGCAGAAATGAATGAACCAATAGATTATATGGGAATTGTGGTGAATGAAGTGGAGGTGAGTAGTTTATTGCAAAACCTCAGTGTCAATACATCTGTGGGATTGGATGGTGTACCAGCTCGTGTCGTACGTGAAGTGTCTAAAGAACTGTCAGTACCCTTGACCATTTTGTTTAATTTGAGTCTCGGGTCTGGGTTAGTCCTGAGGGGGTGAAAAGAGGGGAAAATAGTTCCACTGCATAAAGGAGGTTCCAAGACTGCTGTTGTAAATTACCGACCGATTAGCATATCAAGAATCATTGTCAAGGTCTTGGAGAAATTAGTCAAGAAAAGAATACAGGATTGGATAGATGATAATGGGATATTGTATGGGGGACAACATGGTTTTGTGAAGGGAGATCATGCCTCAGTAACTTGCTCACATTTTATAACACAGTGACGGCTGAACTGGATAAGGGTATGTGGATTATAACGATGTTACTGATAAGATCATAAAGAAAATACAAAACAAAACAGAGAATTATAAAAATAAATAAATGCACGAAGCGTATACAACAAATTATCCATACTGATATTCCCACTAAGCACTCATTCACATACGTGTAATTGATTCCATATCACACAAATTATGTAACCATACTTTATAATGGGTTTACAGTGATTCTACTGGACCTTGCCAAGGACTTGAAAAGGATACCACATGGAACTGTAATCAGTAAACTGGAGCAGATGGGGATGGATATAGGGTTGGTGAGATGGATAGGAGGGTGGCTGATGGAGAAATACCAGAGAGTGGTTTATTCAGGAGTTGAGTCCAAAAGACGGCTTGTGACTAGTGGTGTGCCGCAGGGTTCTGTTCTTGGACCACTACTTTTCAATTTGTTCATCATTGATATAGGAAAGGATTTGAGATGAAATGTTCACTGGTTTGCTGATGATGCAAAGTTGGGTAGAGCAATTGTGAGTGCACAGGATGTCAAAATTCTGCAGGATGATTTGGATAGTTTGGAGGTCTGGGCTAGGAAAAATGGATGTCAATTTAATGTGGAAAAGTATAAGGTTATGCATTTTGGGGTGTAAAGATTAGCAGTATATCACATTGGTGGAACTGTACTCCAGGAGATTGATGAGGTCAGGGATTTGGGAGTGTTGGTGGATAGGGAATTGAAGTTTATGGGGCACATTGCAAAAGTGGCTAAATCAGCTCATCAAATCACTTGGCTTCTGAAAAATACTTTAACAAGCAGAGACAAACAAGTTATTGTTCCTCTGTATCGAGCCTTGATAAGACCCCATCTAGACTACTGTGCCCAGATATGGGCTCCTTCTTCTTGATGGGGGAGGAGGTGGAGAGGATCCAGAGATGAGTGACCAAGATGATAGCAGGTCTGTGGAATGAACCTAATGAGAACAAGTTGAAGATTTGTGGGTTGCAAAAATTGGTCGATAGGTGGAAAAGGGGTGATATGATTGAGACATTCAAATTACATTCAAGAAAATTATGTATGTATATATTACTATGGAAAAATGTATGTGGATTATAATGATATTACTGATAAGATCTTAAAGAAAATACAATACAAAACAAAACAGAGAATTATAAAAATAAATAAATGCACGTAGCATATACAACACATTTTCCATACTGATATTCCCAGTAAGCACTCATTCACATATGTGTAATTGATTCCGTATCACACAAATTATGTGACCATACTTTATAATATGATGGATTTGCCTACCACTGTTGTCCCTATTAATAAGCTAATGAGTGAATGTATTCCAAAAGCCAAAAGGCTGAATAATGATGTAAAATGGATGAATGAGTAGCTTAAGCATGAAATCTGGAAGAAAAGGTACTTTTGAAGTAGTACAAGAATAATGGTAATAATCAGTTACATGAAGAGTATAAAGGACAAGCCAGGATACTAACTCAGTAAGTACAAGAAAAGTACATTATGAGCAAAAATTGGCAAATCAGGCAAAGAAAAACCCTAGAGTTTTTTAGATATGTGGAAAGTAAAAGGAAGAATGATCATGGTAAGATGAAGTTAATGGATGAAAATAGTAGAATGGTAACTACTGAAGAACACACCATTGAGGTATTGACATAGGAGAGTGAGCAGGAGGTATTTCAGGAATTAAATAACCTTGATGTAAATAAGGTGATAGGATTTGATGATATATTACCAAATATCTTATGGGAATGTTCCAGGGAATTGACAGTAGCACTGGCATGCATGTTTAATAAGAGTCTTAAAACAGCACAGGTTCTAAGGGAGTGGAAGGAAGGCAGAATTGTTCAGCTGCATAAAGGTGGTGGTGGTGATAAGGCTGTAGCTTCAAATTATAGGACAATCCATATATCTGGAGTTGTGGGAAAGGTACTGGAGAGATTAATGAGAATTAGAATACTGAAATTGGTTGATAACAGCAGTACACACTCGGTGGGGAAGTTTAAAGGAAGTAGTAGAGGAGATTAGAGATCTAGGAGTGATGGTGAACAAGGAACTGAAATTCAGGGACCATATTGCCCAAGTTATAAAGACATCACATCAGATAATGGCAATGATGTGGAGGACCCTGAGATTCAGAAATAGAGAGGTTATGATGCCATTGTCCTTGATCAAGACTCATATGCATTATTGTGCACAGAGTTGGTCATCAGGTTTTCATGGTGATGAGGATATGCTGGGAAGGGTCCAGAGAAGATTCACAAAGATGGTCGGTGGTCTTTGGAATATGAGGTACAAAGACAGAGAAAATGTAAATTGCAAAGCATTGTGAATAGGAGAAGGAGGATATGATTGAGACATATAAGCTAGTCAGGGGTTGTTATCAGGTTGGCATGGAAAAGAGTTTTCAAAAAATGGGAGAGAGGGATAGAACAAGAGGCAATCCCTGTAAACTGTATAAAGAAGGTGTTAGCAGAGAAGTGAGGAGTAGGTTCTTTGCATGGAGAGTAGTTATTGAGTGGTATACATTGCTTGAGTGTGTTGTGAATGTAGACACATTGAATCAGTTTAAGGCATGGTTGGATGAGCATTGCATGCAAAAGTCTGTACCTCCCATGATGACTTTCTGACTCCATGGAGGTCAGATGATGATAATAATAATAATAGACATACAAAAGTATTTATTACTGGTTTATTACTGTTGCGAGTGGGAACGTTGAATGTTGGAAGCATGACTGGAAGGGGAAGAGAGGTGGCAGACATGATGAGGAAGAGGAAGTTGGACATTTTATGCATGAAGGAAACAAGGTGGACGGGGGAAAAAGCGAAGGAACTAGGAGATGGGTATAAATTGTTCTACTCTGGAGCGAATAAAGAGGGAAGAAATGGTGTCAAAATTGTAGTGTGTGGCAGAATGAAGGGAGAAGTACTGGAAGTGAGCAGGAGGAACGATAGGATCATGCAAATGAAACTGGATCTTGGAGAAGAACAGCTGGTTGTCTTATGTGTATATGCCCCACAAGTTGGCTGTACAGCAGAAGAGAAGGATGAATTCTGGAATGTGCTAGATGAAGAAATGAGGGAACTGGAAGAAAACGAGATGGTGATTGTCAGAGGAGACTTGAACGGACACATAGGGAGACAGAATAAAGACTGTGAAAGGGTGCGTGGTGCCATGGAGTGGAAATGATGAACCAGGAAGGAGATAGGATCTTGGACTTTTGCATGCAGTAGCGGTTGATCTGGCAATTGTGAACTCCTTTTTCTGTAAGAGGGAAAGAGCATTCGATAACATTCAGAAGTGGCAACAACAGTTCACAGATTGAATACATTTTGACTAGAAGAAAACATCTTAAGGCAGTAACAAATTGTAAGGTAATCCCAACAGATTAGGTGGTGCAGCAACACCAGCTGCTGTGCACAGACTTTGAAATAAAATCAAAGACAGGAACCTTTGGAAGCCACGAGAGGAAGAAAATTAAGTGGTTTCACCTAAAAGAAGAGGGTGTGAAGAACCGTTTTAGGGAGAAGGTGTTAGAGAGGATTTCAGATGGACTAGAAAGTGTACAAGACTGGTGGAGACATAATTCTAAAGTAATTCTAAGCTGTGCAATTGAGGTGCTTGGTGAAACATCTGGAAAGATTAGAGAGCAGAAGGAGGGCTGGTGGTGGAATAATAATGTACAAGATGCAGTGATGGCTAAGAGGAAGGCAAAGCAGAAGTCGGATGAGTCAAGAGTGGAAGAGGACAGAAAGGAGTACAGAAAGAAAAAGCAAGAAGCCAAAAGAGTTGTTGCACAGGCAAAGGTCATGTTATATCAAGACCTTTATGATCAATTAGAAACAAAGGAAGAACAGAGAAAGATTTATTGATTGGCAAAATGTAGAAATAAGGCATCGAAGGACATTGTACATGTGAGGCAGATCAAAGACTCTGGAGGAAGAGAATTAAGGAAGGATGTGGATATAAGAAACAGATAGAGAATATACTTTGAAGGGCTTTTGAATGAAGAAAATGCAAGGACTCACAGAGAAGATAGGGAGCCTAATGAGGGGATGGTGCAGAACATTAGTAGAGTGGAAGTGAAGGAAGCTGTAAAGAGGATGAAGAATGGAAAATTGGTAGGCCCTGACAGGATACCAGTGGAGGCATGGAAGGCATTAGGGGAAGAGGGAATTGACCTGCTGTGGGACCTGTTAATAAAAATTTGTCAACAGGAAAATATACCTGGGGAATGGAGGGGAAAGTACTCTTGTCTCCATCTACAAGAGTAAAGGGGATGCCCAAGACTGTAAGAATTACAGAGGAATAAAGTTGATGCCCCACACAATGAAGATCCTAGAGAGGGTTCTTGATGGAAGACTGAGGAAGGAAGTGGAGATTGCAAAGGAGCAATTTGGCTTCAAGCTTGGTCGATCGATGACAGATGCTATCTTTGGGTTACGACAGATGATGGAAAAGTTTCGAGGGAAGCAACAGGAGCTACATCTAGTTTTTATTGATCTGGAGAAAGCTTATGATAGAGTGCCAAGGAAAGAAGTCTGGAGGTGTTTGAGGGAGAAGGAGGTACCGGAAAAATATGTCAGATTGGTGCAGGAGATGTACAGAAATGTGAAGACAAGAGTTCGAACCTGCCTGGGAGAGACAGAAAGTTTTCCAGTGACAGTTGGCTTGCATTAAGGGTCAGCATTAAGTCCATTCTTGTTTAATATTGTGATGGAGGTGGTGACAGAGGAGGTGAGAGAAGACACACCTTGGGGTATGTTGTATGCAGATGACATCGTGCTGTGAGCAGAATCAAGTGAAGAAGTGGCAGCTAAACTGGAAAGTTGGAGGAAAGTACTGGAAGCGAGAGATATGAGACTGAGCAGAGGTAAGACAGAGTATATGTGTTGCAAAGTGGATGGCAAGCAGGAGACAGATCTAGAGCTGGAAGGAAATGTCATCAGGAAGGTCAGTGACTTTAGATACTTAGCTTCAACAATGAAAGAGGATGGTGAGGCCGAGAAGGAAGTGGGATGCAGGATGGAGGAACTAGAAAGAGATGGCTGGAGTGCTATGTGATAAGAGGGTACTGATCAATCTTAATGGTAAAATCTACAGGACAGTAGTGAGACCAGCTATGACGTATCTACGGAAACTGTGGCCCTGAGGAAAAATAACATCAGCAGGATGGAGGTAGCGGAGATGAGAATGCTTAGGTGGATGTGCGGTGTGACCAGAAAGGATCGTCTGAGAAATAATTATGTAAGGGGAACAGTGAAAGTTACAAACTTAGGAGCAAAGATATAGGAGGCATCGAGATGGTTTGGTTATGTGATGAGGAGGGAGGAAGAGTATGTGGGAAGTAAGGTCATGCAGATGGATGCGCAGGTGAAGAAGAAGTGCAGATGGCCAAAGAAGAGATGGAGGGAGATGGTGGAGGAGGACTTGAGGATGAAGAACTTGGATGTGGCTACAGCCCAAGATAGGCGGTTGTGGAGGAGACTCACCACAAACAACGACCCTACTTAAGCGGGGAAAAGCTGCAGAAGAAGAAGACTAGTTAGTCATTTTTTGCAAAATAAATATCCATTCACATGCTTTTATTATTATGTAGAAAACAAACAGACAAGCAAAGCCCTTCATAAATTTGTACATGATTAACTAAAGTTTATAGGATCATCTGTAATTCATATCCAACCATAGTAACTTATTGTACCACCCATAATATGACAGTTGTAAAACATTGGATATTTATTTGACTATAAATTTTAATATCAGAAATAACAGCAAGACTTCAGACACCTTTTCTCTTTGCTATGGTATGGACAATTGGAGCAGCAATAGATAATGTCAGAAGGATAAAATTTGATGAATTTTACGGAGAACTTGTGATTAGTAATGTTCAAAATCATCACAAACCTAAAATATTCCGTCTGAACAAAAATCAACTTTTCCTGGATAAGGAGACAGTATATGATTTTATGTACAATACAAAAAAAAGAGATTGGATCAAATGGCTGGATACAATAGATAAATCAGAAACCAGTTTACCAAAAGATGCACATGTTAATGAATTTATAATTCCCACAGATGAAACAGTACAACAGAAATTTATGCTTCAGATTTATTTATCATGAGATACCTCACTTTTTGTAGGGCCTACAGGAACTGGAAAATCAGCACTAACTAATAGTTATCTTGTACATTCACTAAAAGAAAAATAAATCCCTAGTGTGAACTTTTCTGCAAGGACAACAGCTAGCCAAACGCAAGATATTATTATGTCCCAATTGGATAGGAGAAGAAAAGGAGTGTTTGGACCTAGAATGGGAAGAAAGTGTGTTACTGAAAAATCGTATGGTAAACTATAAATTCTGCATCACTTCAACCTGAGTATTTACATCTGGGTCTGGCTCCCACTGACGAGACCTCAACAAAGGCCGAAACCGGTCTGGATAGTGACTCCCCCATAATGTATGACATCATACATGTCCACTAGGAGATGTGTTTTACATTATGGGAAATACTAAGAATAGTGATCAGAGCTTACTTCACCTTTACTATGAGTTGCCCCTGTCATGAAAGGTTTGCTTATGCTTGAATCCGCCGAAACTTTAAGTTTTCTATATTCGGCACAAAACTCTTGTAGTTTCTCTATTCAGCTTTAAAATAATGTTGGAATCAATATTCACTTCACTTTGCATCACTGAAGTAAAGCCTATTGGCTCTCTTTTTCCAGTAATTCTTGGTGCCTTGATGTGACATCTTTTTTGGCAACTCATATGGTAAAGTATAAGTTCTGCATCACTTCAATCTGAGTAAGTATTTACACCAGGGTCTGGCTCCTACTGACGAGACCTTAACAAGGGTCGAAATTGGTTGGAAGCATGGGTGATGAATGGCAATGCTGTAGCCCATGAAGTTTTAACTGAGGCTCGGCTGTTGTTGTCACCCAGGTCCTGGGTGTGTGTGTGTGGGGGGGGGGGTGATAATGAATAGCAATGCTATAGTTCATGAAGTTAACTGAGGTACGGCTGTTGCTGTTATCCCTCGGATGAGATATGAGCAAATGAGTGATTCTGCTTGGTAGTGGGGTGAGCCTGCCATAGTGTAGAGCCAACCGGTTCTGAGAGTTCTTCTCAGTGGCAGGGTGAGCCTGCTACTGAGGGGAATAATGCTGAGTTTTTGGAGTTTGACCTGTACTTGAACATTCAACAAAGGTCGAAACTGGTCTGGTTAGTGACCCACCCATAATTTATAACATCATACGTGTCTGCTAGGAGATGTGTTTTACATTATGGGAAATACTAAGGATAGTGATCAGAGCTTACTCCACCTTTATTATGAGTTGCCCCTGTCAGCAAAGGTTTGCTTATGCTTGGATCCGCTGAAATTTTTATAGTTTCTATATTCGGCACGAAACTCTTGTAGTTTCTCTATTTGGCATGAAACTCTTGTAGTTTCTCTATTCGGCACAAAACTCTTGTAGTTTCTCTATTCAGCTTTGAAATAATGTTGGATTCAATATCCACTTAATTTGAAGAAAGTCCTTTGTTTTTATAGATGATCTCAATATGCCAGCCAAGGAAAACTAGAGTGTTCAGCCACCAATTGAACCGTTGCGATAATGTTATTAATTTCAACTATGGGACCCCCCCCCAGGTGGTGGTGGTTGTGGATTGTAATGATATTACATCACGTTTTACTCATCATATGAATGTCATGGCCATCGATGTTTTTGATTAACTTACTTTAACAAAGATCTTTTCTTCAATCACCGACTGGCACTTCTCAAAAGGATACAATGCATCTAAAGCAAGATTTGGAAAGGTAGTAGTAGTAGAACAAACAAAGTATGTTTACAAAGAAGTTACTAAAAAAATTCCTTCCCGCACTATCAAAAAGTCATTATATGTTCAATTTGCATGACTTTGCTCATGTAATTCATGGAGTTTTATTGATTCCAAATATCCATCTACAAGATGGAAATAAATTAATGTGCTTGTAGATTCATGAAGTTTATTGAGTATTCTATAATCGTCTTATAGATGATGAAGACAGGTCTACACTTTTTGCAATTGTCTCTGAAGCAATGAAAGTTTGTTTCAAACAACCAATGGACAAACTTCTTGAACATTTGTCAAGAAAAACACTAGTGGATGAAGATGTAAGAAGAGAATCAGAACAAATTGTGAGTTCTCTGTGCATTGATAATACCAATTTCTTATGGAGGATCATGATATGAAGATGTGTGAATATATCTGTCTGCAAAAGATGGCATCCAGTAAACAGAAAATCCAAAATTACTAGCAGAGTTAATGTATTAAAGTATTTAAAAAGAAATTTATTTTTTGGAGACGACATGTTTCCTGAGGAAGAGGCTAAAATATACGATGAACTAACAGATATGGATTAACTCACTACTATAATGGAACATTATTTGAATGATGTTTCAGTAAGGAAATACCGTGAGTAGACATATTAATTAAAATTATAATAACGGAATTAACTCATGTAAAATGTTATTTATTAAGTCAGTTCCTCATGGAACAGCTTTATAAAGAAACATGTGAAACTTGACTTCACTCTCCTAACTTAAACAGATCCGATGGTCACCTATACCCTTTGTGGGAGATAGTACTTTTTAGATCAGTTAATCTTTCCTAACTTTTTAATTATATATATATATATATATATATATATATATATATATAATTTATTTATCTATTTTTTTATTTTTTAAATAAGTTCGGAAATTTAATGACCTTTTTTAGTTATCTTACATTAACTACTTAGGTAACGCCTTTTGGAATCGACAGTTGTTGTTTAATTTGCTTTTTACATGTGCTGAAGATGCCTGTAATACTCACGCAAACATTTTACTAATAAATAATGTGATTTTGAATGATTTTACATCGCTGAAGTGAAGCCTTTTGGCTCTCTTTTTAAGTAATAAATAATATTTTATGTGAGTTAATTGCATTATTATAATTTTAATTAATCATTTGAGTGAATATAACATGATGAGTAAAGCACCTATGTCACTGTTATGTTCAAGTTTGCAATTGAACATATATCTCATATTAGTCATGTTCTAAAACAAGATAATGGACATGTTCTTTTGATGGGTAAGTTTTCATTTATATGCTTCAGTGATGCTTTTCTAAATTTTTGGATGTTGGTCATCCAGACCATGAAAGCATTGTTTAATTTGCATCTCCTTTTATCATATTTCTAAAAAGTTTAACTACTAACTTAATTACTATCAGTAATCACTAATCTATTATTATTAGTAATCATTAATCACTATTAGTAATAGTGCAGATGTGGCAGCCCTGCAAGAGGATTTGAATAAACTTGACAGATGGCAAATGAATGGGGATTTCAGTTTAATGCTGCAAAATGCAGTCTTGAAGTTTGGGTTAAGTTAATAGAAGGTTGCATACTCAATTGGAGGAAGTAGGGAAGACAAGAGATCTGGGGGTGAAATTCAGGGAACATATCACAAAGGTGGTGAAGGTAACCCAGAAGATTGCTGCAATACTGAGAAGGACTCTGACCTGCAGAGATAAAAGAATTATTGTTCCATTGTATAAGACCCTGATCAGACCACCCTTAGACTGTTGTTCTCAAATTTGGTTCCCCAGGATTTGAAAGGGGAAAAATTAACTGTGGAAAGGATACAGAGGTGGATAACAAAGATGGTTTCAGGACTGTACAATGTTAGTCATGAGGATCAGCTGAGGGAATGTAGACTGCAGAGTTTGGTAGATAGAAGGAGAGGTTATATTATTATTGATACTTTTAAACTGTTGAGAGGTAGTTACAGGGTTGACACTGGGAAGTTCTTTTGCTTGGTGGAATAGTAGGAAGGAGCAATAACAGGGGACCATCCCTGGAAGTTATGAAAGGAAGCTGTGAGCAAGAGGGTGAGCAGTAGTTTCTTTGCATGGAGGGTGGTTGAACCATGGAATGCATTGCCTGATAGAGTGGTGAGAGCAAGAATGGTCAATGAGTTCAAGGAGTGGTATGATAAATTTTGTGTTTCATAGGAAGGACCTTCCAAGATGAGTCTTTTGATTCCATGGAGGCCTGAATAATAATAATATTAATAATAACAAATCAATTTACATTCATGCCTATTTTTTTCTTTCAAAATGCCAGTCATATGTAAATAGTCCATATCGGATTAATGTAGATTGAAATATAATTATATAAATCTTTAGAAATTTTAAAATACAGAAAAATATTGAATTTTTTTATTTTTAAATTAATTAAAATCCAAATCTTAAATTTTTTAAGATGAGCCTGTGTAGCTCAGTAGAAGTGCCGTTTGCACTCTATGGCACCTGACCGCACGAGGAAAGACTTATGTTTGAATCTAGTCAAAGACTAGAGGAACATTTTCTAAGCTTTTCTCAACCGGTTCCCAAGTTAGTCAATCTCTGGCACAGGCAAGTGGGTTTTTTTCTCCTAGAAACTCATCCCCCCCCCCCGTAAACTCAAGAAAATCGGCCGTCGAATGCACACTATTTTCAGACATTAAAATTGTGTTAGGGTTAAGGACCACAAGATGGTGGCACTTTATAGCCACCTTCTTCACTGCGTACCGATTAATTAGTGATAACCTTGAGGCAGCTATCTCTGATTGGCTACCAGTGGAGATCAAACTACTCACTCAGTCTCCAAAAGTTAGATAGGGCTAAAACCACCTCGCTTACTCCCTATGCTGAAACAAAAAGGCATTAGCTGATTTTTTTTTTAATCTTAAATTTTAATTAAACTGATAAAAATTTAAATCGTAATTAGAATTTAAAATTTATCAGTTTCTAACATATCCTGAAAGCAATCTTTTTCTTTCTACATAGTTTGATGTTTCTGGAAAGTATGCATGTAGAAACCAGAAATAATATGAGACAATTTGTGTTTCCCACATTTCTGAAAACAGTAACACAATCTGGCAAGTGCCCCATGACCTTATTAATACAACCATATTATTATAAACACCTTTGTGTTTTCAGCTAATTATTGTTAATTAATTGCTGGCCTGGTTGGACAAGTGGTTAGTGTATTTGCTCTCCATCCAAAAGGCTGCGGGTTCGAATTCCACCATGGGCATGGATGTTTGTGATTGTCTGTGAAAATACTGGTGTTGGTGGTAGATGGGATTGCTGTAGATGATGAAAGTAGTCATGGTTCGTTGTAGTTGGTGGATTGAGTGATGGAGATGGAGAGTTGTGGAGTAGGTGCCCTTTCTCGATTAGTCTTTGGACTCCCCTGGAGTTGCCACATAATAATAATAATAATAATAATAACAATAATAATAATAATAATAATGTTTTGATGCTTGAAAAATACAAACAAATAACTGTAATATAATAAATTTTATTACAAATAACTGTAATAAAATACAAACATATGACTGTATTTGGGAATGCTCTGAAGATGTCAATAAGGATATCAGTCTTAAATTTAGTGACTCAAAAGATCTTTTAATTCTAGAGATGTAGGTGATGACAAGTGGCACATGCTATGTATGCTGAGAAAAATTTCACACTGCATACCTAAATTCCAAATATTTTATATCTTTTTTAAAAAATTGGAACACCTAAATTTTTTTGCAAATTAAAATTAAAATCATCAAATAAATGAAAGTCTTAAATTTACTATACTATTTGTTTTAAAAAAAATAAAAATTTTACATATAATTTTATTTAAAATTAAATATAATTAATATTATATTCTTTAAAATATATTTTATAGATCTTAATGTACCATAAAAGGAAATTAAAAGCATAACAAATTGTACCTTAGCATATTTTGCAACAGCTTCTTTTTCTTGTAATGTAGGTTTCAATGTTGCCCGTTGTGTTTTTATTTCTGCTTCCATTAGCTGTAACCATTCTCCCACCTTTTCATATTCATCTTTAAATTCTCGAAGTTGTATGCATATGTTATCTAAAATGAAAAAAATATTATCAATATGACATTAGTGTAGAATATAAAAATATAATAAAAAAGGGAATAACAGCAAACCTGTGGAGCTCTGTGGAAATGGTGATTGCACAGTGCTAGGTTGCCCGAAGAATGACCATTTTAAGTTCGATTCTAGCCATTGACTATACAAACTTTTTCTAAGTTTAGTTCCCAAGTTAGTTGATTGCTGGAATGGGCAAACAGGGCATTCCACCTGAAAACTTGTGCTTTTCGTTCTGTAAACTCAAGAAAATCAATTGTAGAATACACACCATATCAGACAATAATATTGCGTTAGGGTTAGAGACCACAAGATGGTGCCAGCATGCTCTTCTCCCCGTATGACAATTGAAATCGCTGATAGTCTTGGACTAGCATTCTATGATTGACTAAGGTCAGAGATGACCACTACCCACTAGTCTTCAAAAGTTAGGGCTAAACGGTCACACCAGTTTCATTTATAATTATTATTAATATAATTTCAAAATTTTGTTCAGTAATAAGACTCATCATAGGAGGTTGGCCTTAGGAAACAGACAGAATACTACTGCTTAAACTCATTATATGCTGCACTCTCACTGCATATTGCAATATGTTCCATGTTTCAACCACTCGCTATGCAAACACAATTACCTCTCACTTGCTTACTCACCACTTCAGGGGATGAGATGACTCTTGTATTTTTGCACCATATGAAAAATCTCTCTGCTCACAATCTGATAAATACCATTCAATAAATACCTCTTAATAAATGTCTCTCTTTAAATGGACAATGAGAGAATTAAAAAAAACTGAAATGTGATTAGAGAGGCATGGGGAAGACAAAAGGAATAAGCAGCAAAAGGAGAAACAAAACAGCACTGTATCAGGTAAGATTTATTATTATTATTATTATTAACATCTGACCTCCATTTCTTGTAGATAGGTTTATATGTTGGTTAGACATACTTCTAATTTTTTAGGAAATTATAACATAAAACTATATTATTAATTATAAAAACTTTAATTAATAACTACCTATATTTCAGCAATGTTACATTGCCATCTTCAGGGATCACAAAACAATGATATATGCATGCAAGAACTAACACTAAGCAAATGAGGCCGAAGAAAGGCAACTGAAGTTGGTCCTAGAGTCCTAAATGTGCCCCTCCCCCCTCCAGCAGGCTAAATAGGGTTGTCTTGGCTGTTGGGCTGATGTTCTTAGAATGTAAGCTTTCGAAATTTGGGGCAGTCTTCTTCACCTGAGAATCATATACAGTGATATTCTTAGACTTTGTAAAATCGTTTGATAGATTACCATCAATCTATCAAACGATTTAGATGGTTAGATGGATCAGAAATTGGCTCTCTCTGAATAATACCAGCAGGTTGTGTATGATGGAGCAGTGTCTCAAAAAAGAAGGATAACTAGTACAGTGCCCCAGGGTTCTGTTCTTGAGCCCCTGTTGTTTAACTTGTTTGTAAACAATACAATATATCACGTGGACTGACTGGGGATTTTCAGTTATTTGCTGCTGATGATGCAAAGTTGGGAAGAATTATAAGTAGCACTGCTGATGCTGAATCCCTTCAGGAAGATCTGAATAGACTTTTTACTTGGAGAAAAGAGTGGGGCTGAAGTTTTAATATCAATAAGTGCAAGGTGTTACATTTTGGAGTGCAGAAATATAAGACTGTGTACTATATCAATGGTGCTGTATTGCAGGAAGTGGATAAGATTAGAGATTTGGGAGTGATGATTGACAGTAGACTTCTTATCATAGCAGCACATCATAGTGCTGCTATGATAAGAAGAACTCTAACATGCAAGGATAAGGAAGTAATCAGACCACACTTGGACTACTGTGCTCAGATCTGGTCACCTGGTTTTCAATATGATGTGGAGACATTGAGGAGGGTCCAGAGGCAAGTGACTAAGACAATATCAGGACTTTGGAATACTGGCTATGGAGAGAAGTTGAAGAAATGTGGATTGCAGAGTTTGGTGGATAGGAGGAAGAGAGGTGACATGTTAGAGACATTTAAGTTGGTGAGAGGATTTTATCAGATTAATCCAGAGGGAATTATAAAAAGAGTAGAAGGTGAGAGGGGAAGAACCAGAGGTCATTCCTGGAAGTTATGTAAAAGCGTGATGAAGAAGGGTGTGAAGAGTAGATTTTTTACATGGAGAATTGGCAGTGAATGGAATGCATTACCAGTGTGTGTTGAGAAACTGTATCCAGACCAGGCAGCTAAATAGCGAACACATTATACGTAGCATAGCCAAACAGTGGGTTTATGTGGGGGCAGATTTTAAGACTTTTTCTTCAAAGGTCTTCAAAGAGAGATGACATTTTTGGTAGGAACAAATGATATGATTTGTCTGGTAATGTACATTACAAGAGATCATATGAAAGAACTAACTTCATATCCTCTACTGGAAGAAGAGAAAGAGAGAGACAGAGAGTGAAGGATAAGAAAGTAAAAATCATTGGTATATTACCTATATATGATAGACATGAATTAGGAAGATAGGCTATGATGGCAAATGATTCAATGCATAGGCTGTTTAGGAAGAATGACTGAGAGTATTTGGATGTATAGAGTGAGTTTCTGAGAAAAATGAATTTGTATAAAAAAAGATAGCCTAAACTTGAATGTTCTTGATATCAGGAGTCTAGAAATATTATTAAGTGGTATGAGGCCTAACACAGAGAGTCAGGAAAACTAGATTATCAATGGGAGGAATAATGAGATTCTGTGCAAATGACAGAACATGTTAAGTAACTGTATTAATAAGAGGAATGTGCATTGCAATGGAAATGATTATGAGGAATAATCCCTCTAGTTGGTGAGAGTGACCATCACGTGATTACCTGGGTGGTTGCAGCAGTGCAAGGACCTCCGTGAAAAAAGGATATATGTGGAATTACAAGACTGATGATTATGAAGAGCTCAGGAGACAGATGGCAGGTGTAGCATAGAATGAGGAGTTAGCTGGAAAACAGATCAATGCAGCTTGGGGGATATTTAAGAGCTATCTAGTAGAAGCAATGTCAAAATGTATTCCAAGGGTCAGAAGATTAAATAAGGTAGGTGTGAAATGGAGGAATGAAGAGATTCAGCATGTGATACAGAGATAAATGACATTATGGAGTCAGCATAAGAGAAATGGTAATAACCAATTCCATGAGGATTACAAAGACCAGGCAAGGATAATGTAAGAATAGAGATCTGCAAGTTATCCAACTTTGTCATGTAAACTATAGAAGCAAGTACACAAAAATTCATGCAACTTAATATGCCTATACACAAATGACAGGAGTATCAGGAACAAATTGGTAGAGTTTGTTACCTTGGAAAACATGTTGATGCCTCAGGTTGTAGGCATTGGTGAGACCTGGCTATGGTTATCTTAGTATGCATGGTATGGAAGAGTTGATGATTGGAATTGCTTGGTTGATAGGTGTAATTCCAATAGCTGAGCTAATATGTTGTTCTAATGATCTCAGTTAGCTCAATTATTGAAATTACACCTCTGATAGCTGAGTAATTCTAATCATAGATTCCAATCCCTTGCTGTGCCAAATCATTCCTATTTCCATTTGAGGACACTAAGAAGGTAGCATTTTTTCTTTAAGTTTTTCCAACACTTGTTCTTTAATAAGTTTAGGTGGAGATGATCTGCTAATGATAGCAGAGTTAACTGGGATACTTTATTGTATTGGAGATCATTACCTGAATACATGCTCTGTACAGAATGTCTTTCATTTGCCTTAGAATTTCTTACTGATATAAACATGAAACGGTGAGATTCCTGAATGAAAAAATTACTTAATCACTGTTTCCATCCTTCAATTTCGTTTTAATTTCTTTCTTATTATGGCTGCAAAAGTTGCTCAATATAAGCATGCTATAACATTGCAGCAGAATAACTGACGATTCACATTGCAGTTTTCTGGAATTAGTTTGAACTAGAACATAATAAATAATTTATTCACTAAGCCTAATTATTAGTTATATGTGAACATTTTTTAGTTCAAGCAATCATTATCTAGAAAATGAAATGACCTAAAGAACAAAGAACTATTCACATGCACCTGGATTCCTTGGAGATGAGGAGGCTGTGGAGAGGGTTCAGAGAAGAGTGACCAAGTTGGTGAGTGATATAAAAAATGCTCCCTACATTGATAGATTGAGAGCTTGTGGATTGCAGAGATTGGTTGATAGGCGAAGAAGAGGGGATATGATAGAAACATTCAAATTACTAAAAGGTTTTTATAGGATTGATGCAGGGGAAATGTTTCAGCTGTGTGAAAGTGATGGAAGAACAAGAGGTCATCTCTGGAAATTAAAGAAGAGTGTGGTTAACAAAGGTGTCAGAACAAGGTTTTTTGCCTGGAGGGTGGTGAATGAGTGGAATTCATTGCCTGACTTAGTTGTGAGCTCTTCGTCTGTAAATGAATTCAAGAAGAGATATGACAGATATTGTTTTGCTAGTTTGGGTCTCCCGCGATGAGTCTACTGACTCCATGGAGATACCCGTAATAATAATAATAATAATTTCAAGATGAGAAAGTTGCAAGTTGTATAAGGTTAGTCCTGCAATTAGAATTTTTTGGCTGATGGAGTTAAGATATTATCTGATAATTGCATGTGCTTCTCCAGCCAAATTGTTCTGCTTTATAAGGCTGCAAAATCCACAATTGCTCAAGTTTCTGGAAGTGGAAGGAGGACTGCTAATTCCAAGATGAAACTAGTTAATTATTCACCTTCAGATGAAAAACCATTCTTGGAAATGTACCATGAAGTCATCAAGGAAGACAACAAGGTGGAAGGAGGACTGCTAATTCCAAGATGAAACTAGTTAATTATTCACCTTCAGATGAAAAACCATTCTTGGAAATGTACTATGAAGTCATTAAGGAAGACAACAAGGTATTCCTTGTTGTCTTCTGCCAGCTCTGATAATAATTCTGATAAAGATATAGGAGACTAAATGTTAGTAACAGATAGCTAAAATTATTAAAATATGGATCAACTATATTACATTTTTTTCTTTATTCCCTCATGAATTTAATACTTGATAATTGCATGAATTATCAAGGGGAACATATACATGAAGAGAACTTGGCACATATTAATAAGGTACACATGATTAAAACAGTATTAAAAGATTCATACAAATGACCTTAAGTTAATTTAGTAGTTTAGATAGATAAATCCCATACCTAATTTCTCTTGTAAATCTTTAATTTCAGTAAAAAGTTTGTTAAAGTCTGACTGAAGTGTTTCCATATCCAAAGAAATTAGCTTTTTTCCTGCATCAGAACTTGTTCCTATTACAATTTCACCACAGTGCACCATAGTGTCAACTTTTAGCTGTCCTTGAGCTTTTTTAGCAAGCAGTTCCTAACAATTAAAAAAAAAACTTTACTGTTTTGTAGAAAAACTTTTTACTTGCATCATATTAGCATTCATAGAATACTCATTAACCATTATTTACAGAATTCCTATCATCATTCTCCTTGAATGCATTCATTGACAGAGCAATAAAGTTTAACAGTTTATTATCATTCCCATCACATGTACAAGATATTTATATTATACAACACAAATCAAGTTGTACAATTCAACATACACTATTACACAATACAATTCAAGTTGCACAATTCAATGTACAATATTATACAATACAGTTCAAGTATTACTGTCATTTTCTGTTGGTAATTACACTTATTTTTGGCTATTATTTTGTTACAATTAATAAATAAATCCTTATATATATGCAAATAGAGTAAAATACATTTCGGATAGTTTTCGTAGTTTATAATAAGTTACTGGTTTTAGTGATAAAGTAAGTTAGTTAAGTTTGTGTATTTATGTGTAACCAAGGGCCATAGCCATACTGTTACTAGAGAATTAAATTAGTTCGAAGCAGTCACTGCGAGTCCAGTAACAGTATCTATGAGGGCTCACCTTACACGGTTTGATTTGATGTACATGTTAATATATTAGTCTCCTTAGTGAATGAACTATTTAGTATATTGGTACCTTAATTGGATATGATATGTGAGTTATAATGATCCCTTATACTATACATTTAAAGCAATTGTCAACATTGTTTAGTCCCATGAGGTAGTCTTTCAATCTTTTTCTAAATGCATAAGCTGAGGTTACAGATTTGATTTCATTTGGGAGTTTATTGTAGCTGCTTGTTGCTAGGTATTCAAAAGATTTATGAAAAATATCTTTGTTTCCTTGGGTACTACCAGCATGTTTTGGTCACGTTGTAATCTATAGCCTACATTATATACCAAGAAACTTTCAGCATTCCTTTTTACGTATAATAGACAACCATAGAGATATAGTTTTTGTAATGGTAGAATATTACGCATGACAAACAGATCGTTGGTTGAATGTGCGAAGTCAGTAATGGTTATGGCTGTAATTATTCTGTTTTCTATTCTTATTAATGGAAGCAGATTGTTGTAATAATCTCCACCCCAACAGGTGATGCATGTCATATTGCAGTGAGGAATTTACCTGGGAATAGTACAAGCATCTTAAGAATGCTGCATTTACAAATTTTTTAATATATTATATTCTATTAATTATGAACCTAAACTTATTTGTTAAGCAAGTGGTGTGGAAGTTCCACTTCATATTGCTATCGATATAGAGGCCCAAATACTTGACTGATTTTGGTTTTTTTGATTAAGCTACAGTTATAATTTAGGATGTCACTACATTTCCTTTCATGCCATTTTATAGTATATTGTGGTCTAGCTTATCTGTTAACGTGAAGTACATATATCTTGTTTTATTGGTATTAATGTTAAGTCCATTATTGCTAAACCATTTACTTAGTTTTAATCACTATTAATCCGATTTTTTTAGATCTTCAAGGGTTGTTTTGATGTATATTAATGTTGTGTCGTTGGCAAAGGATATCATTTTGCCAAAAAAGTTTGTATTTACATAAATCATTAACATATATTAAAAATAGGATGGGTCCTAGTACAGACCTTAGCAGGACTCCATATTTTATTATTTTTGTTGCACTACTATATGTGCCATACCTGGTATATTGTTTTCTATTATTCAGATAGGATCTGAACCAGTCATTAGTAATTCCTCAGATGCCGTATTTGGACATTTTCAGTAGAAATAGGTCATGATGAACACAGTCGAATGCCTTAGATATATCAAGAAAAATAGCTGCTGCATGTATTACTTTATTTATTCCACTACAGACCATTTTATGAAACTCCAATAGCGCTTTTTTGGTATTGTATCCAGATCCATATTGATTAATTGTGTAAAAGGATATGGTATTTAAATAGCTATTTAAGCATTTTTTTATTAGAATTTCAATAACCTTTATTGTGGATAGTATAGATACTGGTCTGTAATTTTTATTTCATTTCTGTTACCTCCTTTATATAGAGGTACAACTGAAGCAGTCTTTAAGTGTTCTATAAACTTACTGTGTTCAAAGGATTTGATAACAGTAAGTTCAAATCCTTTGTTCACTCAAGCTATTAAAGCTGCAGAAGAATATTCTTGGACTTTGAGTGAATTTTGGAAGAAATTTAACATAAAAGATGCCATTCAAAATATTTATGAATCTTGGCAAGAGGTGACTCAAAGCAACATGAGAGCCGTATGGCATAATATCTTGCCACATTGTTCAAAGGATATTGTTGCCTTTGCAACACAGAAAGAGGAAATCTCAACAGAAATTGTGCAGATCGGCAAAGATCTTGGTATTACAAGTTTAGATTGTAACAATGCGAACGAATGTATTGATTCTCATTCAAATCTGGATGATGAAACCCTTTTGGAGTTGGAACAACAACGAGCCTATGAAACAGAAGAAGACGTAGATGACCTCACTGATATCATGGCTGAAGAATTTTCCTTTGCTGACGTTTCAACTTTTGTGAGAAAAATCGACGAAGTTTCCGACTTTTCTCATAAATGCTGACCCGAATTTGGAAAGAAGCATCAAAGTGAGACAAAGTCTCAATAATGCCATCAAATGCTACCGAGACCTAGTACTTGAAGAGACAAAGAAGACAAAGATGGTTCAATGAACACTAAAAGACTACTTTAGTAAAAAGTGAATTACTGTATGCTAAAATAGAAGCAATATTTGTTTTGTTTACTACAACTTTTATATCAGTTTAAAAGGATTTTATTTGTTATTTAGTTAATAAAAATAACAATTTTTTTTCATTTTTAAACATTTTTATTATCCTAAATTTTTGTAATAAACAAATTAAATTGAAAACCTTTATAAATAGACCTCGAACAATGTGATTTTGCATAGCGAGGATGCTTCTTGGAACAATTAACTGCACTACACAAGGTATTCCTGTATAAGTATATTCATTCCAGTCTATAAAATTTATAAATATTTTTCTAGCGTATAGAATTAATTGATCTGAATGATTATAGTCGAAACAATCATAATATGTGTCATAATCTGTGAGAGAATAAAGATCAACCTCAAGTTGTTTGATCCATATTTCACTTAAGACTAGTACATCTATATATAATATGATTGGATTTCTGTGAAAAGAACATTAAATTATCAAAATTTGACCTTATCAACCTAATATTGACATGATATATGTTGAAATTCTTGGATGTGTTTGTAGAAGTGTTAGAAAAATGTTTTATGGAGGTTAGATTATATAGTTTTTTACAGTTTACAGTTGCATCACAATCTAAGCTATTCATGTGGAATCTTAAATACAATTTAGGTCTTGATTGTTCCAGTTATTCATGGGTAACATTTAGATTTACTGTGTTCTTTGACTGAGTTCATCAAGTCGTCCAGTGTTTTCATCCGTATCACTTTTATGTTGTCGTTCTTTCTCATGAATAGTTTACCATCTTTTACCCATATATATTTGACTGCACCACTTGCTCTCTTTTGTTTTACTTCATAAAGGAGTTGCTTATTGAGTTTGGTGAAGTGTTCATTTATGTAGACTTGCACCAGTTTTAACTGTTCATCAAATTGCTGAGCTGTAATCTTGAGTTTTCTTGCCTCCATGATCCATTTATTTTTAATATTCTTGCTTTCTAGTTGAATAATAACTTGATATCTGTTTTTCTGCTGGTGGGTACTCTTTGGGCATGCAAGATGTCACCCCTTTTTACACCAAGTAGATTCACCAGTTTTTCAGCTATAGTATGCAAGTTTTCATTTTGAGCTTCTGGTAGACCGTTTAATTCAATATTGTTCAACCTGGAGCACTGCTGAAATTCATTAATTTCCCATTTCAGTTCATTCGTTCATTTGAGCTTTTAAGTATTTTATTTTTGTTTGTTAGGTTCTGTGTTTTTAGTGCACAGATCCTTAATTAGTTTTTCATTGCATTTGGCTTTGTTCTTTAGATCTTGAATGCATACAAAACTATACTCCAGCGATGACTTCAGTTCATTTATTTCGGCTTTAAATAGTACTTCCAGTTCCCTTCAGATTCTGGAGTAATCGTCTTTAATTTCTACTTTGATGGCGTTTAGGTCTTCTAAAATTTGTTCCCTGAAGTTTCTTAGGAAAACCCTCACGTCAGCTTCTCCGCAGTCTTTGTTCACTGCTTTAGTTAAATCTAAACCATAGCTGCTTCTATTAAGTTTACTTGGAGTTTTAAGGTTGTTTTGGGGAGAAGTATTAATACAACTCTGGCATTTCTATTTTAATTTCTTGTCCTTAGACATTTTTTGAAAGTTAGATCTCTGGTGTACAAGATAGGATGCCAGAGGTGCATTTGCCTGGAGGGATGATAGAAAATGTGGCTATGGCAATTAAGAGGGGGGTGAAAGGATGGATGAAATGATTCTGATGGTGGGCACAAATAATTTGACAGGCAGTGTAAATTGGGTGGTGAGAGAGCTAAGATTCTTGCTTGAAGTTGTGCAAAAGAAAACGCAGAGAGGAAAGATTGCGTGTGTGTTGCCCAGGTATGATACTGACGAGCTCAGCAGAAGAGCAGAAATACTGAATCACATAATAGCCAGAATGTGTGAGAAGAAAGGATTGGAATACATGGATGCTTGGAAGGCATTTGAGGACAGAAGGGAATTATATGCTAGAGACTGCTTGCATTTGAATGAGGAGGGACGAAGGCATCTGGAAAGATTGCTGTTTTCTGAACAAGTCAGTGTGTCAATGCAGGGAAACTAGAATTCCCAAGATAGATGGTAGCAGGGGGTGGCCTCTTGTGGGGATGGGTGCTTGGGGGGAAGGGGATGACATTGGGCAACATTGCGCCCAAGGAGGGGGCTGAGGGGGGCAATGATAGGTATAGAAGCAGTGATCTTTTTATGCCCTATACTAATGTCAGGAGTATCTGAAATAAAGCAGATGAATTGGTGGCGCTGATAGCATCAACCTGGCTAAAGATTATTTGGATCTCTGAGATGTGGTTGAGGGAGGATGATATAATCACAGGAATTGAAGTGGCAGGATATAGCATTTTTCAGCAGGATAGGAAAGGAAAAAGTCGTGGTGGTGGTGGAGTACTGTTTATGATAAATGATGACTTATGTCCTCTAAGAGTGCAGGCTTTGGAAGGCAATGACACAAATGGTTTTGAAAGCATATGGTGTGAGGTAGAAGTGACCAAGACAGGATATTTAGTAGGGTGTTGCTATAAACCAGGGAGAACAGAGGGTGGGGACCAGCAGATGTTTAGGCAGTTGAGCTTGGCAAGTGCAAGAAGAATGATTGTTATGGGAGATTTTAACTACAGCAGTATAAGCTATGAAGAGGAAAATGCAAGTAGTAAGAAGGGGATAGAATTTCTGGAATTATTGAGGGACAAATGTCTTCAGCAGCATGTGATGGAGGGAACAAGAGGTTCAAGAGTTTTGGATTTGGTCATAGCATCAGAAGAGCTGATAATAAGTGAGATGACATCTCTCCCACCAGTTGGAGAGAGTGACCATGTGGTTTTGACTTGGGAGATGAACAAACATGCAGGTGTATCAAAGGAAAGGGAACGTATGTGGAATTATAAGGCAGGTGATTATAATAGTCTGAGGTATCAACTAGGGACAGTTCCATGGAGGGCAGAATTGGAAGGCCAGGATATCATTAGTGCTTGAGAAATTGTGAAAGAATATTTGTTAGCAGCAATAGTAAACTGTATTCCACTGATGCAAAAGCAGACACAATTTGGTGTAAAGTGGATGACAAACGATATTAAACAGGAACTGTAGTTGAAAAAGAGATTATGGAAGAGATATAAGGAGAGGTGTGGAGGACAGATACATGAAGAATATAAGACGTAGGCCAGGAGAGTGACCAGAATGGTGAGGAAATCAAAACTGGAATATGAGAAGCGATCGGTACTAGGGAATTTTTTAGCCATATGGCCAGTAGGAGGAGAAATAATTGTGGAAGAATGACAACATTGCAGGATAAAAATGGAAATTGAGGGACTGATGCCGAGGACTTAGTGGAATTGTTCAATGAGCACTTTCTTGCAGTATTTCATCCTGGAGGAGGTTTGAATACTAGAGGGATAGGGCAGGTTCAGGGTTTAAAGGTTCAAGAGGAGAGTGTGTTCCAAATACTGAGTACTCTGGATACCAGTAAAGCTATTGGACTGGATGGTATTTCACCACGGGTTTTGAGAGAATGTGCTAAAGAACTGACAGTTCCGTTGACCTGGCTTTCCAATAAAAGTTTGGCTGTAGGAAAAGTACCCAGGGAATGGAAGGAAGGAAAGATAGTGCTGCTGCATAAGGGCAGTAGCAGACTGGAAGTGTCTAATTATAAGCCTGTTTGTGTGTCATCAGTAGTTGTTAAGGTCTTGGAGAAATTAGTGAGGGACTATATACAACATTGGGCAGATGAGGGTAATGTTATCTGTGAGAATAAACATGGATTTATGAAGGGGCGCTCTTGTTTCAGTAATATGATTGCCTTTTATAATAAAGTGACAAGAGCAGTTGATGAGGGAAAGACATATAATACCATTTTTTTGGATTTTGCAAAGGTGATTTGACAGGGTGTCACACGATAAGCTGATATTTAAGTTGCAGCACATGAGTTTAAATGTCGGGTTAGTCAAATGGATTCAGGTTGGCTGACTGATAGCTATCAGAGTCGTGTATGTTGGGCAATATCAAGCAGGCAGAAGGTTACAAATGGGGTTCTACAGGGCTCAGTATTGGTATCTGTATTGTTCGACCTTTATATCAATGATATTTTCAATGGACTGTAAAGGGACATTCAGTTGTTTGCAGATGATGTGAAGCTGGGAAGGGTTATCAGTAATAGTGCAGATGTTGCAGCCCTGCAAGAGGATTTGAATAAACTAGACAGATGGGAAAATGAATTGGGGTGTCGACTGAATGCAGCAAAATGTAAAGTCTTGAGGTTTGGGATCCATCGATGGGAGGATGAATACTCAATTAGAGGAGCTGTACTGGAGGAGGTAGGGGAGACAAGAGATCTGGGAGTGATGATTGATAGAAAACTGAAATTTAGGGAGCATATTGCAAAGGTGGTGATGGTAACTCAGAGGATTGCTGCAATACTGAGAAGTATGCTGATCTGCAGAGATAAAAGAGTTATCATTCCATTGTATAAGCCCCTGATCAGACCACACTTAGACTATTGTTCTCAGATTTGGTCCCGAGGATTTGAAGTGGATAAATTGACTGTGGAAAGGGTACAGAGGCAGATAACAAAAATGGTTTCAGGACTTTACAATATGAGTTATGAGGATCGACTGAAGGAATGTGAATTGCAGAGTTTCGTGGATAGAAGAAGGAGAGGTGACATGATCGAGACTTTTAAACTGTTGACTTTTAAATCGTAACTGTTGAGAGGCAGTTACAGGGTAGACATTGGAGAGTTCTTTCACTTGGTGGAACTGCAGGAAGGAACATCCCTGAAAGTTACGTAAGGAGGCTGTGCGCAAGAGGGTGAGGAGTGGTTTCTTTGTGTGGAGGGGAGGGGTTGACTCCTTGGAATGCATTGCCTGAGAGAGTGGTTGGAGCAGTTGGATGATTCATTTGAGCACATTTTAAAGGTGATTATATATTAATGCAATTACTTGCATTTAAGTTGAAAGTTTATTTTTCACTTGGTTAGACTATAATAAATTTAGTTTAATCCTTTATCCAAGTGTGAGCGAACAAAGTTTGTGCCTGAAAATATCTTCAGAACTGGGGTAAGGTAGTACAACATGGGCAACTCGCAGCAAAGATGGAGCAAGCTAACATCACTCCTATCTCAGTATCTCCCATAATGCAAAACACATCTCCTTACGGATATGTATACTGTTATGCATTAATGGATATATATATATATATATATATATATATAATCTAACCAAGTGAAAGTTATTGAAAGTTTATTTTTCAAGTGAAAAATAAACTTTCAATATCTTTCTCTAAATCCAGCCAGAGTAATTTAATAAAAAGGTGGCACACCGTTTGGCAACTCCTATAGGTAAAGATGACCTGCCATTGCTTCTGCCTAGTATCTCCACGATGAAGACAAAATGGGAAAAATGGCGGCCCGTGTGTTAGTGTTTTGTGTAGTGTATTATTGATGATGAAATTAAAGAGTCAGCTGAGTCATTGTGTTGTTAATTAGTGGCGATAGTTTTGAATGATAAATGATATATACAGAGGTAAGTGTTCTTCATTTTCTGAGGTTTTTTAAGGTGAAAAATTTGCTACCGTTGCTGGTAGATCGATTTGATCTACGGGATATATATAATAGAGTAACATTTTATTGCTGGTAGACACCTAAGAGTGTCTACGGGATCTGCAAGTGGACCCTCAAAAGTCCACAGGATTGTCTTTGCCTGCTCGGGGCACCTGAGGGACCTCTACTCTTTCTCCATCTGTGTCTCAACACATTTTTATTTCTTGAAATGACAAAACTTCTAAATGAGACCCAATTCGAAGAAGTCTACAGGGAATTCCTCAGACTGGGAAAGCTACTGAGTAATAATTGGCCGGGAAAGGTTAAACTGTATGACACATTTCCCCCCGAATGTGTCTCAGACGCTGTCGCTGAAGATCATTTAGAGTCGATGCCTTCTACTCCTTCAGACTTTGCAGAAGTGCGTGCTCACAAAGTCGTCGCTGAAGATCATTTAGAGTCGATGCCTTCTACACCTTCAGACTTTGTAGAAGTGCGTGCTCGCAAAAAGCGAAGAACAACAGAAGAACCGCACAATGACAATACTGTAATGGAACAGGATTCTCAGGGTTCGGACGTCGCTACTTCTCCCAAAGAAAAGGTGCCTCCGGTCATCCTTAGAGAAAAACAAAAGTGGGCAGCTTTACGATCCACAATGTCCAATCTGCATATTGGCTTCATTAAGGCCAAAAACATGGATGAAGGCATAAAGATTCAGCCAGCAACAGTGACAGACTACAGAAGGTTGACCAAGGAACTGGACAACAGAGGCATCCAGTATCATACCTTTGCGCTCAGTTCAGAAAAAAATTTAAAAGTAGTCCTTCGTGGTGTCTGTGAAGACATTGACACAGCAGAAATCGCTGCTGACCTAAATTCTCAGGATCTGCCACCAGTCAAAGTGAGCAGAATGTACAAAGCAGACAAAACTCCCATGCCATTAGTCCTTGTTGAGATTCACAAAATATATAAGGATATCTACAACTTAAAAACAGTCTGTGGTCTCATCGTCACACCGGAACCACTCCGTAAAAGATCATCTTCTGGGCAGTGCCACAGGTGCCAAAAGTTTGGCCATGCCCAGAATCTATGCCGAGCAGAATATAAAACTAAATTTATTATACAGAATATAGATGTTTAAAATGTGGAGACAGCCACCCAACCAATACCTGCACTAAGCCAAGGACCACCTCGGCCAAATGTGCCAACTGCAGTGGCCCTCATCCGGCGAACTACAAAGGATGTACTCAACACCCAAAGAACAGACGGATGGAGGCAATCAATCAGCCCTCCTCCTACAGTACAAGAACACCAGCGGCCCAGACATCAAAACCGGAGACTCAGCGACCACAGTCGGAGACCTCCAACCAAAAGCAAACAAGAAGTTATGCCGATGTGACCCGTACAACTAGGCCAATTCCAGAACAAAATCAACCAAGAGCACCTAAAAACCTAACAGCTATTATCACGGCCTCACTAGCAAACATGCTACAAAATTTTAGCCTATCAAACCCTACTGAAACCTCCACTAAAAGATTTCTTCGTGAAACACAGGTCATCCTCACAGCTCTCATAAATGAATAGTAACAAACTCATTCCAGCATCTCTTCAAATAGTTGCTTGGAACGCAAATGGCCTCAAAAACAAAATCCTGGAACTCCGTGCCTTCACATCTAGGTATCAGCCAGATGTTATTCTAATCAGCGAAACTCATCTAAGACCCTCAGACAACCCTACAATAAGGGGCTATCACCTATACAGACATGACAGACTACTCTACAGAGGTGGTGGCACTGCCATCTTCATTAAAAACTACATTAAGCACCACTCTGTGAGCATTCCTTCAACCACTAACCTTGAGATCACAGGAGTGGAAGTAGTCACCAGCTCCACTGGCAAACTGAAAATCTACTCAGCTTACAACCCTCCCCAAAAATCTCTACTTCACTCTGATCTAAATGCCATCTTAGGCATCAGAGGGCCCACCATTATTGCCGGGGATCTGAATTCCAAGCACCCTGCCTGGAATTGTTCAACCACAAACAAGAATGGTTGCATCCTTTTCAATTACTTAGGATCAAGCAACGCTGTTGTGGCAGGCCCCACCGAACCAACTCATCTCAGTACGTTCGGCACTGCTGATATCCTGGATATAGCTATCCTGCAGGATATTAAACTTCAGTACAGTATCATATCTATGGATGAACTATCATCCGATCACAATCCAATACTGCTGCAGCTGGGAAATCAGGAATTCCTGTGTCCTCCTTCTCACTCCTACATTGTATGGGAAAGACTGTCAGCAGCACTCAAGGATTATATTGGACCTGTTCCTCACATACGCACAAAAGAAGAAGTAGAAACTGCAGTTACAAATCTCACACAACAAATTAATTCTGCTATAAAGGTAGCTTCCTCCTACAAATCTGCCCGCAAGCTAGATCGTTTGCCTGAAGACATCATGAACTTAATCAGAGATAAAAACAGAGCTCGAAAGAGATTCCGTAACACGTGTGCACCACAAGACAAAACAAATCTAAACAGACTAAATGGGGCAGTAAGAGATGCACTGAAACTCACAGAGACTATGTATGGGATGAAAAGTTATCCTCCATTTCACCTAGTGATCACTCCATCTGGGGACTACTGAAAAATACCAAAAACAAAGGCAGATCCCTTCCCCCAATATTAACTGATCAGGGCCTTGCTCACACAGATGTGGACAAAGCAGAGGTTATAGCGCACAGCTTGGAAGAGCAATGCAGGCCTTCGTATGGAAACCTTGACTTTGACCACATACATAAGATTCACAGCAAGGTCAGACACTCACTCAAACTTCCTATCACCAGCACTGACCATATTGCATCAACATCACCTGCTGAGATATATGACATTATTAAAAATTTAAAGAACAAAAAAGCTCCTGGACCAGACGGCATTACTAATCGCGTGATTAAACTTCTGCCCCGGAGGGCAGTAGTGTACCTGACCAGTATAATAAATGCAATTTTAAGATTTCACTATTTTCCTTCCACCTGGAAACTGGCTGACGTAATTCCCATACATAAGCCAGGCAAAGACCCACACCTACCCCAAAATTATCGTCCAATCAGTCTCATCTCAAATCTGGGTAAGGTTGCAGAGAAGGTCATCCTCTCACGACTTCAAACCTCAATAAATGACCTAAACATCCTTCCAAAAGAACAGTTTGGTTTTAGGCAACACCATAGTACTACCCAGCAAATCCACAGAATTGTTGAATACATCACAACCAGCTACAACTGGCGCCAGTGCACAGGCGCTGTTTTCCTAGACTTATCCAAAGCATTTGACAAAATCTGGCATTTTGGACTCCTGCACAAGCTTATCTCAGCCGGCATCTAACCTAAAATGGTTCATTTAATCCACTCGTATCTTCAAAATAGATCAATGCAAGTAAAAATCAACGGTTCTACATCCTCCCAGCGCCACATCTTTGCTGGAGTGCCGCAGGGATCTCTACTGGCTCCATTGCTGTTCTCTGTATACATGTCAGACATCCCACACAATCCGATGACTTCCATTTTGGCCCTATATGCAGACGATACGGCAATACTAACCAGATCTCTCAGACCCCTTTTCATTACCAGAAAGCTTCAAGAAAACATTCTAAAGCTGGAGGGTTGGTTCTCTAAATGGAGATTGGAAGTCAACCCCCAGAAAAGCTCAGCCGTTCTTTTCTCAAAAAGGCCAATGTCTCCTGTAGGAGATTTGTTACTATTCAATATTAAAATTCCCTGGCAGTCAGAAACAAATTACCTGGGTGTAATTCTCGACAAAAAGCTATCTTTCAATCAACACACCAAGTCTGCATGCACAAAGGCATCTAAAGCCATAGCACAGATCTATCCGCTAATTAATAGAAATAGCAAGCTCAGCAACAGAATCAAATTGCAGCTATACCAGTTGACGATTCATCCTATAATCACCTATGCCTCTCCGGCCTGGAGCCACACCTCTAATGCTAACATCATCAAAATACAGCGAGTGCAGAACAAGTGCCTGAGAATGATTTTGAATGCCCCGTGGTATGTTAGAAACACTCAACTCCACAGAGACACAAATATTCCCTATATCTTCTCTTTTCTACGATCCTTAGCCACCAAGTTTTTCCTAAAGACGTCCACACATCCCAACGATTTGGTTCAACAAGCTACAGCATACGATCCAACGGACATATTCAAATATAGAAGACCAAAAGCTATATTAGCCTCCTTTAGTGATGCATAATCTCCATGCCCAATCAGGGCGAGCATTCTGCTCATAAATTTTACCTTCACTGCAACCACAACAGATAGCGGGGAATATGAAAAGCATCTTGCTTCACCCCTAAAGACATAAATGTCAATTGTCAATTGTCAATTGGTATCTCCACCTCTGGGCCTGGCTCCCACTGAAAAGACCTCAATAAAAGTCAAAACTAGTCTGGGTAGTGGCCCTTCCCTTAATGCATAAGATTATACATATCCGTAAGGAGATGTGTTTTGCATTATGGGAGATACTGAGATAGGAGTGATGTTAGCTTGCTCCACCTTTGCTGCAAGTTGCCTGGTGTTGTACTATCTTACCCCAGTCCTGAAGATAATTTCAGGTGCAAACCTTGTTTGCTCACACTTGGATAAAGGATTAAACTAAATTTATTATACTTATGTTTATGTTAAGAACAGTAGAAGATTCAGCAACAGGTGTTCACTCTGCACCCTCTAGCGACATTTTCCTTGGAACACACATCTCAGCTAATCACCCTCGTGCACAATTTAGGATGATCCCTGGCATTCTCTGTCCTTGTCACATAGAGAAAAATTTCTTCTATATTAAGCCAATAAAGTTCTTTTTAGTAAAGTTTTATCATATTCCCTTCTTTACCACCAATTAATCTATTTTTTATAATCCATAAAACTCAATCCACAAATCTTCAATTTATCCTAATAAGATAGAAAACCAAGAAAACCAAGTGAAAAATTCTCCACCACCATTCTCCAAGTGACAAGTGACAAATATTCCACCAAGTATATTCCACCAAAATATTCCGCCTTTCCACCAAGGGAGTGGAAAGAGGGAAAATAGTTCCATTGCATAAAGGAGGCTCCAAGACTGATGTAGCAAATTACCAACCAATCAGGAGTCATAGTCAAGGTACTAGAGAAAATGGTCAAGAGCAAAATACATGAATGGATAGACAGAAATGGATGACTAGTTAGTTAGTTTCGCATGATGATACAATGGCATTGAATCCCTTTTACTGGAAGATAAGACACCATCTCAATCCCCTCAAATTTTATCCAGGCTTGGGACTGGCATAGCTAACGAATCAGGCCTATGGCTGGGTCAGTATTCTTGACTGTAATCCATGTGTGTTCACAGTGCCAGTATGCCTGCTTGACGGATGAAAAACCCCAGATAAACTGGAAGAAAAAACCCTGCTGTCCACGCCCAAGATGGCTAACTTGGCTATGGCTGAGGAAGATCCTTAAGCACCTCACGTCGTCAATGGGAATCGAATCTACGACATTCCTTCCCCAGGCATCTGGTTGCAAAACGCAAAGCTACTAGGCTAACTGCATGGACTAATGGGAGATTATATGGGGGACAACAATTGTTTTGTGAAGGATAGGTCATACCTCATTAACTTGCTCACATTTTACAATACAGTGACAGCAGAGTAGGATAAAGATGATGGGTATATGGTGATACCACTTTTTTGCAAAAGCTTTTTACAGGATACTGCATGAAATTCTAATCAGAAATTGCAGCACATGGAGATGGATATAAAGTTGGTGAAGTGGATGAGTGGTTGATAGAGAGAGAGATCAGAGAGTAATTTATTTGGGAGCAGAGTATAGGAGAAGGCCTGTGACTAGCAGCATGCTGCAGGTTCTGTTCTTGGCCACTACTATCTGAGAAAGGATCTGAGAGGAACTATTCAGTTGTTTGCCTATGATCCAAAATTGGGTAGAGCAATGGGTAACATGGATGTTAAAATTTTGCAGTATGGTTTAGATAGACTGGCAGTCTGGGAATAGGAGAATGGATATCAGTTTATTGTGTCAAAGTGTAAAGTTATGCTTTTGGGGTGAACAGATTACCAGTTGTATGCCACATTGATGGAACTGTGCTCCAGTAGAGCAATGGTTAACATGGATGTTAAAATTTTGCAGTATGGTTTAGATAGACTGGCAGTCTGGGAATAGGAGAATGGATATCAGTTTATTGTGTCAAAGTGTAAAGTTATGCTTTTGGGGTGAACAGATTACCAGTTGTATGCCACATTGATGGAACTGTGCTCCAGGCAATTGATAAAAAAAGGGATTTGGGGGGGGGTGTTAGTGAATAGTGAGTTAAAGTTTAGTAGGCATATTGCAAAAGTGACTAAAGCAGCTCATCAGATTACTTGGCTAGCGAAGAATACCCTGACAAGCAGGTCATAATACCTCTTTATAGAGCCTTGATAAAACTCCATCTTGACCACTGCATACATATCTGGTTGCCTGGGCTTCTTGGGCATGAGGAAGAGGTGGAAAGGATAGAGAGGCAGGTGCCCAAGATGGTATCAGATCTATGGAATGAACTTTATGAGGACAAGTTGAATATTTGTGGCTTGCAGAAATTGGTTGACAGGGAGAAAAGGAGTGATGTGATTGAGACATACAAATTACTGAAGGATTTTTACAAGATTAATTATTATTATTATTATTATTATTATTATTATTATTTGACACCTCCAGGGAGTCCAAAGACTCATCGAGGGAGAGTGTGCCAACTGAGCCATTAGTAGCAGAGGCTCTACCAATCGACCAACAGAGGAAATTTTTCAGCACAGGTCTGGTAGTGGAAGAACTTGGGGCCATCCTCGGAAACTGAACAAGATGTAGTTAGTAAGGGTGTCAGGACTAGATTTTTTGCTGAGGAGTGGTGAATGAGTGGAATAGGTTTCCAGAGTCTGTTGTGGGATGTGAATAAGCTTAAAACAAAGTATAATAGATACTGCATGAATGCTGGATAGTACATGGCAATGTTTAGGGTCTCCATCTTATCGATAAGGACTCCATGGAGTAGCCCCCCCCCCCCAAATAATAATAATAGTATGTGCACACTTAAAGTCTATAAAAAGTATAATGTATAATAACTTTCTTATCTCTATTTTTTTTTTTTTATCTGTTCTTCATCATCTAAGTAATTGTATGAGCTAGCCTCCACTTTAGCAATATGTCCTCTGAACTTCAATTCACTGTCATCATCAGCACCAAATCCCTATCAATTCTTGCAATCCAATTTCATGAACATAATGCACTTGTTATAATATTTTCACCTTAAAGTGCATAACTTTACACAATGTTGCATCATACTAACAAACAATTTTTTATCCACAATATCAGTCTATTTAAATCATCCTGGAGGATGCTAGTTCAACTTTATTAACTAATACCTTGTCTATTTTTGCATCATAAGTAAAGAACTAGATATTAAATTCCTAAATCATCCTTGACAATAATAATACACAAAACAAAGAGAAGTGGCTTAAGTACAGAATCCTGTGGGATGCCACTGATAGCTTACTTTTTTCTTGATTCTGCAACACTGTTTACCATTCTGATATGTGTCCATCAGCCACCCACTCATCAATATCTTCAGTATCATATCCATTTCAATTTGCTTCAATTTATATAACATAGCTCTGTTTAGTACCCTATCAAATGCCTTTGTAAAGCCCAGCAGTATTACTATATTCTCATTCCCAGAGCTATGACTAAATTAAATAGTATCATTAGAAGAAGTGCTAATTCCCGTGCACATTCTCATAATACATATGCAGAGATCCCAACTAATCCCAAGACTGTATTTGCATTAAAATTCTATAACACCCCCAAACACCTCTAATTCATCTACTGGTATTCTGATATCAGTCTCTCTCTCATATATCTGCTAGCGTCGTTAGTGAATGTGGGGGCATTGTTGAGTTGTGCTGGAAAACGTGTTTTTAAATTAAAGTATAGTGAGCCTTTTTTTGTCTCAAATTTTACTGCAGTTGTGCTTCGGTTGGATACAAGTGTTCTTCAGTGGTGTTATTGTTTGGAATTCTGTTGTATATATTGTGTTTTCACTGCTGTTTGTTTCACTACTTCAGCGACTAAAGATGGCATCCAACAAGAAACGTAAGCAACTCGCAGAATTTCTTTACGAAAGACTGGCTCTGCGTTGGATTTTTTCAGAAACTGTTATATGTATGTGCCAAGGAATGTGAAGGATCTGTGGACTGTTTGGCTAAATGAGAAGAATGAAAACGTCGACGTATGCGAGAAGTGTTGGGATAGGCTGGAGCGATTAGGCATGGAAGCAGATGTTGGGACAGTAGAGGATGAACTTCGGCAGGAGTTCAGGAAAATGAAAGTGACCTTCATCTTTTGCAAGAGGGATTGGAAGTGCTCAGTAAGGGGGTTCTGGAAATTAAATCCGAGTTAAATGGGTTGAATAGAGAAATTAGGACTATGGAGATTACTCTAGCTGAAGTAACTAGAACAGGATTAAGTATGGGAGAGTCTTTGGTGATTGATGAAGAAATAAATAGTATAGGAGTGATTGGGAGTCAACAGAATGAAAGCACAAGAGGTCTGGAAGAGCAATGAGAAATGAAACTGGGAGAGTCACGCTGAATAGCATAGAAAATGAGGCCATGAGTGACTCTTGTCTGGACTTGAATGAAATTATGAATGGTAAAATATATTGTGATTCTATGATTAAGGGGTACAGAGAGCAGTATGCCTGAGAAAAAGAGCATTGAGAAATGCAACTGGGAGAGTCACGCTGAATAGCATAGAAAATGAGGCCATGAGGGACTCTTGTCTGGACTTGAACGAAATTATGAGTGGTAAAATATATGGTGATTCTATGATTAAGGGTATGGAGAGAAGTATGCCTGAGGAGTACTTGTCTGGCAGAATAATAGAGAGAGAGAGAGAGTGACTTTAGCAATAAAGACAGGGCATGATGCAGAAAAGATGATAGCTACAGTGGGTACAAATGACCTGAGTGGTAGTATTAATCAAATAGCAAAAGATTTAAGAACATAGTTGGATATCGTGAAGAAGAAAACTATCAAAGCGAGGATAGTGTGTGTGTGTGCTGCCTCATTTTGACAATCATGAGTTAAGTAGACAAGCGATGATAATGAATGATATGATTGCAAGAATGTGCAAAAAAGAGGTCTGGAATTTGTTGATGTCTGAAGTGTGTTTGAAGGAAAAAGACAGCTATATGCAAGAGATGGGTTGCATCAAAACATGGAAGGTCATAAGCGATTGAAGAAGTTACTGTTTTCTGAACAAGTTGAAGTAACTGGGCAGGGAAACTAAAATTGAAAAGGTTCAGTGTAAGAGAGAGAAACTTAAGCAGTGATTGTATAATTGTTGATCCTTATTTACAGAATAAATTGCAGAATAGAGGGGATATAAATCAGCAAGGACTACTGAAATTAGTGACATGTGTATCAGTTCTAAAGCTGGCACAAGAACTAAAGGGAATCTGCAATTTTTGTATACAAATGCAAGAAGCATTCAAAATAAGAGGGAAGAATTTTTGGCATTAGTGCAATCTCACCAAAATTTGCAGGCATTAGTGAAACTTGGCTGTCGGCAGAAGAAGTGGTCACTGGTATTGAATGTGATGGGTACAGTATTTTCAGGTAGGATAGAGAAGATAGAACGGGGAGGAGTACTGTTGATGATAGCTGATGAGTTGCAGCCAAAGAAAGTAGTATATTAAGATGACAGACATGTGAATGATAGTACATTTGAGGAGGTCTGGTGTGAAATAGTGACCAATGCAACCACATATACAGTTGGTTGCTTCTATAGGCAACGGGATATAGGGGGTGATATTGAATTCATACATCAGCAAATTAGTGCAATGAGTGCAGGGTTAGTGATTATTATTATGGAATTTAATTATGGTGATATCAATTGGAAGGAAGAAATATCATGTGGCAAAAATGAAATGGAATTCATACATCTTCTATGAGATAATTACTTGAAACAGCACATAACTGAAGGGATATGTGGTGTGAGAGTGTTGGACCTGGTCATTGGTTCGGAGGATATATGCATAAGTAAGGTGTCCTTGTTATCTCCAATTGGTGAGAGCGATCATGTGGTATTGACTTGAGAGGTCGCAAAATTTGTGAATTTCCCTTTTAAGAAGGAATATATATGGAACTACAGGTTAGGCAAACAGGGTAGGCATGAGATGGATGAGAAGTAGTATCAAGCTTGATCTGCAAAAAAATAAAATGTTATGGAGAATTTACAAGGAGAAGGGCGACCAGTATACCAATGAGCAGTACAAGGCTCAAGCTAGGAAGGTTACCAGCATAGTAAGAAAAGCTAAATCAGATTATGAGAAGACATTAGCCAAGGAGATCAACGGTAATCCCAAAGAGTTCTTCTGCTATGTTGCAAGTAAAAGGAAGAATGACTTCGGAAGGATAACCTTATTGGGTGCTGATGGTATCGAGGTGACCAATTCAGATGTAATAGTAGAGTTACTGAGTGATCACTTTTCAAAAGTCTATCACACCAAGTGAGAATATCTCTGTACCTGTAACAATAACTAATGTGAGAATTGAAGTTAAGAAATCAGAGGTACTTAGTATATTACAAAATTTAGAAGCGAATACTGCTGTAGGTTTAGATGGAATATCAGCTCGGGCGTTGCGTGAATATGCAAAGGAATTGTCAACGCCTCTTACTTGGTTATTTAACTTAAGTTTGAACTCTGATATGGTCCCTAGGGAGTGGAAAGAAGACAAAGTAGTTCCTTTGCATAAAGGTGGCTCTAAAACGGTGGTAGTTAATTACAGACTAATCACCAAAAGGAAATGGCTACACAGTGGTACTTCTGGATTTTGCTAAGGCTTTTGACAGGATACCCCACGGAATACTGTTGCGTAAACTGAAGCAGATGGGGATGGATACTAAACTGGTGATATGGATAGGAGAATAGCTCAGGGAGAGATACCAAAAGGTGACGTATGGAGGAGCAGAGTCTAGGATGAGGCAGGTGACAAGTGGTGTGCCTGAGGGCTCTGTGCTTGGACCATTGTTGTTTAATTTGTACATAAATGATATAGGAAATGGCTTAAAGGATTTCAGTTGTTTGCTGATGATGCAAAGTTGGGTAGCGCAATAAAAAAATCAAGCTGATGTTGAGAGTTTGCAAGATGATTTAAATAAGCTGCCAAATGGGCAAAAGGAAATGGATGTCAGTTCAATGTGGAAAAGTATAAAGTTATGCATTTTGGGATTAAAAGATTACCAGCAGTGTATTACATTGTTGGAACGGTGCTCCAAGAGATTGATGAGGCTAGGGACTTGTGGTGTTGGTGAAGGGAGATGAAGTTCAGCGAACACATTGCTAAGGTGTCCAAGATTGCACATAGAATTACTTGGTTATTGAGGAACACACTAACATCCAGAGATAAAGAGGTTAATATTCCCCCTTTATAAAGCATTGATTCTTCCACATTTGTACTGTGCTCAGGTCTGGTCACCTGGATTCCTTGGAGATGAGGAGGTTGTGGAAAGGGTTCAGAGGAGAGTGACTAAGTTGGTGAGTGATGTAAAAAATTCTCCCTACATTGATAGATTGAGAGCTTTTGAATTGCAGAGGTTGGTTGATAGGTGGAGAAGAGGGGAATATGATAGAAACATTTAAATTACTAAAAGGTTTTTATAAGATTGATGCAAGAGAAATGTTTCATCTGTGTGATAGTGATGGAAGAACTAGAGGTTATCCTGGAAATTAAGGAAAAGCGTGGTTAACAAGGGTGTGAGAACGAGGTTTTTTGTCTGGAGGGTGGTGAATGAATGGAATGCATTGCCTGACTCAGTTGTGAGTTCTTTGTCTGTAAATGAATTCAAGAACAGATATAATAGATATTGTTTTGATAGTTTGAGTCTCTCGTGGTGAGTCTACTAACTCCGTGGAGATACCTGTAATAATAATAATAATAATAATAATAATAATAATAATAATATCTACAATGTCTTCACCTGTGCAGTACAAGCATGAAAAGAGGTAACTCAGTATTTTAAAATAATCCACAAATCTTCAATTTATCATAATAAGAAACAATCCATAGACATGTTCCATCTCGGATGCTCACATCTAGATCCTCTTAACAACTCTTCATCCTCAAGAAAACAAAGTGACAAAATATTCCTCCAAGTATATTCCACCAGAATATTCAAGATATTCCACCTCTTTCCACCAAGGAAGTGGAAAGAGGGGAATTATTTTCACTGCTTTTGTCACTTCACTACCACCAGTACTTATTAAAGTCATTCTTCATTTTACCAAATAGTGAAAGATTGCTTTGGGATTTTCTTTAAATTGCTGAGTTAATATATTCTAATAATCAAATTTTGTATTTCTTACCAAACTGGTCATTCTTCTTGCTCATGCTTTGTAATGCTATGAGCAGTACAAAGTATAGTTCAGAGTACTGTTCAGCATTGCTATGCGTACAGTACAAAGCAGCACATAGTTCATAGCACTATTCACTGCTGTACAGCTTTGAGTACAAAACAGCACAAAGCATACTCCTCATAGCAGTGCTGCTGTGATATTGCTTATCATCTTTCTCCTTCTATATCCACAACTTATTCTCTTTTTTTTTTTTTTTTTTTTTTTTTTAGTTCCTGCTCAATGATGGTAATCATCCATCTAATCGAACTCATACCTGATTTATCCTCCAAGCCATTGGTGTACAGTTGAATACTCTTTCCTTCAAACATCCTCTAATCATTCCCATGCAATGCTAACATATATTCCTTGCAGATTGTTATGGAATGTCACTACCTAGTTAGCTTGCTCCTAGGTCTGCATTTCCCCTTTCATCCTGTATTGACTGTCCCATTCAAATTTGAAACCTGAGCAAGTGTATTTATGATTCTTTGATCTTTACACATCCATATTCAATGAATGGAGTTTTATAGGATCGACACTGAAGACCTTTTTTCAGTACATGATAAGAAGGGAGAGAACAAATGTTCATGAGTGGAAGTTGTGTAAGAGTGTGATTAACAAGGGTGTTAGGATTAGACTTTTTGCATGGAGATTGGTGAATGGATGCAATGGATTGCCAGAGGTAGTTGTGGGTGCTTCATCAGTGAATGAATTTAAGAAGTATGATAGGTATTGTGTGAATGATGGTTAGTGTGTGAATAATGGATCTCCAACGATGAGTCTTTTAGCTCCACGGAGATACCTGTATAATAATAATAATAATAATAATAATAATATGATGTTCATCATATCCAAGTCTTGAATTATCCAGCTCATTCTCCTCCTGGAAAATACCCTTCTCATTCACAATACCTCTAATTTTATTTATTACATGTGTGAACTACAGAAAGTGTAAGAGCATATATATAAATTATTAAAAGCATACATTTAAAATAATAGAAATTAAAAGAATAGGGTTTAAAGCATACATTAAAAAAACAGACATTAAAAGAATAGGGATTAAAAGTATACATTTAAAAGAATATAGACATTAAAAAAAAAAGAGTAATATAAAAATGCTACTTGCATAAAACATTATGCAAAAACATAAAATGTCAAATTTTACTCATCCAGTGACTAATATATTTTAAAGCTGTTTCATTACACTGCATTAAATCTTCTTGGGTACATATATTATTAATGCCTATTAGGCAGCATTGTAGGTGTTTCATGATTTGTGTTTTACCACATGAGCAGCTATCATTGTCTGTGTAGCTCCATCTGACATGTTCTGCTTTGATCTGCCCATTCTGGAATGAAGTCTATTCAATGTCTTCTATCTCTGCCAGTCTACATGTAGGATGGAAGGAAGAGATTCGTTTAAGTTCCGAGCCTCTGGAGATTGATCTTGACACATTGTTGACCTTGTAGCTTTGATGGAATCAACCAATGGTTCCACTGAGTGAATAAAACTTTTCCTTGATCTTAGCCTCCCATGTACTGCAAGATGTCCATACAAAGGATGCCATTCATCATTTAGTTGTTGTTTGTATTCATATCTACTCTGTGTTGTCCTTCTGAAGTGAGGAGGTGCAATATCAGACAGTGAGTATAAATGGTTAATTTTTGCAGGTTTAAGTAGCTGGAAATGTGCTGACGTATTTCATTAAGAACCTTGTCAATAATTTTGACGTGATAATCTTTCCCAAACAGGATTAGCAGAAAGCTGTCAAAAGCTGAGATGATGTCAATCGGCACAAAATATTATTATGAGTTTGAGTTTTAGCTGCTGTCTTCTTTATGCGTTGCTTATAATTTAAGGTCCTATCTGGTGTAACACCTAGGTAAGTTGGATACGGATAATTGACCAATTTCACACCATTCCATTCTATATTCAACTCTCTCCTCACCTCCCTATTATTGAGATGGAAAAGACACATTTGGATTTTACTGGGATTTGGTTTCAGTTGGTTTTCCTTATAGTAAACTGTAAGGGCTTCTAATTCTTGTGTGAGCTGCTTCTCAATGTTATCAAAGGATTTTGCTTGATGAGCTGTTGTCCGGTCATCTGCATATAAGAAGGTTCTTGACTGTGGGTTTATAGGTTGGTCATTAGTATATATATATATATATATATATATATTGAAGAGGAGAGGGGAGAGCACACTTCCCTAGGGATAGACCATTTTTCTGGATACACTATCTCCTATTTTTTCCTTGAAATTCCACAAAGAATCTCCTGCTAAACAGCAGCAACCTAAATACCTCCACTAACTGATAGCTGTTTGTTATGCTATAAATTTTGGCTATAAGATTTAATGTGTCATATGCTGCTGCTGTCAAATCTAGGAATACAGCTCCTGTTGTTAACCCCATTTCAAAGCTGTCCTCAATAAATTATGTTAGATAATAATACTTGCCCAGTGCATGATCTTCCTGGTCTAAATCATAGTAGTGTATCTGCTCTCCAGCTGAAAGGCTGCAGGTCGAATCCTCCTGTGGGCATAGATGTTTGTGATTGTCTGTGGAAATACTTGTGGTGGTGGTGGTGGTGGTGGTGGTGGGTGGTAGATGGCGTTAGTGTAGTTGAGGTCAGTTGTAGTTGGTAGACTGAGTGGTGGAGACAACAGAGAGTGGTAGAGTAGGTGCCCTCCCTCGATGAGTCTTTGGACTCCCTGGAGGTGTCATGTAATAATAATAATAATAAATCCCGCCTGTTCTTTTATCAGCACCTTTTCTATTTCTGGACTTAATCTGTTCAAAATTAACCTCTCATACAGCTTCAGCATTGAGCATAGGAGAGCTATAGGCCTGTAGCTCTTTGGATCTTCAGCAGGTTTATCCAGTTTCAGGATAGGTATTACTTTCATTTGCCTCCAAATGCTGAATATTTTAGCAAATTTCCAACAAAAGTTGAAAAATACTAACAACCACTCTATTATCTTTTCTCCCAGATTCCTTAGGGTTGTGTTGCTAACATCATCTATCTTTTTTCTTTCTTTATTTTAACCCTTTCTATATAGGCACTTCTGGCTATAGGTGTCTCCCAATTCTCTCCCTCTGTTTCTATCCTAAGCTTGTTGGTGCCAAAGAGTTCCTATTGTTTTTTCATATCATCTGACCACCTTCTTTCAGGTCTTCCAGTTGATCTTTTATCTTCATATGGCTGCCATTCCAGTAAAATTTTAGTCCATCTATTGTTCTTGAGTGTTATCATGTGTCCTACCCATTTCCATTTCTTTCGAAGTATGTTTTCTCCAATATCTAAAACTTTTGTTTTAGCTCTTATTTCTTAATTTTTCTGATTTTATCTCTGAGTCTTATGCTTAGCAGATATCTTTCCATTCTTCTTTCTGTTTTTTGAATTTTACCTATTATTTCCTTTTAAAATGTCCAGGTTTCTGCACCATATGTCATAACAGGCAATGCACATTGGTTGAGCAGTCTTTCTCTGTTCTCAGGTTTTTTTTTTTTTTTGATGTTTAAAAATCTCTTCAATTTTCCAGAAGCTGGCCATCCCATTGCTATTCTTCTTTTCACTTCTTCTATGACTCCTTGTTTCTTCATTGTCAACAATTTTCCTAAGTATACATACTCATCTACTATTTCAATTTCTTTACTGTTTACCTTAATAACGTTGTGTCTTTTATCATATCCTTTTCAGTTTGTCATTATTTTTATTTTCTCAAAATGAATGTCTAATCCAATTTCCAGTGATTTAGTTGTTAGATCTTGTATCATTTCTTTTAAATCTTTCATATAATATCTATAACAGTGACTTTTCCTGGTTTAAGGCTTTTAGGGCATTTTCTAGGTCCTCTTTAGTAAATAGTACTACGAAGAGAACATTTTCTGGATCTCTAACTTTTTTAATGTAATCTTTAGGTATTTTTCCTTCAGTACTCGGTTTATCATTCAGAGATTGTAGAGTTGCAATTTGGTTTGCATTTATATTAACTTTGATTGCTGCTGTTGTTGTGCAGTCACCATATACTTTTTTGAGTAAGAGCCAGACTTTCCTGCTACTGTGTTTCATAATGGGGGGGGGGTGGGGGGGGGGGGGGGTGGGGGGGGGGGGGGGTGGGGGGGGGGGGGGGTGGGGGGGGGGGGGGGTGGGGGGGGGGGGGGGTGGGGGGGGGGGGGGGTGGGGGGGGGGGGGGGTGGGGGGGGGGGGGGGTGGGGGGGGGGGGGGGTGGGGGGGGGGGGGGGTGGGGGGGGGGGGGGGTGGGGGGGGGGGGGGGTGGGGGGGGGGGGGGGTGGGGGGGGGGGGGGGTGGGGGGGGGGGGGGGTGGGGGGGGGGGGGGGTGGGGGGGGGGGGGGGTGGGGGGGGGGGGGGGTGGGGGGGGGGGGGGGTGGGGGGGGGGGGGGGTGGGGGGGGGGGGGGGTGGGGGGGGGGGGGGGTGGGGGGGGGGGGGGGTGGGGGGGGGGGGGGGTGGGGGGGGGGGGGGGTGGGGGGGGGGGGGGGTGGGGGGGGGGGGGGGTGGGGGGGGGGGGGGGTGGGGGGGGGGGGGGGTGGGGGGGGGGGGGGGTGGGGGGGGATCCTGGAGGATGCTAGTTCAACTTTATTAACTAATACCTTGTCTATTTTTGCATCATAAGTAAAGAACTAGATATTAAATTCCTAAATCATCCTTGACAATAATAATACACAAAACAAAGAGAAGTGGCTTAAGTACAGAATCCTGTGGGATGCCACTGATAGCTTACTTTTTTCTTGATTCTGCAACACTGTTTACCATTCTGATATGTGTCCATCAGCCACCCACTCATCAATATCTTCAGTATCATATCCATTTCAATTTGCTTCAATTTATATAACATAGCTCTGTTTAGTACCCTATCAAATGCCTTTGTAAAGCCCAGCAGTATTACTATATTCTCATTCCCAGAGCTATGACTAAATTAAATAGTATCATTAGAAGAAGTGCTAATTCCCGTGCACATTCTCATAATACATATGCAGAGATCCCAACTAATCCCAAGACTGTATTTGCATTAAAATTCTATAACACCCCCAAACACCTCTAATTCATCTACTGGTATTCTGATATCAGTCTCTCTCTCATATATCTGCTAGCGTCGTTAGTGAATGTGGGGGCATTGTTGAGTTGTGCTGGAAAACGTGTTTTTAAATTAAAGTATAGTGAGCCTTTTTTTGTCTCAAATTTTACTGCAGTTGTGCTTCGGTTGGATACAAGTGTTCTTCAGTGGTGTTATTGTTTGGAATTCTGTTGTATATATTGTGTTTTCACTGCTGTTTGTTTCACTACTTCAGCGACTAAAGATGGCATCCAACAAGAAACGTAAGCAACTCGCAGAATTTCTTTACGAAAGACTGGCTCTGCGTTGGATTTTTTCAGAAACTGTTATATGTATGTGCCAAGGAATGTGAAGGATCTGTGGACTGTTTGGCTAAATGAGAAGAATGAAAACGTCGACGTATGCGAGAAGTGTTGGGATAGGCTGGAGCGATTAGGCATGGAAGCAGATGTTGGGACAGTAGAGGATGAACTTCGGCAGGAGTTCAGGAAAATGAAAGTGACCTTCATCTTTTGCAAGAGGGATTGGAAGTGCTCAGTAAGGGGGTTCTGGAAATTAAATCCGAGTTAAATGGGTTGAATAGAGAAATTAGGACTATGGAGATTACTCTAGCTGAAGTAACTAGAACAGGATTAAGTATGGGAGAGTCTTTGGTGATTGATGAAGAAATAAATAGTATAGGAGTGATTGGGAGTCAACAGAATGAAAGCACAAGAGGTCTGGAAGAGCAATGAGAAATGAAACTGGGAGAGTCACGCTGAATAGCATAGAAAATGAGGCCATGAGTGACTCTTGTCTGGACTTGAATGAAATTATGAATGGTAAAATATATTGTGATTCTATGATTAAGGGGTACAGAGAGCAGTATGCCTGAGAAAAAGAGCATTGAGAAATGCAACTGGGAGAGTCACGCTGAATAGCATAGAAAATGAGGCCATGAGGGACTCTTGTCTGGACTTGAACGAAATTATGAGTGGTAAAATATATGGTGATTCTATGATTAAGGGTATGGAGAGAAGTATGCCTGAGGAGTACTTGTCTGGCAGAATAATAGAGAGAGAGAGAGAGAGTGACTTTAGCAATAAAGACAGGGCATGATGCAGAAAAGATGATAGCTACAGTGGGTACAAATGACCTGAGTGGTAGTATTAATCAAATAGCAAAAGATTTAAGAACATAGTTGGATATCGTGAAGAAGAAAACTATCAAAGCGAGGATAGTGTGTGTGTGTGCTGCCTCATTTTGACAATCATGAGTTAAGTAGACAAGCGATGATAATGAATGATATGATTGCAAGAATGTGCAAAAAAGAGGTCTGGAATTTGTTGATGTCTGAAGTGTGTTTGAAGGAAAAAGACAGCTATATGCAAGAGATGGGTTGCATCAAAACATGGAAGGTCATAAGCGATTGAAGAAGTTACTGTTTTCTGAACAAGTTGAAGTAACTGGGCAGGGAAACTAAAATTGAAAAGGTTCAGTGTAAGAGAGAGAAACTTAAGCAGTGATTGTATAATTGTTGATCCTTATTTACAGAATAAATTGCAGAATAGAGGGGATATAAATCAGCAAGGACTACTGAAATTAGTGACATGTATATCAGTTCTAAAGCTGGCACAAGAACTAAAGGGAATCTGCAATTTTTGTATACAAATGCAAGAAGCATTCAAAATAAGAGGGAAGAATTTTTGGCATTAGTGCAATCTCACCAAAATTTGCAGGCATTAGTGAAACTTGGCTGTCGGCAGAAGAAGTGGTCACTGGTATTGAATGTGATGGGTACAGTATTTTCAGGTAGGATAGAGAAGATAGAACGGGGAGGAGTACTGTTGATGATAGCTGATGAGTTGCAGCCAAAGAAAGTAGTATATTAAGATGACAGACATGTGAATGATAGTACATTTGAGGAGGTCTGGTGTGAAATAGTGACCAATGCAACCACATATACAGTTGGTTGCTTCTATAGGCAACGGGATATAGGGGGTGATATTGAATTCATACATCAGCAAATTAGTGCAATGAGTGCAGGGTTAGTGATTATTATTATGGAATTTAATTATGGTGATATCAATTGGAAGGAAGAAATATCATGTGGCAAAAATGAAATGGAATTCATACATCTTCTATGAGATAATTACTTGAAACAGCACATAACTGAAGGGATATGTGGTGTGAGAGTGTTGGACCTGGTCATTGGTTCGGAGGATATATGCATAAGTAAGGTGTCCTTGTTATCTCCAATTGGTGAGAGCGATCATGTGGTATTGACTTGAGAGGTCGCAAAATTTGTGAATTTCCCTTTTAAGAAGGAATATATATGGAACTACAGGTTAGGCAAACAGGGTAGGCATGAGATGGATGAGAAGTAGTATCAAGCTTGATCTGCAAAAAAATAAAATGTTATGGAGAATTTACAAGGAGAAGGGCGACCAGTATACCAATGAGCAGTACAAGGCTCAAGCTAGGAAGGTTACCAGCATAGTAAGAAAAGCTAAATCAGATTATGAGAAGACATTAGCCAAGGAGATCAACGGTAATCCCAAAGAGTTCTTCTGCTATGTTGCAAGTAAAAGGAAGAATGACTTCGGAAGGATAACCTTATTGGGTGCTGATGGTATCGAGGTGACCAATTCAGATGTAATAGTAGAGTTACTGAGTGATCACTTTTCAAAAGTCTATCACACCAAGTGAGAATATCTCTGTACCTGTAACAATAACTAATGTGAGAATTGAAGTTAAGAAATCAGAGGTACTTAGTATATTACAAAATTTAGAAGCGAATACTGCTGTAGGTTTAGATGGAATATCAGCTCGGGCGTTGCGTGAATATGCAAAGGAATTGTCAACGCCTCTTACTTGGTTATTTAACTTAAGTTTGAACTCTGATATGGTCCCTAGGGAGTGGAAAGAAGACAAAGTAGTTCCTTTGCATAAAGGTGGCTCTAAAACGGTGGTAGTTAATTACAGACTAATCACCAAAAGGAAATGGCTACACAGTGGTACTTCTGGATTTTGCTAAGGCTTTTGACAGGATACCCCACGGAATACTGTTGCGTAAACTGAAGCAGATGGGGATGGATACTAAACTGGTGATATGGATAGGAGAATAGCTCAGGGAGAGATACCAAAAGGTGACGTATGGAGGAGCAGAGTCTAGGATGAGGCAGGTGACAAGTGGTGTGCCTGAGGGCTCTGTGCTTGGACCATTGTTGTTTAATTTGTACATAAATGATATAGGAAATGGCTTAAAGGATTTCAGTTGTTTGCTGATGATGCAAAGTTGGGTAGCGCAATAAAAAAATCAAGCTGATGTTGAGAGTTTGCAAGATGATTTAAATAAGCTGCCAAATGGGCAAAAGGAAATGGATGTCAGTTCAATGTGGAAAAGTATAAAGTTATGCATTTTGGGATTAAAAGATTACCAGCAGTGTATTACATTGTTGGAACGGTGCTCCAAGAGATTGATGAGGCTAGGGACTTGTGGTGTTGGTGAAGGGAGATGAAGTTCAGCGAACACATTGCTAAGGTGTCCAAGATTGCACATAGAATTACTTGGTTATTGAGGAACACACTAACATCCAGAGATAAAGAGGTTAATATTCCCCCTTTATAAAGCATTGATTCTTCCACATTTGTACTGTGCTCAGGTCTGGTCACCTGGATTCCTTGGAGATGAGGAGGTTGTGGAAAGGGTTCAGAGGAGAGTGACTAAGTTGGTGAGTGATGTAAAAAATTCTCCCTACATTGATAGATTGAGAGCTTTTGAATTGCAGAGGTTGGTTGATAGGTGGAGAAGAGGGGAATATGATAGAAACATTTAAATTACTAAAAGGTTTTTATAAGATTGATGCAAGAGAAATGTTTCATCTGTGTGATAGTGATGGAAGAACTAGAGGTTATCCTGGAAATTAAGGAAAAGCGTGGTTAACAAGGGTGTGAGAACGAGGTTTTTTGTCTGGAGGGTGGTGAATGAATGGAATGCATTGCCTGACTCAGTTGTGAGTTCTTTGTCTGTAAATGAATTCAAGAACAGATATAATAGATATTGTTTTGATAGTTTGAGTCTCTCGTGGTGAGTCTACTAACTCCGTGGAGATACCTGTAATAATAATAATAATAATAATAATAATAATAATAATAATAATAATATCTACAATGTCTTCACCTGTGCAGTACAAGCATGAAAAGAGGTAACTCAGTATTTTAAAATAATCCACAAATCTTCAATTTATCATAATAAGAAACAATCCATAGACATGTTCCATCTCGGATGCTCACATCTAGATCCTCTTAACAACTCTTCATCCTCAAGAAAACAAAGTGACAAAATATTCCTCCAAGTATATTCCACCAGAATATTCAAGATATTCCACCTCTTTCCACCAAGGAAGTGGAAAGAGGGGAATTATTTTCACTGCTTTTGTCACTTCACTACCACCAGTACTTATTAAAGTCATTCTTCATTTTACCAAATAGTGAAAGATTGCTTTGGGATTTTCTTTAAATTGCTGAGTTAATATATTCTAATAATCTAATTTTGTATTTCTTACCAAACTGGTCATTCTTCTTGCTCATGCTTTGTAATGCTATGAGCAGTACAAAGTATAGTTCAGAGTACTGTTCAGCATTGCTATGCGTACAGTACAAAGCAGCACATAGTTCATAGCACTATTCACTGCTGTACAGCTTTGAGTACAAAACAGCACAAAGCATACTCCTCATAGCAGTGCTGCTGTGATATTGCTTATCATCTTTCTCCTTCTATATCCACAACTTATTCTCTTTTTTTTTTTAGTTCCTGCTCAATGATGGTAATCATCCATCTAATCGAACTCATACCTGATTTATCCTCCAAGCCATTGGTGTACAGTTGAATACTCTTTCCTTCAAACATCCTCTAATCATTCCCATGCAATGCTAACATATATTCCTTGCAGATTGTTATGGAATGTCACTACCTAGTTAGCTTGCTCCTAGGTCTGCATTTCCCCTTTCATCCTGTATTGACTGTCCCATTCAAATTTGAAACCTGAGCAAGTGTATTTATGATTCTTTGATCTTTACACATCCATATTCAATGAATGGAGTTTTATAGGATCGACACTGAAGACCTTTTTTCAGTACATGATAAGAAGGGAGAGAACAAATGTTCATGAGTGGAAGTTGTGTAAGAGTGTGATTAACAAGGGTGTTAGGATTAGACTTTTTGCATGGAGATTGGTGAATGGATGCAATGGATTGCCAGAGGTAGTTGTGGGTGCTTCATCAGTGAATGAATTTAAGAAGTATGATAGGTATTGTGTGAATGATGGTTAGTGTGTGAATAATGGATCTCCAACGATGAGTCTTTTAGCTCCACGGAGATACCTGTATAATAATAATAATAATAATAATAATAATATGATGTTCATCATATCCAAGTCTTGAATTATCCAGCTCATTCTCCTCCTGGAAAATACCCTTCTCATTCACAATACCTCTAATTTTATTTATTACATGTGTGAACTACAGAAAGTGTAAGAGCATATATATAAATTATTAAAAGCATACATTTAAAATAATAGAAATTAAAAGAATAGGGTTTAAAGCATACATTAAAAAAACAGACATTAAAAGAATAGGGATTAAAAGTATACATTTAAAAGAATATAGACATTAAAAAAAAAAGAGTAATATAAAAATGCTACTTGCATAAAACATTATGCAAAAACATAAAATGTCAAATTTTACTCATCCAGTGACTAATATATTTTAAAGCTGTTTCATTACACTGCATTAAATCTTCTTGGGTACATATATTATTAATGCCTATTAGGCAGCATTGTAGGTGTTTCATGATTTGTGTTTTACCACATGAGCAGCTATCATTGTCTGTGTAGCTCCATCTGACATGTTCTGCTTTGATCTGCCCATTCTGGAATGAAGTCTATTCAATGTCTTCTATCTCTGCCAGTCTACATGTAGGATGGAAGGAAGAGATTCGTTTAAGTTCCGAGCCTCTGGAGATTGATCTTGACACATTGTTGACCTTGTAGCTTTGATGGAATCAACCAATGGTTCCACTGAGTGAATAAAACTTTTCCTTGATCTTAGCCTCCCATGTACTGCAAGATGTCCATACAAAGGATGCCATTCATCATTTAGTTGTTGTTTGTATTCATATCTACTCTGTGTTGTCCTTCTGAAGTGAGGAGGTGCAATATCAGACAGTGAGTATAAATGGTTAATTTTTGCAGGTTTAAGTAGCTGGAAATGTGCTGACGTATTTCATTAAGAACCTTGTCAATAATTTTGACGTGATAATCTTTCCCAAACAGGATTAGCAGAAAGCTGTCAAAAGCTGAGATGATGTCAATCGGCACAAAATATTATTATGAGTTTGAGTTTTAGCTGCTGTCTTCTTTATGCGTTGCTTATAATTTAAGGTCCTATCTGGTGTAACACCTAGGTAAGTTGGATACGGATAATTGACCAATTTCACACCATTCCATTCTATATTCAACTCTCTCCTCACCTCCCTATTATTGAGATGGAAAAGACACATTTGGATTTTACTGGGATTTGGTTTCAGTTGGTTTTCCTTATAGTAAACTGTAAGGGCTTCTAATTCTTGTGTGAGCTGCTTCTCAATGTTATCAAAGGATTTTGCTTGATGAGCTGTTGTCCGGTCATCTGCATATAAGAAGGTTCTTGACTGTGGGTTTATAGGTTGGTCATTAGTATATATATATATATATATATATATATTGAAGAGGAGAGGGGAGAGCACACTTCCCTAGGGATAGACCATTTTTCTGGATACACTATCTCCTATTTTTTCCTTGAAATTCCACAAAGAATCTCCTGCTAAACAGCAGCAACCTAAATACCTCCACTAACTGATAGCTGTTTGTTATGCTATAAATTTTGGCTATAAGATTTAATGTGTCATATGCTGCTGCTGTCAAATCTAGGAATACAGCTCCTGTTGTTAACCCCATTTCAAAGCTGTCCTCAATAAATTATGTTAGATAATAATACTTGCCCAGTGCATGATCTTCCTGGTCTAAATCATAGTAGTGTATCTGCTCTCCAGCTGAAAGGCTGCAGGTCGAATCCTCCTGTGGGCATAGATGTTTGTGATTGTCTGTGGAAATACTTGTGGTGGTGGTGGTGGTGGTGGTGGTGGGTGGTAGATGGCGTTAGTGTAGTTGAGGTCAGTTGTAGTTGGTAGACTGAGTGGTGGAGACAACAGAGAGTGGTAGAGTAGGTGCCCTCCCTCGATGAGTCTTTGGACTCCCTGGAGGTGTCATGTAATAATAATAATAATAAATCCCGCCTGTTCTTTTATCAGCACCTTTTCTATTTCTGGACTTAATCTGTTCAAAATTAACCTCTCATACAGCTTCAGCATTGAGCATAGGAGAGCTATAGGCCTGTAGCTCTTTGGATCTTCAGCAGGTTTATCCAGTTTCAGGATAGGTATTACTTTCATTTGCCTCCAAATGCTGAATATTTTAGCAAATTTCCAACAAAAGTTGAAAAATACTAACAACCACTCTATTATCTTTTCTCCCAGATTCCTTAGGGTTGTGTTGCTAACATCATCTATCTTTTTTCTTTCTTTATTTTAACCCTTTCTATATAGGCACTTCTGGCTATAGGTGTCTCCCAATTCTCTCCCTCTGTTTCTATCCTAAGCTTGTTGGTGCCAAAGAGTTCCTATTGTTTTTTCATATCATCTGACCACCTTCTTTCAGGTCTTCCAGTTGATCTTTTATCTTCATATGGCTGCCATTCCAGTAAAATTTTAGTCCATCTATTGTTCTTGAGTGTTATCATGTGTCCTACCCATTTCCATTTCTTTCGAAGTATGTTTTCTCCAATATCTAAAACTTTTGTTTTAGCTCTTATTTCTTAATTTTTCTGATTTTATCTCTGAGTCTTATGCTTAGCAGATATCTTTCCATTCTTCTTTCTGTTTTTTGAATTTTACCTATTATTTCCTTTTAAAATGTCCAGGTTTCTGCACCATATGTCATAACAGGCAATGCACATTGGTTGAGCAGTCTTTCTCTGTTCTCAGGTTTTTTTTTTTTTTTTTGATGTTTAAAAATCTCTTCAATTTTCCAGAAGCTGGCCATCCCATTGCTATTCTTCTTTTCACTTCTTCTATGACTCCTTGTTTCTTCATTGTCAACAATTTTCCTAAGTATACATACTCATCTACTATTTCAATTTCTTTACTGTTTACCTTAATAACGTTGTGTCTTTTATCATATCCTTTTCAGTTTGTCATTATTTTTATTTTCTCAAAATGAATGTCTAATCCAATTTCCAGTGATTTAGTTGTTAGATCTTGTATCATTTCTTTTAAATCTTTCATATAATATCTATAACAGTGACTTTTCCTGGTTTAAGGCTTTTAGGGCATTTTCTAGGTCCTCTTTAGTAAATAGTACTACGAAGAGAACATTTTCTGGATCTCTAACTTTTTTAATGTAATCTTTAGGTATTTTTCCTTCAGTACTCGGTTTATCATTCAGAGATTGTAGAGTTGCAATTTGGTTTGCATTTATATTAACTTTGATTGCTGCTGTTGTTGTGCAGTCACCATATACTTTTTTGAGTAAGAGCCAGACTTTCCTGCTACTGTGTTTCATAACTAAGCTTTTATTTTTATCTGCCCATTGTCAAGTTTTTTTTTCAGACAGTGCTGCTATAAGTTCCTCTCCTGAGTCCATTGATTTTTTGACACTAATTAGTGATACTATTTTAAATAATGGTGGCAGCGGCAGTTAAAATTACAAATGACGTATCGACAAGTCCCCCCCCCCCCCCAATTTAAGGACTCCATTTTGAGCGATATCATACAGGATTTTGTAGCATGTGGGACTTGCGGAATGTATGCGTCCCGGTGATTGTATATGTGGCAAGAGAAAGAAGGGGAAAACGTATATGCGCAAAATGCAGGCAATGGGAGGAACTTGGTGATTAGAAATGACCATAACTGACCTTGTTGAGACTATAACTGACCTCATTGAGTCAGAGAGGGAGATTCTGCATGTAGAGGATGATGGGTATGATAGAGGACAAGAGCAGTATGAAAAAAATAATAAGAGTGGGGAGTATGGAAAGGTTGAATGATTCTAAAGTTTTAGGAGATATTCTCAATTGGGAGGATGAATGGCAAACAAGAGTGGCTGACTTACAGAGAGAGAGAGATAGATGAGCTGAAAGAGCAGGTGGAATGTCTGGGGAATGAGATGAGAAGTGTGAAAGATGGAAGAGATGAATCAGAGGAGGAGTGAGAGAGAGTTATAGAAATGAGAGAAGAGGAGAGAATAGGAACAGTAGTAGAGGAGAGGGAATGAGAGAGAGTTATGAGAATGGTAGAAGAAGAGAGAATAGGAACAGTATAAGAGAGGGAATGAGAGAGAGAGTTGTATGAATGATAGAAGAGGTGAGAATAGGATAAGTGGAAGAGAGGGAATGAGTGTCAGATATGGGAATGATAGAAGAAAAAAGAATGGAAACAGCAGGAGAGAGGGAATGAGAGGAATGTAAGGAGCACAGGGACTAGAGATAGAGTGATGTCAGGAAGGCAGGTAAGTAGGGGAGCACAGAGAGAAACTGTTACAAGAGAAAGAGTGAGGGATGCATGTGAGCAATTGAGGAATACGGTGGTAAGAGGTGTAATGTATGGGGACTCAATGATCCGTGGTATTCAAGATAGGATGCATGAGGAGTGTTTGCCAGGAGGAACAATAGAAAGTGTGGCTGTGGCAATTAAGAGAGAGGTGATAGGTTGGATGAGATGATTGTGATGGTGGGAACAAATGACTTGAGTGGTGGTGTAAATAGGGCAGTGAGAGATACGAGATTCTTGCTTGAGGCTGTACAAAAGAAGAAAGAGAGGGAAGATTGTGTGTGTGTGTGTTGTCTAGGTATGATAATGTCGAGCTGAGCAGAAGAGCGGTGATATTCAATAGTATAATAGCGAGAATGTGTCAGAAGAGAGGATTCGAATATGTGGATGCTTGGAGCATTTGAGAGCAGAGAGGATTTGTATGCAACAGACCGCTTGCATTTGAATGAGGAAGGACACAGGCATCTGGAGAGATGGCTGTTCTGAATGAGTCAGTGTGTCCCAGTGTGTATGGTAACAGGGGTGACCTCTTGTGGGAATGGGTACTTGGGAGAAGGTGGGGGAAGACATCAGGTAATGCTGAGCCCATTGCAGTCTAGAGGGGATAATGCTGGGTATAGAAACAATGCCATTTTTATGCTTTATACCAATGCCAGGAATATTCGGAATAAGGGAGAGGAATTGGTGGCGCAAATAGCATCAGCCTGGCAAAAAATTATTGGGATCACCGAGACGTGATTGACAGAAGAGGATATAATAACAGGAATAGAAGTTGTTGGGTACAGCATTTTATGGCAGGATAGGAAAGGAAAGCATGGTGGTGGAGTATTGCTTATGATAAGTGATGACCTATAATAAATTTAGTTTAATCCTTTATCCAAGTGTGAGCAAACAAAGTTTGCACCTGAAAGTATCTTCAGGACTGGGGTAAGGTGGTGCAACACCAGGGAAACTCCTTGCAAAGGTGGAGCAAGCTACTATGACTCCTATCTCAGTATCTTCCATAATGCAAAACACATCTCCTTGTGGATATGTCTAATGTTATGCATTAAGGGAAGGGCCACTACCCAGACTAGATTTGACCTTTATTGAGGCCTCTTCAGTGGGAGCCAGGCCCAAGTGGAGATACCAGCCAGAAGCGTTAGCAAGTCATAAGTTGGTGTAGCACCACCTTACCCCAGTCCTGAAGATACTTTCAGGCGCAAACTTTGTTTGTTCACACTTGGATAAAGGATTAAACTAAATTTATTATATTCTAACCAAGTGAAAAATAAACTTTCAACATCTTGCTCTAAATCCAGAGTAATTTATTAAAAAGGTGGCACACCATTTGGCAACTCCTATAGGTAGAGATCACTTGCTAACGCTTCTGGCTGGTATCTCCACTTGGGCCTCGCTCCCACTGAAGAGTCCTCAATAAAGGTCGAAACTAGTCTGGGTAGTGGCCCTTCCCTTAATGCATATCCGCAAGGAAATGTGTTTTGCATTATGGGAGATACTGAGATAGGAGTCATAGTAGCTTGCTCCACCTTTGCAAGGAGTCGCCCTGGTGTTGCACCACCTTACCCCAGTCCTGAAGATACTTTCAGGTGCAAACTTTGTTTGCACACACTTGGATAAAGGATTAAACTAAATTTATTATATTCTAACCAAGTGAAAAATAAACTTTCAACAGTGATGACCTATGTCCTATAAGAGTGGAGGCTTTGGAAGGCTGTGACACTAATGATTATGAAAGCATATACTGTGAGGTGGAGGTGGGCAAGACAGGATATTTAGTGGGGTGTTGCTATAGACCAAGGAGAACAGAGGGTGGGAACAAGGAGATGTTGAGACAGTTGAGCATGGCAAGTGTAAGCAGAACGATCGTTATGGGAGATTTCAACTACAGCAGTATAGATTGGGGAAAAGAAGATGCATGTAGCAATAAGGGAATGGAATTTATAGAATTCTTGAGGGACAAATGTCTTAGGCAACATGTAACAGTGGGAACAAGAGATTCAACAGTTTAGGATTTGTTATAGCTTCAGAAGAGTTGATAATAACTGAGAAGACATCTCTCCCACTAGTTGGAGAGAGTGACCATATGGTTTTTACTTGGAAAATTAATAGACATGCAGGAGTTTCAAAGAGATGGAAACATATGTGGAATTATAAAGCAGGTCATTATAATAGTCTTAGACGTCAACTTGGGGAAGCTTCGTGGAGGGAGGAATTCGAAGGCCAGGATATCATTAGTGCTTGGGAAATTGTGAAGGAATATTTGTTAGCAGCAATGGTAAGCTGTATTCCACGAGTGAAGAAGCGGACACAATTTGGAGTAAAGTGGATGACAAACAATACTAAACAGTAGCTGCATGCGAAAAAAGAGGCTATTCAAGAGATATAAAGAGACAGGTGAAGAGAAGATGCATGAAGAATATAAGACAGGCTAGAAGAGTGACTAGTATGGTAAGGAAGGCAAAACTGGAATATGAGAAAAGATTGGCCCTTAGATCCAAGGAAAATCCTAGGGAATTTTTTAGCTATGTGGCCAGTAGGAGGAGAAATAATTGTGGAAGAATGACAACATTGCAGGATAAAAATGGGAATAGAGTGACTGATGCAGAGGACATAGTGGAATTGTTCAATGAACACTTTATTGGAGTATTTCATCCTGGAGGAGTCAATTTGAATACTAGATGGATATAGCAGGTTTCGAGGTGGAGGATTAGAGTGTGTGTGTGTTCCACATACTGAGTACTCTGGATGTTAGTAAAGCTGTGGGACTGGATGGTATTTCACCTCGAGTTTTGAGAGAATGTGCTAAGGAACTGACAGTGCCTTTAACCTGGCTTTTCAATGAAAGTCCGGCTGTGGGAAAGGTGCCCATGGAATGGAAGGAATTAAGATAGTGCCATTGCATAAGGGCAGTAGCAGACTGGAAGTGTCTAATTATAGGCCAGTTTGTGTGTCATTAGTAGTTAGTACGATCTTGGAGAAAGTAGTGAGGGACCATATACAGCATTGGTCAGATGAGGATAATGTTATCAGTGACTCAACTTGAATTTGTGAAGGGGCGCTCTTGTTTTAGCAATATGTTAGCCTTTTATGATAAAGTTACAAGAGCATTAGAGGAGAGAAAGGCATATACTGCCATTTTCCTAGACTTAGCTAACTCATTTGACAGGGTGCCATATGATAAGCTGATATTCAAGTTGCAGCACATGGGTCTAGATGTCAGATTGGTCAACTGGATTCAGGATTGGTTGTCCGATAGGTATCAGAGAGTTGTGTATGGTGGAGCAATAGCAAAGAGGCAGAAGGTTACAAGTAGGGTTCCACAGGGCTCAGTACTGTGACCTATATTGTTTAACTTCTATATCAATGATATTGTCCATGGATTGCAAGGGGGATATTCGGTTGTTTGCAGATGATGCAAAGCTGGGAAGGGTTATTAGTAATAGTGCAGATGTGGTAGCCCTGAAAGAGGATTTGAATAAGCTAGATAGATTGGCAAATGAATGGGGGCATTCTAGTTTAATGCAGCAAAATGTAATGTCTTGAGGTTTGGGACACATCGATGGGACGCTGCATACTCTATGGGAGGAGTTAAACTGGAGGAAGTAGGAGAGACAAGAGATCTGGGTTTGATGATTGATAGAAACCTGAAATTTAGGGAACATATTACAAAGGTAGTGAAGGTAACACAGCGGATTGCTGCAATAATGAGAAGGACACTGACCTGCACAGATAAAATGGTTATCATTCCGTTGTATAAGATTCTGGTCAGACCATACTTAGACTATTGTTCTCAGATCTCGTCCCGAGGATTTGAAGGGGATAAATTAACTGTGGAAAGGGTACAAAGGCGGATAACAAAGATAGTATTGGGACTGTACAAATATAGTTATGAGGATCGGCTGAGGGAGTGTTTACTGCAGAGTTTGGTGGACAGAAGAAGGAGAGGTGATATGATTGGGACTTTTAAACTGTTGAGAGGTGGTTACAGGGTTGACATTAGGGAGTTATTTCACTTGGTTGAACAGCGGGAAGGAGTCATATAATAGATAAGGAGTGGTATGATAGACTTTGTGTTTCCTAGGAGGGACCTCCCTCAATGAGTCCTGATAGACTTGTGTTTCTTAGAAAGGACCTCCCACAATGAGTCTTTTGACTCCATGGAGGCCTGAATAATAATAATAATAATAGTTTCTGATGAAAATGGATCTTTATCATATAGGTCCCAAAATCTTTCATATATTTCCATGATATGTTCTGTAAAACCTGGAATATAACATGTTCTACAACCTTTTGGTATGTGCATGGTAGCAGACTGTATAATAGCTTTGGTGAATTTTCCATAATTAAATGGACTAGGTAAAATGTTGGATAAGTTTATATCTAATTCTCTTGAGAACTGTTCCCAGTTAGCTTTTTAAAATTAAAGCATCTTCTAAGTGGGATCTCCTTAGGTCAGACTGGTGGGAAGATGGGAAGACTTGCAGCATTATTTCTCTATGTTGTGAACTTGAGATTGGTGCAAGTACCTGTATATTGCACAAATTAGCTATTCTATTATATCCAAGGTCTGGATTATATCCTCTTTTTCATCTTCCACTGTTAAATGATGATGGCTATTTAGGATCATGTATAAGACTCATTTGATTATTTTCAGCCCACTGTTTGACTAACTCTCCACCCCGATTTGTTTCACTATAAACCCCAATGTGTATGTGTGCTGTGACTATTGAAGTCACCTATAATAATAACAGGTTTCCTTTGTGTCAAATACTGATACATTTCAAAAACAAAGGCTATACTAGGTGGTTTATATACTGAGAAGACACTGATGTTACCAAATCTATTCTAAGGATTTCTATGTTGTTTTGGTTTGTGGTTAGGCATCCTGTAACCTGAAACTCCTGCCGAATGAAAATAGCACTTCCATATTTTTCAAGTGGTTTCTTTTATAAGATTCATACCAGCAATTTTGGGTCTTGTTGAGGTCCTTTGTGTGTCTCCTGTAGACATACAATATCACATTTTTGTTCTTTACGCATTCTTGCAATACAATCTTCTTTTACATATTGTGTGAAATGTCAGGGTTGGTTCCCATAAGGGCTGGTGATTTTTAGTCATTGTGTCTCTGATGAAGAGGATGCTAGTAGCACTATAAAACTATAGAAGACTATACTGTACCGTACTGTGCTGTAGAATGCTGGAAGCAGAATTCGCAGCTTATAAGCAAGCCAACAGGGGTCATGACATGAACACTTCTGCTATGACCTCCAATACCTCTAATAATGGAAAGACTATGCAATGCCACCATCCTTTTGAATAATTTACTTCTTTTTTTCTGCTGCCTTTAATGTTATCTTTTTTTTTTTTTATCTCACTCTTGCTATTTCCATCCAGTAATCATCTGATCTCATTGCATGCTACAAATACCTCATGTAATTTGTCAGTATTATAACTCTGCTTTCAACTCTTCAGCCCGTACATTCACTTGATTATACTGTCTTACTTTGTATTAGACATGCAGTCTTACTCATCATTTTGATTAGCATTCATTAAATTGTCATAACTCATTATATAACATGTCCTACATACACACACTTTCTATTTTCCCTTATTCATCTCTTCAATATATAAATCGTCAACATTCTTTTCCTAGAAAATATTTATTGCTCCTGAGATTAGTCTACTTCCAAAAAAAAAAAAAAAAAAATCACTCTACTTTCTATGTTTGATTCATAACTAAAATTTCATAATATCTCATCTCTATAATATATCACAATGTTGCCTACAGTAAATGTTACCATCAATGATGTTTTAAATTAACAATTCTTAAAATTCAAACCAGTACCTCTGGTTTCAGAGCAGTACCTCTCTACTCAAATGATCACTAATAAACTTTCAGTGTATCTTTCTTTTCGGCAAACATAAAAAAATGTTATCCTGTCCCTCTGATACTGGCTTCACTCCAGAAAGCAATCAGTTGATAAAGATATAGAAAGTTTCTCGTCTTCCTAACAATTCATGTCTTTCTAACAAAAGCACATGTCTCTTCACAATCATTCTACAAAGATATCTAATCTTTGTAGAAAAAAAGAGTTCTGCATAACATATATGGAACATACTAATTACTTAACATACCATGTTCTTAAATTATCATTTAAAAATAACATTTTAGAAGGCAGTACTTTTAGCATTTTTAAAAAGCAGTGATGAAATTAAAAATTATGACATATGGAAAAATACTGCAGATATTACTGTTAAACACCCTATATTTTTAAAAGTATTAGAAAATCTCTCTTCCTATGTAATTATTATTATTATTATTAACATCAAACCTCCATGGAGTCAGAGACTCATCTTGGGAGGTACACACTATCACATACAAAGCTCATCCAACTGTGCCTTAAACTGATTCAATGAGTCTACATTTACAACATAATCAGGCAATGCATTCCACTCATTAACCACTCTCTCCATACAAAGAACCTGCTCCTCACTCGTCTCACGACCTCCTTATGCAGTTTCCATGGGTGGACTTTTGTTCTACCCTCTCTCCCATTCTATGAAAAACTCTTCCATATCAATCTGATAACAGTCCCTAATTAGCTTATATGTCTCAATCAAGGTCTTACATAATGGCATCATAACCGCTTTGTTTCTGCATATCAGGATCCTCCATATCAATGACATTATTCAGTGTAATGTCTTCACAATTTGTGAAATATGGCCACTGAATTTCATGTCCTTGTGTATCACCACTCCCAAATGTCTTATCCCCTTCTATCTCCTTTAAAGTTACCCCACCAACATCAAAGGCGTTTAATCAAGTTTTGGCACAGGGACCTACTTACCAAACTGCCATCCTACGGTCTGCCTTCCACACTCTGCAACTTGATCACCAACTTTCTCGAATGGTGTTCACTATGTGTTTCACACTGTCTCATAACCATTGCCACTATTTCCCCTCTTTCATTTCATGCTATGTGGGCATAATTCTCTTGCATCATCAGCAGCACTCCACCTCCTTCCTTATCCTTTCTATCCTCACGAAAAATACTGTATCATTCTATTTCCATTCTCATTAGGATATCATCTTCATTCAACCAAGTTTTACTTATTCCAACAATGTTTGGGAGAGTAAACTCACTCAGCAAAACCATTTAGTCTCCTTTATATTTCTGATACTTCCACTCAGTCTCAACTTCTCCACCCACATAGCAATATATTCCATCTCTATGCTGATCTTCTCCATACATACATTCACTGCTACTTTCAACATCCACTCTCCCTATGCCATGTCTTCCTGTCCACCCAGGCTCCACCTCCCATTTCCCTGTTCTTCCATTCCTGTTCTCTTTTCATCTCTCACACTACTATTACTATTTCCACTGCCAAGCACTTCTGTTTCTTCAATACCACTCTCCTGATCTTTCATTTCATCTCTTGCTTGCATCACACACTGCATTTCCATTTAGCAACTTCCTCCAGTGCACTCACTCCAAAGCCACTCAAATGCAACTCATCCTGCCTATATAATTCCATTCCTCCCTCAAACACATGCCATACGTCCACAAACTGTACTCTATTCTCCTCACACAGCTCTACTATCATACAATTCATGATTCCAATCTCGGTCTGAACTCATTATGGTTATATCAGCAATATACTGAGGTATAACTTTACCATTATACTCTTATTTTTCACTCATATTTGCCCTTACATTCTCCTTATGTCCACTTAAATCATTTGTCCTCACAAATGATTTAAGTGGACATAATTATTTTGCTCATTCTCCCTCCTGGATAGCAGACCTTATGGGCTCTCATTAACTAATCCTCTCACAATACAGTCTTCATACACTGCTATCCTGGAATCACTCATCACCTCTTTTTCTTTCATTCTATTTTTTTTGTACAATTTCATTAGTTTCCGCTCTAATAGCATGTCTAATATCATTCTGCATATTCCTTATTTCAATTTTCATTTTCAAAACTGTTTCATTGAATCTTGCATTTCAACACTTTTATTCTCTGTCACCCCATAGCCTTGCTACCTCTTGTTCTGCTACACCTTCCATTTTTCTCATTCATGCTTCCTTTTGCTCCCTTATCACTAACTTTTGCATCTACGTTATTGCATTCTTTCACTCCCTCAGTTTCACTCATTTTGATTGCATTTCTGTTCTTTCATTTATGCCATCTTTTATTTCTTTGGTCTGTTCTGCATTCATTAACTCATGGTCTAATAGTATATTGCATTTCCTACACATCCATACTTTCTCTCATTTCCTGTTCAGTCTCTCCAGAAACTCATCTGTCATATTTTGCCATGCATACACATTACACTCACACATGGAACCATTTTTGAAAAGTCTATGTGATTATTGCCACCTGATTTTCACAGGTGGCAACTATTTCTATTGATTTTACAATGCATCTTTCAAATTCATCATTGCATATATATAAATTGGTCGTGCAGTCCCAATCAATTTGGTGTTGACGTTCTTCTAGGTTAGAGTTTGCGGAGAAAAGAACATGACCAGAAAGGGCGCTCGCTTGGGTTCTTCTGTAGGAGATGTCACATCTATGTTCCTCAAGACATAGTGAAATAGATTTATCTGTCTGACCAAAATAAGGTCGACCACATTCGCACACAACTTTATAAACACCTAGAAAATGCAGTTGGTTGTGTTTTGGTTTTGGCCGACTCAGAAAGGAGCGAAGGTTTTGGCAGAGTGGTATAGTCGGTTTTTTATGTTTATGTTTATGAATCCAAGTGAGTGCCCTTTATAGTCACGTTCTTTTCTCCGCAAACTCTAACCTAGAAGAATGTCAACACCAAATTGATTGGGACCGCACGACCAATTTATATATATGCAATGATGAATTTGAAACATGCATTGTAAAATCAATAGAAATAGTTCTGGACCCTTCACACATGAACAACAATCTGAGCTACAGTTTGCCTGATTCCCATAACGCAGTAATTCAGTACTGGCACTCTAAAATCAGCTGTCACTCACATTCAACTCACACTAACAATAGCACGCGGTCACTATTTCAAATATGACCTTGCTATTCTTCTTCTTCTTTTTATTAAGCTGGAAAGTCCATGTTTTTATCTTGTTAGTTTTATAAGTTTTGTGTTATTTCTTACTCTGAAGAAGTCGGGACACCGATGAAACTAGTCGTGATTCATTAAAGTTTTTTTGTGTTATACTTCTCAGGTTCTAGTCAGTACAAATATTAAGTTTCTAAATGTATACATCCCGAGTCAATTCTAATAACAATATATATATATATATATATATTGGAATTTTACTGACCATTAACACCGAGATAAGACAAAAAACTTTAATTAGAACACAACTAGTTTCATCAGAATGCTGACTTCTTCAGGTGTACATACTATCACAAAAACCTGAAAAAAATTAGCAAGATAAAAAAGTGAACTTCTCACATAAACAAGTTAGGAACAACAGCAGTCAAGTTTGAATTGGCGTCTGCATGGCAGGTCTAGCATGAGGCATTAGTGAGTGGGAACTATCTTGAGAATGCTAAAATTGAATTACTGCTCTGTGTGAATCAGGTAAGCTATAACTTAAATTACTGTTCATGTGTGAGGGGTTCATGGAGTTCCTGAGATAGTTCTCACTCACTAATGCCTCATGCTAGACCTGCCACGCAGACACCAGTTCAAACTTGACTGTTGTTGTTCCTAACTTTTTTATGTAAGAAGTTCACTTTTTTATCTTGCTAATTTTTTCCAGTTTTTTGTGATGGTATGTACACCTGAAGAAGTCTGTTCTAATTAAATTTTTTTGTCTTATCACAGTGTTTCTAGTCATTAAATTCCAATATAAAATGTCTACAATCTGAATAAATACCCTTAATAATATATACAGGGTGGTTCAAAATTCCACATACAAACTTTGAGGGGAGGTAGAGAACATCAAAATCAATCATATTCACATAGGGAAGCATGATAGGAAATGCCACCTGAAAGTGATAGGTGGCGCTGTTCGGCAGCGCTCCAGGTGAGCAATTGGGGCTTCCTCATTCAAGCTTTCGACGTCATATGAAGAACATGCGTCGTTTTACGAACGCTGAGATGGCAGACATGCATCTTGTTTACCATATTATATATCCAACTACCTATTGAACTGTTCAGTTATGCCTAATAAGGTTTTTTACACTACTTACTGCCTTGTGTTATTTCTGTAACTTTGTGTCCCTGTTAGTACCTTCGGGTGGTGTTTCTGGTCATGCTTTCCTATGTGAATATGGTTGATTTTGATGTTCTCTACCTCTCCTCACAGTTTGTGTGTGGAATTTTGAGCCACCCTGTATATAATATAATATATATATATATATATAATAAATGATAAAAAATATTATATAATTGCAAACAAAACCACATTTTATTAATAGTTTTTAAAACAAAACAATGTTTAAATAATTGACATGTAAATTTTCAATTACATGACTAAAATATTATCGTAACTTGATACCTCTAAAGTAGAAACACTTGCTTCAAGATTTAAACGATCACTCAAGGATCGAGTTAGAGGAGGAAGCTTTTCTCTCAATTGTCTCATCCATGATACCAAATCATCACAGCTATTCTTGAAAGCAAGATGATTTTTATAATTCTGCTCATTTAGTAAAACTTGAACCTGAATAAAATCAAGCAACATAGCTTTAGCATAATTTCCAAAGATGATAATTTTATAAAAAAAAATGTTATAGTTTTTAATTTAATAAGTATGAAAGTAAATGAACTGAATAAAATTAACTCTTGTCATATAATGCTATTAAAAAGTCCTAATCAAATGCTCACATCAACAATGCTGCTCAAAGAACAGCAAACTATTCTTTTAATCCCTATGAGTTTGCTATAGTAAGAGTGAACAGTATCAGTGAATCATTTTGGAGATCCCCTTTAATATTTTCTGGTTTCCAATAAAAATAAGTACATATTGCAAACAGCTTCCCTCCCCACTCTCTTTTAGGCTTATGTTATTTCATCATTTTGCATCCCTTAAAAAGATAGTTCAAGGGCTTGTCGTGAGATTAATATATAGGATTAATGATATGGATAAACAACATAAATAATAAGATTAATGAAAGGGGGAAAAAAAGGTTGGTTGGTTATTAGGAGTTTATTGCTGTAAGAAGATACTGTGATTAAAGGTTGCAGCTTCTTAAGATGATAATGTACAGTAATAAACAGATTATTATTATTATTATTATTATTATTATTATTATTATTATTATTATTATGTGACAACTCAAAGGAGTCCAAAGACTCATCAAGGGAGGGCACTTGCTATACAACTCTCCATCTCTAATACTCGATCCACCAATTACAGTGAACTGCTATGAGTTGATCTAGCAGCTGCAGTCTCATTTCCCTTAATTCCAATATGGCTGGGAATCCAGCACAGCTGAATTGCCAAATTAAGTACCTTCAATTTGTACAAACAGCTGCAGAGCTTTGCAAAGAGATGGACCTCAATGAGTTTGTAAAAAACACTTTTGGGAGAGTTTTCTTTTATAACTGGATAAATATATAATGGATAATGGACAAATATATGTAACCATTTATAAAATAATAACCAGTAGAAGTACAGAAGTAACTGGTTTATATAGAAGCTAATAACCAGGTGTTTGTCTCAACTGCATAAGCAATTTTCGGGTGCAAGTTGAAGAAATTAATAGACAAACAAACAGTAAAAAATTAGCATGATGAGAAAAAAATATGGAATTATACAGGATTCTGATAATTTAAATTATCTGTGAACACCATTCATTGTGAATTTTGACATATACTTATTTGTTTTCTCGACTGCCATAACTAGAAAACAATCTAAAATGATGCTAGGCTTGATATTCAAGTGTATAGGATGGTCTGAAGCATGTGGCGGTGGATTTGAGCTGTTGTTAAAAAAAAAAGTGTTTTTTTTTAAAAGGTGTATAGAGTGAATTCTCTTGTGAATTGTGCTCCATTTTTTTTCTCAGTAACACAAGTGTTGTTCACAGGTTCTGCTTTAGAGTTTTGTGTTACATATCATGTTATTTTTGAGTTACCAAGAATGCATGGTCACAGTCAGGAATATTGGCAGCGGAAGAAAAGATAAGTTATTTGCTATTTGGTATAGATGAATATAGCATTTACATATATGTATATATACATTTAGCTTTTATATATATATATATATATATATATATATATATATATATATATATATATATAATACAGTGTTTATTTAGCCTTTATATATAATTACTTTAGTAAACGATTACTTTAGTAGTTCCTCGGCAGTAAGGAATGATGCATTCAGCTGCAGTTGCAAATGATGTGTCGCCAAGTCCTCTGCCATTTAAGAACTCCATTATAAGTAATATAATAAGGGACTGGCGGCATGTATGCATCTCGGGAGTTGGATATGTGGCTCATGAGAGAGGGGAGTGCATGTGTGCACGAAATGCAGGCAATGGGAGGAAAAAAATGAAATAAATATATCAATAACTAACCTAGTTGCTCCAGGAACAGGAAATGAATATCAGAAGATGAGTAGTGTGATAGGAAAGAATGAAGAAAAAAATATGAATGAGAAAATAATAGTTGATAGCGTGGAAGGTGTGAGTGACTAAAAGTTTCAGAGATGGTTTTGTTTGGGAGAGTGAATTTCAATTTAGAATGACTGACCTGCAGAGGGAGACAGATGAGCTGAAAGAGGAAGTGGAATGTCTTGTGAATAAGATGAGAAGTATGAAAGATGAGATGAGGAAGGAGAATGGAAGAGATAAATGCAAGGCGAATCAGAGTAGGAGAGAGGGAGAGTTTTGGGAAGGATAGGAGAGGAGAGCATTTTGGGAATGATAGAAGAGGAGAGAGAGGGATTGAGAGAAAGGTATGGGAATGCTAGAAGAGGAGAGAATAGGAGCAGTAGAGGAGATGTAATGAGAGAGAGAGAGAGAGAGATGTATGGGAATGATAGAAGAGGAGAGAATGGGAATAATAGAAGAGAGGGAATGAGAGAGAGTTATGGAAATAACATAAGAGGAGAGAATAGGATAAGTGGAAGAGAGGAAATGAGAGAGCGTTATAGGAGTGATGTAGGAGGAGAGAATGGAAACAGTAGGAGAGAGGGAATGGTGAGAGGTGTAATGTATGGTGACTCAATGATCCGTGGTATGCAAGATAGGATGTGTGAGGAGTGTTTACCTGGAGGAACAATAGAGAATGTGGCTAAGGCAATTAAGAGGGGTGAAAGGATGGATGAGATGTTTGTGATGGTGGGCACAAATGACTTGAGAGGCAGTGTAAATCGGGTGCAGAGAGATCTAAGATTCTTGCTTGAAGAAAGATTTTTACCTGGGGTATATATTATGTTAAAGATACCAAGCAATTTTATAAGCTAGGTTTTTAATCCTTTTTCTCAAGTTTGTGGCTGCATGTAGTGCAACACTAGGCAACTCATTGTAAAGGTGGAGTAAGATCTGATCACTTTCCTTACAATTTTTCCCTAATGCAAAGTACATTTCCTTGCGGAGATGTATAGCAGCATACATTTCCTTGCGGAGATGTATGCTGCTATGCATTAAGGTAATGGTCACTACCCAGACTGGTTTCGACCTTTATTGAGATCTTGTCAGTGGTAGCCAGACTAAAAAATGCCAAGGATGAAGTAATACAGAACTTGTCTGTTTGATTACTTGGGAAAAAGGATTAAAAACTTAGCTTAAAAATTACTAGGTATCTTTAACATTCTTGCATGAAGATGTGCAAAAGAAAACACAGAGAGGGAAGATTGTGTGTGTGTGTGTTGTTCAGGTATGATAGTGACGAGCTGAGCAGAAGAGCAGCAATACTGAATCACATAATAGCGCCAGAATGTGTGAGAAGAGAGGGTTGCAATACATGGATGCTTGGAGGGCATTTGAAGACAGAAGGGAACTGTATGCTAGACACTGCTTGCATTTATATGAGGAAGGACAAAGACATCTGGAAAGATTGATGTTTTCTGAATGAATCAGTGTGTCAATGCAGGGAAACTAGAATTCCCAGGGTGGATGGTAGCAAGGATGGCCTCTTGTGGGAATGGGTGCTTGGGGGAAGGGGGACGATGTCAGGAAACATTGAGCACAGGGGGGTCGAGAGGGGACAATGATAGGTATAGAAGCAGCGACATTTTTATGCTCTATACTAATGCCAGGAGTATCCGAAATAAAGAAAATGAATTGGTGGAGCTCATAGCATCAACCTGGCCAAAGATTATTGGGATCTCTGAGACGTGGTGGTGGAGTACTGCTTATGCTAAGTGATGACTTATGTCTTCTTAGAGTAGAGGCTTTGGAAGGCAGTGACACAAATGGTTTTGAAAGCATATGGTGTGAGGTAGAAATGGCCAAGACAGGATATTTATTGGGGTGTTGCTATAAACCAGGAAGCACAGAGGGTGGAGACCAGGAGGTGTTTAGGCAGTTGAGCTTGACAAGTGCAAGATGAATGATTGTTATGGGAGATTTTAACTACAGCAGTATAAGCTGTGAAGAGGAAAATGCAGGTGGTAAGAAGGGGATAGAATTTCTGAAATTCTTGAGGGACAAATGTCTTCAGCAACATGTGATGGAGGGAACAAGAGGTTCAAGAGTTTTGGATTTGGTCATAGCATCAGAAGAGCTGATAATAAGTGCGATGACATTTCTCCCACCAGTTGGAGAGAGTGACCATGTGGTTTTGACTTGGAAGATGAACAGACATTCAGGTGTATTCAAAGAAAAGGGAACGTATGTGGAATTATAAGGTGGGTGATTATAGTAGTCTTAGGTATCAACTAGGGGCAGTTCAATGGAGGGCAGAATTGGAAGGCCAGGATATCATTAGTGATTGGGAAATTGTGAAAGAATATTTGTTAGCAGCAATAGTAAGCTGTGTTCCATGGGTGAAAAAGCAGACACAATTTGGTGTAAAGTGGATGACAAATGATATCAAACAGGAACTGCAGTTGAAAAAGAGATTATGGAAGATATAGAAGGAGAGGGGTGGAGGACAGATACATGAAGATTATAAGATGTAGGCCAGGAGAGTTGGGTGAGAAGGCAAAACTGGAATATGAGAAGAGATTAACACTAAGATCCAAAGAAAATCCTAGGGAATTTTTTAGCAATGTGGCCAGTAGGGGTTGGGGGAGAAACGATTGTGGAAGAATGACATTGCGGGATAAAAATGGAAATAAAGTGACTGATGCAGAGGACATTGTGGAGTTGTTCAATGAGCACTTTATTGGAGTTTTTCATCCTGGAGGAGGTTTTGATACTAGAGAGGGATAGGGCAGGATCAGGGTTTAGAGGTGCAAGAGAAGAGTGTGTTCCAAAGACTGAGTACTCTGGATACCAATAAAGCTTTTGGACTGGATGGTATTTCATCATGGGTTTTGAGAGAATGTGCTAAAGAACTGACAGTTCTCTTGACCTGGCTTTTCAATAAAAGTCTGGCTGAAGGAAAAGTACCCAGGGAATTTAAGGAAGGTAAGTGCTTTAGTCCTGCTGCATAAGGTCAGTAGCAGACTGGAAGTGTCTAATTATAGGCCTGTTTGTGTTAAGGTCTTGGAGAAATTAGTGAGGGACTATATACAGCGATGGGTAGACAAGGGTAATGTCGTCTGTAAGAATCAACATGGATTTGTCAAGGGGCGCTCTTGCTTTGGTAATATGGTCGTCTTTTATAGTAAAGTGACAAGAGCAGTTCATGAAGGAAAGACATATACTGCCATTTTTTTGGATTTTGCAAAGGCATTTCACAGGCTGTCACATGATAAGCTGATATTTAAGTTGCAGTACATGGGTTTAAATGTTGGTTTAGTCAAATGGATTCAAGATTGTCTGACTGATAGGTATCAGAGAGTTGCGCATAATGGGGCAATATCAAGGAAGCTGAAGGTTACAAGTGGGGTTTCACAGGGCTCAGTACTGGGACCTGTATTGTTCAATCTTTATATCAATGATATTGTCAATGGATTGCAAGGGGGGGACATTCAGTTGTTTGCAGATGATGTGAGTTTGGGAAGGGTTATCATTAATAGTGCAGATGTGGCAGCCCTGCAAGAGGATTTGAATAAAGTAGACAAATGGACAAATGAATGGAGGTATCGGTTCAATGCAGCAAAATGTAAAGTCTTGAGGTCCGGGATTCATCGATGGGAGGATGCATACTTGAATGGAGGAGCTGTACTGGAGGAGGTAGGGGAGACAAGAGATCTTGGGATGATGACTGATAGAAAACTGAAATTCTGGAAGCATATTGCAAAGGTGGTGAGGGTAACTCAGAGGATTGCTGTAATATTGAGAAGGATGCTGACCTGCAGAGATGAAAGAGTTATCATTCCATTGCATAAGGCCCTGATCAGACCACACTTAGACTATTGTTCTCAGATTTGGTCCCCAGGATTTGAAGAGGATAAATTGACATTGGAAAAGGTACAGAGGCAGATAACAAAGATGGCTTCAGGACTGTACAAGGTTAATTATGAGGATTGGCTCTTTGGGAATGTGGACTGCAGAGTTTGGTGGATAGAAGAAGGAGAGGTGATATGATTGAGACTTTTAAACTGTTGAGAGGCAGTTACAGGGTAGACATTGGAGAGTTCTTTCACTTAGTAGAACGGCGGGAAGGAATGATGACAAGGGGCCATCCCTGGAAGTTACGAAAGGAGGCTGTGTGCAAGATGGTAAGGAGTATTTTCTTTGCGTGGAGGGTGGTTGAACCTTGGAATGCATTGCCTGAGAGAGTGGTTGGAGTGGGAACGGTTAATGGGTTCAAGGAGTGGTATGATAGACTTTGTATTTCCTAGAAACAACCTCCCGCGATGAGTCTTTTGACTCCATGGAGGCCTGGATAATAATAATAATAATAATAATAATAATAATAATATTAGTTTCATTGGGTTCTCTGCTATAGCTAACTCTTGTAGTACTTTGAACAGAGCAGCCTGTTGATGCCAAAAGCCATGTGCTTGCATTCCATCTTATGCAATTTAAATCTTTTTAGAATCTTATATTCACCTTCAGTAGAGAAGGCTAAAATAGCCTAGCTGCTTCTGGAAATTTTGGATTGCTACCTTTCTGCTGTTGTGTCTGGTTCTGTTACCTTTTGTAGAATAGATTGCAGAAGAATGTGTTGCTGATTGCTTCAGGCTGTTGCTGCTTTAGGTGAAAGATTAAACAAGTTAAAATTAGTTTCTACTAGCTGAAAGTTTATTTTTCACTTGGTTAGACTACAATAAATTTAGTTTAATCCTTTATTCAAGTGTGAGCAAACAAAGTTTGCACCTGAAAATATCTTCAGGACCGAGGTAAGGTAGTACAACACCGGGAAACTCTGAACAAAGGCGGACCAAGCTAACATTATTCCTATCTCAGTATCTCTCATAATGCAAAACACATCTCCTTGCAGATATGTATAATGTTATGCATTAAGGGAAGAGCTAATACCCAGTCCGGTTTCGACCTTTATTGAGGTCTCATCAGTGTGAGCAAAGCCCAGAAGTGGAGATACCAAGGCAGAAGCAATGGAGAGGTCATTTTTACCTATTGGAGTTGCCAAAAGGTGTGCCACCTTATTATTAAATTACTCTGGATTTACTCCTGTTTTGGAGAAAGATGTTGAAAGTTTATTTTTCACTTGGTTAGGCTATAATAAAATTAGTTTAATCCTTTGTATCTGCAAGGAGATGTGTTTTGCATTATGGGAGATACTGAGATAGGAGTGATGTTAGATTGTCCACCTTTGCTTTGAGTTGCCCGGTGTTGTACCACCTTACCTCAGTCCTGAAGATATTTTGAGGTGCAAACTTTGTTTGCTCACACTTGAATAAAGGATTAAACTAAATTTATTATTATTTCTGCTAGATTGGTATTATCAGTTTTTCTTTTTTTTTTCTGTTTCTTTTTTCCAGTTCTTTCTTTGCTCTTCTGTTTGTATAAGTAGTCTCAGAATCCATTTCCTCTTCCAAGGAATCGATAAGAAGGAATCTAATACTGCTTATAATGTGTTTATTTCTTCTATGGTGTGGGATATCTGCTTTTCCTCTTTCCAATCACCAGTGGCCAGTTTTCCTCCTGTTTGGTAGTTCTGGAATGTTACCTGTAAAAGTTAGACTGTGTTTGCTTGTAGAAAACCAAATTGGCATCTTCCGAGGATGAAAATTATTTGTCACTGTTGCATTCAGAGGCTGAATTCTGCCTTGTAATCTTTTGAGCAATATTCTAAAAGGGCATTGGTTGACTTTATGTATTGTACTGTTACATCTGTGGTGGGGATATCTGCTTTTCCTCTTTCCAATCACCAGTGGCCAGTTTTCCTCTTGTTTTGTAGTTCTGGAATGTTATCTGTAAAAGTTAGACTGTGTTTGCTGGTAGAGAACCAAATTAGCATCTTCCATTCAGAGACTGAATTCTGCCCTGTAATCTTTTGAGCAATATTTTAAAAGGGCATTAGTTGACTTTATGTATTGTACTGTTACATCTGTGTCATGGCATAGAACATTGTATAGCATTATTTCATAGTAACTACTAACTAAAGATTTGTAAATGCTGCACAGACTAAATTTGAATGGTTTTGGAGTTAGATACTCGGAAAGAGTGTTATTCAGGAAGAGGATGGAAGTACAAACAAAGAGAAACTAGAAATATGGGAGAGGGAAGCAAGTTTGGGTTCATCTATCACTGAGAGATATGAATATATGTGTACAGAAATGATTATGCAATGGTCAATGAAGTTTCACAGGTTTCAAATCCGAATAGTTTGGTAGTGATATTACACAAGGAAAAATGCAAGTCCAAGGGTATTTTAAAACGCATGTACATGAATGCCAGAAGTATCAGAAATAAGAAGAGGAATTTTTGGCATTGGTCAGCTCAAGTTGGCCTAAAATTATAAGCATCAGTGAGACCTGGTTGACAGAAAATAATATAGTTAAAGGGATAGAATGTAAAGGACGTTGTATTTTAAGGGAAAATAGATGAAATGGGAAAGGAGGAAGAGTATTACTGATGATAGTTGAAGAACTTAAGCTAACAAAATTAGAAGTGAAAGAGGATTTTAGGTATGGGGAGGGATGGTTCATTTTAAACTGTTGAGTTTAAAATGGTTATCTGGTATGAAATAGAGGCCAAAAGGATATTATTGGTTGCTGCTATAAACTACGAGATGTGCATGACATACATTGGAAGAAAATTAACAGGAGTGCAGGCTGAACAATTGTTATGGTGGACTTCAACTATGTTTACATAGATTAAAGCAAGGAAAGGGGATGCATGGCAAGACAGAAGTGGAATCTATACAGTTGCTAGTAGGTAATTACCTGAAACAGCATTTCATGGGGGGGGGAACACCATGGGTTTGAGAGTGCTGTATCTGGTAATGGCACCAGGAGATGAATGGGGAGAGTGACCATGCAGTCTTGTTCTGAGGGCTGCTAAATGTGTGACTTCTTTGCTGAGAAAGGATTTATTTGACCATAAAGCCTGTAATTATGAAAGACTTAGGGGATACCTTGGAGCAGTTCCATGTCTTAAAAAGCTACAAGGAAAAAATGTAAGTAGTGAATGGTAAGTAGTTAGGAGTTCTTTGAGAGAAGCAGTATCAGACTGCACATCCACAGTCAAGAGGATAAATCAAGAAGGGGGGGTGAATAAGTAGAGAAAAAAGCAAGAGTTGCAAAAAAAAAAAAAAAAAAAAAAAGAAAACACCGCGGAGGAAATATAAGGAAAAAAGGTAATCAGCATATTTATGAGCGGTACAAAGTGCAGGAAAGAAGGATAACTAGTATGGTAAGAAAGGTCATATCAGATTATGAAAAAAATTAGCTAATCAGACCAAAGTAAATCCAAAAGAGTTTTTTGTTATGTAGCAAGCAAGAGGAAAAATGACTATGGAAGGATGCCTTTAATCAATGTTAATGGCGGGACAGTGACAGAAACAAAAGAAATAGTTGAGTTGATGAGTGATTACTTTGCAAAGGTGTATCATCCAGCTGGAGATTTTGCAATTAGTGATGTAACAGACACTGATGTCGGAATTGAAGTACATGAACAGGAAGTTTAGCAAGTTGAAAAACAGTAATGTAAATACAACAATGGGATTATGTGACACATCTCACTGCTGTATTCACTTGTGTGCTACCCAATTGTGCAAGAGACTTGGCAGTGCCTCTGATAGAGTTGTTCATTCCTAGCTAGGTACCAAGAGAGTGGAAAGAGGGTGAACGCAAGGTGCCTCCAAGATAGAAGCAGGAAATTACAAACCGATAAATATCTCAGGAGTGGTGGTTAAAGCAATGTAAAAGCTGGTTAAAGGTAATGGGTAGATAGGAAAACAATAATCTATGGAGGACAGCATGGCTTTGTTAAAGGTAGGTCATGCCTTAGTAATTTAGGGATTAAAGGCATTTGACAGAATACCACATGTTAAAGTGGTATTTTGTCAAATGCCTTGCAAAAGTTAAGAGAGAATGGGAATGGACATGAAGATAGTAACATGGATGTGTGTGTGTGTGGAGGGGGGGGGGCTTACAGACAGACAGAAACTAGACAGTATATGGTGGAGTGGAACCTAGAAGAAAATGAGGTTGACTAGTGAATTTTTCAGAGTTTTGTACAAGGCCACTACTCTTTAATTTATATATTAATAATATTGGGAAATATTTAAGGGGGGGGGATTATCCAGTTATTTGCTAATAAAGGTGATGTAGATATCTTGCAGGATGATTTAAATAAATTTGCATTGTGGGAGAAGGAAAATGATTATCAATTTAATGTAAAATTGAGGGTAATGGTGAACAGAGAGTTCAAGTTCAAAGGGCATATTTTACCAACTTTTGCAATATGCCCTTTGAACCTAGGAGACTGAGCATGTATGTGGTAAGCAGTGATAAAGGTGACTGGACAAGGGCAGGTGTGGTGGCAAAATCACAAACAAGTGGGTTGGGTAGAACTGATTACAGACCTAAAAGTGAACTGCTGTGCTTGTTTACAAATGCCAGGAGTATCCAGAAATAAGGTAGATGAAATGGTTTCACTGACTGAGTTTATTCAGCTCAAAATTGTTGAGATATGTGGAACATAGTTGAATGAAAATGATATCCTAATGGGAATAGAAATGAAGGGTACAGATTTTTTTGAGAGGATAGAAAGGACAAGAAGAGAGAGGGAGTGCTACTGATGATAGCAGGGGAATTATGTCCACATAAGGTAAATATAAAGAGAGAAATAGTGGCAATGCTTTTCAGGCAGTGCGGCATGAGGTGGAGATTGACAGGAAGAGATATTTAGTTGGATGTTGCTATAAACCAGAGAATGTGGAGGGAGGTGATTAAGAAATTTACAAGGAACTTGTATTAGTCAACAATGAACAGGTGATTATTATGGGTGACTTCAATTGTGGCAGTATAGACTGGGCTAAAGAGATAGCATCTGGTAATAAGAAAAAACAAATTTTTGCTTTCTTGAGTGACAGCTATCTTAGATAGTAGATAAAGGATGGTCCATGAGAATCGAGAGTTTTAGACCTGATCATTTCATCAGCAGATGTGATTGTGAGTGAGGTTTTGCACTTCTGTCCAGTTGGTAATACTATGACTAGCCACTTGGGTTGGCTAGTCGTATCATATGAAGACTTCTGCGAAAAAAGTATATATGTTTAAGTACATGGCTGGTGATTAAGTCAAGCTTAGGAGACAGCTTAGAGGTATAGCAAGGAATGATGAGTTGAGCAGAAAGGAAATAAATGCTACTTGGGAACTAACCAAGAAATACTTAACAGCATCAATGTGTGAATATATTCCAAAGGTCAAAAGGCTGAATAAGGTAGATATGAAATGGATGAATGAGGTGATTAAGAATGAAATCTGGAAGAAGAAGGAACTTTGGAGGCAGTAAAAGATGAATAATGGTAATAATCAGTTGCACGAAGAATATAAAGAAGAAGGCCAGGAGAATGACTCAATTGGTAAGGACAACAAAATTCATTATGAACAGAAGTTAGCAAATCAGGTCAAGAAAAATCCTTCAAATAGAAAAATCCTCCAAATCTTCTAAAACCCACTAAATCTCTCACACACAAAGAAATATTAGAACACCACAATGTAGTCTACAAACTTCCCTGCCAAAAAGGACTGTGATATCACCTACACAGGTTCTACCATCAAGTCTTTATGGGCAAGACTACAAGAACATTTCCGTGACTGCAACATCCCTATTCTAGAACATTTAAACACTAAAAAATGCAATATCAAAAAGAAAAATAGAATACAAAGTACAGGGAAAACAGAAATAGTAGTTCACGCCCTTGAACAAAAACATACCCCGCAAATCAACAAGGCCATCATAATATAGAGACAAGACAATGCTTAGAATATCGGAAACGATAGCCATAAAATGTAACGAGAACTCAATCAACGTCCACCAACCCTACATAATCTCCGAATGTCAGATGCTTCACAACATAAAAATTAGGTCACAACTCCGACCAATAGGCGATAATACCAACACGTCAAAGGCAAAAACACCAAGCTGACACGACATAGCATCCATTTCCTCCATGAGTTCAGACGATGACCCACACGGTCGAAATGGCTCACACCCCGTCAACCCTCTCCCCTTTTCCCATAAGCCCTTCACCTTCCTATAAAAAAACAGTTGCTATTTTCAGCCCCCTTTTTCAACTTTTTCCTGCCCTTCAAAATAATATATGTATATATTATACAAAAAACCTGAGTTTCTTCAATTTTTTCAAATTAATTCTCAAACGTTGCCTAAGCCCCCCCCCCCCACTCCCCTTTCAACACCATAACAGCAGAAGTATGCACACTGAAGACAGGCAACAACATCCAAAAAAAAGGTATGTGCGAATTTTCTTCTATTATGCTACATATATTTGTCTCTAAAACACATCTGCAATGCCCTAAGAATTCTTGAGTAAAAAACCAATGACATTAAAACAGGGGCACTCCTAAACAAAAGCAGGCAAAATAGCCGTAAAAATAATAAAAATCCTCATTAGTTTTTTTGATATGTTGCAAAAAAAAAGAAGCATGATCATGGTAAGTAATGTTAAAGGATGAAAGTTTGAGATTGGTAACTGCTGCAGTGATCGATCGAAGAATTCAGTGAGCAGTTCATCAAGGTGTTTCATTCTCAGTGTGAAGTCAAAAGTTCAAGTATACAGAATGAAATGAGAGAAGATTTAATGGTAAGTGAGCAAGAGATATGAGGAGTTAAGTAAGCCAAATGTTAATAAGGCAATAAGAATTGATAGCATATCATCATGTGTCTTAAGGGAATGTCCCAGGAAGCTAGCATTAGCCTTAGCATACCTATTGAACACATGTCACAAAGCAGAATAGATCACAAAGGAGTGGATGAAAGAAAAACTGTTCCACTTCAAAAAGGTAGTGAAGTGGAATTATAGGCCAATATCTATATCTAGAGCCGTAGTTAGGGTACTGGAGAGGTTGATGAGAGACATGATGCAAAAGTGGGTTGAAAACAGTGGTATTCTTTGTGCTTACCAGTATGGGTTTCTTAAGGGGAGATTGTGTTTTACCAACTTACTTATGTACTATAACAAGTTGACAAATGTATTGGAAAAGGAAGATCATATATAGTGCTATGCTTAGATTTTGCAAAAGCTTTTGATAGACTGCCACACCACAAGTTGTTAGCTAAACTGAAGCAGATGGGATTGGATAACAGACTAGTGAGTTGAATAAGTGACTGTCTATCAGATAGGTAACTGCAAGTTGTGTATCAGATAGGTATCCTCAAAAGAGGAAAGTCACTAGTGAGTGTAGAAGGGGTCAGGTTTAGGACCATTGTTATTTAATTTCTGTATTAATGATATTGGGATGGGCATAACTGTTGATATTCATTTGCAGATGCTGCAAAACTAGGGAGAGTGATGAGGAATTAAGTAGATGATGTTGTGTTATAGGAAGACTAAAAGGATTGTATGAGTGGCAACAGCATGGAATTGTCAGTTCAATGTTGTAATGTGTAAGGTTCTGAAATCAATGGGATACACAGCATACACTTGGTAGGGAAATTTTGCAGGAAGATGAGGAGATAATTTGTGGAGATAAAATGGGGAGATGAGGAGATAAAATTATTTGCCAGTCTGGTTGGCCGAGTGGTTAGTGTATTTGCTCTCCAGCCAAAAGGCTGTGGGTTCAAATCATGCCATGGGCATGGATGTTTGTGATTGTCTGTGAAAATACTAGTGGTGGCGATGGACAGTAGATGGCATTGGTGGATGAGGTTGAGTGATGGAGATGGATAGTTATGGAGTAGGTGCCCTCCCTCAATGAGTCTTGAACTCTCTGGAGGTGTCAAATAATAATAATAGACCTTGGAATGGTGGTAGACAAGGATCTAAAGTTCAGAGGTCACAATGCACAAGTTGTGAAGACATCACACCCATTCTATTTAAGTGACCATATCACCTTAGATTAGCTTTGCCCATGCATATTCAAGCATGTGTGTGTGTGTGTGTGTGTGTGTGTGTGTGTGAATGCTGACAATGTTAAGTTCCTTTCTAATATCTTCATTTTTAATATGATTCTGCCATTGATGCCATCTATTCAATCCCTTACTTTTTCTCAGAACTCTCATATCTTTACTATGAGTTCCCTCAGTCCTGAAGATACTTCAGGCACAAACATTGTTTGCTTACGCTTGGATAAAAGATTACATTAAATTTATTAAACTCTCATATCTGTAGTCTCTAGTTTTTGATCAAGTGCTTTATTTCTAACTCAACCTCAGATCCATAACTAGGGTGAGGATAATGAACAGAATGCAAATAAAAAAATAAAAGTGGGGAGTGTGGTAAGTTTGAATCATTCTGAAGTTTTCAGAGATGGTTTTAGTTGGGAGGATGAATGGCAAGTAAGAGTGGGTAGCTTGCAGAAAGAGATACAAGCAGTGGCATAGCTGGGGGGGGGGGGGGTTTGCCCCGGGTGGCACTTTGAACCTTTTTGAACTTTTGCAGTTAATTCTAAAATAGTCTCAAACTCAGTTCCAAATATTGCAACAATACTGCAAATTTTCCTCACAATTGCTGTAAGTGTTGCTAGTTGTGAGAGGAGTTTTTCTAAATAAAATTTGATTAAGAATTACTACATTACTATGAAATAGACTTTGCCAATGTCATCGACGATTTTGCTAACAGAAAAGCAAGAAAAATTACATTTTAGAATGTTAAAATTAAAGTTTTATTTAAAAAATAAACATAATGTTTTAATTTATTTCCCTATACGTTGTTTTGACTTTTTGTAGTATTTTTGGTGTTCATTGAGAAGGGCAGCAAATTCAGGGACTGCCCCACGTAGCAACAGCTCCAGCTATGCCACTGGATACAAGTGCTGAAAGAGGAGGTGAAATGACTCAGGAATGAGTTGAGAAGCATGAAGGAAGAGATTTAGTACCGGAAATGATGAATGCAAAGCAAATCAGAGTAGGAGTGAGAGAGTTATGGGAATGATAGAAGAGGAGATAATGGAAGCAGTAGAAGAGAGGGAATGAAAAAAATGTGAGGGAGTGCTAGAACCAGAGATCGAGAGATACCAGGACAACAGGTAAGTAGGGAAACAAAGAGAGAAAGTGTTAGAGGAGAGAGGGATGCAGGTGAGCAAGAACGGATCAGAGCGGTAAGAGGTATGATGCATGGAGCCTCGATCCATGGTGTGCAAGATAGAATGCCTGAGGAGTGTTTGCCTGGAGGAATGATAGAAAGTGTAGCCACTATAGCAATTAAGCAGGGTAAAAGGGTAGATGAGATGATTGTAATGGTGAGGATGGATGACTTAAGAGGTAGTGTGAATCAGGTGGCAAGAGATCTGAGGTTCCTGCTTGAGGTTGTATGGAAGAAGACTGAGAGAGGAAAGATAGTGTGTGTTGTCCAGGTATGATAGTGCAGAGCTTCAGAGAAGAGCATCAATAATGAATAATATGATGCCAGAATGTATCAAAAGAGAGGCTTGGAATACCTGGATGCATGAAGGACATTTTAGGAGCTATATGACAGTTTGCATTTGAACAAGGAAGGACGTAGGCATCTGGAGAGAATATTATTCTCTTAACAAGTCAATATGTCAATGCAAGGATACTAGAATTATCAGGGTGAATGGTAGAAGGAGTGACCTCTTATGGAAATAGTTGCTTGTAAGAAGGGGGAATACATCAGGTAATGCTGAATCCAATGCGGTCTGGAGGGAATAATGACAGGTATAGAAACAGTGACATTTTTATTCTTTATACTAATGCCAGGCGTATCCAGAATAAAGGAGATGAACTGGTGGTGCTGATACCATCAGCCTGGCCAAAGATTATTGGGATCTCTGAGGCATGGTTGATGGAAGATATAATAACAGCAATAGAGGTAGCAGGGTACAGCATTTTTCGAAAGGATAGGAAGGGAAAACATGGTGGTGGAGTACTGCTTATGATAAGTGACAACTTATGTACTCTTAGAGTGCAGGATTTGGAGGGCAATGGCAATAATGGTTTTGAAAGTATATCATGTGAGGTAGAGGTGGGCACACTGTTGGTGCCAGGTTATTTTGTGCCCTAGGAAAAGTTTACAAGTACACCCCTTATTTCACAAGTGTACCCCTTATTTCATAAACTAAAATGTTTTTAATTGACATTAAACAAAATAAAATTGTCTTTCAGGTTAAATTAATAGGCCTTTTTTTATTTTCTTTTTTAATTAATTTAAAAATTCTTTTACAAAAAAAGTAATAAAATACTTAAATTTAATATTTTAAAATGTTAACATTTTAAAATATTTATCTTAACTGAATTTTAAATAGCGGTAAGTTCAAATCATTTAGGTAAGGAACAAAAAAGAACCAAGAGTTAAATAGTTAAATAGTGTGTGATGTGTGAGGGATAAGGAAAAAGAATCGATACCTAAATCATATATCACTATTTAATTTTGATATTTTAGTAAAGTATGAATAAAGCATAGCTTGAAGTTTTGTGTCCCTTCATGGCTTGCACCCCAGGCAGTTACCTAGTTTGCCTAAATGGTAATGCTGGCCCTGGGTGGGCAGGACATGATATTTAGTGGGGTGTTTCTAGAAGCCAGAAGTATACAGGGTGAAGAGCAGGAGATATTTAGGCAGTTGAGCTTGACAGGTGCAAGAAGAATGATTGTTAGGGGAGATTTTAACTAAAGTAGTATAAATTGGGAAGAAAAAACTGCATTTAGTAATGAGGGAATGAAATTTCTGGAATTCTTGAGTGACAAATTCAGGCAACATATGGCAGAAGGAACACAAGGTTTAAGAGTTCTAGATTTGGTCATAACATCAGAAGAGTTGATTATAACTGAGATGGCATCTCTGCCCCCCCCCCCCCCCAAGTTGGAGAGAGAGAGTGACCATGTGGTTTTGACTTGGAAGATGAATAGACAACATGCAGGAGTATCAAAGAGAATGGAATGTATGTGAGATTATAAGGTATAATAGTCTTAGATATCAACTTGGGGTAGTTCCATGGAGGGAGAAATTGGAAGGGCAAGTTATCATTAATGCTTGGGAAATTGTGAAAGAATATGAAAATTGTGAAAGAAATTGCCAGCCTGGCTGGCCAAGTGGTTAGCATATCCGCTCTTCAGCCAAAAGGCTGCGGGTTCGAATCCCGCTGTGGGCATGGATGTTTGTGATTGTCTGTGGAAATACAGGTGGACGGCAGTAGATGGTGCTGATGTAGTTTTGGTCAGTTGGTGGAGACAGTTGTAGAACAGGTGCCCCTCCCTCGATGAGTCTATGGACTCCCTGGAGGTGTCTCTAATAATAGTAATAGGTAATATTTATTAAAAGCAATAGTAAGCTGCATACCACAAGAAACAAAAAAAAAAAAAAGAACATAAATCAGGCGTAGCATTCCACACAACTGCTACAGGTCATCAAGTACTTTAGCAGCAAACAAAAATGTCATATATTGATGGTAACTGTTTTACAAGAAAATTTAAAGAAGCCTTGCAAATGATTAGGATACCTACAAAATGTAATAATAATCAAGGCTTAATTTTACATCACGTATGGTCTGCTTTCATCAAAAATTTAACTGCCAAGGGTTAGAATATAACACATGTGATACAACAGAAAGTGATAACAACTAGCAATATTCCAACATGCATAGAATAGTGAATTTATCATTTGTATTCTGGTTCATCAATTATATGTAACCATTGTGAAATTATCAAAACATCTAATATGTGTAATTAATTGTTAATAGGCTTTTGTTGTGTAAAACTTTTCTGTACCCCTGATGATGTAAGTATTATGACTTATGAACCACAAATACAATAATGTTATAAGTCAACACAGAGTACAGTGTGGTTGTCTAAGTCCCAAACTGCCAGCCCATCCTCGTTCCTTCACTACCTGACATATACCTACTAAGAGAGCACACCATGTGAAGATGAGGACTGGACATTAAGTCAGAAGCCCAAGTCAGTTCTCCATATTCCTCAAAGGTGATGTGGAGATTTCTCCTTCCAGTTAATTGGCTCTGACTCTTAAGTGAGTCCCCCCCCCCTCCCCAGTTCATTTATTTGGTTTTAAAATGATCCACTTTGTTTGCTGATGATGCAAATCTAGTTAGAGCAATAGTTAATAAAGGGGATATTGAAATATTGAAAGATGATTTAAACAGACTGATAATGCAGACAAAGAATAATGGTGTCAGTTTTATGACAGATTTGATCACCTGGATTTCTTGGGAATGCAGATGGTAGAGAGGATCGAGAGATGAGGATTGGTATGTGAAGTGCTTCCGATGAGGACAGATTTAAGGTGTGTGTGTATATGTGTGTGTGGCCTGCAAAGTTTAGTTAACAGAGGGAAAAGAAGGTACATGATAAAAACTTATAGTTATTAAATGAATTTTATAAGATTGATACAAAAGTCAAGTATGGAGAGAACAAGTGAAAGTTGTATTGTAGTGTAAGTCAGTAAGGGTGATCTAGTGAGGACTAGATTTTTTTTATTTGAGAGTGGTGAATGATTGGAATGCATTGCCAGAAGTAGTGAGTGCTGTGACAGTGAATAAGTTTAAGGAGAGGTATGATGTGTGAATAATTATTAGTGTGAATCTATCATCTCCATGAAGATGCTGTGGTAATAATAAGTTGGTGAAGGGGAAAAAAATGTTTTCAAATAATAATTATTGGTTTATAATATCTAGTTTGTATTATAATCAGTTATACTAATGCACCAACAGAGTTGATCACTAAGAATTTTCATAATATAGAAGAAGTTAGCAGATATAATTCTGTATAGACAAAAATTAATTTAAATTCAATCTTAGTTTTTTATAGGATAATAAGGGCTTAAAAATTCTGTGTAAAAGTTTCTTAAAATAAAATTAAGATATGTTAATATTCAGAAAACTTACATTGCTTCTTTCAGCCAATCCTGCAAATCTGTGCACAATTTCCATAGCTTGCGTTGTATAACTGCTTTGAGGCCCACTGTCAATCATTTCAACTGCCTGTGTTTTCAGGTGCTCAACCTCTAATTTTTCCTGGAGAACTTTGTGTTGAAGGCTCTATTGAAGGACAAAAAGAGAATCAGTTTAATTTAGATTTTAAGTTGCATTGATATGAATTGCTAAATCCCACTTAAGTCAAATAACATGACAAAGTGCATAACGTAACTGAGATTGAATACCACTAAGAACTGAAGATATAGTATTGTATTATTTTAAAACAGTTTATCTAATTTCATCTTTCCTATTACATGTGAGTCTAGGTGTAAAGTCATAGTCTAACAAGTTGGTTTCACATAAACATAATGCTTATGAAAAAGTGGGTAATTGTATGCACAGAGTCATAGGTTGGCCCATAAGTGGTCATCTCATTGTAGACCTCTGTTCGGAGGACTCTGAAAGGTAAGTTGTTTTGTTTAGAAAAAATAGTGATATTAGATAAAATTGTATTAGAACTAGATAGTGTTGAGGTGATAATTAGATTTAAATTAAAAATTTTATTTACATATAGTTAATATAAGTCATTCTGCATGGGAGGTTACACAGTGTGGCACATGGCACCGATATGAAGCAGAATAATGATGTCCAAGGCATCATTGAGTAAGGAATTCAATCAGAAAAAGGAAGAAAGGAATGCTTGATTATGGTGATTCTATCATAAGAGATGAGAAAATGGCAAAATTGTTCTTCCAGGGTACAAAAATTAATGATGTTAGCGAGGATGTTAAAATGCAAAAGGGTAAAGTGAAAAAGTTGATTGTTTAAGCTGGAATGAGCGATTTGAAAAGAGAAAAGTATGGTATGAGGGAGGACATGAAAAAAAGTTACTGAAAGTAGAGTGAGAGAGTTAAAGGATCTGTGGAGTGAATTTAGTGGACAAAAGGAATTATACACTAAGGATGGTTTTCATCTGAATGGATCTGGTGTTCAGAGTCTGGAAAAGTGTTGTTGAATGAAGTGAAAGTGGCGCTTTCAGGGTGCAAGCTGTTGGACATGTACACAGACACCAGTGAGGCAGTCGAGTGTGTGCAGAAAATGCCTAACTTAGTACCACCGTACTAAGTTAGGTAAACAAGAATGGGATAGTCAGTATAAAGCATAAAGACAGCAAGCCTAAGCGGCTATTACACTTTATGTACACTAATGCCAGGAGCATTCAGAACAAGGGGAGGAGTTCTGGGCATTGTTAGTACATCCTGGCCAAAGGTTATTGGCATTAGTGAGACATGGCTAACAGTAGATGATATAATTAGTCGGATAAAATGTGAAGAGAATAGTGTTTTCAGGGAGGAGAGAAAGAAAATAATGGGGGGGGGGTTGTATTATTGATAATAGCCAATGAAGTGCAATCAAAAAGAGTAGAAGTTCAACTGCAGGTTAGTGAAAATAGTACATTTGAGACTATCTGATGTGACATGGCAGCTAGCAGGACAAAATATACAGTGGGTTGCTTCATAGACCCGGGGGATTTAAAGGACGATGGAGATAGTATGTATCAGCAAATAAGCTCAATGAGTGGTGGGCAGGTAATTATTAAGGGATGGGGCTTCAATTATAGGGACATAGATTGGAAGGAAGGAAATGGAATTTATGCAGTTACTAAGGACTAATTACCTGAGACAGTATGTGATGGAATGAATTAGGGGTTTGAGATCTAGTAACTGTTCAGAGAATTTGTCTATAACCAATATGACCACATTGCTGCCAACTGGTGAGAGTGATCACATGGGCTTGACCTAGGATTAGTGCTATGGCATGTGAAACTGCAAGGGATGGATGTTGATAGTGAATGGGAAGTGGAATAGGAGTATTTGAGGGAAGTAATGGCAGACTGCATACCTAGAGAGTCAGGAGAGTAAATCAAGTGGGAGTTAAATGGATGAATATCATCATTAAGCTGGAGCTGCAAAAAAAAAGAAAAAAATGTGGAGGGAATTCAAGGAGAAAGGTGACCAGCAGGTGCATGAGCAGTACAAAGCACAGGCCAGAAGGGTAACCAGTATGGTAAGAGAGGCAAAAGCAGAGTATGAAAGGAAATTAGCAGTGCAGGCCAAAGATAATCCCAAACAGTTCTTAAGATATACTGCAAGTAAAAGGAAAAATGTTTATGGCAGAATGATTTTAATGAATGCCGATGGTAGGGAAGTAACTGAATCAGTGAAAATAGTAGAATTGCTAAGTGAATACTTTGCAAGGGTATATCATCCTGGTGGTGATATTGCAGTAACAAGAGAGGCAAATGCTTATATGAAAACTGAGGTAAATGAAATGGATGAGATGGTAATGGGATGAGATGGTAATGGTATACCAGCTCGAGTTTTACAAGGGGCTGGAGTCATAGTCAGGTTACTGAAGAAGTTGGTGAAGAGCAAAAGGCAGGAATGGATAGAAAGGAATGGGATACTATATGGGGGTAACATGGTTTTGTGAAGGATAAGTCATGCCTCAATAACTTGCTCACATTTTATAATAGAGTGACAGCTGAGATGGATAAATGTAATGAGCTTACAGTAATTCTGATGGAGTTTGCAAAAGCTTTTGACAGCATGGAATTCTAATTAATAAATTGCAGCACATGGGGATGGATATAAAGTTGGTGAAGGGGATAAGAGGGTGTCTGATGGAGGGACCATAGCAGTGGCGGCCCATGAAGTTTTAAGTTGATAACTAATAATTAAGGAATTGACAATACTAGAAATATAAATTAAATAAACTTTAATATATACTTTCCGATATTTCGGCGAACGTCACGTTGCCATCTTCTTGGGAACTTAATACAAAGACAAGTGCACACAAGTACTACATAACAGCAAATGAGAACCGAAGCTAGGAAGCTAACGTTTTCCTAAAGTCCTGATGGTGTCCCCTGGCAGGCTATATTGGTAGTTCTTGGCCTTTGGGCTAAAGTTCTTCTGATAAATGTTTCCCAAATTTGGGGCAGTCTCATGCATCCAAATTTGCTGAGGTTTGGCATGTTCCTAAGGGCTGAGGCTGATTCCATGAATAGTCTTTCATATTTGAACTTTCTGCAGTGTATTACTGTGGCTTTCTTCCATCTTATTCCGTGGCAAGTACCCAGAGCGTGGTCTGCAAGCCCAGAGTGGCTGTACTGGTGAAATCGGATGTAATCCTTGTGTTCTGAAATTCTGATATTTGCTGTCCTGCCTGTTTGGCCAAAGTAGGATAATCTACAGATTTATTTATTAATAAATTGGTTATTACTAATTAGGAAAAAAAATAATTTTTTTTAAAATTATTTTGTATGGGCAGCACCCCCACTTAAAACTTCACGGGCTGCCACTGGACCATAGTTTATCCAGGAGTAGAGTCCAGCAGAAGGCCTGTGACTAATGTGCTACAGGGCACATTAGTCACAGACACAGTTCTTAGGCTGCTATTATTTAATTTGTATATTAACAATATAGGAAAGGATCTGAGAAAAACTATTCAGTTGTTTACTAATGATGCAAAACTGGGTAGAGCAATAGTAAATAAAGATGATCATAAAATTTTGAAAAATGATTTTGATAGACTGGTAGTCTGTGCATAGGAGAATGGATATCTATTTAATGTGTCAAAGTGTAAGGTTATACATTTTGGGGTGAAGCGATTACCATTTGTGTACCACATTGATGGAACTGCACACCAAGATGAAGACAGGGATTTGGGAATGTCTATGTATAGGGAATTAAAGTTTAGAGGGCATATTGCAAAAGTGGCTAAAGCAGCTCATTGGATTACTTTGTTACTGAAGAATATCCTAACAAGCAGAGAAAAGCAGATAATTATACTTCTTTGTAGAGCCTTGGTAAGACCTTATCTTGACTACTCTGCACAGATCTGGTCACCTGGGTTCTAGGGATGAGAAGGAGGTGGAGAGGATATAGAGGGGAGTGACCAAGATGGTAGTACATCTATGGAATGAACCTTATGAGGACAAGTTAAAGATATGTGGGTTACATAAATTGGTTGACAGCTAGAAAAAGGATGATATGATTGAGACATACAAATTATTATTATTATTATTTATTATTATTAAACAAGACCTCATGGAGTCAAAGACTCATCTAGGAGGTCCTTTTATCTCACACACATCTCATCATACCGGGTCTTAAACACATTCAAACTCCTTGCAGACACCACACTCTCAGGCAAGGCATTCCAATCATTCACAACTCTGCACGAAAAAAACCTGCCTCTGACTCCCCTACTCACACCCTCTTTATACAGTTTCCAGGCATGACCTCTGGTTCTCCCATGACCTCTGGCTCTGTATTCATCTTTACAAGATGAATACAGAGGAAAATTTTCAGAATATATCTGATGATGGGAAAACTATGGGCCATCCTTGGAAACTGAGCAATAGTATAGTTAGCAGGTGTGTTAGGACTAGATTTTTTTCTTCAGCAGTGGTGAATAAGTGGAATGGGTTGCCAGAGTCTGTTGTGGGTACCATGACTGTGAGAGTTCAAAGCAAAGTATGACAAATACTGCACGAATGTTGGATAGTGCTTGGCATGATGTTTAGTAGGACCTCCCACATTAATCTAAGGATTCCATGGAGATGCCCATAATAATGATAATAGTCTCCTATTTTCTTGGAGTGTTCTCTATTGTCAGTCATTTTGTCTGTCAGCAGGAAAGAATTTCTGGAGGAAATACCTGCAATCTCTATATGATGCTGGCCAGTTCTTCTTTGGGTGAAAAGTATTCATAAAGGTTTCTTATATGGCATCCATCTATGTGCAACATATGTTTGTGTTAGGACAGGTCTCCCAGTGATGATACTAGCCTTTTCATTCTTTCTCCTTTTCTATACCTTTTTAGCCATATTCATTTCTCTACTTCAAATAAATCTTTTTTGTTTTTCTATTCTCTAGACTAGCGGTTGTTAACCTTTTAGTAGTCGTGGCCCCCTAAGCATCCTAAAATATTTTTGCAGCCCCCTAGTTTGTAGTAACATAATAATAATAAAACGTTTTTTTTTAAATAGTGGTTTTACTTAGTGATTATTATAACAAAAGAAAATCAGTAAACAAAAATCAACTTTCCTTAATTGTATTTTAATGAGACCTCTGTTGTCGATCACTCTCTACTAATTTGTCTATTCTTGCTTCAGTTGTGTTACTCGATGCTATTCACATGCAGGAGTCTATTTGGAGTCGATTTCATTCTTTCATTTTAATATTTACCATTATGGAAAATCCCTTTTCATGCAAATATGTAGAAACAAAAGGCAACAAATTTTGAATGGCAATTGTAAACAGGTGCGGATATTCACTCGGGACATGTATCCAAAATTGGACCAAACTTTTCTTCTTGAAAACGGAGACCAGACTTTTTGAATTCTAGTAGTGTGTCATCATCCATTGGTGATAAATTTGTATTTTTGCAGTTATTATATGGATCAACTCGCAGTGTTACCAGCAGCGAAAGACTTGTGACGCCTCAACAAAAGAAACTACTGAATTAAACTGCATAATTCAGATTACTAATACAAAACAATACAAGTTTGAAAAAAGTAAAATAAAGAAAAAAAATAATTATTTTAAGAGGTTTCAAAATTCTAAACACTAGAAACATTTTATAACCCTCCCACCCCCCCACCCCCCCATTTAAGAATCACTGCTCTAGACCACTGTCACCGTGATCCAATACCATGGCACTGTGTTCGTCATGTTGTGCAATCCATGGACATCCAGAAAGGGGAAATTCTGGTGGTATGCATTTATTGTTTGGACTCTGTTTCAGCAAGATGGGTCCTGGATGGCCTATCCAGAATCACTTAGCTAGTGGGCTTGTCTGCAAGGGTGAATGTGTTGTGGTCTCCTGAATACAACAGATCCTTCCCCATTGTCTAGGACCGGATTCAAGGCTTGTTGCAGTGCTGGGAAATTTGACTAGTATTACACTTATAGTGGGCATCCATCTGTGGTTCTGTTTTGGGTGAGGTTCTCAGTACCAGAGATCTCCACCTGCTTAGAATAAAGTCTTCATTCTTGAATTTTATGACCCCCCCCCCCTCACAAGGCTTTAACCAGGTACAGAAAATGTACATCAGGACAATCAAAATTGAGTATTCCTTTTTAAGGCCTCATGGGGCACCATCCAGTATGTATCAACAATGTATTCCCATGCAACTTTGCAGGAATACATTGTGCATCATGTGGAAGCAATATCTGACAAAACAAAAAGTAGTTTTGAAATTTACCACCAAGGACATTGTAAAGAAGAAATGCATAGAATTTGCATATCACACAACATGGTACCTGCCGAGTTGTGTGATATGCAAATTCCCGGTTTAAAAAGATGGACACGATATTTTTCCCTTCATTTTGGATGATAATACCATCCATATTTGCTGTTTTAAGGATACTTGTGACATAAGACTGAATGATAAATGCACATAAACACAAGAAAGATATTTAATTAACCAAATATTTCGGTCTGGAAATAGCAGACCATCTTCAGTGGTATTACAAGAACAGTTTTAAAAAATACAAGCTAGATTACTAACAATAGATCGTTAAAAATAGAACACATGATGTTATATCACTAAGTATTAAGTATAAAACAGAACATTTTGAAGTAGAGACATGATTGAAAAAAAAAAAAAAAATTAATGAGTAATCTTGATTAGACTTTCCCAGATTTTTGATATAAAATTCTTGATATTACCATAAGTGTAATACTAGTCAAATTTCCCAGCATCTTTTGGTCCAGGACTCGCCTCTTACATAGATCCCGTTATAGGTTCGAACGTTTGTTCAAGGAAAGCGTGGCGGCCTTACTCCATCGTCCCAACCTGAATCGTAATGACTGTATATCTATATCAAAAATCTGGGAAAGTCCAATCAAGATTACTCATTAATTTTTTTTTTTTCCATCATGTCTCTACTTCAAAATGTTCCGTTTTATCCTTAATACTTAGAACATGCCGTGTGATATAACATCACATGGCGTGTTCTATTTTTAAAAATCTCTTGTTAGTATTCTAGCTTGTATTTTTTAAAACTGTTCTTGTAATACCACTGAAGATGGTCTGCTATTTCCAGACCGAAATATTTGGTTAATTAAATATCTTTCTTGTGTTTACGTGCATTTATCATTCAATACCATCTATAGTGATGGCACTAACCTTGCCCCAACATGCTTTGCTTGTGAAGTTGTACTACCTAAACTACTGCCTGCACTCTCTGGAATTTCACTCTCTGAACAAATGTCGATGAGGTCCACTATATCCAGGTGCTTTGCGATGAATGATTATTTGTTTCAAAGAAACAGGATCATTGGGAGTTAAACCTGGCAGAGGTTGGAAACCAATCAGTTCACAACAAGTGAGTGAAGTTGCTATTGCTGTTGTGGAGCAGGACATCAATAATAGCAGTGGTTCCTGCAGTGCATGTGCTGTATCAAGACACATGGATGTGCATTACACAACTGTTTGGATAATTCTGTGGAAGATTCTGCATTTCTCCCCATTCAAAATAATCCTGACAGAGGAACTGTGCATGCAGGACTTTGAAAGTCGAATGACATTCTCCAGGTGTTCTGTGACAAATGATTAGCCATTTTGAAGAAACATTCTGCTAAAGTAACTTCAGTGGAGTTGGATGTGCATGGTCTCGGATGGTTGTGTGGAGAGATGAGGCTCACTTTCACCAGAACAGAATTGTGAATACCCACAAATGCTGGGTATGGGCTACACAAAACCTCCATGCAATCCAACAAATTCCTTTGCGTTCACCCAAAATTACTGTCTAGTGCAGGTTTATAGCTTCATTTACTTAGCTCTACAGACCAAACATGGAACTTTTTCAAGCCAGTTCAGGCCTCCAATAAACAGGGTAGTGGTCTCACACTGGGCAATGAAATTCATCTCCCACCTAAAAGATAGACAAGAAATTGTTATCCAGGTATCTACAGACAGGAAACTGTAGTCAGATTTTAAAACTAGAACAAAAAAAAAGTGAAAGGCAATGAGCACTTCTTATCAGATTAAAAATAAAAAAAAACCTTAGAGATGAAATGCATTCTCACAATGCTGTCTTAAATTATATCATATATTAAACAGCACACATAAATGGATGGTATTTCTAAATAAATAATATGCTAACCTTTACTCTGTCCAATTGTGACTTCTTCTCTGCTAAAGTAGCCTGAGGTTTGCTAACCTCATTCAGCCCACATTCTATGTGATCTGCAACTTTATTAATTTGTTTCATAAGCTGTAAGAAACCAGCCCATACATGAAGCCACTCATCAAGAGATGCTTTAATGGAATTCATTTTGGCAGCAATGCATGTCCTGTCTTCTTGAAGAGCATGAATAGCATCATTAATAGCAGGATGTCCCAATACAGAAGTTTCAGTAAGAACCAACTGTGCTTTTTCTGTTAATGCCTGTACTTTATTTGACAGATCTTCTTTATTATTAATTATTTCCTACATGAAAGAGATAATATGATATTAGCCCCTACCTGGAAAGTTCTTAAAAAGCATTTAAATTAAATTCATATTCTACTCATCTAGCATACAAAAGAAAACCTTCTTGGTAGCTAGAACAAAGAACGTTGGTGCTGGTAGAATGCCTCAAACCCACAGGGATTGTTATGCTTATACACAATGTAAGGAGTATTCAAAACAAGAGAGCTGAGTTTGTTGCATTGATTGAGGCAGTATGCCCAAAGATAATTGGAATAAGTGAAACTTGGTTGTCTGAGGAGGATGTGATGTCTGGAATAGAATTAGAAAGATATATAATTTTCCGGAAGGATAGAAATGTGAAAAGAGAAGGGGGGGGGAGTGCTGTTAATGACTGCAGAGAAATTATGTCTGCAAAGTGTGGAAGTTGATAGCACATGCACACATTTTGAATCTGTGTGGTGTGAAGTTGAAATAAACAGGTTAGTATATGATATGATGCTGTTATTATTATTATTATTATTATTAAACAAGACCTCATGGAGTCAAAGACTCATCTAGGAGGTCCTTTTATCTCGCACACATCTCATCATATCGCATCTTAAACACATTCAAACTCCTTGCAGACACCACACTCTCAGGCAAGGCATTCCAATCACTCACAACTCTGCACGAAAAAAACCTGCCTCTCACTCCCCTACTCACACCCTCTTTATACAGTTTCCAGGAATGAACTCTGGTTCTCCCCTGATCTCCCACTATTCTCTGTAGAACTTCTCCACCATTGATCCTATAACAACTCCTTACCAACTTGTAGGAGGTCTCTATCATATCTCCCCCTCTTCCTTCTCTCCACTAGACTCTGCAAATTACATCTTTTCAATCTTTCCTCATACTAGACATTCCAGAGGTCAGAAACTACCTTAGTCAGTCGCCTTTGGACCCTTTCCAACATCTCTTCATCCTTCTGAAAACCAGTTGACCAAATCTAGGCACAATAGTCCATGTGTGGCCTAATCAAAGCCTTACAATGGAACAAGAATCTCCCTACTTCTACACGTCAGTGTCCTCCGCATCATTCCCAGAAGTCTTTGTGCTGTCTTCACAATTTTGGCGATGTGTCCCCTAAATTTTAGATCCTTATCCACTATCACCCCCAGATCTCTTATTTCCTCTACTTCCAACAATATATTCTCACCAAGCATAAATTCTGCATCCCATCTTTGTTTTCCAAATTTTAAAACCTTACATTTTGCAACATTGAATTCACATCCCCATTTGCTTGCCCAATCACTCAATTTATTCAAGTCTTCTTGCAAGGCCACAACATCTTCACTACTCTTTATGGTTCATCCCAACTTTGCATCATCTGCAAACAACTGAATATCTCCATCCAAATCATCGCCAATATCATTAATATACAAGTTAAATAGTAATGGCCCTAAAACAGATCCCTGAGGCACTCCACTAGTGACTTTCCTTTTCCTGGATATTGCACCCCCATACACAACTTGTTGATACCTATCAGATAGCCAGTCTCCAATCCAATGCACTAATCTAATATCCAACCCCATCTGCTCTAGTTTGACTCCATAATCATTCTTTCTTTTGCTGGCTACATATCGAAAGAACTCCCTAGGATTATTTTTGGCTTGATTAGCTAACTGCTGTTCATACCTCTCTTTAGCTACTCTCACCAACCAAGTCACCCTCCTTGCCTGGTCTTTGCAGACCTCATGAAATTGGTTACTTCCACTTCTCTTATGCTGCCTCCACAATGCCCTTTTTCTCTGTATTGCATGCTCAATCTCTTTATTCATTCATCTCACACCTACCTTATTTAACCTTCTCACCCATGGTATACATTTAGTACATTGCATGTACTAAATATTTTTTGAAAATCCCCCAAGCTGCATTTATCTCTTTTCCAGCTAACTCCTCATTCCATGCTACACCTGCAAGCTGTCTCCTGAGCTCTTCATAATCACCCCCCCCCCTTGTAGTTCCACATATACCCTTTTTTCACAGGGGTCCTTGCACTGCTGGCAACCACCCAGGTAATCACCTCATGGTCACTTTCACCAATTGGTGGATGATTTGACACCTCATTTATAATTACATCCTCTGATGAGATGACCAAATCCAAGACCCTTAATCCTCGTGTGCCCTCTGTTACATACTGTCTGAGGTAGTTATCCCTCAAAAACTAAAGAAACTCATTTTCTTTACTTCCAGTTGCTATCTCTTCATTCCAGTCTATATTGCCATAATTAAAATCACCCATAATGATCACCCTTTTCTTATTTGCTTGGCTTATTTGACTATACATGTCACTATCACCACCATCCACATTACCAGGTCTATAACAACATCCAACTAAGTATTTGATTCTATTCACCTCTATCTCACACCATACTGCCTCAAAACTACTGGCCCCATTTCCCTCTTGCATCTCTACCTTGTATGGACATAACTCTTTCTCTATCATCAATAGCACTCCCCCTCCCTTTTTACCCCTTCTATCCTCATGAAACACATCATACCTTTCCATCTCTATTCCTGTCAGGATGTCATCCTCATCTAACCATGTCTCACTTATTCCGACAGACGCAATTAGTGCAACCATTTCATCCGCCTTGTTTCTTATACTTCTAGCATTGGTATACAAACACAACAACTCATTTCTGGATCTACTGCTAGTTCCACTGATACTACTCACTCGATGTGATCTCTCCATGCTGGACTGGAGCCATTTCCCTTTCTGCTTCTTCATTTTAGAACCCTTTGCAATTCCATCTGTTTCCTTTTGATCCCTGATCATCCCATTACTTTCCTGCCTACACATGCTCTCACCTCCTCTTGGAGCATCCACCTTTCTCACGCTGTGTATCCCTGTCCACCCTGAGCCTCCCCGTTTCCCTGTTCCTCTTGCACGCCCATTCTCTCATTTTCTATACTCATACCACTCACTTCCCCATTCATTTCCACTTCTTCAATCTCTCCTGTCTTACTCTCCTGCTCTTCCACATCACTCCCCTCTCGATCTGATTCATTCTCTCTATTCACTTCTCCACTTTCCAGGCAGCAGTCTCTCAAAGCGACTCACACCATAACCACTCAAATGCAGTTCATCGCTCCCATACAGCTCACTTCGTCCCTCAAACTCATTCCACACATTAACAAACTCTACTCCCATCTCCTCACACATTTCAGCCAAAATATCATTCATAATTCTTGCTCTCCGCCTCATTTCACCACAATCATACCTAGGCAACACACTGACTACCCTTCCTGTCACACTATTCTCTTTTATCTTTCCAAGCAGTCTCCTGACATTCATTTTGACATGCTCTTTGTTCTCTCTCAAATCATTTGTACCAATTAATACAATTAACTCTTTTGCTCGTTCCCGCCTCATATTCAATGCCTCAATCACTCTGCTCATTTTACCGCCTGGAAAAGATACCTTGTGCATTTTATCCTCTAGCACACCTTTAATAATGGAGTCGCCATACAATGCCATTCGCTCATCTTTCATTAACTCTTTCGTGCCATCATGATTTATTTTAATAGTTTTGACCTGAATTCTCTTAATTTCATTCCACATCGATTTCATTTCTTGCTTCATCCAATCCAATTCACCTTCCGAACCTCGCGACACATTCTCTCTATCATTAAATCTTTCTAACTTTCTAACTCTCGACCCCCTCTTCTCACTTTCCCTCTCATTCATCCTTCTTTGTTTCCGTACTTTCGGTCCAACATACATCCAACTTTCACTATCATTCTTCTCACTTTCACTCTCACATATCTTTCTTTGTTTCCGTACTTTCGGACTAACATGCGTCCAACTTTCGCTATCATTCTTCTCACTTTTACTGTCATTCATCTTTCTTTGGTTCAGTACTTTCGTTCCAACATGCGTCCAACTTTCGCCATCATTCATTCTTTCGATTTTTTTTACTTGCGATTTCTGCATCACGCCATTTCTACTTTCATTTCTCTCAATTTCATTTCTTTCTGCCTCACTTTCGTCCCTTTTAACATCCGTTACGGTTGTCAAATCGCTCTTTTTCTTTTTTCCTGATTTTTTAACATATTTTCGCCTGTCTTTCCCACCATCCTTCTCTTTCAAACGTGCACTTGCGACACAATCGGTACTAGCACTTTCTGTCATCAATTTCATATTCGCATTCATCAATTCCTCGTTCAGGTCACATTTCGCACACACCTTTCTTCCATCCGCATTAAACATCCACAAATCATTTATGTAATCATTTATATAGGACAGGGAATGCAGAGAATACTGATTGTGAATTGTTTAGGCAAATAGGTTGGGCATGTAAAAAGAAGGTGATTAGAATTCCCTGATAAAACACAAAAACTTAATGACAATGAATAATGATTTGCCTCCATGCAGTAATGCAGATCGATTATATTATTATCATTATTACACCCTCCATGGAGTCAGCAGACTTATCATGGGAGGTTCATTCAACTGACAACAAATTTATCATACTGAATCTTAAAATCCTTAACACTCCCTGCATTAACAATATATTCTGGAAATGTGTTCCATTCATTGACAATTCTCCATGTAAAAAATCTACTCCTCACACCCCTCTTCAGCACAATCTTACATAGCTTCCAGGGAATTATTATTATTATTATAGCCAGGAAAAGTGGAAGACGTACACTTTTACAAGTCAAGTAAATAGTAAATGAAGAAAAGCAAACGTGTGTACTAATTGAAGCTTGTAAAGAAACTTAGTAAATTAAGTAGATTCAAAAAAGTAGTATAAGAAAAAAGAAATGACAAAAACATCACACAGTTGGAAATATAAAGCATTCCATGCCATTCTTTGAAAGATATTGAAGATAAAGCTGACAGCTGCTTAACTTTGCAATGGCTCTAGCAGAGCACCATAAGGTCTTTGGGACTATATAACAGGGGACTATAAAATTAATGACAATTCCTGCAGCAAGTTACTCATACAGACTATAAACAAAGGCATGATCAGGTTGCAAAAGCCTGTATAATGGAGCTTGTGTAGGAAATAAAGTTTCCCAACTTTTAAAGTCTCTTGGGAAGACAGAGTTGAAAAAGTTATTGAAAGTGAAACTTCAAAGATATTATGGGAACTTAAAATTCAGATTGACATCTCGAACATAATACATCATATATCACTATAGCTGAACAACAATGAACAACAACAACAACAACAACAACCAACATGCTTGTTTTATTGATGTGGCAATACTATGGGATAGCAGATTAGAAGAAAAAAGTGCACGAAAAGTGATGAAGTAGAGATCAGGAACAAAAGAGTAACAACAGTTCCAAATTGTTATAGGAATATTAGAAGTAATACCAAGAGTATATATGAAACATTTGGAAAAGCTGTGTCTCCCAGATATAAACACCAACTCAACTCCAGAAAATAGCACTATTAGGGGCAGCTCAATATTTTATGAGATCTATTCGATTCATAGGTCTTTGGATAAGGCCTGAATTATACTCATTTGCCAGTCAAAGATCTGATTATGCTGTTGTTGTTACTCTTGGACTATAAACTCTGTTAATTGAATATAGAAATAATAATTATTATTGTTATCTAATTGTAATTATAATTATAGAAAGAAATGAATGAACATATTTATTTACACTAACCTGAACAGATGCAAGTCTTTCCTCAAGCTCTTCAACAGTGCCTTCTAAAACTTCACACTTCTGTAGTTTTTCCTTTAATTTAAACACTAGTGATTGAGTATCTGAGAGCTGGTTCAAGAATTCCTGATGGTGACTTACATATTGCATCCATTTACTCACCATGTCCTATTAATAATGAAATATAAATAAATTTGGTTTTACATCAGTTAAATGAATTACTTAATGTATATATTTTATTATCCATATCAATACACAGTCAAAAATGATGCAATTTCAGCTAGTTAGATATCAAAATAAGTTTGGGTTATATGTGATATTAACATCTGGGTATAAGATTTATCTAGAATAATAATGTTTCTGCTGATTGTACTAATATTATCCAGAAACCCATGCATATTTATCATAACAGATCATATCAAATCTACATACTTGTCATAACAGATCATATCAAATTTGCACATTTATCATAACAGATCATATCAAATCTGCATACTTATCATGATTTTTGGGATTTCATGAGGGTCTGATGATAGTGACAATAATAAAAATAAATAAATAAAATAAATAACAATAGTCATACAAATAATAACAGTAATGAGAAGTAAAATGAATGAAGTAGAAGAAAAGTTTTTTTTTGGCAAGTTTGGAGTTGAACTGCAAAGATGTAGGTACTGAATACTTGGTACATGTGTTTTAACGCATTTAGATTTTAACATTTAGTTTTAACACATTTAGACATAAACACACACATTTAAAAGTGTATGGTGTGTGTGTTTGTGTGTATGTGGTGGTGGTGGGGGGAAATGAACAGCAACCGTGAGAATACCTATAGAAATGAAAGCAGCAGAAGCTTAAGGAGAGCAGAGTAAAATAGCGAGAGTTAGGTGATTAATCAACAATCAACCTAACTGCAAGCTAATACTTAGTCAAGTATGTTCAAAGCATTCTTAGAGATACCTTTCCTAATGGGAGAAGACTATTCAATGGTTGGACAAAGTTGTAATATGTACAGAGATAATAGTTCCTGAAATGCACTATGATGGCACCCGGAGCGCAACTGGAAGAACAGTGGAAAACTGCACCCTTCTAATGTTTTTTTTTTTCTGGGAAACTTGGGTTTTTTCATCCTATGTACAGACAAAGCAGCCTTCAGAACGTATGCAATTTACAGACAAAAAAATATTGTTGTTGGTGATGATGGGCAGTAGATGGCATTGATGGTAGTACTATTGTAGTAGGAGAATTACATAGTCGAGAGAGTGAGATTAAGCGAAATAGAGTAGACTGCCCTCCTGAGGTGAGTCCTTGGACTCCCTGGAGGTGCCACGTAATAATAATAATAGTTGTTTAGAAGTAAAGTAATGCCTTGAATGTAAGAAAAAATTAAATTTTTTGGATATTGAGAAGAGCAAAGATTTGTAATATGTTTACACTATGAAAAAACATTAGAAGTAAATGTTATACCAGGAAGAGAAATCTCATCTTGACCAGAAATCTGAGTAATGTCAAAATTAAGACTGGATTTGTATGTGAAAAATGAATTGATAACATAATATAATTCAAAATCAGAACTGTAAATATTAAAATGTTACAAAAATAATAATAATAAAAAGCAGACAAAGTATTCTTACTTTGACATGGGAAAATAGAAGCTGGTATCTTATTCCTAATTCACTTAATTGGCTTATGCGACGCCCACTAGCTCCTCCATGAATCTGTTGAATCTTGTCAGTCAAGGAATCCACTTCCAATTCTTTGGCTCGAATCTCACCTTGCATACTCTAAAATGAAATTAAAAAAAAAAAAAAAGTATAAAACAAATAAATTTCATCTTAACTATGGGTATAAAAGCAAACAGGTCAATGGTGTTGTCTGTTGCTGCCAGCATTTTCTTAAAATACTGGAAATCATTTAAGGGGAAATATTTAATCATTTGCTGATGATCTTTATAAGCATCCAGCTCTTTCTAACCATTGGGCATCATCATTAATGCATTACGAGGCACTTAGGAAGAGGTACAAATATATATTATTATCTTAAAAAGTAGGCAACAAGACTACACTTTGAATATGCAAAATACAAGTGAAAACAGTGTCACAGAAACATAATTTTGCCATTAATTTTTATTTTATTTATTTATTTATTTTGTGACTCTGACCAGGATATATTGTTGATTTAATTTAGAGACTTCTGAGTCAACTTAACACAGTTATCAGTGATGTTCCATTTTGAAATGGGCTCAATTTCCAAGTAGGACATTCAGAAAATTTTATCATCGCTCAAGAATAAAGAGAGTCAGCAGTCAGAAGTGGGAAGAAATTTCTTACCAGAAACTTCATTTATCTTCCTACAAAGGAGAAAAGTGATTAATGTTTATGAAGCTATTCATTCATATTAATCAAGTGAATTATTAATGAAAAAATGTTAAAAATTCTCACCTTTAGCATTTCTAATTGGTCCCTTTTTTCCTGTACATTAGCCATTAATGGTATAGACTGGAGAGTTGTTTCTGTTTCTTTCATCCAGCCTTGGATATCTTCTACTCTTTCCTCATATTCACACCAATGTTTAATCCAAGTATTAAGAGATGATATCGTGTTTTGAAGCATATCTTGAAGAGATTTCCATTGGTTTTTTAACAGCTGAAGCTCTTCTCTCAAAAATTCATGGCCAGCCTGATTTGTACCTTTTAAAGTTTCTTCTAAATGTTGCTCAGAAGCTGTAAACATTGCTTCACATTCTGGAAAGATAGTCTGTATAGCCTAAGTGGGAAAAACAATATTTAGAGCAGTAGTATAGTGCATAAATGTGCTGAAGTGAAACATGAAAATTATAATTCTTATTATTAAGAACATACTTGTAATCCAAGTAATATACTTGGATTTCACAAAGGATTTTGATAGAGTACCTCATGATAAGTTGACAGTCAAACTAGAGCAGATGAGGTTGGATATTAGATTAGTGCATTGGATTGGAGACTGGCTATCTGATAAGTATCAACAAGTTATGTATGGAGGAGCGATATCCAGGAAAGTCACTTTTCCTTTTCCTGGATATCTGAGGAAAGTCACCTCAAGAGTCTGTTTTAGGGCCATTACTGTTTAATTTATATATTAATGATATTGGTGAAGATTTGGATGGAGATATTCAGTTGTTTGCAGATGATGCAAAGTTGGGATGAACCATGAAGAGAAGATGTTTTGGCCTTACAAGAAGACTTGAATAAATTGAGTGATTGGACACGGAAATGGGGATGTGAGTTCGATGTTGCAAAATGTAAAGTTTTAAAATTTGGATGGGATGCTGAATTTATGCTTGGTGAGGATATATTGTTGGAGGTGGAAGAAATAAGAGATCTGGGGGTGATAGTGGATAAGGATCTGAAATTAAGGGGACACATAGCCAAAATTTTGAAGACAACATAAAGGCTTCTGGGAATGATACAGAGGACACTGACATGTAGAAGTAGGGAGATTCTTGTTCTGTTGTTTAAGGCTTTGATTAGGCCACACATGGACTACTGTGCCCAGATTTGGTCACCTGGTTTTTCAGAAGGATGAAGAGATGTTAGAGAGGTCCAGAGGTGACTGACTAAGGTAGTTTCTGACCTCTGGAATGTCGAGTATGAGGAAAGATTGGGAAGATGTAATTTGCAGAGTCTGATGGACAGGAGGAAGAGGGGAGATATGATAGAGACCTACAAGTTGGTAAGGGGTTGTTATAGGATCAATGCTGGAGAAGTTCTACAGAAAATAGTGGGAGATTGGGGGAGAACCAGAGGTCATCCCCTGGAAATTGTATAAAGAGGGTGTGAGTAGGGAGAGTGAGGGGCAGGTTTTTTTCATGCAGAATTGTAAATGATTGGAATGCCTTGCCTGAGAGTGTGGTGTCTGCAAGGAGTTTTGTTTAAGACATGGTATGATGAGGTGTGTGTGTGTGTGTGTGTGTGTGTGTGTGTGTGTGTGTGTGTGTGTGTGTGTGTGTGTGTGTGTGTGTGTGTGTGTGTGTGTGTGTGTGTGTGTGTGTGTGTGTGTGTGTGTGTGTGTGTGTGATAAAAGACCTCCCAGATGATTCTTTGACTCCATGATGTTTTGGGTAATAATAATAATAATATTAATAATATTATAATTATTAGCCTTCCATGAAGTTAAAAGCCTCATTGTAGGAGGTTCTACTGTCACACTCAAAGTTAATCAAAATCTGCCTTAAAAACTTTCCCATTTCCATACCCATCAGATTTTTATGTAATGCAAGCCACTCTGAAACCACTCCAAGCAAAACCCTTCTCCTCACATCCTCCAATACAGTTTCCAGAAATAGTTTCTTGTTCAGCTCCTATCTCACCCAGTTCTACAAAAAATCTCTTCCATATTAATACAGTAATAAACTGTACATACCACTGTACATATAACAAATAGTTTTTTTCCCTTTGTCCAAATAATTTGTCACCTTGTAGTACATAAGCAGACTAATAAAATATAACCTCCATTTAACAAACTCAACTTGATCATTGTAGAAAATACTATTATCAACTCAATTCTAGAAAATACTTGATCATTGTAGAAAATACTATTATCAACTATTATCAACTCAATTCTGTATCCTAGCACTCACAAACCTCTCCAACACTTCAAACACAGAGTTTGAAGTGTTGGAGAGGTTTGTGAGTGCTAAGATTGAAAACTCATTCTTAGCAACTCTTTGGTAGAATAGAATGATGCTGCCCTCTTTCCACCATTTTGGAACTCACTGCAAAACGTTTGTTTAAACAATTATGTCAAGGTTACTCTTTACTCACAAACATACCAGGACAAGTCATCAAGTGCTGCTCTCTTATTAACATTAAGTTTACTTAATTCTTGATATAACTCATTCTCACTCACTATCAGTTCTTCCACCTCCTTCTCCTCCTCCATTCTCTATGTGAGCAAGTTAAACATGTCAAACTTATAAAGATGAAATACTTTGATGAACTGTTAATTAAATATGTTAATTATATCCTGTGCAGTGGTGTACCACTTTAACAATTCACCACTTAATATCACCCAAACCAGTACCCCAGGTACTGCACATGTTTTCCTTTTGTATTGGTAATCCACATCCTTTTTTGTATGTGAATCCTTACCAACTTTAGAGAAGTTGGCAAGAACTCACATACAAAAATGGGTTGGGATAAAATATATTTTGCAAAGAAAAGCATGGGTTTACTAAAGGGAGATCATGTTTTAGCAATCTACTCCTATATTATTATTATTATTCAAGCCTCCATGGAGTCACAAGATTCATCTTGGGAGGCACACCTTAGTAAACACAGTCTATCATGCCACTCCTGAAATCCAATGACTGTTCGTGCTCTCACCACTCTATCAGGCAATACATTTCATGACTCACCTACCCTCCATGAAAAGAAACCACTCTTTACCCCTTGCTCACAAATTCTTTTCATAACTTCCAGGGATGGCCCCTTATCTTGGCTCCTTCCACTTGTTAAACCCAATGAAAAAACTCCCCAGAATCAACTCTACAACTACCTCTGAACAGATTAAAAGTCTCAATCATATCACCTCTCCTTCTGCTATCTAACAAACTCTGAAGGTAGGCTAAGGCATTGTGGACTGCAGAGTTTGTTAGATAGCAGAAGGAGAAGGGATATGATTGAGATTTTTAATCTGTTCAGAGGTAGTTGTAGAGTTGATTCTGTGGAGTTTTTTCATTTGGTGGAACAAGTGGAAGGAGTGAACATAAGGGGCCATCCCTGGAAGTTATGAAAGGAATTTGTGAGCAAGAGGTAAAGAGTGGTTTCTTTTCATAACTAACATTGTACAGCCCTAAAATTATCTTTGTTATCTGCCTCTGCAGCATTTCCACAGTTCATTTAACCCCTTCAAATCCTGGGGACCAAATTTGAGAACAATAGGTCAGAGTCCTTCTCAGTATTGCAGAAATCCTCTGGATTACCTTCACTACCTTAGCAATACATTCCCTGAATTTCAACTTTCTATCAATCACACCCCACAGATAACTTGCCTCCCTCACTTCCTCCAACAAAGTACACAGTCTCCCATCGATGTATCCCAAACTTCAACTTTACATTTAGCTGAATTAAACTGACAGCCCCATTCATTTGCCCACCTATCCAATTTATTCAAATAGTCTTGCAGGGCTATCATATCTGCACTACTATTAATAACTGTTCCCAGCTTCACATCATCTGCAAATACTTGAACATCACTCTGTAATCCATTGACAATGCCATTTTTATAAAGGTTAAACAATACTGGTCCCAGTACTGAGTCCTGTGGGAACTCACTTGTAACCTTCTACTTTGTTGATACTGCTCCCTCATACACAACTTTCTGATACCTATCAGTAAGAGCCAATTCTGAATCTAGTTCACTAACATCTAAACCCATAATGTGGTACCCTGTCAAATGCCTTTGTAAAATCCCCCCCCAAAAAAAAAAAAAAAAAAAAAAGGCAGAATATGTCTTTTCCTTATCAACCACTCTTGTCACTTTATTATAAAAGGCATTCATATTACTAAAGCAAGAGTACCCCCTTAACAAATTCATCTTGACTCTCACCGAAAACATTATCCTCATCTGCCTAATGCTATGTATGATCCATGGAACTGGCCCAAGCTAATATCTAAGACTTTTATAATCAGCTGACTTATAATTCCACATACATTCCTTTCTCTTTGATATTCCTGCATTCTATCGATCTTCCAAGTCAAAACTACATGGTCACTCTCTCCAAATGGGGGTAGAGATGCCATCTCAGTTATAACCAGCTCTTCTGATGTTATTACCAAATCTAAATCTCTTGAGCCTCATGTTCCTTCTACTACATGTTGTCTAACACATTTGTCCCTCAAGCATTACAAAAATTCCATTCCCTTGCTACTACATGGAGTTTCCTCTTCCCAATTTATAGCGTTGTAGTTAAAATCTTCTGTAACAATCATTCTTTTTGCCCTTTTCCTGATCTTCACCATCTATGCTTTTAGAAACACCTCACTAAATATCCTGTCCTGCCTACTTCTACCTCACATCATATGCTTTCAAAATTATTAATGTCATTGCCTTCCAAATCCTACACTCTGAGAGGATATAAGTCATCACTTATCATAAGCTGTACTCCACTATTTTATAATAATGCTATTACTGAGTTCGATAATGGGAATGGATGCACTATAATATTCTCAGACTTTGTAGGGCATAGGATAGGATACCACGTGAAATGCTGTTCAATAAACTGGAGAATATGGGATGGAAATATTATCATTATTATTATTATTATTACCCCAAGACCTCCTGGAGTGATATAAACTATTGACTTGGATAAGTGGGTGGTTGACTATTAGGGTGTAGATCTACAAGATTTAAGGTAAGCAGTGGTGTATCCTGAGGGATAAGTCCATGGATAATGTTGTTTAGACTATATATTAATTATATTGGGAATTATCTAATAGGAGAAATTCAATTCTTTTGCTGATGCAAAGCTGGTTAGGGCAATCGGGAATGTTACTGATATCCAGCGAACACAGATGATTTGAATATGCTAGAAATGTGAGCAATGTTAGTGGTTATCAATTCAATGTTAGTAAGTATAAACTTATGCACTTTTGAGTGATGAGATTTCCAACCGCATATTATTATTATATATTATTCAGGGCTCAATGGAGTCAAGAGACTCACTGTGGGAGGTGTTTCCTAGGAAACACAAAGACTATCATACCACTCCTTGAGCACACTAATTGTTCTTGCTCTCACCACTCTATCAGACAATGCATTCCACAGTTCAACCACAATCCATGCAAAGAAACCACTACTCACCCTCTTGCTCGCAACTTCCTTTTGTGACTTCCAGGAATGGGCCCAATGTCATCATCACTCCTTCCCACTGTTCCACCAAGTGAAAGACCTCCCCAGTGTCAATCCTGTAACTACTTCTCAACAATTTAAAAGTCTCGATCATATCACCTCTCCTTCTTCTATCCACCAAACTCTGCAGTCCACATTCCCAAAGCCAATCCTCATAATTAACATTGTACAGTCCTGAAGCCATCTTTGTTATCTGCCTCTGCACCCTTTCCACAGTTAATTTATCCCCTTCAAATCCTGGGGACCAAATCTGAGAACAATAGTCTAAGTGTGGTCGGATCAGAGTCTTATACAATGGAATGATAACTCTTTTATCTCTGCTGGTCAGTATCTTTCTCAGTATTGCAGCAATCCTCTGGGTTACCTTCATCACCTTTCCAATATGCTTCCTGAATTTCAGGTTTCTATCAATCATCACCCCTAGATCTCTTGTCTCTCCTACTTTCTCCAGTACAGCTCCTCCAATCGAGAATGCAGCCTCCCATTGATGTAGCCCAAACTTCAAGACTTTACATTTTGCTGCATTAAACCGACACTCCCCCATTCATTCACCCGTCTGTCTAGCTTATTCAAATCCTTTTACAATGCTACCACATCTGCACTATCAATAATAACCCTTCCAAGCTTCACATCATCTGCAAACAACTAAATATCCCCTTGCAATCCACTGACAATGTCTTTCATATATAAAGCTTAAACAATACAGGTCCCAGTACTGAGCCCTGTGGAACCCCACTTGTAACCTTCTGCCTCCTTCATATTGTCTCCCCCAACATACACAACTCTCTGGTACCTATCAGACAGCCAATCCTGAATCCAGTTGACCAATCTGACATCCAAACCCATGTGCCACAACGTAAATATCAGCCTATCATGTGGCACCATGTCAAATGCCTTTGCTAAATCCATGAAAATGGCAGTATATGCCTTTCCCTCATTAACTGCTCTTGTCATGTTATTGTAAAAGGCAATCATATTACTATAGCAGGAGCACCCCCTTAACAAATCCACGTTGATTCTCACAGATAACATTACCCTCATATGCCCAATGCTATGTATGGTCCCTCACTAATTTCTCCAAGACCTTAACAACTACTGAGACACACAAACTGGCCTATAATTAGATACTTCCAGTTAGTACCACCCTTATGCAATGACAATATCTTACCTTCATTCCATTCCCTGGGCACCTTTGCCGAAGCCAGACTTTCATTGAAAAGCCACATTAAAGGCACTGTCAATTCCCTAGCACATTCTCTCAAAACTCATGGTGAAATACCATCCAGTCCCACAGCTTTACTGACATCCAGAGTACTCAGTATCTGAAACACACTCTCCTCCTGTACCTCTAAACCTCGAACCAGTCCTATCCCTCTAGCATTAAAACTGACTCCTCTAGGATGAAATACTCCAATAAAGTGTTCATTGAACAATTCCACTATGTCCTCTGCTTTATTCACTCTATTCCCATTTTTATCCCACAATGTCATTCTTCCACAATCATTTCTCCTCCTACTGGCCACATAGCTAAAAAATTCCCTAGGATTTTCTTTGGATCTTAGGGCCAATCACTCTTCATATTCCAGTTTTGCCTTCTTTACCATATTAGTCACTCTCCTGGCCTGTGTCTTATATTCTTCATGCATCTTCTCTTCACCTGTTTTCCTTATATCTCTTTCACAGCCTCTTTTTTGCATGCAGTTCCTGTTTAATATTGTTTGTCATCCACTTTACTGCAAATTGTGTCCTCTTCTTCACTCGTGGAATACAGCTTACTATTGCTGCTAACAAATATTCCTTCACAATTTCCCAATCACTAATGATATCCTGTCCTTCTAATTCCTCCCTCCATGAAACTTCCCCAAGTTGACGTCTAAGACTATTATAATCACCTGCATTATAATTCCACATATGTTCCGGTCTCTTTGATACTACTGCATGTCTATTCATCTTCCAAGTCAAAACCATATGGTCACTCTTTCCAAGTGGTGGGAGAGATGTCATCTCAGTTATTATCAACTCATCTGATGCTATGACCAAATCCAAAACTCTTGAACCACCTGTTCACTCTATTACATGTTGGCTAAGACATCTGTCCCTCAAGAATTCCAGAAATTCCATTCCCTTATTACTACATGCATTTTCCTCTTCCCAACTTATACTACTGTAGTTAAAATCTCCCATAAGAATCATTCTTCTTGCACTTACCAAGATCAACTGTCTAATCAACTGCTGCTCCCAACCCTCTGTGCTCCTTGGCTTTTAGGAACATCCCACTAAATATCCTGTCTTACCCACCTCTACCTCATACCATATGCTTTCAAAACCATTAGTGTCACTGCCTCCCAAAGCCAACACTCTTAGAGGACATAAGTCATCCCTTATAATAAGCAGTACTACACACTGCATTTTCCCTTCCTATCCTGCTGAAAAATTATGTACCCTGCTGCTTCTAATCCTGTTATTATATCATCTTCCGTCAACCATGTCTCAGAGATCCCAATAATCTTCGGCCAGGCTGATGCTGTCAACGCCACCAATTTATCTACTTTATTCTGGATACTCTTGGCATTAGTATAAAGCATAAAAATGTCACTGCTTCTATACCTATCCTTATCCTCACCAGACTCAACTGGATTCAGTGTTACCTGATGCCATCCCCCTTCTGCCAAGCACCCATTCCCACAAGAGCAACCCCTCCTACCATCGACCCTGAGAATTCTAATTTCCCTGCAGTGACTCACTGACTCGTTCAGAAAATAGCAGTCTCTCCAGATGCCTACATCCTTCCTCATTCAAATGCAAGCAGGCTCGCACATACAGCTCCTTTCTGCCTTCAAATGCCATCCGAGCATCCACATATTCCAATCCTCTCTTCTGACTATTATGCTATTCATTATTACTGCTCTTCTACTCAGCTCATCATTATCATACCTGGGTAATACACACTATCTTTACTCTCTGCATTTTCTTTTGTACAATCTTAAGCATGAATCTCAGATCTCTCGCCACCCAATTTACACTGCTCTCAAGTCATTCTTGCCCGCCATCACATTCGTCTCATCTGTGCTTTCACCATTAATTACCTGCTTAATTGCCATAGCTACACTTTTTATCATTCCTCCTGGAAAACACTCCTCTGGTATACTATCTTGCATACCACAGATCATCGAGTCTCCATACATCACAGCTCTTACCACTCTGTTCCTTGATTGCTCACCTGCATCCCTCTCTCTCTCTCTCTCTCTCTCTCTTTTCTGACTCTTTCACTCTGTGTTCACCTACTTACCTGCTGTCCTGGCATCACTCTATCCCTGGTTCCAGCACTCCCTTGCATTCTTCTCAATCTCTCTCTCTCTCTGACTGTTTCCATTCTCTCCTCTTCTATCATTCCCATAACTCTCTCCCATTCCCTCTCTTCTACTGTTTCTATTCTCTCCTCTTTCATCATTTCCAGGACTCTCTCTCTCGCTCCTACTCTGATTCACCTTGCATTTATCTTTTTCATTCGCCTAATCTCATCTTTCATACTTCTCATTCTCATTTCATTCCTGAGACATTGCAAAATCTCTTTCAGCTCATCTTTCTTTCTCTCTCTCTCTCTGCAATTTAGCCACTTCTTACTCGCCATTCATCTTCCCAATCATGTCCATCTCTGAAAACTTCACAATCATTCAAGCCTTCCACCATCTCCACTCTTATTTTTTCATTCATATTTCACTTGTTATTCTCACCTATCACACTACTCGTCTCTCAAAAATCTCCTGCTTCTGATGCAATGAGGTCATATATTGTAACATGTAACTCACTGAATTCCTCCCATTGCTTACATTTTATGCATATATGCACTCCCTTTTCTGTCACCCGCCACATATCCATCTGCGGGATGCATATATGCCAAAAGTCCTGCATGCCACAAAATCCTTTATTATGTTATGCAAAACAGAGTTCTTGAATGGGGGGAGGACTTGGTGACATGGCATTTGTAATTGGAGCTGCGGCAGCCGTCAACAGCCGTCAACATTCAAATTGTGCCAAAGAACTATTACACTAAATGCTAAATACTACTACAATTAAATGCTGAATACTATGTTATACACTGTACTGTAAGTAAATTTACTTACTCAATGCTATAAGTATAAACTATATTTAACAATACTAAATAATGAAAACTTATCTTCTCTTCCACCGCAGATGCATCCAACTCTGGCCTCGCCTTCTTGGTAACCCAAAAATAACACAATATAAACAACAATTAAATTACAAAAGCAGCACCACTGAAGAACATTTGTATTACTGTGAAAAATGTAGCACAATTCATGGCAAAAGTCACACTATACGCCTTGAAAGACACTTTTTTTTACCACAGCTCAAATCCACCACCATGTTCTCAGCTACTCTAGAGCCACCGAATTATTTTCATTTTCAGGAAACTGTGAACTTCAAAAGACAGGAAAGAGTGACCACCACAACAACAACCAAAGAACCAACAGAACATAGTGCTGGTGGTTCTTTGGTTGTTGCCATAACAGAACAAAATAGTGCAGAAAACAACATCCAGATGGAAAATAGTGAACTAAAAGAAAGAAAATCTAAGAAGAATACAAAGTAAGAAAATAAGTTAATATAAGATTGGCTGAGTGCAAGGACAAACTGTCAAATAGGATAAATACAGAAAAAATTAAAATAAATCTTCTCATAAGAGAAATAGAACAATGGGGATTGCATTCTTCTGAGAGAGACTGTACAAACCTGATAGAAAATATGGAGTGGGAAAGAAGAAGGCTCAAGAAGAAACAGATTCAAGAAGATTTGATTTGACAAATATACAAACATCCAATTAACTGGCACAAAAAGATTGCAAAACCATAACAGCTTTAACATCCAAAATGACTCTTAAATTAGTAAAAGTTTTACTAATTGCATATCCTAAACTTATAAAAGTTTCATAAGAGGCAGGATATATGGCCTTCCCCTTTACACTACAGAGACTCTAACATGGCTAGTGAAAAACCTTGAAAGCAAAGACTTATCATCATGCCATCACTTCCCTTCTGTATTATCTCATTAAATATCCAAAAATTCCATAGCTGAGTAAAGCAAGAAGTGTTAGAAAGATTATGTAGTACAACATCAGGTTAGAGAAATGTACTTCCATTGGTACAAAGAAAAGTCCTCACATACCAGTTCTTATGTAACTGGTGCTTTGGAGGACTACTATGCCAGAGTAAGGAATCTCATCCTTGTCCCACATCCCTCCTCTCCACCAGAGCATTTTAAAACATTCAAAGGGATGCAGAATATCAAATACTAATATTAGACCCAAGAAATGTTGAGGCTGCAACACAAGATTATTCACATATATGCCCCAGATAATAAAGTACACAGTCCTAAAAAGAATTTTTTTAGACAAGCAGTAATATTTGTACAGTTCCCACTTAATCATAGCTACTGGTGATGGAAGGTGAATTAAAAATCCACAACTATACTCAACAAGTAGAAATTATAGAAGTTGAAAAATAAGATATATGCACTTAAAATGTGCTTGAGTAAGCAACTAGCTAAGTTATGGAGAATCCATCTAATACACACAACCACACTTTCATGAGATAAGGTGTTAGTGCAAGGATTGATAGGATCTGTATTGCACCTCCCTCTTAGATAAAGCATATCATACTATAAGCCAGTCCTAATGAAGTTCCACAGTACAGAATGAGTTGAGATCAGCTCTGGTCCATGGAGACTTCTACCAACTTTGCAGCAATATTTTTCAAGCAATCTACAAACTCTCTGCTACTACTACTGGATAAAGACCCATCTGGAACTGAGCCATATGGTTCCAGTTCAAATCAGCTTTAAAAGAATGCATGATTGAATGGGGGAAAATAATGCCCTTCTCTAAAAAAGTGAACGTAAGAGATCTATTAAAAGAAAGTTATGACAAACTAACATAACAGCAACATTATAAGAACATCTATCTAGAAATACAGCTGGAAAAGCAAAGTAAATCAGAGAAAAGGATTACAGAATTAGAATTTACTAATGACAGCTGAGATCACGTCCTTTAGCAGCCTTTTTCAACAGAAATTTTAGTATGCTTCATGAGGAAAGAACAATTTGTGTTGACACAGTGGATAAATTCACTATGTAAACCATCCTAGAGTACTTTCAAAAACTCTATGAACAAATCTTCAAAAACAACTGATAATTATAGTCCATGAAAGACTGACGTGATTTTTAAAAAATTCCAGATTAGAAAATATCTGGGATCAACAAGTCTAGGAATGGAATGCAACCGGTAGAACTTGACTTGAAAATTTGTGTGACTTTCTAGTTTTCAAACCTTTTCTAGAGGACCAGGCAAAAACTAAAAGAATTTGTAGCCGGCTACACAGTGTTAATTATTATTATTATTTATACCAAAGCAAAAAAAAGAGACCTCATCCAAATTCAAAACCAGAAGCCCATTTCTCTATCCACCCAACTTTTTTTTTACCAAAATAGGTAACTGACATCAAAAATTATACAAGCATAACACCTCTGTAGTGCAATTGGAAGAAGAAACATTGCATTGTACCTTTCAATTGGAAAAGGCCTGAGTTCAATTCTCATTGTGATGAAAGAAATCTTTGTATGGGATTTTTCAGTTGAAGGTAGCGGGTTTTTTTTCCCAGGAAACTTGGTTTTTCATCCTGCATATAGACAAAAATCAACCTTGAGAACATGCAATTTAAGATAAAAAAATACTAGTAGTGGTGGTGGTGGGCAGTAGATGGCATTGGTGTAGATGATGATGGTAGTGGCAGCTCGGTATGGTTGGTAATCGTGGTGGAGCAGAGAATTGTAGATGTAGGTGCCCTACCTTGATGAGTCTTTGGACTCCTTGGAGGTGTCATGTAATAATAATAATAATAATGATATGGAGTCCTGGATTGTTCAGTGGATTTCATTCTGTTTATACTCTGTGATTAACACAAGTAGCAAACATCTCAAAACAATCAGTAACCATCCTTTCAATACATCTAGAAAGAGTCTTCAATAATGTCTAGCTCTCCTACACTACATTAAGAACAGAGAGGAGTTGTAACAAAACTTTTTCAGTTACTAAAAATACAAATGATCACATATCTACTCAACTTTTAATAACAACCCAAGAATTAATATATAAAGAATCATCAAAACCAGACATCCAGATGCTTCTGTTAAGGAGTATATGCAGAATTATAAAATAGGTCATTAAGACAAACTGAGGAGTCAGTTTCATGCAGTGCCATAAGAATTTGGAAGGGCAGAGATGGTCAAGGGGTATTTGAAAGAAGTAGTATAATACTGTATACCCAAACTTGGGTGTACAGTATTATACTGATTATACTGATGATAAAAAGAAATTTGTGGAGAGAATATAAAGAAAAGGAGAGTAGCAAGTGCATGAGCAGTACAGGGCACAGGCAAAAAGGATAACCTGTATGGTAAGGAAGGTGAAAGCTAATTTTGACAACAAGTCAGCTGATGAGGGCCAAAAGAAATACTAAAGAGCTCCTTCACTATAGGACAAATAAAGGGAGGAATGGCTATGGAAGGATGACTTTAAAAAGTGCTGATTTTGAAAGGGTGTACCATCTAGGTGGTGAGGTTGCAATGCTGAATGTCATGTTGCTGATAAAAGAATAGAGGATGAAGTGGAAGAGCTGAGGATATTACAGAATCATAATGCAGACTCATGAAATTAGATGGCATATGATCCTGTGTAATAAAAGAATGAGCAAGAAATTAGCACCTTCTCTGACCAAGCTGCTTAATTTGAGCCTTGGTTCTGGGATGGTGCCAAAGAAGCAGGAGGGAAAAATGTTTAAAATGCATAAAAGATACTCTTAGGTGAAAGTAGCAAATTATAGGCTAATCTGCATTCAGCACCAGTGCTTAAGATATTGGTAAAGTAAAAAAAAAGACAGAATTTAGGACTTTAGATAGGAATATGATACTTTACAGAGGGACAACATAATTTTGTGAAATTATTGTCTAATTTGCTTACTTTTTATAATAGAGTGACAACTGAGTTGGATAAAGGAAATGGCTACTCAGTGATATGGTTGGACTTTGCAAAGGCATTTGATAGGCTTCCACATAGAAAACTGTTGCATAAATTGAAGCAATTCGATTGGATAGGAAGCTGGTGATTTGGATAAGAGCGTGGCTGATGCGGAGATTATCAGAGTGGTGTATGGTGGAGTGGCAGGCTAGCTGATATGAGAGTGGTTTGAAAAGTTCTCAGCCTCAACCACAGATGGCAATACTATTAGCAAGATTTCTTTTTCTAAGTTGGTACATCTGTCATAAGCATCCATGTGAAATTGCAAGTCATTCTATCAAGTAGTTTGTTTTATATAGCTGTCTGAAACAAAAGTGTTTCTGTATCCCTTAAAGTGTATAAAATTGAGTATCGGAAGAGCTGAGTATCGGTTATAAAATTCTTTATAAAAGAAGGCTAAATGCCAAAAGAAATTCATTCAAAGTTTATAAAAGTTTATGGGCACTCTTCTCCTTCGTTTTCAACAATTTCAACAAATGGGCAGCCGAGTTTAAACATGGCTGTACCAGCCTTGAAGGACATCCAAAAAGTGTAACAACACCAGAAATCATTGAGCAAGTGTATGATATGGTATTGGATGACTGGCAAGTCAAAGTGCATGAAATTGCTGAGACTATAGGCATTTCAAAAGAATGTGTAGGCTATATTTTTCATGAAGAATTGCATATGAAAAAACTTTGCACAAGATGGGCACTGCGCTTGATCTCAGCAGATTAAAAACACACTCGCATGAAAATCTCTGAACAGTGCTTGCTTGGAGCATTTTAACAGGAATAAAACTAATTTTCTGCATCAATTTATTATTACTATGGATGAGACTTGGATTCACTATTACCAACTAGAATTCAAACAGCAGTCAAAACAGTGGACAGAAGCTGGTTGTTCAGTGCCAAAGAAGACAAACTCGGTTCCATCAGCAGGAAAGGTTATGGCATCAGTGTTTTGGGTTGCTAAAGGCATTTTGTTTATTAATCATCTTGAAAAGGGTAAACAAATAACTGGGGAATATTATTCTAACCTTTTAACCATACTAGACAAAAAAATTCGTGAGAAAAGACCCGGTTTGCAGAAGAAAAATATCATCTTTCATCAGGACAATGCACCTGCCCACAAAAGTGTTTTGGCAATGGGAAAATTAAGGGATCTGCATTATGAATTGTTGGATCATCCACCCTATTCCCCAGATTTGGCTCCCTCTGACTTCTATCTCCTCCCAAAACTAAAATTCTTCCTCGCTGGTCAGCATTTTTCTTCGAATCAAGAGGTGATTGCAGCTGTAGAGGGGTATTTTGCAGATCTCACTGAGAACCACTACAGGGATGGGGTGATGGTTCTGGAGCATCGCAGAAATAAATGTACGAGGGCTGTTCAATAAGTAATAAGACTAATTTTACTGTTGCGAAACCACTCATCACAATATTAATTTCTGTGGAATAAAGAAATGTTGCTGTCTCCAAACTATTGATACTGGAGCAAATGCAGCATCGAGTGGATGTGTGCACAGAATGGAAAGAAAAACTGGAACAAGAAGGCGACAACTTCTTAAAACACATCATTACAGCAGATGAAGCTTGGTTGTATCGCTATGACCCTACAATGAAACAACAAAGCAGTGAATGGAAGCATCCGTCTTCGCCTACCCCCCAAGAAAGCAAAAACTGTAAAATCGGCTGGTAAAGTTATTACTATAATATATTTTGACTACGAAGGCATTGTTTACCAACACGCTGTAGAACCCAGGAATACTGTAAATGGCTCATACTATGCGGACAATGGTACAGCACGTCAAAAGGAAGCGTCCATTGATGAAGAATGGCTTCTTATTGCACCACGATAATGCAAGGCCACATATTGCTGGTGGTGTAGTGGACGTTTTGCAGAAGAACAACATAGATATCCTACCACACCCTCCAAACAGTCCTGATCTCGCACCGTGCGATTTCTGGCTGTTTCCTCAGCTCAAGAAACCACTAAGAGGCCACCATTTCGAAAGCAACAAAGCATGTGTAAAAGCTGTGGAGGCGGTTTTGAAAGAACTCTCAAAAAACAGACTTTCACATGTGTTTAAGAAGTGGACACAACGTTGGGACAAATGCATCGCATCTCACAGTAGTTACTTTGAAAAAGACCATGTAAATGATGATGATTAAAGGTAATCTGTTTTCTGTATAAATATAGTCTTATAACTTATTAAACAGCCTGCATATTAGTCTTAAGAGAGATTGTGTTGAAAAATAAAAATAATTTTGAAATTATAAAATTTCTTTTTTCATTTTTAGGCCATGAACTTTTCAGACCACCCTCATAGGTGTAGAATATCATTACTTATCAAGTATAATTTAATTTAACTCATAGTGAAATAAGAAATGACATGACAGAAATATATAAGTTATTAAAGGAGTATACATGACTGACAGCAAAGATGTTTTTTCAGTACATGGCAGAAAGGGAGACAACACAAGTTATCCCTGAAACTGTATGAATGTGTAATTAACATAGGTGTTAGAACTAAATTTTTTGTTAAAGAATAGTGATTGGTTGGAATGGGTTGCCAAAGATAGTTGTGAATGCTTAAACAGTTTTCAAGGAGAGGTATGAGAAGTAATGCATAAACAATAGTTAGAGTGGGTCTTCCATGAGGAGTCATTTGACTCCTCATGGAAGACCCACTCCACTCTAACTATTGTTTATGCATTAGTCGATGATATGCTCTTCAACATTAATCTGATAAAAACCTCCTTATCAAGCTATATGACTCTGTCATATCCCTCCCCCATCCATTATAAAGTGCATCTTCTCCTATCCCTTACCAACCTCTCCAGTATCTTAACTACAACTCCATATATACAGATCAGCCTATAATTTGTTTCCTTGGCCTTATCACCACCTTTGTGAAGTGGAAAATTTTGCCTTCCTTCCACTTCTTTGGGACTTGTGCTAACTCTCTGGAATATTCCCTTAAGACACATGGTGATATGTTATGAAGCCGTATTGCCTTATTGACATCCAGATTACTTAACTCCTCATACACCTCTTGCTCACTCACAATTAAGTTTTCTCTCATTTCATTTTCTATCTATAAGTTTCTGATTTCACACTGAGGATGAAATACCTTGATGCACTGCTCACTGAATAACTCAACTATGTCCTCTGCAGCAGTTACCAATGTTTCACATTTGTCCATTAACATTACCTTACCATGATCATTCTTCTTTCTACTTGCCACATACTGAAAAAACTAATGGGAGTTTTTCTTGGCCTGATTTGCTAATTTCTGCTCGTAATGCACTTTTGTTGTCTTTATCAACCGAGTCATTCCCCTGGCCTGTTCTTTATGAAACTGATTATTACCATTATTCATCTTGTGCTGCCTCCAAAGTACTTTTTCCTTCCAGTCCTTTCTTTTAGTGTTACACGGTTATCAGCATTCATTTTAAAATTTTATGGAATTTACAACCGTGTTAAAAAACTTTTTTATTATCCCGACATTTCGATCTTCATATCAAGATCATCATCTGGAGCATACATAAATATACAAGACAAGCTGAGTTACATTATTAACTGTAAGTTAGAGAAACAATCATTTGATCACGTGTTATTCTACTAATATGACCTCTAGTGAAAAAAAAAATAAAAAAATAATAATTTATCAATTACATCAAGCTAAATTCTATTTATGATGACAGGATTAAACATTCTTTCTTACAGATGACTTTCTTTCAGAAACAATTGTCCTATTTTTAGTATTACAATTGTTATTTAAGATACTGGATTTTCTATAGTCCTGTTTATAATTGTTCTTAGTGAGGAAGGTTCTGTAGGTCGAATATATGCCTTCCATATGTTTGGGATTTTAAGACCATCCTTATTGTTCAGATTGTAGTGGTTGATAATGATCTTACAGGTTTCCTTAGGCCAGCTTCACCATAATTATTATATTTAATGTGTCGTTTATGTTATTTTTGCCTGATAGGAATTATGCATCCTGTTCCTCCTATATATGGTATGTTGCAAGTACAATAAATACGGTATATTCCAGGGTGGATTAGTGAAGGGAGTGGGTCTTTGGATGAGTTGAGTAAGCTTTTTAATTTTGCAGGAGATTTAAAAGTGGCTTTGAAGTTGTATTTTTGTAGTACTCTGTTTATTTTGTCTGATGTTCCTTTAATGTAGGGAACGGTAGTCTGGTTTGTCTTTGTTTTCTATTGAGGTTTTGAAGAGAATTTTGTTAATAGTGTTTTGGCTGTATCCGTTTTTCTGGAATGTATTGCTGATAATTTTAAATTCGTCTTTCAGTGCCTGTTCACTGGAACAGATCGTCTGAGCCCTGTTTTTTAGAGTGTTGATGACACCTAGTTTTTGTTTTGGGTGGTGGTAGGAGTTTATGTGTATATATTGACCCGTATGTGTCGGTAATAAAAGGAAAGATTGCCAGAGGGAAGACGTGTGACAAGTGTATCTAGAAACGGAAGTGTGTTATGTTTTTCAATCTAAATTGTGAACTGTATGCGTTTGTGTTGTTTGTTTAGGTGTCTAATGTCTGGTGGTCATGGGACCAGATCGCAAAAACATTGTCAACGTATCTAAGCCAGACTTTGGGTTTCAGAGGGGGGGAAACCTAACGCAAGTTGCTCAAAATGTTCCATGTAAAAGTTAGCAATAGGGGAAGATAATGACGAGCCCATGGCTGTGCATTCTTTTTGTAGGTAGAAGGAGTTTTGCCATAAAAAATAACCAGAACGTAATACATGAGAAAGAGCGCAGTGATATCTGGAGTGAATTTGTTCTGTAGGAGAAAGATTGTGTCATTGATTGGGACATTCATAAAGAGGGCAGAGACATCAAAACTGACTAATAAATCATCTTTTTCTAATGTAACGTCTTTGATGATGTTCATGAAGTGTTGTGCGTTTTTGATATAGGAGGGGGAATGACCTACCAACTCCGTGAGTGTTGCCGCTAATTTTTTGGCTAAGTGATATGTCAGGCTATCAATTCCTTCAACTATAGGTGTTAGCGGTGTGTTTTCTTTGTGAATTTTTGGTAGCCCTTAAATTCTTGGGGGGCGCACGTAGTGAGGAAATAGTTTTTTGACTGTATCTTCGGGCCATGTGGCAATTGACTTAAGTAGTTTCTCTGTTTTGTTTTTTAATCTATTGGTTGGGTTGTAGTTAACTAATTGGTATTGTCTGGACAATAACACATACCAATAAAAACATATTGAAACACATAACACACTTCCGTTTCTAGATACACTTGTCACACGTCTTCCCTCTGGCAATCTTTCCTTCACAGTTTACCGGAAACCGACACATATGGGACAATATATACACATACACTCCTACCACCACCCAACCCAAAAATTAGGTGTCATCAATACTCTAAAAAACAGGACTCAGATGATCTGCTCCAGTGAAAAGCGACTGAAAGATGAATTTAAAATTAGCAGCAATAATTTTCAGAAAAACGGATACAGCCAAAACACCATTAACAAAATTCTGTACAAAACCTCAATAAAAAACAAAGACAAACCAGACTACAGTAAAACTATAACCATTCCCTACATTAAAGGAAAATTAGACAAAATAAAAAGAGTACTACAAAAATACAACCTCAAAGCCACCTTTAAACCTCCCGCAAAATTAAAAAGCTTACTCAACTCATCCAAAGACCTATTCCCTCCACTAGCCCACCCTGGAGTATACCATATTTATTGTACTTGCAACATACCATATATAGGAGAAACAGGACGCACAATTCCTATCAGACAAAAGTAACATAAACGACACATTAAATATAATAATTATCGTAAAGCTGGCCTTTCGGGTCATGCCCTGAATACCTTACACAGAACTGTCTGGAGAAGTGCTAGCTGTCTACATCGCACTAAAACATGGTATGAACGAAAATTTTAGAAAGTCTGTGAGATCATTATCAACCACCCCAATCTGAACAATAACGATGGTCTTAAAATCCCAAACATATGGAAGGCATATATTCAACCCACGGAACCTTCCTCACTAAGAACAACTATAAACAGGACTGTAGAAAATCCAGTATCTTAAATAACAATTGTAATACTAAAAATAGGACATCATTGTTTCTGAAAAAAAAAAACATCTGTAAGAAAGAATGTTAGTCTTGTATTCATAAATAGAATTTAGCTTGAATAATTATTATTATGCCCAGAACCGGTGCTAGGATCTTTGGCACCCGCATGCAATTTCTATCTAAGCGCCCCTGTAACAATCCGGGCATGTGTGGTTCTTTTACGATAATAAAAATTTAAATTATTTGAAATTTCTTAAATAAATTTTGACAGAACAGCCACACGTTGGTTCGCTAAATGTAATGAACCGGGGGTGTTGATTAGGCAGGATAATCATTAAAAACCCAAATATTCAAAAAAATTCATAAAAGTTTAAGCAAATTCTGACAAAGCCACTTCACTTTGATCGTTGAATATAATGATACAGTTATATATAGCCTTCTCACCGACCCAAATCGCTAACAAAATTAAAATGAATTTTAATTAAAGTTAAAATTTATTTGAACTAAAGTTTAAAAATTCTTTCATTTTACAAGTTAGTAAATTCTTAGTAACTTGTAAAAATTTTTTAATAATTTTTATAAGTGGAACTATCTTTTAGGAAAATAAAAGAAACTCAAGATAGATGAGAAAATAAGAAAAGAATTCAGAAATAATTAGAACATTTAATATAAGTATTCAAAAAATTACATCATTACAGAATAACAGAAAATAAATTAAATTACATAAATATATTTGAAATTTTTTAAATTAAAATTTTAGGGTTTTTGATTTAATATTCACAAAATTAGAAATAATGTTCTTAACGTATAATTCTGCATATATATACTTTTCAATAGCTATTAATGCCAAACTAACAAGCCTTTTATGTAACATACTTGTTCTTAAGTAGGTTTTAATCAATTTCAACTTGGAAAAGGAATGTTCACCGCTTGCTACACTAACAGGTAAGATTAATAGTATTCTTAAAGCAATTGAAAAGTTAGGGAAAGATAAATTATTGGACACAATAAAATTAAGAATATCGAAAGGGTTTTGAATATTTAAATTATCCGTCCGAAAAATATCCCGGAAAGCACATAACTCGTCATATAGTTCTATTGCATTTACGTCTTTATTGTCGCCGTCTTTCAAGAGAATCTCTAAATCATCACAATCTTTTCGTAAATCTTCGTTATTAATTTGTAATAATCTATACAAGAAATTGAAATTATCATAATATGTTTTTAGTTGTTCAAAACGTTCTATTAACGAACACATTGCAACGTCTAGAAGTGTATAAAACACATTCACTCTAAATTTATCTTCTGGCGATTGTGGCGTTTCATCATGATGGTCATAGTCAAATTGTCGTATCTTCTTTTGTCATCGAACTTCCATACCAGTTTTAAATTCTTGTTCTCCATCCACCTCTTCACTCAGTTCTTTTGCGTTTTTAGAACTTCTTTAAAATTTGTATCTGATCGATACTCTTGTAAGAATATTTTTAAGTTTTTGGTAGATTGTAAAGCAAGTGTAATGTTCATATTTTTGTCTTGAAGCATTTTACTCACAGGTTTATTCTGTTAAGTAAATCATGCCAAGTTATAAGAGAGCAAATAAATTTGTAGTCCTTTATTTTAGCACATAATGTTTATGCTTCCTACTGAGTTTCTTTATGAAAATTTTCATTATTTAAAATTTCAAAAAGTGCATCGTAAATTTCTCCTAACTGATATCGTAGAGGGCGGAGTGCATTAATTTTACTTTCCCATAGCGTTTTTGATGGATGTTTCAATGTTAAAATTTTTACGAAGAGAATGAAAAGAAATTGTATATTTCTTGAATAATTGCAAAGAAACTAATTGTATCTGCATTCATTTTGGCTGCATCGTAAATGATTAAATTTAGAGTATGAGTGGCACATGGCGCGAAAGCTCGAGGATTTTTGTTCAAAAGGAAATTTTGGAGCCCATATTTTTTCCCCTTTCATATTTGCTGCATTGTCATACCCTTGACCTCGCATGTCTTCAATGGGAATGCTCCATTTTTCCAGTTGTTCCATTATTGTTGCACATAAACCACGTCCTGTGGAATCTGATATATCTACAAAACCTAAAAACGTTTTTCCTGATCTTGACAATTCCATTGTCACAGTAAACAAAGTGAATAATAATGGTCATTTGTTCTGTTTTGCTTGCATCAGGTGTGCAGTGTAAAATTATGGAATAATATTTAGATTTTCGAAATGATAATAAATTTGTATCCCTTATTGCGTTACTTAAAGTTTCCAATATTTCATTTTGTCTGTGTTTACTCAAATAGTGTACTCTATTATTTCGATGTAGGGCCCTTTCAACATGAGTTTTCCATAACAGGAGCAAACTCCGCAAACAGTTCGATTAATTTTAAAAAAATTGCCGTTATTCCTTTCATATAATTTATAGATGATCTGCAAAAAGCTAAATTTTGGCTACCAAGGAATTTTATAATTTCAATCAAGCGTTCTAAAACACTTGTCCAATGTTTCTTTTCCATTTCATACATGCTTTGAGTCTGGCAATCAATAGCAGTTTTGATTATTAAATTTTTATCAAGTTCCTTCCATTTTAAGAAATTTTTCATGTGAGTTAAACTAGTCTCATGTCTATGTAAAGTTGTACTTACATTTCTCCAATTGTTATAACCTTTTACAAGACTACTTGATTCAGTAGGTGCAAAAAGTTTGCAACAAAAGCAAAAAACAGAATTTAAAGTTTTGGAATAAATGAGCCATGTTCTTGGCACAAGCTCCCCATTTTCCATTTTTCTATTATAATACGTGTCACCAAATTTACAACCATATGTATCTCTGGGATATGTTATATTTTTCTTTTGAACAGGCCCCATTTCAATTAAAACAACTCATAATTTTTCATCAATTTCATCAATTCCCGATTCACCTGGATCTTCTAAATTTACAGAGACTAATAATGTGTTAGTTTTGTGGTCAACTACAACTAAATCTTCTCCTAACTGTTTTTTACTTAAATCATGCATCTTGTTATCTTGTTCAATAGTTGCAATAGTACTTTCATGCAAACTGAATGATATGCACGGTTGTTCAACTCTGATTTCTGATGTATTGAGTTGGTCACAATCTGCATCAGAATATTCTGATATTTTAAAAAATTTATTGAGTCCCAGTTTGTTTCTTAATATCTGCTTCTTTCGCAGCATCACGCTTACGATTTTGTGTACCGGATAACTTTTTTTAATTTTTGATTCCATTTCTATTTTATACCCACAAGAAATTATTACACAACACGACACAGAGACGAAATAATAGTCCGCACTGCTCTGCTGTCAGTAGCCTACTGAGATGAATACCATATGACTGGCTAACTAGGAACAAATATTTTGTACGATAATTCGTTTCTGCACATAAAAACCGTTCACTGTTTCACTTTAGATAGACTGCAGTAGACACACCATTCTGCAGGCAAGTTTAGCCTGATCTCGCTGCAAAATTGTAAACAGCTGGCTGATCAAAGAGGTGGCAATATATAATATTTTTTAAATTTTTATTCGGTGTATCTGGCCTTATTTATTTTAATATTGATCATTCTAAGAATTTTTGTTTTTATGATAAAAATTTTGTTTCTTAAAAATGAACTTATGAACCGTTCCCTGGTGGCGGCACCCGCATGCTCTGCATGCCCGCTTCCGCCGGCCCTGATTATGACTAAATAAATAGAATTTAGGCATAATAAAAAAGTTTTTTAACACGGTTGTAAATTCCATAAAATTTTAAAATGAAAAAATAAAATGAATTTCTTCTTTCAGATTCCATGCTTAATCCTTTCATTCATCCATTTTACGATGTCCTTATTCAGCCTTTTCACTTTCAGAATATATTCACACCACATTGATGTTGCTATGCATTTCTTTGTCAGTTCCCTAGTAGCATTTATTTCCTTTCTGCTGAGCTTTTCAATTCCATGCTATAGCTCCAAACAGTGTCCTCAGCTTGTTATAATCGCCAGCCTTTTACTTTGACATATAACCTTTTCTCACAGAAGTCTTGAAGTATGTAGCCACAACCCAGATGGATCACTTCACGATCACCCTCACCAACTGGAGGGAAGTGAAAACTCCCACTCTTAATCACATCCTTTGATGAAATGATGAAATCTAAAAAGCTCGATCCTTCTGTGCCCTGTTTTATATACTGTCTAAGATTACTGTTTCTCAAGCACTCAAGAAATTCATATTTCTTATTCCCAAATGCTACCTCTTCATTCCATCTATACTGAAATAATTAAAATCACTTTCCCTTGTTCACTAACCCGAGTTGTTTATACATTTCTTTATCACCACCACATTCCTTGGCCTATAGCAACATTCAACTAAATATCTCTTCCTGTCAACCTCTGCCTCATACCACACTGCCTCAAAACCATTGCCACATATTTCTCTATTTCATGCATAAATTATGTGTACATAATTACCCTACTATCATCAGCTGTACTTGTCTTCTCCCAAATCTTATTCTTTTTATCCTCACAAAAAAACTCTGTACCCCTCCATTTCTATCCCTGTGTGGATATGATCTTCATTCAAACATATTTATTTTATTCCAATGATTTTGGGATAATCAATAAAATAAATGAAATACAATGAAACCAGAATTTCCTTGGGTAATTCTAAAGGTCATTATTGTCCAAATCATCTAAATTAAGGATACCAATGACAGTCACTGGGTGAATATTCTACAATACATCTCTGGAATCCATACAGTTTGTTTAATAGTAGAAATTATAATAATAATAAAAAAAAGAAAGAAAAAAATGGATAGCCAAGACAAACACAGAGTTTTTTTTTTCCCTCCCCTTTAGGCATTAGATCTGCAAAACTTCTTCATAAATTAGAAAATTAGACAAATGCATGTTTATATTCTTTAGATTCTTGGATTAAGAGAAGGAACGGAATCTTGAGAGCATCAGTCAATATTAAGAGAATATCAGTGGCATCAAGTGCCGATTTTGGTTGAGTGTGCTGTCGTGTGGCTTATGCAACCCGCCTAAAAATTCACGTCAGTTCACCCATCTGATTGCATTTTTATCTATGTGTGAAAGTTTTAAGAGTACATAGTGCATCAGCTCTCATCTTAGTTGGTCCAATGCAATTCTTCTTCTTCTTCTCTTCTTCATCTCATCCGTCTGGTGATGGGTTGAGTTCCCTTTGTACAATACATCTCCAAATGGTTCCATTTCTAGTCTTCTCAAACATAGTAGTGAAGCTAGGGAATTTGCCTCTTTCTTTTAAGGATCTGCCAATGCAGATCCTTAAAAGAAAGAGGCAAATTCTGTAGGATAACTTTGAACACTTTAATTTATCAATTGTAACCAGATCTGTAAAGTGGAAGAAAATGTGTTGTGAAATATAAAAGGGTCTCTTATACTCAGTTTTTATATCTTTGTGCTTGTTCAGTAAACTGGAAAGAGAAGGATGAGGCTTACCTCCTTCAACTACAACCATACAATCTGGTTGGGTTTCTGGCAGAAAATGGGACATTCAGTAGATCATCAACACTGTTTCCCAGTGTAATTATGGGAAAGAAAGTTATACATTATTTATAGAAAATTATATATTAAAAACTTGTCTAGATCAGTGTTCTAAACACATCAGTGCACAATTCACGCATGCAAAACAGATGAAACTCAGAAAACAAAAACAGTGACTCATGATAAATGACAATGTTCAATTAGATTGGTTGACACAATAACCAATCACAGCCAGTGATTTCTGGGTACTACTGTCTCTGCACTCACCCCGCCTTGCCTTCTGGGTGGTTTAAAACCACTGGAACACTAAGAATTTGATCCGCTGCACCATCTGTTTAAAGGTCTCCATATTTGTGACCATACACCTGGGCCATTAATATGAATGTGATGCAATGTTTACAAGTCAAAAAATGTCCTCTTCATGAAGCATTGGTGTATTGCATTAAATTTTAGGAATCACTCAAAGCCAGGAAATTAGGGAAGTCTTTAACAGGAACAAATGCAAAAATATAATATCAGTGATATTGCTATTCTGTAGGTGTGCACCACACACCTAGCACACCCTGAACGTATGTCCCTGGAGAAAAGACCGAACTTTTTAAATAGCATGCCAACCAGCAGAGAGAGAGAGAGAGAGCGTGAGCTGTGGCTACTGAGTGCACCTAGTGGCAAGTTTTGGCAACAAAATGCCATTTGCCCCCATTCTGCTATGAGCATTAGTCATCAAGTTACATCCACTGAAGTGAGCACATGCTCAAGCTGTTCATCAGATTAGTGACAGTGAAAGAGCTTGAAGAATAATGTGTGTGTGTATGAAATTTTGCTGCAAACTTGGTAAAAGGGATGTGGGTTTCTGGCTATGATGTTGAATCCAAGATGCAATCATCGCAGTGGGTGGGAAAGGGTCTCCTCCACCAAAAAAGTCATGGATGAGTCGGTCAAAGATCAAGATGATGTTGGTTGTGTTTTTTCATTGGAAAGGCATTGTCCATTATGATGCAAACAAAGAGTTGTACCAGGAAGTTTTAGCGCATTTGAGGGATGATGTGCGCAGGAAGAGGCCTGAATTGTGGGAAAACCAGACTTGGTTGTTGCCCCACAACAATGTGAATGGCAAAACATTAGACATCCGTTGTGACCCATCCACTATTCTCTGGACACAGCCCCGGCAGACTTTCCTGTTTCCCAAACTTAAAACCACTTCGAAAGGACATTGTTTCCAAACCATAGAGGAGAGTCAGGAAAATGCGATAAGAGAACTGTGCTCCATCACAGAGAGTGCATTCAAGGAAGCATTCCAACAATGAAAGAAATGTTGGGAACAGCTATCGCCAGTGAGGGGACTACTTTGAAGAGGACAGTACTTAAAATGTAAAATGAGCAATAAAGTCTTTATAGCAAAAGTACAGTCTCTTTTTGAATGCACCTTGATTTTCAATTATATATATGGATTAATTTTATCCAAGTGTAAGCAAACAAAGTTTATGCCTGAAGTATTTTCAGGCCTGGGGAAACTTGTGGTAAAGGTGGTATAAGTTCTCATCACTTGCCTTAGTATCTCCCATAATGCAAAGCACATCTCCCTGCAGACATGTATAATGCTATGCATTAAGGGAAGGGCCACTACCTAGACCGGTTTCGACCTTTATTGAGGTCTCATCAGTGAGAGCCATACCTAGAGGTGGTGATACTAAGGTGAAAGTAATGGAGAAGTCATATTTACCTATACCAGTTGTCAAAAGGTGTCACACCTTATTATTAAAATTCTCTGGATTAGAGATAAGTTGATGGAAGTTTTTTCACTTGGCTATGCTACCAATTATATATTTGGTTTAATCCTTTATCCAAGTGCAAGCAAACAAAGTTTGCGCCTTACTATCTCCCATAATGCATAATTGCATTATGGGAGATACTAAGGCAAGTTGATGAGAACTTATACCACCTTTACCACGAGTTGCCCCAGTCCTGAAAATACTTCAGGCAGAAACTTGGTTTGCTTACACCTGGATAAAGGATTAAACCAAATATATAATTGATAGCATGGCCAAGCGAAAAAAAAATCCACACCTTGTATATGTTCAGCTCAACTGTTGTTTAGAATTAAAGTATAAATTTCCTTTTCAATTTAAAATTCAATTTGTCTGTTGTTTCCTGGGCAGGTGAGTTAGGACAGAGAAACTAGAAATGAAAGGATGGAATGTAGCAGGAGAAGGCCTCATGTGGAAATAGTGGCTTGAGAAATGAGAGAGTATATACTACCAAGTGGAGCCAAGTACAGCATATGGGAAGCAATAATAGTTGTATGAATACTGGCAACACTGATTTTTCTGTATGCAACTGACATTAGGAATAAAGGAAAAGAGTTTTCAGCACTGATTGACCCAGTCTCTGAAGATTTGTAGTATCAGTGAAACTTGGTTAACTGAGGAAGATGTTATGATCAGAATAGAAACTGAAAGGTATAGCATATTTCAAACAGGATATAGAAGGTAAATGGGAAGGGGGAAGGAGTTGAATCGTGCTCTCTCAGGGTAGAGAATCAGAGAGGAAAAATTGTACTAATGACTTTGAGAGTATATGGTGTGAGACAGAAGCTAACAGGACAAGATATTCAGCAAGATAATTCTACAGACAAGGAATTATAGAGGTGATGAGCAGGAAATGTTTAGACAAATTAGCTTGACAAGTGCAAAGTTAGTGACTGTTACAGGATCTTAACTATAGCAATAAACTACTGTAGTAGTTTATTGCTATAGTTAACTTACTAAAGTGCATACTGTAGTAAGGAAACTATAGCAATAAACTACTGTAGTAGTTTATTGCTATAGTTAACTTACTAAAGTGCATACTGTAGTAAGGAAACTAAATGTTTGGACTTCTTGAGGTCCTGACTGACTTAGGCAGCAAGTATTGGCGGGAACAAGAGTTTTGAACTTAGTCAATAACAATAATCCTGATATTGCCAGCCCTGTGTGTTTGCCCCTAGGAGGATAGTTTCTTCCTGATTTAAAACTTAGGCATAAACCTACACTTCACTATGCAGTTGTTTGAAACTATATCTAATTGAATAGGTTAGTTAATCCCTATTTTCTGTATATTGTGTGTATATTCTTCTTCCAAGTATACATGCTGTGAGGGACGAAAAACTCTAGTTTTGGAAAGAAAACATCTTTCACCTCCATACGAGACTGGCTAACTAACAAATGACTGAAAACATCTAATAAAGGTTCATTATGTCATATATGGGATTCAAATCCGGGTCTTTCCAACCAAAGGTTTTGTCTAAGCCAACTGAACTATGGAGGCTCTTAGGATAGTTGGGGATACCAATTTTTTATATGGTCTGTAAGTGGTTGTAATTGTATGTTTTTAGGATTTTAGCTATTTTTTCCAGAAGTGCCTTAATACATGAAATAGTGATATCTTTGGTGTAGTTTATGTTCTGAAAGGTGGGGAAACAGTGGTTTGGGGGTTTTAATATTTTTAGGATATGGTAGGAACTACAGTATAGCCACTGGCCAAGAAGGTTTTGCAAATGTGATCAAGTTCAGCAGAGAGGGTATTCTTATATAAACTAATTCATCCCTGTTATATAGGGTTTTAATAATCCCATACTGTTGGGAAGCGAAGGGCTGTTTGTAAATGCATCTACCAGTGTGCAAGTGTCTGTGTGTGTGGGGGGGGGTCTATAAATGGAGATTGCCAGGGATCTATCAGACAAGCATATAAAGTGTCTAGGAAGTGGTGACTGTTGTTATATTCCTTTTCTAATGTGAATGAACTAGGATGTTAGCTGTTCATGTGTTAAAAAAATGTTGGAGCATCCAGGCCATGTGACTAAGTGGAAAGCATATGATCAAAAAAAGCACAACCAAACAGTGGATCGATGTGGAGCAATATTAAAGACTTTCCTTTCAAAGATGAAGTATTTAGCCTGGAGGAAAGGAAGTCCATGGCTATCCCCTATATTTATTTGTAAATTTTTCTTGACAAACAAATATTGAAAATATTAGCTAAATTTACTATAATTAATACTAATGTATGTTTTCATTCCCTTAAGTCCAGTAAAATATTACTGGACCTTAAATTAAGATATTGCTATCTTTATAAAATATATATATGTGTGTGTGTGTGTGTGTGTGTGTGTGTGTGTGTGTGTGTGTGTAATATATATATTATTATTTTATTATTATTATTTTTGTTAACCTCTTAACAAAAGGTTAAGAGTCAGCAGACTCATCATGGTAGGTCCACTCAGTCAGCAACAAATCTATCATAATGAGCTTTAAAGCTATTTAGACTAACTGCATTCACAATGCACTCAGGCAATGCATTTCACTCACTAACAACTCTCCATGTAAAAAGTCTATTCCTCACACCCTTCTTCACTACATCTTTATACAATTTTCAGAGATGGCCTCTCATTCTTCTCATCTTAACATCCATTCTTTTTATAATTTCTTTTGTATTATTCTGATAGAATCTATTAACTAACTTGAAGGTCTCTGTCATATCTCCTCTTTTCCCCCTATCCACCAACCTTTGCAATCAAAATTTTCTAAAGCGTTCAACATTACTACCATATATATATATATATATATAACATAAGTTACCATATATATATATATATATATATATATATATATATATATATATATATATATATATATATATATATATATATATATATATATATATATATATATATATATATATATATATATGGTAACTTGTTCTGGTAAAATACTTATAAGCTCTGTATTACTAAAATCTTGGTATTTCTAGCCTGGCTCCCACTGATGAGACCTCAATAAAGGTCGAAACCGGTCTGGGTAGTGGCCCCTTGCCTTTAATACATAGCATCATACATCTCCTCAAGGAAATGGGCTGTGCATTAAGGATAAATATTAAGAATAATGATCAGAGCTTATTCTCCCTTTACCATGAGTTGCCTTGACTTGCACTAATTTGAGGGTCAGCTAGACTTTCAATATGTGCAGGTGCAAACTTGACTTGTCTGTCTGTTTGCTTACTTGGGAAATGGAGTAAAATTAGGTTTAAAATAGCTTGGTATCTTTAACATATATATATATATATATATATATATATATATATATATATATATATATATATATATATATATTAATAATTAAAAATTATATATATATATAATGTCAACAAAGAGATGCACTTTGCATTATGGGAGATACTAAGACAAGGAGTGATGAGAGCTTGGGCCACCTTTGCTACGAGTTGCCAACAGATGTACCACCTTGCCTCAGTCCTGAAGATATTTTCAGGTGCAAACTTTGTTTGCCTACACTTGGATAAAGGATTAAACTAAATTTATTATATATATATATATATATATAATTTAATATAATTATTTATGATTAGCAGAATATCAATTTCTTGAATTAATGCTCTTGAAAAATGGACAGAAGTAGGTTTAATCAAAAAATGAAGTGAAAGAAAAAATAAAAAGAACAGTTTTTGTTATTAAGTATATATATAAAAGAACAACCGAAGCTACACTTCATGTGTGTCATAACATTTACCTTTGCACGGTCAAGACTATTCAGAAGAGATACTCTGTCTAATGATGCATCTGCACAAGCAGATACTGAGATTTCAGTTGCAGTGAGCCAGTCTTTTAGAGCTGTCAATGATTTAGAGAAAGCTTCATGCTTTGCAACATGGTCCTCAAATTGTGTCACACCAACCTGTAATTAACATAAACATTTTAAAAGTAATGGTGAAAACTTCATTTATACATTCGTAATAATAAAAGAAATCTGTATTTAACTTTAAAAAAAAACATAACTTAAACATGAAAAAGGTGGCTTACCTGAGCTTTTTCTAGTAGCTCTTTTTGTTTAGTAATAATAAAATTTAAAGTTGAATCAATATTTTCATCATGATTTGGAAGTGCATCAGCTTTTATCTGCAGATCTTCAATTACTTGCTGATGGTTACCAATATCACCAAGCAATGTCTAATTTAAAAGGAAATACAGATAAATGAGATAATTGTAACTCCACAGTGGATTGATTAATTGTTTTTATTTTTGTTTATTATTATTATTATGAAGGCCCCCCCAAGGAGTCAGAGACTCATCGAGGGAGGCTACAAACTACACGCACCAGCTAACATACTTATTCTTGAATTCATTCACATTGCTTGCACTCACAACTTCCAATGGCAATCCATTTTTCTCTCAGAGAGAAAAATTTTAGCAAGTTGCTAACACATGATCTTTTCTTAGTAAACCCATGTTGCTCATTGCAAAGTAGGGATTCACTGTCAACTCATTTCTGAATGAGAGTCCCAAGCAATTTTCTTTTATCTTCACCAATCCTCTTCAGATACTAAGAGGTCAATAGTTGGATACATCAGTATTTGCACCACCCTTGTGCAATGGAATTACCATATATTCTTTCCATTCCTGCAGAACCTTCCCTGTTCTAAGACTCATATTAAATAGCCTGGTCAAAGGAATAGCCAGTTCAGCTGAACAATCTTTTAGGACACATGCTGATATCCCATCAGTCCCTATTGCTGAATTAATACATCTGACTTTCTTCATCCAGTGAAGAGGTAGCAGTGATCTCAATGTTGTGTATGGCAGGTTGATAAACAAAATGAGCACTCATTAGTTGAACAACCTCTTCTGCATCTGCTACTCCCAAATCATTCCTTTAGTTAGAATATGAAAGAGTTATTCTTTCATATTCATTCTTTCTTTCTTTTGCTTGCAACATATCGATAGAATTCTTGTGGCTTGTCTTTAGCACACAGAGCCAGTTTCTTTTCATACTCAGACTTTGCTTTCCCTACAACAGTAGTGACTATTCTAGCCTGCTGCTTATAATTTTCATAACAGACATTAACCTTATGCACACGGTATTCCTTCCGCATCATCCGTGATCACTAAATAAAGCAGTAGATGAAGAAGAGATGTTCAGCATATTAAAAAATATCAATGTGAGTACAGCAGTAGGACTGAATGGCATGTCAGCCTATGTGATAGACAAACATGCAAGAGAATGGGTTGTGCCTTTGACAAGGTTGTTCAATCCAAGTCTCAGCTCTAGCAAGGATCCAAGGGAGTGGAAAAATTGTAAGATAGTTCATTTACATAAACGTGATTCCAGACATCAGTAGCAAATTACAGATAATTAGTAACTCAGGAATGGTGCATAAATTATTGGAAAAGATGGTTAAAGATAAAATTCATGAATGAGTGGATAGGAATATGATATTCTATGGAGGAGTAGGAGGAGGGGGCTCAATACATGATGAGTACAATGAGAGAACTAGGGATTGTCTCTGGAAGTTGTGCAAGAGTGCAGTTACTAAGGGTGTGTGAACTAGATTTTTTCTTGGAGAATGGTGAATGAGTAGACTAGATTGAAAGAAGTAGCTGTGAATGCTCTAACAATGAATGAGTTTAAGAAGAAATATTGTGTTTAAAAAGGTTATCATGGGTCTTCTGATGCAGTTGGAGATATCCATATAATAATAATAATAAGAAGAAGAAGAATCAAAAAGCTCAAAGGCAGGAAGCTCTCAAGGGTTAACAGTAGACTCAAATATTATTGGCAATAAATGTCTGAATAAAAGAATCAAATCATAAAATGATTTGATTCGTTAAATAAAAGAAACTTAGTTTCTTTGAATAAAAGAAACTAAGTATTATAATCTGAAGTGAACAATGATTTTAGCCAGGCAATCGTAATATGTCTGCAACATTAAAAGAAGTAAAGGAAGACAAAGAATTCCAAGAAAGGAAGAAATCATATCAAAGCTCATCATGTCCTGATTCAAAGATATTCAAAGTAATGTCTGGAGACATTACTATGAGAAACTTTGAAAAGGACCAAGCTCTGGCAGAATGGTAGTAGAAAATATTCAAGAATTCATTCTGGATAGTCAAATGCTGTAAAAATTCTGAAATGAAGAACGATAGCTGAATATGATGATATACAACCAGAAATACTCAAATATGGTATATTAGTTTCAAAGTGACTACTGTATAATTCATAAGGCCTGCTCAAAAGTTTGTCTTCCAGATAACTGAGTAGGGCTCTCATAGTACCAGCTGTAAAAAAAGGAAAATAAAACCTGAATGTGAGAATTATAAAGGAATTTATTTCCCTAGTTGTTCCAAATAAGACATAAGGCAGCAAGCATACTAAATAAAGCAGATAAGAAAAATCATGAGAAGATGAAGCTCAGTTTAGGCAAATGTGGATGTCAAGACAAATTTGAATAAATTTAAGACAAGTACTGATAAATAATGTGAAAATAACAATGATCTGTATTTACATTTTGTGGATCTGGAAAAGATATATGTCAAGGGAAAAGATCTGCAGAACACAATTATATGGTGTGAAAGGATATTATACAGAGCAATATATATGTAACCTATACTTAAGTTGTAAGTCAGCAGTTAGAAATCTGGATGTACAGAAAATGGGCATACTATCTCCACTGCTATTCTACAGTGATATGGATCACAATATGGAGAAAAGTAGCATCAAACTGATATAAAAAAATTCACATTATTACCTTCATCTCTTTGCTTTATATTATTATTATATTATTAGTGAAATCACAGTGCTTTTTCTATCCTCCCATTCTTAGATTCCCAATACCTCTGCACACACCTATGAAGCAACCATATACCATCTGTTTTGAGAGACAGACAGATTAGGAAAAAAATTCATAGAGAAATTAAATTCAAAGACAATTAATAAATGAGATTACAGAAGTCGGTGTTAGCATCTATACTATGGAAGAAAAATGAATTTGTCTGCACCAGACTCTCATAAATCCACCTAGTCTTTGCTTAAAATCAAGAAACCCTTTCTGGTCAATGGATGAACTCTCTTCAGCTGCCTTACCATCAACACCTGACATGTGGAGAGAACACTGGTCCAACAATCTTCCAACAAATGGTTTCCTGGTTGAAGATCCCTGTGCTCCGCAGTCTGGTTTTGTCTTTTCTAGGAAGATTTGGTCATCCATCAATAGGATCAGAACTAACCATGGCAAATGTGGCTACCTACTACATAAATGGAGACTGTCAGACCCCTTATTGTGATTGTTCCCCTGTGGGCCAAACGATCACTCATATTGTGAATGACTGCCCAAGGTGCCAATTTCATGGTGGTGGCCTTCATGATATCCATGTGGTTACAGATGAAGCCCTGGATAGGCTTTCTGTCCTGGACATTGACCTGTAGCTGCTTTTGCAATAAGAATAAATAAATAAAATCTCCTTATCCATAGGTGTTAGTGCTCTTCACATTAAAGCAGCAATTTGTGAGTAACCTTTACAACTTTTGTGATGTGTCCCCCCCTGAACTTCAGTACACATTATCCACCAAGATGCCCATATTCCTTCCTTTCTCCACCTCCTGAAGCAAAGCTCCTCCAATGTGGCAAACCTTATTCCATCTTCTCTGGCCAAAGTGCATAACTTTACACTTAACAATATTGAAATGACATCTCCATTCTTCAGCCCAAAGAATTAATCTATTCAAATCCTCTTGTAACAACAACACATCAGAATTTCCAGATATTGCTTTCCTAATTTAGCATCATCAGCAAACAAATGAATATCTCCTTTCACACTGTGAACTATATCATTGATATATAAGTTAATCAGCAGTGGTCCCAGCAGAGAACCTTGTGGCATCCCTCCCACTTGTGATCTTCTTTTTTGGGACACTTTGCCTCCATACACAACTCGCTGGTTCCTTATTGTCAACCAGACTTGTAACCAAAATACAATATGATCATCCAATCCCATCTTGTCCAATTTCAATAATAGTTTATCATGTGGTATATGATCAAACACTGCAGCAAAATCAAATAATTCACTATAAGCATCACCTCCATCCAATATGCTAGTCACCCTATTATACAAACATACTGCTAACTCGAAAGATCTCCATTCTCATAAATCCAGGTTTGTAGGTTTGTATTCAGTCTTAACTAGGCTCTCTAACACCTTCACTACCACACCTGATATACACACTGTCCCATAGTTTGACACTACCAACTTCTCTCCCTCATGCAGTGGCACTATTTTTAATTCTTTCCTCCTCTTCTGGAACTGTTCCTGTTCCCTTAATAAATATGGTTGCATTAAGCTTCCAAAGATTTGGGAAACACTAATCATTGGAGATCCCATCTTACATTCCAGGCTACCTACAACCTTCCATAGAGGGTGCTCCACCTAGATAGGACTCTAGAGTCATCCACGTGGTTGGCTTAGTATTGTGTGTATTTGTGTATATGTTACATTAGTTTTTATGTAATTCCTGAAGATGTCTCAGTGACTGAGAAGAAATATAGGAGGTATTAAATTCTGTTTTAATCCTTTCTGAGTGCTGTTTACAATCCATTAAGCCTCCAACATGATATCCTCACAGCAATTAAGCACTATTCCTGTTGTCAGACTTCTGCTGAACAATCAATTCCACTTGTCACCTTCCCAGCTTGTTCCGTATACTCCTCATGCTCCTGATGGGTACAGTGTTCTTTATATTTCCTCTTAACATCTCCTTTCTCAGAAGTTCCTGTATATGTCCATGATTCATCCATTTCACTCCTACTTTATTTATCCTAGTAATACAATGTAACATAGTGCCCTAAGTAATTGATTCCAGACAAAGTCTCAAACACTATTTATTTCTCTCCCCTTCAACTGATTAAGCTACTGCATTTCACCAATCAGTTTCCTTAATTTATCATAGCCCCTACTTTGTAATTCCACACATATCTCTGAGGCTCACCTGGCTAGTCACTCACTATGTCAAACCACATGATCACTCTCCCCAACCGCTCGAGAAATTTGATCTCCTCACTCACACAATATTTCCTGCTTCCAGTCAATACTTCCAGAGTTAATCATCCTCCTGTTGGTGATCTGCCTCATCTATCTGAACATTTCATAATCATCGCCCTCTGCATTCCCTGGACTATAGTAACATCCCACTAAATATCTAAAATTTGTGCTAACCTCAACTTCATATCAAATAGCCTCAAAGCCACTGTCATTAATGCTTTCTTCAAGTTCCACATTGAGAAAACATAAGTGTTCTGAAATAATTTGCAACATGCCAATTCCTTTTTTATCTTTTCTGTCTTATCAAAAAATTCTATAACCATCACATTTATTCTCATAAACATCCTCTGTTAACCATGTCTCACTGACATTAATTATTTGTGGGCGGGCTGATGAACTGTATCAAAGCCACAAACTCTGCACCCGTATTCCTATTACTCCTTGCATTGGTATATAAGCACAATATCTTTCCCCTAGCCCCTTTACTTCTGTTCCCACTATTCCTTATCCGATCAATTCTGCACTTTGACTCTGCAGGTCCCACTGAGGCCATTCCTATTTGTCTTTCTTAGTCTCATAACTTACAATTTTGGTATCTTATGCTCACAATCTCACTATCTAGTTTCTGTTTCCCTGACTGACACTACACACCCCCCTCCTCTCATCAGCAATCTACCCAGTTTAACACTTTCCCCTCTCATTCAAATACAGACAATAGCAAACAACTCTCTCTCTCTTACCTTCAAATTTATCGCACACACACATCAACAAACTCAAGTCCTCTCTTCCTGCACATTGTAACTATCATACTATTCATGATCACTGCTCTTCTCCTCAGCTGTCTACTATCATACTATATGAGGTTGAGGTTAATTGTAACACAATCATAATTCTGCTTCTCACAATCTTACACTTCACAGTCTCTAGCAATGCTTGCACTTCCTCACAAATCATTTGTTCCAGTCAGCATAGTCAACTGCTCTGCATTTCCTCTCTTCTCCAAATCCTCAATCACTCTTCCTATTGTTGTTCTTCTTAGACATATTTTGACACCTGCTCCATTTTGACATCTTTCACGATAGAGTCTCCATACAGCACTACACTACTTTCCACCTTCCACCGCAATCATTCATCTCTAACTCATCTGCCACTTTCTTTCTTACATCTCCAACTACTAATCTTGCCTCTAATGTCCTATCTCACTTTGCATAGACCTTAATTTATTCCTCAACCTCACCAATTCTTTTCTAACATCCTCACTTGTGTTCGTATTTTTCATGCTACCTTCTTTACCGTTCCTCATTCATTTTTCTACCATTCCACCATCTTTCACATCTTTATCTGTCTTACTATACCCTGCAATGTCATTTAACACATTTTTACTACATTTATTACTCCCAGCTTTCATTACATTCATATCATTTATGTTGCTCTTGCTACCATCGATTATTTCAATTATTTCAATTGGCAGATTGCTGGTTCATTTTTTTTTGAGAAAAAAAAATGAACGAGAAATCTGCCAATTGAAAAATGAACACGCAATCTTACTAATAATTCTCTACTCTTTTACAATATCTCTCTTTATTATTAGACAAGCCATTCTTCTCATTACACTCTAGCTATTATCACCTTCAGTCGCTGATACATTACTGCTCATCAAATCTGCATTCAAATCATGCTTCACAAACACACCCTCATCCGATCAGCCTTAAAAATCCATAATTTATCAATATAATCCAACAAATATATAAAGCACACACCTCACATTTGATGAAAGGAATAAGATCAAAATTTAGGTCTCGTAAAGACAAAGCCATCATCATCTTGCTTTTGATGCCGCTTACTATACCTAGCTCTAAGATTAAGATTTTATATATGAACTCAAACAAACAAGCCCACAACACTACAAACACTGCAAGCATACAACTTCTACTGCAACTCTTATACATAAACACACAAATATGCACAATTAATTAGTCAAAAAACTTATCTGAAACAGGAGCTTTCTTTTTACAAACTTGCCGGTGAACTGCCACCTGGTATCTTAATCACCACCTGGAGATGATCGAATAATAATGTAGTTTGTTATAGTTTGCTGTAGTGAATTCCCTTTACAATAGTATTGCACCTATGGGCTCTGTTGAGAACTTTTCAGTTGTTATAACAATTGTTATCTTGTAACAGGAACAAAAATGTTTCCTTGTCGTAATGAGGAATTCCCAGTGAAATATTAACTAGCCTAATTATATTTTTAATTTTTTTTTTATTTGTATACACTCAGCATAAGCCCAATAACATATTTTTCTTTCTCATAAAACTAGAACTTGACTGAGCAAATATAATTTCTTATTTATTCTTTAATCTAACTACCCCTTAGAATTTTTTCTGCACTGCCAACAACAATAAAATAAATAAATAAATAAAAAATAATAATATAATTTTTATATAATATAATATATATATATATATATGATGCAATGGATTTATGACATAACTTGGCTATAAGGCATAATTAAATAAATTTAACGACTAGAAGCCAAGAGATCCCAAAATAGAAAAATACTATTTATTATTTGAGTGCACAACTAGTTTTGTTTTCTTAGAAAAAAAACTAGAAGAAAACTTCATATATTTTTGTATTTCTCTTTTCATGTTATATACCTGATGAAGTTTTCTAAGAAAACGAAACTAGTTCTGCTTCGGCACTCAAAAGATAAATAGTATTTTTTTTTTGGTATCTGTCAGCTTCTAGTCATTAAATTGATTTAATCTCTCTCTCTCTCCCTCTCTCTCTCTCTAGTTGTTTAGAAAGCAGATGCACAATCTATTTTGCTTGCAGTTTAGGCCAACATAGCATGATATATCATAATCACAAGATTATCTGGAAATATTCACTCAAACATAAAAAATCCAGTTCTATTTTTATACAATCAGCATGAAAAGCATTTCTTGAGGAATGATAATATATATATATATATATTATCAAAGTAGATATATATATATATATATATATATATATATATATATATATATATATATATATATATATATATATATATATATATATATATATATATATATATATTATACTCATTGAAATTTTAAGCAGGTATTAAAAGGTTTCCTTTTAAACAGAATTCTCTGTAATGATAAAAAGGTTATTTTTGACCACAAGAACTATAGGAGAGATTTACTTCCATTTGGGTTTATATAGGTCAAATTTATTTCAAACTAAGTTAGCAAATACCAACACGTTTCACCAACTTTAGCAGTTTGGCTTCATCAGGGTAAAAAATAGATGTAAGACAACTTAAACACTAAAACTGTTACACTAAAACTATAAATGAAGGACGAACTGAATACAATTGTGATGTATGCGTTCTTCCGTTGTATGTAACAAGTGAGATCATACAAGCATGGAGCATGTATGATCTCACTTGTTATGTAGGAACGTTCTGTAATTGGCAGCAAGATTTAATTCTGGCATGCTTAAAGATCTTAAGAGGGGTCTTCCAAATCTCAGGCAGAATTAATCCTTGATTTCTATTGAGGTTTTGTTTTGAATGGATCAATGTTATAGCTTCTTTTATGATTTGGGAGCGGAAATCCTCTTCTAAGTAGGGCATGGAGTTTTTGTCCCATTCTATGGTATGGTTTGTATTGAGAAACTATTTTGGGCAGAACTCTAGAAGTTTTGAAATCACAAAAAAGAAACACGTAGGAGATGTAAACAATAATAGAGAAGACAAATCGGGGATAACTTTTCATTTCTCCAGGACAAACAATACCATAGAAGAATCCGCCGAGGATTAAGAGTCTTGGATTTGGTCATCTCATCGGAGGATGTAATTATAAATGAGGTGTCAAATCATCCACCAATTGGTGAAAGTGACCATGAGGTGATTACCTGGGTGGTTGCAAGCAGTGCAAGAACCCCTGTGAAAAAAGGGTATACGTGGAACTACAGGGGGGGGGGTGATTATGAAGAGCTCAGGAGACAGCTTGCAGGTGTAGCATGGAATGAGGAGTTAGCTGGAAAAAGGATCAATGCAGCTTGGGGGATTTTCAAAACTATTTAGTAGATGCAATGTCTAAATGTATACCATGGGTGAGAAGGTTAAATAAGGTAGGTGTGAGATGGATGAATAAAGAGATTAAGCATGCGATACAGAGAAAAAGGGCATTGTGGAGGCAGCATAAGAGAAGTGGAAGTAACCAATTAACCTCACCAACCAAGTCACCCTCCTTGCCTGGTCTACAAAGACCAGGCAAGGAGGGTGACTTGGTTGGTGAAGGTAGCTAAAGAGAGGTATGAACAGCAGTTAGCTAATGAAGCCAAAGAGAATCCTAAGGAGTTCTTTCGATATGCAGCCAGCAAAAGAAAGAATGATTATGGAAGGATGACAATGATAGGAGAAAATGGTATAAAGACAGCTGGTGCAGAATGTGTGGTGAAGATACTTAATGAGCATTTCATAAAGGTCTTTCAATCTTGTGAATGTGACTTCATGGAGAGATTGAGAGCAGTTGATGATGGGGAGGAAAGACTGACTGTAAGTGAGCAAGAGGTGTTTGGGGAGTTGAATAAACTAGATATAAATAAGGCTGTGGGACTTGATAATATATCACCGCGTATTCTGAAGGAATGTGCCAGAGAGTTGACACCTGCCTTGACATATTTTTTTAATACGAGTCTTGCACTTGGTTAAGTTCCTGAAGAGTGGAAGGAGGGCAAGATTGTGCAACTTCATAAAGGAGGTGATCGAACTCAAGCATCAAACTATAGGCATATCTCTGTGTCAGGTGTTGTGGTTAAGTTGTTGGAGAAGCTTGTGAGAACTAGGATCCAGAGTTGGGTTGACAACAATGGTATAATTGTTGATGGACAGCATGGATTTGCTAAAGGGAGGTCATGTTTTAGTAATCTACTTACTTATTACAATAAAGTGACTGCTTCCTTGGACAGAGGAGTAGGATACACAGTAATATACTTGGATTTCACAAAAGCTTTTGATAGAGTACCTCATGATAAGTTGACAGTCAAACTAGAGCAGATGGGGTTGGATATTAGATTAGTGCATTGGATTGGAGACTGGCTATCTGATAGCTATCAACAAGTTGTGTATGGGGGTGCGATATCCAGGAAAAGGAAAGTCACTAGTGGAGTGCCTCAGGTGTCTGTTTTAGAGCCATTACTATTTAACTTGTATATTAATGATATTGGCGAAGATTTGGATGGAGATATGCAGTTGTTTACAGATGATGCAAAGTTGAGATGAACAATAAAGAGTAGTGAAGATGTTGTGGCCTTGCAAGAAGACTTGAATAAATTGAGTGATTGGGCAAGCAAATGGGGATGCGAGTTCAATGTTGCAAAATGTAAGATTTTAAAATTTGGAAAACAAAGATGGGATGCAGAATTTATGCTCGGTGAGAATATATTGTTGGAAGTAGAGGAAATAAGAGATCTGGGGGTGATAGTGGATAAGGATCTAAAATTTAGGGGACACATCACCAAAATTGTGAAGACAACACAAAGACTTCTGGGAATGATGTGGAGGACACTGACATGTAGAAGAAGGGAGATTCTTGTTCCATTGTATAAGGCTTTGATTAGGCCACACATGGACTATTGTGCCCAGATTTGGTCACCAGGTTTTCAGAAGGATGAAGAGATGTTGGAAAGGGTCCAAAGGCGACTGACTATGGTAGTTTCTGACCTCTGGAATGTTTGAGTATGAGGAAAGATTGAGAAGATGTAATTTGCAGAGTCAAGTGGAGAGAAGGAAGAGGGGAGATATGATAGAGACCTACAAGTTGGTAAGGGGTTGTTATAAGATCAATGGTGGAGAAGTTCTACAGAGAATAGTGGGAGATCAGGGGAGAACCAGAGTTCATCCCTGGAAACTGTATAAAGAGGGTGTGAGTAGGGGAGTGAGAGGCAGGTTTTTTTCGCGCAGAGTTGTGAATGATTGGAATGCCTTGCCTGAGCGTGTGGTGTGTTTAAGACATGGTATGATGAGATGTGTGTGTGATAATAGGACCTCCCAGATGAGTCTTTGACTCCATGAGGTCTTGTTTAATAATAATAATAATAATAATAATAATAATAATAGAATGGGACAAAAGCTCCATGAGTGTGATGTATGCGTTCTTATGTTGCTTGTAAAAATACAATTGTATTCGGTTCTTCCTTCATTTATAGTTTTAGTGTAACAGTTTTAGTGTTTAAGTTGTCTTACATCTATTTTTTCCCTGACGAAGCCAAACAACTAAAGTTGGTAAAACTTGTCAGTATTTTCTAACTTAGTTTGAAATAAATTTGACCTATATAAACCCAAATAGAAGTCAATCTCTCCTATAGAATTATCTGTAATTAAATTATGTCAGTAAATTAAGACTTTTCATATGCAGTGAATGTAAAAGTAAACATTTATAAGCAGAATGAGATATATAAACTGGAGAGTATTTTGTTTTATGTGAATTTCACTCAAAGAAGATATGTCAACTTTTGTACTTGAGTACCATGGAAAGGCTAAGTGTTAGGTAATCTAGAAACTCCGCTTTGGGGTTTCCAGATTATATAATGTTTTCAACGACTCCAGGCCTCCAATAAACAGGATAGATCTACACCAGACAATGAAATTCGTCTACCACTTAAAAACATTCATTAATATTCATGCCAGCAGTAGAATGCAAACCATTATCTGGCTCACTAATTGTTTGGAGTTCAGGCCAATATAGCATGATATATCATAATCAGAAGATTATCTGGAAATATTCATTCAAACGTTAAAAATTCCAGTTCTATTTTTATACAATCAGTAGGAAAAGCATTTCTTGAGGAATGATAAGATTTAAAATTAAAAAAAAAAAAATATATATATATATATATATATATTATTAAAAAGTTTTAATGAATGATACTGAGAGATAAAGAGATGACAAGGTATATTTGAAAAGATACTACTAGTTTTGTTGAACTGATCAACATCTTCAGGTATCACAATCAAAGAAATATATAAAAAATTACAGACTTAAAATTTCATTAACACAACAAGTACAAAAGACAGTAGCGTGTTTGAAAACAAAATGCGAGAATGAGTTCCAAATAAACGCAGACTATGCGCTATATATATATATATATATATATTATATATATATAATATATATATATATATATATGAAAGAATGATCATTAATTCGGTTAACATACATATTTTTATAAAGAATTGAATGACTAGAACCGAGATTTAAGTAAAAAGGTTTTAATATAAAAACACGACTAATTTCGGCTTGTAACAGTCTTCATCAGGTGACATTATAAAAGAAAGAAAAAAGAAAAAACACTAAAACACTGAAGCTTAAATAAACTATGAACATCATAGAGAGTCTCTATACATAATTGACATTAAATCGTTGTGGTTGTATTTAAAGCTGTTCTTTCGTTAGTTGTATTGTTGGGAAAGTTCGTGCTAGTAGCATCTCGTGAACATGATTACAGCTGAATGACAATCTGGGAGATTGTAGCTCAAGTTATTATTTAGATGAACAGGATTGAAGTTGATTTATCTAGATTCCACGATTTTTCTCTCTAGTTCATCATTCAACGCATGAGAGACATTACTTACAAGAGACAGCGAGCCAGTGCATTATCAAATCATATCCTTTTCTCAGCTAATCCTAATGATGAAAACCAAAGTCACAAAGTCTGGGAAAAATCTACTAACATCTTCCGTTGCAATGATAAACTAGAGAGAAAAATCGTGGAATCTAGAGAAATCATCTTCAATCTTGTTCATCTAAATAATAACTTGAGCTACAACCTCCCAGATTGTCATTCAGCTGTAATCATGTACTGGCGTTCACGAGATGCTACTAGCATGCACTTTCCCAACAATACAACTAACGAAAGAACAGCTTTAAATACAACCACAACGATTTAATGTCAATTATGTATAGAAACTCTCTATGATGTTCATAGTTTATTTAAACTTCAGTGTTTTAGTGTTTTTTTCTTTTTTCTTTCTTTTATAATGTCACCTGATGAAGGCTGTTACAAGCCGAAACTAGTCGTGTTTTCATATTAAAACCTTTTTACTTAAATCTCGGTTCTAGTCATTTAATTCTGAGAAAACAAATTAACATGCAAAGCTAATTTTACCCTGTAAGTCTTCAAAGTGTTCCTTTTTTCATCAAGACTGTTAACCAAATCAGGAATTTTTCCCAAATTGAGAGAAGCTTTGTTCACCCATGACTGTAGCCTTTGAATTAATTCTTCAAATTCTGACCAAACAAAGAGTGTAGATTGTATAGAGCGATCTAATTTGGCTGCTTCATCAAATATCTGATCAAAAGATGTCTGAAGATTATGTAGTAAATTCTGAACAGTCTCCCAACCTTCAGGAGAGGTACCAACTTGTAGATGTTCCCCATATTGAATTGTTGCACTTAAAAGGTTTAATCCAGAATTCTTCATGTTAAGAAGTTCCTGTAAAAGAATTAAAAATCTGGAATTTTTATAATGAAAGAAAGATTTTCTTGCTTAATTTTATTTCATACAAATGCATTCATTTATGAAAACTGATTTATAATTATCCTCTGAGATGGCTTGATTCTCCAATAGTTTATAAAACTTGAATTGGCAGTTAAAAGAAGAAACACAGAGTAAGACTGAATACTGAATGATTATTAATGGAATTGAAAAGGTCAGGGTGCATGGAATATGATGTTACTATAAATTAAAGATACCAAAAAATTATATGCACTCAGGTCTCTTTTTATGCGTATCATTTTTATGTGGATTAGACGTTATGTGGTGCATAACTTCAAAACTTATGTACCATTCTACATAATGAACAACGTGTTGCAGCACATTCTGGAGTCAGGTGAGTAACGTGTAAGCAGTGAGTGTCCGCGAAGTTTAATTTTGCATGTAGGTGTTTGTCTTTTCATTATCAAAAGCCTAAATTTTGAACTAATTTTTATTTTAAAGATTTAATATATGGCCCAATGGAGAAAAAAAAGCACCAAAGAAAAGCAATTTTTTTGGAAATGAAAATTGCAATTTTAGATCGCTTTGCAAAAGGAGAGCGAGAGATCTATGGCAATTGGTAAACATTTTAATTCAGGTAAATCAGCTATAAGTGCAATCAAAAAAGAATGAAGTCACAATAAGAAAATTTCATTTCTGGCACAAAACTAATGCCAAATTATCATCGTAATCAAGAGATGCTTTATTAGAAAAAACAGAATGACCACTCATAATTTGGATTGAAGCATTAACTCAAAGAAGAATTCCTATAAGTGGTGGTTATTTAATTAAACAAAAAGCTCTTCGGTTTTATGAAGAGACGAAGCAATTGGAGCTGTCTACTTCCGCTTCCCAGGCTGATAAAGAATTTTCGGCTAGCAAAGTATGGCTAACTGGGTTTTTAAAAAGGAATGCACTTCATAACTTGAAGATTACAGGCGAGGTTGCAGCAGCAGATGAAGCAGCCAAAAATTTTCAAGAGAGGTTAGCCAAAATTATTGAAGATGGTGGATACTGTCCTGATTGAGTGTTTAATGCTAACAAAACAGGATTGTTTTGGAGGAAAATGCCTAATTGGAGTTACTTCGCAAAGTCTGAGAAAAAAGCAAGTGGAGCAAGCAAAGATAGAGTAACATTGTTACTTTGTAGCAATGCATCAGGAGATCGAATGTTGAAACCCCTCCTAGTAAAACGATCTCTAAGGCCACGTGCTCTTAACCTCCCAACCAGCTAAATCTGGATACGATGCAATACACCTGTTGAAAGAACATGGATAAGAAGTGCAATTTGGCTGTTCTGTCTTTTAGATGGTGCGATAATCCTTCCCGCCACAGAGAACACTTAAACAGATTATCTCGCGAAGCTAGAGTCTCAGTTCTCCATAACAAGAAACACAGTTCCTTGTTTTATGCTGGGAAACTTGACTGTTAGTTATATTAGACAGACTAAAAATATAGAAATTATTTTTATTTTCTCTTTTTATTGTACAGTTTATAATTCCAGGACAGAATATAAATCCTTGCATACTTTTTTCACTTAAATATTGTTACCTTGGAGAACCAATGTTTAATGTTTTTGTGCTAATTTTGTCATATCATATCACTAAGTTTTTTCAAAATATTGAAATCTACTGTTCTTTGCACTTTCATCTTTTTTGGTTTCCCTGTATAATCGGTCTTTATAAAATGAAATAAACAGTTTTTATTTAAATTGATATGTATATATTTTCTGCTAGTTTATATATTTTTCTCCAATTTTAAAGTAAGCGATGCTTTTGCGTATATTCTCTGATACAAAATATGTATATGTGCATGCATCAAATGTAAAATTTCATATTTTCACAATAGAAATGAACTTTATTTCGACTTTGATAGTTTTAGGTGAAGTTTTTATTTAATTTGTTATTTTTCCATAGTGATTGTTTGCCATAACGTTTAATTTTTTTGACAAAGAAACTAAGTTTTGATTAGTATAAATTATCAAATTATAAATAAGAAAATATACACATTATTTCCTCATTGTTATAAATCAGAAAGTTATGTGACATTGGATAATAGGGGAAATTAATATTTAAAAGCACTGTCATCCTACAAATGCAATATCAGAATAATATGTTTCGAATGTCTGCTAATCAATGAGAAAGATGGAAAAACAAAACAAGGAATTTCTGCCTGTAAAATATTCAGTTATTGCAAGAGGCACTTTAGTGTGCTGCCTGCTGGGCATGTTCTTTTGATCTGGTTCCCAGTGGGTAGGGGTTAGTAATCTCCGTTAGTCTACAACTTTTATTGGGCAGAAAGGAATATTAGAAAGCATACCCAATAAACAATTCATTTGTGAGATGGCAAGCAAGAGCAGCAGCAGCAATAGCAGTAACATGCAGGGTAAGAAAAGGAAAGTCCATGAGATGAAAAAAAGTTGGAACCCTGGCCTTTCGAGCAGCTCTTGTTCTACCGACGAGGAGAGAAATCTTTCTAGGTCTGAAGATAGCAATTCTGCCAATAATTTAGATATGTCTTTGTGCAGGAAATGGGTGATCACCATGACCATACACCAGCTTGATCACGGTTTCCATTCATAAGTAAGTCAGGAATTACTGAAAACTTTGACTCCAATAACATTTTCGGCTCTTTTTGTCTATTTTTAGACGGTGATATTCTTTTCTTCATAGTGAAACAGACTAACCTTTATGCTTGCCAACATCATCAGCAAGTTGAATACAGTCCGCATTCTCGCAGTAAACTTTGGAGCCCAATAGATATCAACATGCTCCTTACATTTATAGCACTCTTGATTGTGCAAGGCATCGTGAAAAAGCCCACTTTCGAAATGTATTGGTCTACAGACTGGATTCTGAACACACCAATGTTTTGTGATGTTTTGACTGAAAAAACAATCCAGTCTCATCATGAAGTATTTGCATTTTCAGAATAATGAGGAATATGATCAGGCAACACATCCTTGCCCAGTTCTCAACAAAATTTATGATTTTCTGATGAAAATCTGTCAGAAATGTAGATCACTGTACATTCCTGAGAGACACTTGAGTATCGATGAAAGTCTTATGCAATTCAAAGGTAGACTGAAATGTAAGCAGTATATTCCCAAAAAGAAAGCAAAGTATGGGGTAAAATTTTTTATGCTTTTAATCTGAAAGTGGATATCTTTAAGATTTCAAACCTTATATGGGAAGGCAGACTGTAATCGAGCATGATAAATATTCAGATCTCCCCTTATCGATGGGTGCAGTGATGCAGTTACTACACCCTTTACCCTGTAAAGGTTATTGCATTACAATGGATAATTACTATTGTTGAAAGTTTATTTTTCACTTGGTTAGAATATAATAAATTTAGTTTAATACTTTATCCAAGTGTGAGCAAACAAAGTTTGCACCCGAAGGTATCTTCAGGACTGGGGTAAGGTGGTACAACACCAGGACGACTCCTTGCAAAGGTGGAGCAAGCTACCAACACTCCTTTGTTTTATTATACTCTAATTTTATTATACTCTAACCAAGTGAAAAATAAACTTTCAACATTTTCTTCTAGTTTAGAAAGGTGACATTATTGAAGTAAAACTTTTGCCACTATTTTACACTAAACTGCATGAGTGTTCCCGAAGTGATTTACGTTTGTAACGCCTGCAGATTGAATAGGCCTACCCCCCCCAACTAAAAAAATAAATGATTAAGTAACAGCTATGTGCCTTTTCTCTTAAAAAATTCAAATCCTTTTTTTCAAGATATTTGTATCGAATAATTTAGAACTTTTCGATAATAAAAGTGAAACTGATCACTATAAATAAAGAAATCATTTTTGGCATAAATACTTCATCAGCCTGTAAAAGAAATGTCAGTTTTTCTGTGATAGGATGTCTGAACAAGTGAAAATGAAACAAGACATTCTTTCTTGAGGCAATTTGGTGCAACTTCTGGAAAAAATTTTCTCTCTTGTGTTTCTCAAAAGAGTAATCTAAGGCTTTTAGCTTTTCTTCCAGATTATTAGAAATAATCTGGAAGAAAAGCTTTCCGTCTTAGAAATCCTGATTATTGTCAGGATTTCTAAGACGTATTTCAGAAATAGCAACCAGCAGCAATAGAAGTAGTAATATTTAGATTTTGTTTTTTTTAAAAAAAAGAAACAAAAATAACACACCTGAACTTTCTTTGTGTGGTATACAGTTTTATATGCTATATTGAAAATATAGCATAGTATTTCTAAATCTTAGAATAATTTCAGCAGACCGCTGAACAGCTGATTTCAGATGCAAAGAAAGAGTACAGAATTAGAAGCTTCCAATATGCAACAATATTATTGCTTTATTCCTTTTGTCAAAACGGTAAAGTGCTGATATTGAAGAATGAAGGAACCATTAGTTTATACGGGAATTGTGGTGAATGAAGTGGAGGTGAATAGTCTATTACAGAACCTTAATGTATATACATCTATGGGATTGGATGGTATACCGGCACAGGTCTTACGTGAAGCGACTAAAGAATTATCAGTGCCCTTGACCATGTTTTTTAATCCGAGTCTTGGGTCTGGTTTAGTCCCGAAGGTGTGGAAAGAGGGGAAAATAGTTTCACTGCATAGAGGAGAATGCAAGACTACTGTTGCAAATTACCAACCAATGAGCATATCAGGAGTCGTTGTTAAGGTCTTGGAGAAAGTATTCAAGGGAAAAATACAGGAATGGATTGATGAAAATGAGATACTGTATGGGGGACAGCATGGCTTTGTGAAGGGTAGAGCATGTCTCAGTAACTTGCTCAAGTTTTATAACACAGAGATGGCTGAACTGGATAAGGGTAATGGGTTTACAGTGATACTGCTGGAACTGGCTAAGGACTTTGACAGGATACCACATGGAATTCTAATCCATAAACTGCAACATATGGGAATGGATAAAGGGTTAGTGAGATGGATAGGAGGGTGGCTGATGGAGAGATATCAGAGAGTAGTTTATTTAGGAGTAGAGTCCAAAAGACGGCCCTGTGACCTAGTGGTGTGCCACAGGGTTCTGTTCTTGGACCACTGCTGTTTAATCTGTTCATTAATGATATAGGGAAGGATCTAAGAGGAATGGTTGATTTGTTTGCTGATGATGCAAAGCTGGGTAGGGCAATAGTGAATGCAGAAGATGTCAAAATCTTGCAGGATGATTTGGATAGATTGGTGGTCTGGGCTAAGGAGAATGGATGTCAATTTAATGTGACAAAATGTAAGGTTATGCATTTTGGGGTGAAAAGATTAGCAGCATACCACATTGGTGGAACTGTACTCCAGGAGATTGATGAGGCCAGGGACTTGGGAGTGTTGGTGGATAGAGAGATGAAGTTTAGGGGATCATTGCAAAAGTGGCTAAATCAGCTCATGAAATTACTTGGTTGCTGAAGAATACTTTGACGAACAATGATAAGCAAGTTATTGTTCCTCTGTACCGAGCCTTGATAAGACCTCATCGTGACTACTATGCCCAGTTTGGTTACCTAGGTTTCTTCTTGATGGGGGAGGAGGTTGAGAGGATCTAGAGGCGAGTGACTAAGATGATAGCAGGTCTATGGAACCTTATGAGAACAGGTTGAAGATTTGTGGGTTGCAGAAATTGGTTGATAGGCAGAAAAGAGGAGATATGATTGAGACATTGAAATTGCTGAAGGGTTTCTATAGGATTAATTCAGATTAATATTTTTAAGATCAGGACTGGTGGTGGGAGGACTAGGGGACATCTATGGAAGCTGGGCAAGAGTGTGGTTAGTAAGGGTGTTAGAGCTGGGTTCCACTCATTTACCACTTTTAGAGTGGTAAATGAGTGGAATAAGCTGCCTGAGTCTGTTGTGGGTGCTATGACAGTAAATGAGTTCAAGGCAAGGTATGAGAAATACTGTGAGAATGTCGAATAGTTGTGTGGACATGATGTTTAGGGCCTCCCTCGATGAGTCTAAGGACTCCTTGGAGTTGCCCGTAGTAATAATAATATTAATAATAACTGAGTTCCAGGACTGGGGTGTGTATGTGTGTGTGTGTGGGGGGGAATTGCAGTAAAAAATCCTAAAAATGAGCATCACTTTTGAATCATTACATACAGGATATCCTTCCTATTATATTTTCAAAATATCTACAGTGGTTAAGCAATGGATATCACAGTAATGTGCATCCTACAAAAGAAAAAAAAAAATCTGTTGCAATTTTAAGCAAAAGAAGAAGGCGAAGAGTCTCTGATAAAATATACCATTAGGTATATGTTGATACTAAAAAAGACACAATATCGGAAACTGAGTAAGGCAGTTTATAATCATTTGTTGTTCATAAAAAAAAAAAATTCATTCCTAAAATTGAAATGTGACAATCCATATAAAAATATTTTCAAAGAAAGAAAGTAAAATGTCATATTTATTTCTCTAAATGTTATTTAAAAATATAAATATTTGACAAAATATTTTAAATGTAAACAAACATTTGAAAATTCGTGAAAAAGAATCTATATTGACAGTAAAGTGAAGGAAATTTACTATTGCTAAAATATATTAATTCCAAAGGCTGATCTGTGGTCATTTCAGAATTGATTATTTATTTTGGCAGATGTGAAAGTTCTATTTTTTGGAAAGAGGCCCAATAAATAAATTGTGCAGAAAAAAAAAAAAGAAAGAAAGATCAAATATACTAGTACAGTGAAGAAAATTCCAAGTAACATAGTGCATGTAAAGACAAGTAATTCAAAAGTCGCTCGACCACAGTTAATCCACTAATGGCTCTAAAATCGCTGTTAAGGGATTAACAGCAGAGGAGGGTAAATACTTGATAAAAGATAGAATGGCGGTGAAGTTTTGATCCATGAAAAATTCTGGGTGGACTTGCTATTTAATCCACCTCGGCCAGCAGGAGGGTGAAAGGCAAAGATTTAAACAGCTACCGGTACATTAGATAGCTAATACAAAGGCCTGGGTAATAACTGCTATATTTACTGAATGGTTCAATAATTGCTTTGTACCAGAAGTGGAAACATATATGAAGCAAAAAGCTCTCGATTTTAAAGTTTTAGTAATTGTTGACAATGCACCAAATTATCCACATTTAGGACATCGAAATGTGCAGGTAGTGTTTTATTACCGAATATAACAAGCATTATTCAGCCATTAGATCAAGGCATAATTGCTAATTTTAAAAAATATTACGTTATGCACACTTTTGAATTTATATTGGATAAACTAGAAAATGAATCATTAACAGTAACCGATGTTTGGAAATAATTTCTATTTTGGACTGCTTAAATCATGTTGCATCTGCTATTGATGAAATAAGACCACAAACTTTAAATGCCTGCTAGAAAGTAGCTTGAACTGGATGCATTGCAAACAGTGCAACCATGCAAACAAACATCTACATTATCAGCTGAAATCATTACCCTGGCACAAGAAATTGGTGGAGAAGGCTTTGATACATTTAGCCAAAATGAAGTGGACCAATGTTTCTCAACCTGTGGTCTGCGGACCACAGGTGGTCCACGACAATGTGACAAGTGGTCCACAGGCAGACTTAAATTAATTAAATAAATATATATATTTTTAATTATCTAAACAAATTAAAATTGAATAAGTAAAAATTATTGAAATCAAATGGAGACTTAAAACAACAACAACAAATATCATCAGAATGTTCAAAAGTGGAAGCAATAAAACTATATTGTTGTTCACTTCACCATTTTTATTATTCATCATTCTGCCGCTAAATTTGTAGTAGCAGAATGATAATAATAAAAGAGGGGTGAAGTGAACAACAATATAGTTTTATTGCTTCTGCCTTCCCTTGCTTTTGTCATATTTGAAGTGAATACATGTTATCCACATTTCAACCAATGGCTTGCTGTTTATTGATTTTTATTATTGCAGGTTTCCCTTTAATAATGTGTGTCCTGAGTTAACCCCAATATTATATATTTATATATATTTTTGGAAACGTTTTTTAATAATGGAAAAGTGGCTTAGAACTAGGACTTTGAAAAGAAGAGCAAATGAAACAGGTGATGCTAACCATAATTGTGATACGTGTTGTAACGGCCAGTAAATCTGATACTATTAAAGTAGAAGAAACAAGCAGTTCAAAGAAAAAATATAGTAGGAAATATAACAGTTCATATTTGGAATTTTGGTTTACTTGGTGTGGAGATGAAAGTGAACAGAAACCTCAATGTGTTTTGTGTTATGAAGTGTTGTCGAACGAGTGTATGAAACCTGTGGAACCCCAACGACATTTAGAAACTAAACATGAATGTGAAAAATAAGCCAATTGAATTTTTTCAGTGATGCTTAGGGACATTAAATCATGGGAAAGATATAGTTTCGGCCATGAGTTTCATTATAGCAAGGCACTGGAAGCATCCTATCTCTTAAGTTTGCGCATAGCAAAAACAGGGAAACCTCATTCTATCGGAGAAAATTTGCTACTTCCAGCTATAAAAGATGTGGTAAAAACGATGTTTGGCAACAAGTTACTAAAAGATGTTGATTTGATTCCTCTTTTAAATGACACTATCGGTCACAGAATTAATGATATGGCAGGTGACGTAGAATCTCAGTTAATCGAAAGAGTTAAGAAGAGTCCTTACTATGCATTATAAATAGATGAGACTACTGATGCTACAAATGATGCTCAGTTAATATGCTATGTTAATTGAGCATCCCCTTACAGGCAGGCATAGTGGGGTTGTTTCCATGGTCAAGGAAGTAGCTCCGGATATGAATTGGGTACATTGTTTCATACATAGGGAAGCATTAGGCTTCAAAGGAATGCCATCAGAATTAAAACTGTGCTATATAATGCTATAAAGCTGGTTAATTTTATTAAAGTTCGATCATTAAATAACAGGTTATTTTCAGTACGCTGCAATGAAATGGGCAATGAATATATATATATATACAACTTTTGCTTGATTCTGAAATTCGCTGGCATTCCAGGGGCAAAATTCGATCAAGGTTATTTCAATTAAGGTGCGAAGTTTTTTATTATTTGTAAATGAACATAATTCCGATTTTGCATCATTCTTGTTGAAGAAGCATGGTTATCAACACTATCCTTTCAGAAATTTTTCAAAATTAAATGAACTAAATCTCTCCCTTGAGGGAATTTCTTTAACTGTTCTTGATGCCTAAGACAAAATAAAGGCATTTGAGAAAAAACTGTTTTTACAGATTAATTATGTAAAAGACAGACAATTTGCACCTTTTCCAACATTGGAATCCTTTTTAGTGGAAAATGATATTTTTGTTGATTCTGAGTTTCTGGAAAGTGTTTGTGACCACCTCAAAAATCTGAAATGGAATTTTGAAACATTTTCCAAATAACTTTTATAAGAAATTTCTGTGGGTTCGCAATCCATTTCAGGCTTGCAGTCACAAGAATGACCTTTCGTTCTCGAAAAAACAACAGTTAATTGAGCTTTCAAGTGTCAGTGGACTTAAAATGCAATTCAGTGATCTTGGTTAGGCTCGATTTTGGATCTTGCCTTCAGTGAGAAGTGAATTTCCCAAATTATCTGAACAAGCATTGAAAATCATCATGCAGTTCTCTACAACATATCTTTGTGAGAAAGGATTTTCATTGCACCTTCAAATAAAAACAAAATACAGAAATCGTCTTCGTGTGTATGCCGATCTTCGACTGAATTTGACCAATATTGAGTCAGATATCCAGCAACTATGCAAGGGCTGAGGAGCTCAACCATCTCATTAAAAGTAAGTAGCAACATAATTAGATCATATTATTAATTTGTTTAATAAAAATTAAAACTTAGTTCAATGATGATACACTCTCAATCGTTTACTTCCAATTTAATTATGTTTCCATATGTATTCAAAATATGCTCTTAGATTTATTATTTTATAAATGGCACAGTTTTTCTGAAATGTTGGTAATTCCTACTTAGGTTTTTAAAAAATTACGAAAAGTCAAAACGATGTATAGGGAAATAAATTAAAACATTATGTTTATTTTTGAAGTAAACTTTAATTCCAACATTCTAAAATGTTACTTTTCTTGCTTTTTGTTCCCAAAATCGTCGATGACATTTTCAAAGTCAATGTCATCACTCAGTTGCCGTTTTATAGACAGTAAGGCAAAATTTCTTATATGCCAAAAAAGTGCAGACCAGGGCAGATCATCCCCCCCCCCCACAACGCCTCTGCAACTTAGTGATCTGTAGAATTGTTTTCAGCATTTTACTGGTCCTTGGCCTTAGAAAGGTTGAGAAACACTGATGTACACGAATTACTTGCGGATAATGCCTTAAGTGATGATGATATTATTGGATATTGATTAACTTTAGATATCGTAGAAGATCCAGAAAACAATGGTAAAGCGGAAGAAAAACATGTTCCCCTCACTGAAAATATAGTTCAAGACGGTCTTGAACTGTACAATAAATTGAAAAATCATTTTCTTGTTAATGACACAAATTCTGAACGAGCTTTTAAATTCCAACGTGAGCTGAAGAATGAAATATGTCATGCTGAATAGTGTAGAGAATGAGTCCATGAGTGTGAACTTGAATGAAGTTAATAGTGGTAAAATATATGGTGATTCTATGATTAAGGGTATGGAGAGTGGTATGCATGAGGAGTGCTTGGCTGATGGTACAATAGAAAGAGTGGCTTTAGCAATAAAGAGAGGGCATGAAACAGACAAGATGATAGTTATGGTGGGTACGAATGACCTGAGAGGTAGTATAAATCGGGTAGGAAAAGATTTAAGAACATTATTAGATATTGTGAAGAGGAAAAGTGTCAATGGGAGAATAGTGTGTGTGCTGCCTCGTTTTGACAATTACGAGTTAAGTAGACGAGCAATGATAATGAATGATATGATTGCAAGAATGTGCAGAAAAAGAGGTCTGGAGTTTGTTGATGTTTGGAGTGTGTTTGAAGGAAAAAGGCAGTTGTATGCTAGAGATGGACTGCATCTTAACATGGAAGGACATAAGAGATTGAAGAAGTTATTGTTTTCTGAACAGGTTGAAGTTATTGGGCAGGGAAACTAATATTGAAAAGGTTGAGTGTAAGAGAGAGAAACTTTAGCACTGATTGTGTATTTATTGATCCTTATAGGCAGAATAAATTGCAGAAGAGAGGGGAAAAAAATCGGCATAGGACTACGGTAGTTAGTGACTTATATATCAGTTCTAAAGCCGGTACAAGATCTAGAGGGAATCTGCAATTTTTGTATACCAATGCTAGAAGCATTAGAAATAAGAGAGAAGAATTTTTGGCATTAGTCAGTGAAATCTCACCAAAAGTTGTAGGCATTAGTGAAACTTGGCTGTCAGCAGAAGATGTGGTCACTGGAATTGAATGTGATGGGTACAGTATTTTCAGGGAGGATAGAGAAGATAGAACAGGAGGACGAGTACTGTTGATGATAGCTGATGTGTTGCAGCCAAAGAAAGTAGTATATCATGATGATAGACATGTGAATGAGAGTTCATTTGAGGCAGTCTGGTGCGAAATAGTGACCAACGCAACCAAATATACAGTTGGATGCTGCTATAGGCCAGGGAGTACAGGGGGAGATATTGAATTCATGCATCAGCAACTTAGTGCAATGAGTGAAGGCTTAGTGATTATTATGGGGGATTTTAATTATGGTGATATCAATTGGAAGGAGGAAATATCACGTAGCAAAAAGGAAATGGAGTTCATACATCTGCTACGAGATAATTACTTGAAACAGCACGTAACTGAAGGGACACGTGGTGTGAGAGTGTTGGACCTGGTTATTGGTTCAGAGGTTATATGCATAAGTAAGGTGACCTCGTTACCTCCAGTTGGTGAAAGCGATCATGTGGTATTGACTTGGGAGGTTGCAAAATCTGTGGATTTTTCTATTAAAAAGGGGTATGTACGGAACTACAGGTTAGGCAATTATAACAAGCTTCGGAGTGAGCTTGCAGCCATCCCATGGCAGAACATATTGCAAGGGAAAGATGTTAGCAGTGCTTGGGATAAAATCAGTGGGTATCTGAGGAAAGCAATATCAGATTGTGTCCCCATGGTCAGGAGGTCAAACAAGGCAGGCATTAGATGGATGAGCAGTAGTATCAAGCTTGAACTACAAAAAAAGAAAATGTTATGGAGAACTTACAAGGAGAAGGGTGATCAGGACACCCATGAGCAGTACAAGGCTCAAGCTAGGAAGGTTACCAGCATAGTAAGAAAAGCTAAATCAGATTATGAGAAGACCTTAGCCAAAGAGATCAAGGGTAATCCCAAAGAGTTCTTCCGCTATGTGGCAAGTAAGAGGAAGAATGACTTCGGAAGGATAACCTTAGTGGGTGCTGATGGTATTGAGGTGACAAAATCAGATGTAATAGTCGAGTTACTGAGTGATCACTTCTCAAAAGTCTATCACCCAAGTGAGGATATCTCTATACCTATAGCAATACCTAATGTGAGAATTGAAGCTAAAGAATCAGAGGTATTAAATATATTGCGGAACTTAAATGCAAACACTGCGGTAGGCTTAGATGGAATATCAGCTCGGGTGTTGCGTGAATGTGCAAATGAATTGTCAACCCCTCTTACCTGGATATTTAATTTAAGTTTGAACTCTGGTATGGTCCCTAGGGAGTGGAAGTTAGGCAAAGTGGTTCCTTTGCATAAGGGTGGCTCTAAAACTGCAGTATTGAATTACAGACCAATCACCATCTCAGGAGTAGTGGTAAAAGTATTGGAAAAGTTGGTTAAAGACAAAATTCAAGAATGGGTGGATCAGGATATGATACTCTATAGAGGCCAACATGGTTTTGTTAAAGGTAGATCCTGCCTTAGCAATCTATTAACTATCCATAACAGAATAACATCAGAGTTGGACAAAGGAACTGGCTACACAGTGGTACTTCTGGATTTTGCTAAGGCTTTTGACAGGATACCCCATAGAACACTGTTACGCAAATTGGAGCAGATGGGAATGGATATTAAATTGGTGATATGGATAAGAGAATGGCTCAGGGAGAGATACCATAAGGTGGTGTATGGAGGAGCCGAGTCCAGAATGAGGCAGGTGACCAGTGGTGTGCCTCAGGGCTCTGTGCTTGGGCCAATGTTGTTTAATTTGTATATAAATGATATAGGAAACGGCTTAAAGGGAGATATTCAGTTGTTTGCTGATGATGCAAAGTTGTGTAGTGCAATAAAAAATCAAGCTGATGTTGAAAGTTTGCAGGAGGATTTAAATAAGCTGGTAAAATGGGCAAAAGAAAATGGATGTCAGTTCAATGTGGAAAAGTGTAAAGTCTTGCATTTTGGGATTAAAAGATTACCAGCTGTGTACTACATAGATGGAAAGGTACTCCAAGAGATTGATGAGGCTAGGGACTTAGGGGTATTGGTAGATAAGGAGATGAAGTTCAGAGGACACATTGCTAAGGTGTCCAAGATTGCACATAGGATTACTTGGTTGTTGAGGAACACACTGACATCCAGAGATAAAGAGGTTATTATTCCCTTTTATAAAGCATTGATACTTCCACATTTGGATTACTGTGCTCAGGTCTGGTCACCTGGATTCCTTGGAGATGAGGAGGCTGTGGAGAGGGTTCAGAGAAGAGTGACCAAGTTGGTGAGTGATATAAAAAATGCTCCATACATTGAAAGATTGAGAGCTTGTGGATTGCAGAGATTGGTTGATAGGCGAAGAAGAGGGGATATGATAGAAACATTCAAATTACTAAAAGGTTTTTATAGGATTGATGCAGGGGAAATGTTTCAGCTGTGTGATAGTGATGGAAGAACAAGAGGTCATCTCTGGAAATTAAAGAAGAGTGTGGTTAACAAAGGTGTCAGAACAAGGTTTTTTGCCTGGAGGGTGGTGAATGAGTGGAATTCATTGCCTGACTTTGTTGTGAGCTCTTCATCTGTAAATGAATTCAAGAAGAGATATGACAGATATTGTTTTGCTAGTTTGGGTCTCCCGCGATGAGTCTACTGACTCCATGGAGATACCCGTAATAATAATAATAATAATAATAATAATTGCGAGCTGTATAAAAAATTAGTAAAATCATCATTGCAAAGTTTAATCACTGATTACATTGTCAGAAGAAAAAAATCAGCACAGAATGAGGGTAAAGCTAATTCTCTTTGTGAAGAACCATTGCCTTTACCATACAGATCTGATTCACTGACTATCTCTTCTGGTGATGAAAGTGATTTCTCACCAGTTCGTAAACGTTGCCAAATATTATTATTCCTGATACCTCCAAGGAGTCCGAAGACTCATCGCGGGAGGACATCTTCAACTGTCTCTACACCTTACCTCTACTACGAATCAATGCCATCTACCGCCCACCTCCAACACCACCACAACTAGTAATTTTTTTTTTTGTCTGTAAATTGCGTGTGTTCTGAAGGGCCGATTTGTATGTATGTCAATGTTGCCTAAAATAGTAACCTTCTGCATTACTTCAACCTTGGTATCACCTCTGGGTCTGGCTCCCACTGGAGAGACCTCAATAAAGGTCAAAACCTGTCTGGGTAGTGACCCTTCCCATAATGCATTGCATTATACATTATATATATATATATATATGTCTGCAAGGAGATGTGCTTTGCATTATGGGATACTGAGGCAAGTGAAGTAAAGTCATACCACCTTTACCACGAGTTGTAAATATTGTCTAATAGCGATGATAATTCTGATGACAAGATGTAAAAAAAAATATTACTACTTTTCAATAAAATTAAATGCATAAAGCTTTAAAACAAACTTAGGCATTCTTATTTTCCTGAATTTTTATAAACTTTTTATGCGATTTTAGGTTTATTTTAATTCATTGCTTTGGTTTTATGCAGTTTGGAACGTATCCCTAATTCTTCAACATGTTAAGTTAGGTCTTTTTTGTGCGATTTTTTATATGCAGCTTTCTGTGCAACGCATCCTCCACATAAAAAGAAACCCGACTGCAGTAGTCGATTTAATCTTTTATCCAAGTGTAAGCACACAGCATTTGAACCTGAAGTATTTTCAGGACTGGGACAACTCGTGGTAAAGGTGGTATGACTTTACTTCACTTGCCTCAGTATCCCATAATGCAAAGCACATCTCCTTGCAGACATATATATATGTATATATATAATGTATAATGCAATGCATTATGGGAAGGGTCACTATCCAGACAGGTTTTGACCTTTATTGAGGTCTCTCCAGTGGGAGCCAGACCCAGAGGTGATACCAAGGTTGAAGTAATGCAGAAGTTATTATTTTAGGCAACATTGAGTCAAAAGACTAACTGTGGAAGGTATATTCTCTCTATAGACTACAATAGCTATAATAATTTTGCCTGCACTCATTTAAAATAAGCTCAGTCATCATTCAACCTGACAATGCATTCCAGTCTCCCATCTTTCCCATGAAAATATCAATTTATTAGTTGGTTGCTCAGAAGATCTATTACAGATTCAACAGATGACTTCTTATTCTTTTAATGACCTCCCCCACACACAAATATTTCCCTGCAGCTCTCTGATAACTGATAAGCCCTGTCATCAAGTTATATCTTAATTATATCAACTACTACCTCATCAATTCCAAATACTGTAATTTATATTTCTTCAGTTTATTCCTGCAGCCAAGATCCCAGAGGACTGACAAAATTTACCGTATATTATCGCGTATAATGCGAAAAATTTATGGTTAAAATTTATGGACTAAAGTTAGGGGTTCGCATTATATGCAGATCTTAAAAAATATAACATCTTATTAGACTTGCACACACACAATATATACTACCTAATGCCTATGCAACCAAATCTACTTGAACCACTTGCATTCGGAGACCGAGCGCGCATCGTATCTGTGCATAAAGCCAGTGATGTAAGTAGTGCTAATATCCTGCCTCCTTGGGGGGATATTAGCACAGTTATATCGGTTTAACCACAGTTCATTTTAAATATAATTCGTTAAACAAATCTAGCCTGAAAATGAGCCAACAGAAATGTAAATGTTAATCTTTTGAAGCAGGATTTAAATTGCGTGTCGTGCAGTTTGCAGAAGAACATAACAACAGTGTTGCTATGAGAGAATTTGGTGTAGCAGAGAGTAATATTAGACTTTGGCTTAAGCAAAAAGACAGTCTTAAAAAAATCCCAAATATGATACGTGCCCGTCGTGGAGATGTAGCATCCTTTCCAGAACTCGAAGAAGAGCTAAATGAATGGATTTTGACGCAACGACAAGATGACATTACAGTAACAAGAACTGCAATTCGTTTTCAAGCTCTACAACGCAAGAATGGTAATTCAAGGACACACCAGGTTTTCATCTTTTCTTGCTTCGCCTGGGTGGTGCAACAGATTTATGGAACACAAAGCATTAACATTAAGATACTGAACAAAAATTGCACAGAAGTTACCAAAGCAGCTTGAAGAAAAAGTGAATCCTTCCATAAATTTATCATAAAATTTATCAATAGGCAATATGGATGAGATGCCCATGTACTTTGATATGCCTGAGAATCGAACAGTTGGTGAAAAGAGCGTCCTCATAAAAACAACGGAACATGAAAAATCGCATTTTACCGTTGTTCTAGCATGCATGGCAGACGGAACCAAATTAAAATCGACAGTGATGACAGGGGGTAGATGGCATCAGTGTAGCTGTGGTTAGTTGTCGTTGGTGGATTTGAGTGGTGGAAACAGTTGTAAAGTAGGTGCCCTCCCTCGATGAGTCTTTGGACTCTCTGGAGGTGTGACGTAATAATAATAATAATAATAATTTTATATCCCTAGATTCCTAAATAATAATAATAATAATAATGTTCTTCTTTCTTTCATGAATAGGCCAAATGGCTTGTTACGATCATTAGCCATTCCTCTGTTGGGGTTCCAATTCTTCTTTTTCTCTTTATTTTATATCTGTATAGTATTTTTGGTGTTCTGTTATTGCCCATTTGATTTAAATGTTCTTTCTATTTTGTTTATAATTATTGTAATAATTAGTTGGTTTTATATTCAGAGATTGCAAAATATTTTCATTTGTATTAGGTTCCGTTTGGTACAACCAGCTATTTTTCCAAGAAATTTAATTTCTGGTGTTTGAATTCATTTTCATCTTTCTTTTTTTATGGTCCACATTTTGCTTTCATATAATATAAAGTTGGTTTAGACAGTATAGTATAATAGTCTGATTCCGATGTCTTTTGTACAGGGATGGCCTTAATACAATTTTTATTATGCAATTTACTTTAACAAATTCATATTTTAATGTCTATATCTTTTTTAATCTTCATTAGTGCCATTGTTCAAAATTGGTTTTTCTTCTTTGACAGCCATTATTTTTGTTTTTACTTTAGATATTGGATATTATATTGTTCTCTCCTGGTTGACCAAGTGGTTAGCATATCTGCTCTCCAGCCAAGAAACAGCAGGCTCGAATCCTGCCTAGGATATGGGTGTATGTGATTGTCTTTCATCATCATACATTCATCCAGACAAATATGTATACACTCTCCCAAGTTGGAGTGAGTCACCATGGGAGAATAAGACTCAACCCTCCCACAATGGGAGAGGCCTTAACCCAGCAGTGGGGAATTTACAGGCTGTTTTCATTCATTCATTATTACATTGTTATATTTATAATAATAATAACAATAATAACAATATTAACAATAATAATAATATGCTATGCATTTACTAGAAGTATTTAAATTAATAACTGAAACAGAAGTAAGTGAGTATAAAGTAATTACCTTATTTTTGCCATATTTGCACTGAAGAGTTTCACAACTGCCACCTGGAAGAGCACAAATTTCAGAATACATTACTTGGACACTATCCACCCACTTAGAACAGTTAGAATATTTCTCTTCAAACTGAAGGTGGTCTTCTACTTGTTGTTCACATTTCCTTACCAATTCCTAATAAGAAACACATAATCATACAATAAATGATGCATAAAAATACAGAAACGCATACACAAACAAACACATACTTGTCTGTAAATTATATATTTAGTTTAATCCTTTATCCAAGTGTAAACAAACAAAGTTTGCGCCTGAAGTATCTTCAGGACTTGGGCAACTTGTGGCAAAGGTGGGCTACGTTCTCATCACTTTCCTTAGTATCTCATAATGTAAAACATATCTCGTATAATGCTATGCATTATGGGAAGGGTCACTACCCAGACGGTTTTCCCTGTTTAAGTGCAGGGTTACCTCTCCAAAAACTCATGGGATTCCCAGATCACCAAATAATGAGTGACCTGCAGGATCAAAACTCAGCATTGTTCCTCCCAGTAACAAGCTCACCCTGTCACTGAGAAGAACTCTCAGCGTTGGCTCTACCCTATGGCAAGCTCACCCCATGAGTGAGCAGAGCCACTCATATTTCATCTGGGGGGGGGGGGGTAACAGCAACAGCAGTGTCTCAGTTAAATTCATGTGCTACAGCATTGCCATTCATTATCCCCCCCCATGACCTGGGTGACAGCAACAGCTGAGCCTCAGTTAAAACTTCATGGACTACAGCATTGCCATTCATCACCCAAGCTTCCAACCGGTTTCAACCTTTATTGAGGTCTCTGTGGGAGCCAGACCCATAGGTGATACCAAGGTTGAAACAATGCAGAACTCATATTTCCATATCCCAGTTGCCAAAAGGTGTCACACCTTATTATTAAATTACTCTGGATTAGAGAAAGATATTATGAGTTAGACTATAAATTATATATTTAGTTTAATCCTTTATCCAAGTGTAAGCAAACAAGGTTTGTGCCTGAAGTATCTTCAGGACTGGGGCAACTCCTGGCAAAGGTGGACTAAGTTCGCATCACTTTCCTTAGTATCCCATAATGTAAAGCACATCTCCTTGCAGACTTGTATAATGCTATGCATTATGGTAAGGGTCACTACGCAAACTGGTTTCAACCTTTATTGAGGTCTGAATAAAGATCAAAAGTGGGATCTTCATTGGGTGATCGGACCCAGAGGTGATACCAAGGTTGAAGCAATGCAGAACTAATATTTCCATATGCCAGTTGCCAAAAGGTGTCACACTTTATTATTAAATTACTCTGGATTAGAGAAAGATGTTGGAAGTTATTTTCCACTTGGTTAGACTATAAATTATATATTTAGTTTAATCCTTTAATCCAAAGTAATTTAATAAGCTTGGGTAATGAATAGCAATGCTGTAGCCCATGAAGTTTTAACTGAGGCATGGCTGTTGCTGTCACCCAGGTCCTGGGGGGGGGGTAATGAATGGCAATGCTGTAGTCCATGAAGTTAACTTAGGCACGGCTGTTGCTGTTTACCCCCCCCCCCCAAACGAAATATGAGTGGCTCTACTCAGTGGTGAGGTGAGCCTATTACTGAGGGGGGGAACAATGCTGCCGGTCGCTATGGGTGATCCAGGGGATCCCACGAGTTTTTGGAGAGGTAACTCCGCACTTAAACAGGGAAACTGGTCTGGGTAGTGACCCTTCCCATAATCCATAGCATTATACATATCTGCAAAGAGATATGCTTTACATTATGGGATACTAAGGAAAGTGATGAGAACTTAGCCCACCTGCCCACCTTTGCCACGAGTTGCCCCAGTCCTGAAGATACTTCAGGTGCAAATTTTGTTTGCTTACACTTGGATAAAGGATTAAACTAAATATATAATTTATAGTCTAACCAAGTGGGAAAAAACTTCCAACATACTTTGTGTGTGCGTGTGTGTGTGTGTGTGTGTGTGTGTGTGTGTGTGTGTGGTGAATACCACAAGGCTCTCTATCACGTAAACTGAAATAAATGGCAATGGATATGAAACTGGTGACATGGATAAGAGGGTGGTTAATGAAGAGATCAGAGAGCAGTACATAGTGGAGCTAAATTAAAGAGAGGGCAGGTGACCAGTGGTGTGCCACAGAGTTCTATATACTTTGGCTACTGCTGTTCATTTTGGAACATTAATGAAACTGGGAATGTTTTATAAGGAGCGAGGGGGATATCCAAAGTAAAGTTAAAATAAATTTACAAAAAAGAAAGAAGAAAAAAAATGTTTTTAAAATGTTTTCTTTGAAAGAAAGAAAAAAAATGCAACATGAACTAAACAAAAGATTCAAAAAACTTAATATAAACAGCTATGCTCATCCATCAGAAAGTAATAACATTATTAATCGAAACCCATCCAATACTTAATAGAATTAGCTGGTGCCATAGCTAATTCTATTAAAACAAGGCAAAAACAAGGCAAAATTTCTGAATAAACAAAACTGCTTAAGAAGAAATGAAGAGAAATGAAACAAACTCATAACTCATAGAATAAAACTAAATACATTGAATTGTGCAAAACCAGTAAATCAGGTCATTAGCATGATATTTTCAATTTTCATTTTTGGTGCTGAATCTTGGACACTCAACAAGAAAGATATGGACAAGATAAAAAGCTTCGAGATGTGGTGCTGAGATGTTGAGAGTTTCCTGAATGGACAAAAGGTCTAATGAAAGTATAATAAGTCAATTAAAAATCAAGAGGTGGCTATGTGAAATTGTAAATGAAAGAATTCTCAAATATTTTGGGACATTTCAAGACATGGAAATGACAACCTGGAAAAACTTATCATCCAGGGAAAAGTGGAAGGACAAAGAAAAAGAGGACACCCAAGAACACTCAGAAAACATATCCAGGAAGAAATAAAAAAAATCAATTATAAATTCATGCAACAAACAATTAAAGACAACTATAGTCTCAAAAAAGCAAAACTGTTGATGAACAACAATAAACAGATGGCTTTAGTCAAACTCGAGATGGGAACATAATCAGAGATATACAGCAAACAGAATTGAAGGATTTTATTCAATATTATATCAGGATGATGAACCAAATAAAGAAGACAGCTATGAAATTATTATTATTATCATCATCATCATCATCATTATTATTATTATTATCTGATTTCCATGGAGTCAAAGGATTCACTATGGGAGGTTTATACTCCCTCATGTCAAAAGATCATCAAATCGTATCTTGAACTCATTTGCAGCTGATACACTCACCATAATTTCAGGCAATGAATTCCACTCTGAACAGCAGTGTACCAAAGCAGTTCAGGAGTACACTACAAGTCACCTGTCTTCTCCTCAATTCTGTTCTTCCAGATACTATTCTTTGTTGTTTGTCCATCAGCTACTGTTTCATCCATATCATCAGCTTCATATCCAATTGCTCCAATTTATGCAACAGAGTTCTATGTGGAATCCTGTCAAATATCTTTCTAAAGGTCTAGCAGTATCAGTGTGGAGCCATTTCCTTAATCCAACATCATTATTATTATTATTATCTAACCTCCATGGTGTCAAAGGATTCATCATGGGAGATCTATATTCTCTCATGCCAAAAGATATACAGCAAACCTTGAACCCATTCATAGTTTCTACACTCACCACAATTTCAAGCAATGCATTCCACTCGCCCATCACTCTCCAGGAAAAGAAAATGCTTCTCATTCCCTTGCTGACATCCTCATTATACAGCTTCCATGAATGGCCATTAGTTCTAACCTTACTTCCCTCTACCACATGAAATATCTTCTCCACATTAATCTGGTAACAACCCCTCACTAACTTATATGTCTCAATCCTATCCCCTCTTCTTCTATTCACAATGCTCTATAAGTTGCATTCCCTCAATATCTCCTCCCATTCCATAGACTTGACACCATCTTAGTAAATATTTTCTGGATCATCTGCAGTACATCCTCATCCCCCAGGCAACCAAATCTGTACACAGTAGACCGTATGTGGCCTGATCAAAGTCATATAGAGAGGAGACCATAACTTCTTTGTCTCTGCATGTTAATATCCTCCTCATTATTGCCATAATGCACTGGTATGTTCGTATGATTTTAGCAATGTGACTGTTAAACTTCAAATCTCTGTTTGCCATCACTCCCAGATCTCTCATATCTTCCACCTCCTTCAAAATTTGTCCATTAATTGTATACTCTACATCCCAGTTAAGCCGATCCCAATCAAAAGTAAAACACCACAAATAATGGTCCCAAAACAGATCCCAGTGTCACTCCACTAGTGATCTTCCTCTTTCAGGATACCACTCATCCATATCCAACCTGCTGATAACTATCCAAGAGCCAATCAGTCATCCAACCTATTAGTCTGTTATCTAATTCCATCTGTTTCAGTTTAGCTACCAGCTTGTCATGTGACAGTCTATCGAAGGCCTTTGAAAAATTCAAGTACACCACCATACATGCATCTTTATCAAGTGAGGTTGTCACCCTGTTGTAATACATAAGTAGATTACTGAAACATGATCTACCTCTAACAAATCCATGCTGACCATCATAAAGAATACTGTTATTATCAATCCATTTCTGAATACCAGTCCTCACCAACATCTCTAATACCTTAACAACAACCCTAGACACACAGATAGACCTATAATTAGTAGCCTTAGTCTTATCCCTGCCGATGTAAAGTGGAATAATTTTTCCCATCTTCCATTCCTATGGGACTTACCCTGTCACAAGACATGTTAAATAGTTTTCAGCCAAAGGTGCCATTAATTCCATAAGACATTTCCTCAAGATATGGCAATATAATGTCAAATTCTACTGCCTTATTAACATCAAGGTACTTAATTCCTCATATACCTGCTTATTTATTATCAGTCCCTCTTCTGCCATATATTTTACAATCCAGCTTCTCCTGATGTTGCCTTCACAAGGATGAAATACATTGATAAACTGATCATTTAATAATTCAATTATATCCTCTGCATCGTTTACCAATCTGCCAGTGTCATCAACTAGCATCATTCTCCCATAGTCATTTTTTCTTCTACTTGCCATATATTGAAAGAACTCACTAGGATTTTACTTAGCTTGATTGGCTAATTTCTTCTTATACTCCATTTTTGCTACCCTCACCAACCGAGTCACCTTCCGTATTCTCTGATGCTATCTCTTTAATCCAATCAACATTGCCATAGTTGACATCACCCATAATGATCACCCTCTGATTGCTCACTAAGTAAAGTTCCTTATACATTTTTTTGTATCCACCTTCTACATTCCCTGGCCTCTGGCAATACCCAACCATAGGATAAGAGGTTGACAGAATAATAGTTTATTCTATCAACCTCTACTTCACACCATACTGCTTCAGAACCAGTGTCACTTTTTTCTCCTTACATCTCAACCTTGCACAGATATAATTCCCCCCGCTACCATCAACACTCCTCTCTCTCCTTCCTGTCTTTCGTATCTTCATGAAGAATGTCATATCCGTCCATTTCTATTCCCATCTAGATTTAATTCTCTTCCAACCATGTTTCACTTATTCCAACTATTTTCAGACACATAGACACAATCAATGCAATAATTTCATTTACCTTATGTCTGATCCTCCTGGTATTTGTAAATAAGCATAACAATTCATTTCTTGGTCTATAGCTGATTCCAATCATGCTGTCACCTGTCTGTGACCTCTCACCTGCTACAGCCTGCACATCATTTGCTCACATAGCCTTCCAAATTTAATCCATATGTATTTCTGGCCATTACATTCCTGTGCTGACTACCTGCCTAAATGCATTATCATTTCCAGAATTCATTCTTCTTACAATGTGTTAGCCCCCCAACCACCTTTTCCCAAACTGTTTCCCTGTCCAACTTGCTTTCCTGTTCTAACATTCTATTCTCCATTCACGACCATATCAGTCTCATCTAGTACACTCTCCTGCTCATTCATGTCTTCGACTTCCACTGATACCTTCTTTGCATTAATCATTACACCTCCTGACAGCGACAACCTTCCCAAATTATTATTATTATTATTATTATTATTACCCAAGACCTCATGGAGTCAAAGACTCATCTGGGAGGTCCTTTTATCTCACACACACAGCTCATCATGCCGTGTCATAAACAGACTCAAACTCCTTTCAGACACTGCACTCTCAGGCAAGGCATTCCAATCATTCATAACTCTGCATGAAAAAAACCTGCCTCTCACTTCTTACTCACACACCCTCTTTATACAGTTTCTAGGGATGACCTCTGGTTCTCCCCTGATCTCCCACTATTTTCTTTAGAACTTCTCCAGCATTAATCCTATAACAACCCCCTTACCAACTTGTAGGTCTCTATCATATCTCCCTCTCTTCCTCCTGTTCACCAGACACTGCAAATTACATCTTCTCAATCTTTCCTCATACTCGACATTCCAGAGGTTAGAAACTATCTTAGTCAATCGCATTTGGACCCTTCCAACATCTTTTCATGCTTCTGAAAACCAGGTGACCAAATCTGGGCACAACAGTCCATTTGTGGCCTAATCAAAGCCTTATACAATGGAGCAAGAATCTCCCTACTTCTACATGTCAGTGTCCTCCGCATCATTCCCAGAAGCCTTTCTGTTGTCTTCACAATTTTGGTGATGTGTCCCCTAAATTTGAGATCCTTATCTACTATCACCCGCAGATCTCTTATTTCCTCCACCTCCAACAATATATCCTCACCAAGTAAAAATTCTGCATCTCATCTTTGTTTTCCAAATTTTAAAACCTTACTTTTTGCAATATTGAACTTGCATCCCCATTTCCATTGCCCATTCACTCAATTTATACAAGTCCTCTAGGCCACAACATCTTCATTACTCTTCATGGTTCATCCCAACTTTGCATCATCTGCAAATAACTGAACATCTCCATCCAAATCTTCACCAATATCATTAATATACAAGTTAAACAGTAATGGTACTAAAACAGATCCCTGAGGCACTCCACTAGTGACTTTCCTTTTCCTGGATAGCGTTCCCCCATACACAACTTGTTGATACCTATCAGATAGCCAGTCTCCAATCCAATGTACTAGTCTAATGTCCAACCCCATCTGCTCTAGTTTGACTGTCAATTTATCATGCGGTGCTCTATCAAAAGAATTTGCAAAATCCAAGTATATTACTGTGTATCCTTCTCCTCTGTCCAAGGAAGCAGTCACTTTATTGTAATAAGTAAGTAGATTACTAAAACATGACCTCCCTTTAGCAAATCCATGCTGTCCTTTGAAGATAATACCATTGTTGTCAGCCCAACTCTGGATACTAGTTCTCACAAGCTTCTCCCATAACTTAACCACAACACTTGACACACAGATAGGCCTATAGTTTGATGCTTGAGTTCGATCACCTCCTTTATGAAGTGGCACAATCTTGCCCTTCTTCCACTCCTTAGGAACTTGACCGAGTGCAAGACTCATATTAAAAATATATGTCGAGACTGTCAGCTCTGTGGCACATTCCTTCAGAATACGTGGTGATATATTATCAAGTCCCACAGCCTTATTAACATCTAGTTTACTCAACTCCCCATACACCTCTTGCTCACTTACAGTCAGTCTTTCCTCCCCATCATCAACTGCTCTCAATCTCTCCATGAAGTCACATTCACAAGATTGAAAGACCTTTATGAACTGCTCATTAAGTATCTTCACCACACATTCTGCAACAGATGTCTTTATACCATTTTCTCCAATCGATATCATCCTTCCATAATCATTCTTTCTTTTGCTGGCTACATATCGAAAAAACTCCTAGGATTCTTTTTGGCATCATTTGCTAACTGCTGTTCATACCTCTCTTTAGCTACTCTCAGCAAAATCCATTTCCACTTCTCTTATGCTGCCTCCAGAATGCCCTTTTTCTCTGTATCACATGCTTAATCTCTTTATTCAGCCATCTCACACCTACCTTATTTAACCTTCTCACCCTTGGAATACACTTAGACATTGCACCTACTAGATAGTTTTTGAAAATCCGCCATGCTGCATTTATCTCTTTCCCAGCTAACTCCTCATTCCATTCTACACCCGCAAGCTGTCTCCTGAGCTCTTCATAATCACCTCCCTTGTAGTTCCACACATACCCTTTTCTCAAAGGGGTCCTCGCACTGCTGGCAACCACCCAGGTAATCACCTCATGGTCACTCTCACCAACTTGTGGATGATTTGACACCTCATTTATAATTACATCCTCTGATGAGATGACCTATTCCAAGAGCCTTAATCCTCACGTGCCCTCTGTTACATACTGTCTGAGGTAGTTATCCTTCAAAAACTCAAGAAACTCGTTTTCTTTACTTCCAGTTGCTATCTCATTATTCCAGTCTATATTGCCATAATTAAAATCACCCATAATGATCACCCTTTTCTTATTTGCTTGGCTAATTTGATTATACATTTCATTATCACCACTATCCACATTACTTGGTCTATAACAACATCCCACCAAGTATTTGATTCTATTCGCCTCTATGTCACACCTTTCTTTTTTATTCTTTCACCGTACTCCATTCATACCCTACATATGTTTAGTTTCATTCTATGCCTACCTCATTTCAATCCTCATCTTAATCATTTCATTCTTCAACTCTTGTATTCCAGCAATTGCCTCCAATAATCCGTCATCAGTCTGACTTTCGTCTGTCTGGTAATCTTCACTTCCAGTTCCCAACTTTCATTCAAATTACCACAATTCATTAATATGTTACACTTTCTATAAATACTCATTCTCTCAGTTCTCTTGTTTAATCTCTCAACAAACATCTGCCATGCATACCTGCTATGTTCTAACAACGAACCATATTGGCAAGATTATTATTATTATTATTATTACGGGTATCTCCATGGAGTCAGTAGACTCATCGCGGGAGACCAAAACTATCAAAACAATATCTATCAAACCTCTTCTTGAATTAATTTACAGAGAAAGAACCCACAACTGAGTCAGGCAATGCATTCAAATGACTCACCACCCTCCAAACAAAAGATCTAGTTCACACACACCCTTGTTAACCACACTTTTCCTTAATTTCCAGGGATGACCTCTTGTTCTACCATCACTATTACACAGCTGAAATATTTATCCTGCATCAATTTTATAAAAACCGTTTAGTAATTTAAATGTTTCTATCATATCCCCTCTTCTCCGCATATCAACCAACCTCAGCAATCCACAAGTTCTCAATCTATCAATGTAGGGAGCATTTTTTACATCACTCACCAACTTAGTCACTCTCCTCTGAACCCTTTCCACAACCTCCTCATCTCTAAGGAATTCAGGTGACAGACTTGAGCACAGTACTCCAAATATGGAAGTATCAACACCTTATAAAGGGGAACAATAACCTCCTTATCTCTGGATGTTAGTGTGTTCTTCAATAACCAAGTAATCCTATGTGCAATCCTGGACACCTTAGCAATGTGCCTTCTGATCTTCATCCTATCTACCAACCCTCCCAAGTCTCTAGCCTCATCAATCTCTTGGAGTACCATTCCATCAATGTGGTACACAGTTGGTAATCTTTTAATCCCAAAATGCATAACTTTACACTCTTGCACATTGAATTGAAATCCATTACCTTTTTCCCATTTTACCAGCTTATTTAAATCATCCTGCAAACTCTCAACATCAGCTTGATTTCTTATTGTGCTACCCAACTTTGCATCATCAGCAAACAACTGAATGTCTCCCTTCAAGCCATTTTCCTATATCATTTATGTACAAATTAAACCCCAAAGGCCCAAGCACAGAGCCCTGAAGCACAGCACTGGTTACCTGCCTCATTCTGGACTCTGCTCATCCTTACGCTACTTTCTGCTAACTCTCCATTATCTATTCTCTTATCCATATCACCAGTTTAGTATCCATTCTCATATGCTCTAATTTGCCAATAGTATTCCATGGGGTATTCTGTCAAAAGCCTTAGCAAAATACAAAAGGATCACTGTGTAGTCATTTCCCTTGTCCAACTCACATGTCATTTATCTGATGCAAGAGGAATTGGAAGTGCCCTGTAAGGAGGTTCAGGATATGAAGACACAGTTAAATGTGTTGAATATTTAAATCAGAAAGTTAAATATTAAATAAAGCTCCATAGTCCTAATTTCTCATAGAAATTAGGACGATGGAGATAACTTTAGTTGAAGTAACTAGAACAGGATTAAGGAAGAGAGAGAGAGAGAGAGAGAGAGAGTCTTTAGAGAATGATGAAGTAATGAATAGTATGGAAGTGATTGGGAGTCAACAGAATGGAAGCACAAGAAGTCTAGAAGAAATGAGATGGTGTGAAAGTGAAGGAGTAAGTAAAAGAGTATTGAGGAAAAGTAATGAAACTGGGAGAGGCATGCTGAATAGTGTAGAAAATGAGGCCATGAGTGACGTTTTCATTAGTCCAAAGGCAACTCAGGTTGCGAGTTGCCTTGGACTTACACTACGTCCAGGGTCAGCTAGACTTGCAACACTTGCAAGTGCAAACTTGACTGACTTGTCTGTTTGCTTACTTGGGAAATGGAGTAAAAAACCAGGTTTATATTTAAAACAACTTGGCATCTTTAACATATATCCAAGGTAAAAAACTTTCTACATCTATCTCTCATCCTGAGATTTTTATTTAATAAGGTCAAAGCACCTTATGATAACATATGTTGGGAAAATATTTATAAGCTCAGCATTACTTAAAACTTAGTATTTCTTAGCCTGGCTCCCACTGATGAGACCACAATAAAGGTTGAAACCAGTCTGGGTAGTGGCCCCTTGCCTTTAATGCATAGCATCATGCATCTCCTCCAGGAGATGTGCTTTGCATTAAGGGTAAATATTAAGAATAGTGATCAGCGCTTATTCTAATTTACCACGAGTTGCCTTGGACTTTCACTACATGCAGGGTCAGCTAGACTTGAAATACTTGCAGGTGCAAAGTTGACTGACTTGTCTGTTTGCTTACTTAGGAAATGGAGTAAAAAACCAGGTTTATATTTAAAATAATTTGGTATCTTTAACATATATAATACCCAAGGTAAAAAAGTTTCTCAAGTATACTTGCATAAATCTTACCAGGAACACTCAGAAGAGAAATACCCCTGTAATTCTCACATTCACTTTTATTTGCTTTTCTATATATGGATACTATGTGAGTTCTACTCTGATCATCTGAAATTCGTCCCTCTGTTCCCAGCCTTCTGACATATACAGTGCAGCCACTGTAAGACTTTTATACTTCCATACTTGAACATTTCTGTTTGAATATCAGCTGCCTTTCGACATATCACACTTTTGAGGCTTTTTCTACTTCAAGTATAGATATGTATGTCAGACTGCATGCCTATTGAAGGATTTCTTACTAGAGTACTGTCACCGATTGTTTCGTTTAGCAATTTTTCAAAGTATTTACTCCATATTTCAAGGATATCTTTTTCTTCAGTTTTTATGTCACCCTTGTCATCTTTTTTTTTTTTTTTACAGCACTCTTTCCTCCATTTCTGAGCTTCTTCAACAACCTCCAGAATATTTTACCATCTTCTCAGTATTTATTTTCTATGTTCCTACCAAAGTCTTCCCATGATTTTTGTTTAGCTAGTTTTACACAGTGTTTAGCTTTCTTACATTAGTTTCTGTATTCTCTAAAAGCACAAGCTGACTTACTTCCCAGGAACTTTTGACATGGCTTCTTCTTTTCCTTCACTGCCTCTTTAACTTTCTATTTCCACCATAGAGTCCTGATTTTTCTATCCTTGCAGACAAACTCACAACATGTCTCTCTGGCTGAATCAATCAATGTTTTCTTCAGGGCTTGCAACTGAATGTCCAAGGTTTGGTTCCTGTTCTCAAACTCTTTCATTTTTTCTTTAATAATGTTTGTGATTTTAGTTTATAGTTCACATCTGAGAGCTGGTCGACATTTATTATTATTATTATTATTGCGGGCAACTCCAAGGAGTCCTTAGACTCACTGAGGGAGGCCCTAAACATCATGTCCATCACAACTATTCGACATTCACACAGTATCTATCATACTTTGCCTGGAACTCATTTACTGTCATAACACTTACAACAAACTCTGGCAGCTTATTCCACTCATTAATCACTCTAAAAGTAAAAAACCAAGCTCTAACACCATTACTAACAACACTCTTTCCCGGCTTCCATGGATGTCCCCAAGTCCTCCCACCATCAGTCCTGTTCTCAAAAATATCCTCTGAATTAATCCTACAGAAACCCTTCAGCAATTTGAATGTCTCAATCATATCTCCCCTTTTCCGCCTATCAACCAATTTCTGCAACCCACAAATCTTCAACCTATTTTGATAAGGTTCATTCCATAGACCTGCTAACATCTTGGTCACTTGCCTCTGGATTCTCTCAAACTCCTCCCCATCAAGAAGAAATCTAGGTGACCAGATGTGGGCACAGTAGTCGAGATGAGGTCTTATCAAGGCTCGATACAGAGGAACAATAACTTGCTTATCTCTGCTTGTCAAACTATTCTTCAGCATCGAAGTGGTTTGATGAGCTGATTTAGCCATTTTTGCAATGTGCCCCCTAAACTTCAACTCCCTATCCACCAACATTCCTAAGTCTCTGGCCTCATCAATCACCTGGAGTACAGTTCCACCAATGTGATATACTGCTGCTAATCTTTTCACCCCAAAATGCATAACCTTACATTTTGCAACATTAAATTGACATCCATTCTCCATAGCCAAGACCTCCAATCTATCCAAATCATCCTCAGGCCGTCTTTTGGACTCTACTCCTGAGTAAACTACTCTCTGGTATCTCTCCATCAACCACCCTCCTATCCATCTCACCAACCGTATATCCATTCCCATATGTTGCAGTTTACGAATTAGAATTCCATGTGGTATCCTGTCAAAGGCCTTAGCCAGGTTCAGCAGAATCAATGTAAACCCATTACCCCTATCCAGTTTAGCCATCACTGTGTTATAAAACCTGAGCAAGTTACTGAGGCATGATCTACCCTTCACAAAACTATGCTGTCCCCTGTACAGTATCTCATTTTCATCAATCCATTTCTGTATTTTTCCCTTGACTACTTTTTCCAAGAGCTTGACTACGACACCTAACATGCTGATCAGTCTGTAATTTGCAACAGTAGTCTTGGATCCTCCTTTATGCAGTGGAACTATTTTCCTCTCTTTCCACCTCTTTGCGACTAAATCAGACCTGAGACTCAGATTAAACAATATGGTCAAGGGCACTGACAATTCTTTAGCCGCCTCACGTAAGACCCCATGCTGGTATACTATCCAATTCCACAGATGAATTCACATTAAGGTTCTGTAATAGACTATTCACCTCCACTTCATTCACCACAATTCCCATATAAACTAATGGTTCCTTCATTCCTTCAATGTCACCACCTAGATGATATACTCTTGCAAAGTGCTCACTCAGTAATTCCACTATATCGACTGATTCAGTGACCTCCCTACCATCGGCATTCCTTAAAATCATTCTGCAGTGTACAGTTTTTCTTTTCCTTGCAGCATATTGAAAGAACTGTTTGGGATTCTCTTTAGCTTCCATGGCTAATTTCCTTTCATAATCCGCTTTTGCTTTTCTTACCACACTCGTTACTCTACTGGCATGTGCTTTATACCGTTCATGTGCCTGCAGGTCACCTTTATCCTTACTTGGTTTACTACATGGTTTACCAACCCCTACTTGATTTACTATTCGGACTCTAGGTATACAGTCAGCCATAACCTCCTGCAAATGCTCCTTGACCACTTCTCATGCCCTATCAACATCCAGCAGCCCTTGCAGGTTTGCATGCCATGGCACTGAACCAAGCAATCTCCTAAGCTTGTAATACTTGCCAGCACGGTAATTTCACATGTACTTTGTCTTAATCGAAAATCTCACACATTTAGCCACCTCGCAGATCAAGACCATATGATCACTCTCACCAATAGGTGGCAACATGGTCATATTCATTACAGTCAAATTCTCAGATGCAATTACTAGGTCAAGCACTCTCGAACCCATATTTTCCATTACATGCTGTCTCAGACAGTTATCCCTTAGTAACTGAATAAAATCCAGTTGCTTCCTCACATGTGTCTTCTCCTCCTTCCAAGCAATGTTACCATAGTTGAAATCCCCCATAATAATTACCCTCTTTCCACTCATTTCATCAATTTGTCTATGTATACTATCTCCACCATCTATTCCATCACCTGGTCTATAGTAGCACCCAACTGTACATTTTGTTCCATAAGTCTCAATCTCACACCAAATAGCCACAAATGAGCTCTTTTCACTATCCTGCAATCAGGGGCGTGCCAGTAGTGTTCGGTGCCTGTGTGCAAAACTTTAGTTGGCACCCCTATACCCAGTAGCATGCCAGTAGTGTCCAGCACCTGTGCAAAAGTTTAGTTGGCACTGCCCCCCCCCCCTTCAAATAAAAAAATCACTTTAAAAAAACGTTTTTTTAAGTATTTCCTCTTCTTTGGAGCCTTTACTATCCTGGTGCATGTGTGCATAGCACAGATGGTCAGTGCACCCTTGCCTGCAATACAACTTCTATTCTCCTCGGCTAAAGTTCATTAGCTATCATCAATAACACTCCTCCCCCCCATTTTATTCTCTCTGTCCCTCCCGAACACACTATACCCTACTCATTCTATCTCACTAACTATATCAGCTTCTGCCAGATATGTTTCACTAATGAATAACCTGTGGCCAGGAAGATCCAACCAAGGCCAAAAATTCTTCCGTCTTGTTCCTAATACTCCTGGCATTAGTATACATGAAATAAAGAAGAGTATAACAGAAAAATGCAAGATCTCATATGTGACAGTTCCACATATCAAATTATACATCGAGACCCTACGATGTCTCAAATCGTAGGGTCTCGATGAAGAAAAAAGAAAAAAAGTCCGAAACTTACCGAAAAAAGTGACATCATGGTCCAAAGAAATCATCAGGAAAAGAAAACCAATTCATGTTAAACCACCCTGTATTTATGGATTACCAAAAATCCACAAAACTAATATTCCACTACTACACCCCATAGTTGATAGCATAGATAGTCCCACATATAAACTGGCCCAGCATTTAGCTAAGTTGCTTGCCCCCCCCCCCCCCCCCCCCCTTACTGGCAACTCTTCTACTTTTGTAAAAAATTCAATCCATTTCAAAACACTGGTTAAAAATCTAATCCTAAAAGATTCAGACATAATGGTTAGTTTCGATGTCACCTCCTTATTTACCAATGTACCACTTATAGACACTCTTGATTTAATCAAGTGTAAATTTCCCCAGATATTTTTGAATTATTTCAATTTACCATGAATGCAGGTTACTTTACATTGGGGGGGGGATTCTACATACAGATTAATGGTACTGCTATGGGTTCCCCCCCTCTCTCCCCCTGTTAGCAAATTTTTACATGGAACACTTTGAAAACAAAGTACTTATCACAGCTACATACAAGCCACAAGTGTGGTTACACTATGCAGATGATGTGTTTGCCATCTGGTCCCATGGACAAGACACTTTGGATGCTTTTGTCACCTACCTAAACAGCCAACACCCCAAAATTCACTTCACAGTAGAAACAGAATCAAATAACTGTTTACCATTTCTTGACACATTAGTCACCCGCCTTTCAGATGGATCACTATCTTTTTCTATTTACGGAAAGCCTACACACACAGGAAGATACCTACATAAACAATCACATCATCATCCAGTCCAACAGTACGGCATTTTAAAAACACTTCAGTCCATGTTTTGAGCACAGAAATCCAACAGGCATTTGTCATTATTATTAGCTTTGCTCATTTCTCCATTTCCCAAGATATTTTTGTATGTCTGACAATCATTTCCTACTCTACTATTTAGATCCCCAACAAGGACCAACTTTTCCTTTTTCATTGTGTCAGCTGCTTTTTCTAAAGCCTCAAAAAATTCCTCCACTTCTACCTTAGTAGAACCTTCTACGGGACCATAGGCACAAGTAAGTCTCATTGTTCAGTTCCCAATTCTGATATTTGCCCACATCACTCAACTTGAAATTGCCTGCCATTCTAGAAGATTAGCCTCGTATTTAGTGTTGAATACTATGGCTACTCCTTCTTTTCCTTGATTATCATTGCCTGAATATAACATTTTGTATTTATTGCTCAGAAAGATCTCACCAGTTTTTGTCTTTTTTTGTTTCAGTCACCCCTATTATGTCGATCTGGTACTTATTCAATTCCTCAGCTAGCTCCATTTCTATGCCATTCAGGCTTCTTATGTTAATAATAGTGAACTTGAACTCTCATGATATTGAGTTGGGGTGTGTTTTAGGATTTGTTCCAGTAGGTGACTTTTTGCTGTTCACCCTGGTTCCCATTTAAAAACAACATATTGGGAACCTTGTTTAACACGTTCGCTGCCACGCTCCTCGGGCGTAGTTTGTTCCCGCACGCCAAGCGCTTTCGCGTCTTCAAGGTCACTATGAGTAATCTTGTAGCCTGCTTATCAGGCAGAATTTTGTTTCATACGCCAACTACGAGTAATCTCGTATCACCCCCACCCATATATTACATGCGCTGACGAATGTGTTTATTGCATCTAGTCTCTAAAAACCTTCAGTTTCACCATGACCAGTAAAAGAAAACTTACTGATAAAGAATTAGAAGTTTATGTAATATGAGTGATGATGAATTTAATGAATTCATCATCACCATGAAATGGAAGGATAAGAGGGAAGTTCTTTCCATTTCAAATATGCACAAATTTTAAATGGTTCAAGCAAAATATTGGAATGGTAAAATTCATTTAAAACCAAATATCGTTATGGATTATAATTTGGGTATGTCAGGCATCGATCTTTCTGATCAAATGCTTTCTTACTATTCCCCCTTATGAAAGACAATTAGATGGCCAAAGAAATTGGCAATACGCATTTTTCATATATTCATTCAAAATGTGCATAAATTTTATAATATAATTACTGGAAACGCAATGACTGCATTAAAATTTAGAGATCAATTTATCTCAGTTTTTGTTGGAATGGATGAACTTACAGAATCACAGAATATCAGCAGGATTCGGGATCTTCATTATTTGGAAATTTTACCACCTACAGAAAAAAATATTCGCCGACAATGCCATGCCGAGTATGCACACGAAACAAACAACGACGCGAAACACGTTATTATTGTCCTGTTTGCCAGGAAAAACCACCATTGTGCATGGAAAATTGTTTTAAAGTATATCATTTGTAATTTGAATAAATTGGTTTTTATTTTATCAATTTCATTTTATTATTTTTATTGATTTTTATCAGTTTTAAATTGATTTACAAATTATGTGTTATACTACGGATTAGCTCGTGCTTGGCATAGGAGGTTGGTAATCGACATACGAGTATATTCGTAGTTGGCTTCTGAGGCACATATATAATATACTATATTTTAGTTAAAATTATTACCCTTCTACCAAGCCCCCAGACATGCTTTCCACTTTATTCAGAATCCAAGGGTCCAAATTAAGGTAATTATACTAAGGGTTAACTCGTGTTTGGCATAGGAGGTCAGTAAATCAACATATGAGTATACTCGTAGTTGGCTTGTGAAGCTCATATACGAACTATGAGTATACTCGTAGTTGGCAGCGAACGTGTTAACTAGGCGACATCCCAGCCATGAAATTCTGTCATGTCATACCATCATTTTATATTATGTTTTAAGCCAATAAGAATACAATTTCATCGGCTAAATCCCAAATTGCTATCCCATCCTTGTTCATTCAGTATCCAGGGAGATAACTAACAGGGTGTTTCACAAGACGGTTCAGATTGGACATTAGGTCAGAAGCTCTGGTTGGCTTTCGGCATTCCTTTAAAGGCTATGTGGAGGTCTCGTCTCAGTTATACAGCTTTGACCCTTGAGCACCCCAGCATCATTAATATATAAGTTAAATAATAATAATGACCCTAAAACAGACTCCTGTAATAACAGTGATTTTCTTGTTTCCAGGACATCAATTCTCCTTACAAGTGAGGAGAACTGGCCTCAAAACATAATTTGTGATTTTAGAACAGGAAAAATTTTAAATGTCTTTACTACCTCAAATGCTTGAAAATAATAGAAAAAAAAATTACCTTACAAGTGAGCAGCAAAGACTGAAAGCGGAATACCAGTTGTGATGTCCCCATAGAAATTCTCATTTCTCCACTAGCCACTATCAATTCTTGAGATTCATCTGACAGTGTATCAAATTCTGGTTGTTTGGCATTTGAATCATTCAATAAAGCCTAACAAAGTAATAAATAAATGTAACAGATTTATACTAAATCATATAAAGGCTAATTATATTTATATATAATTTGCTTATCTGATATAAATTATAAAGAGATAATAATAACAGAAATGTGCAGGCAAGTAATAAATCAGCAAACAACACACAAAAAATTTTATATTACTTCATGACATTCTAGATTTTTCAAAAAAGGTTAAGAGAATTAGAAAAGCTTGTCTATCTTGTTCTCATATTTCTAGAAATATATAAGGCAAAAATATGCTGTTTAGGATGTTCAGCATTTTCTCAAAGGGGACACTGGAAAAGAGTGTGAAATACATTGAGGACTAGCAAGAAGGATGTTGAAAGTTTATTTTCCACTTGGTTAGAGTATAATAAGTTTAGTTTAATCCTTTATCCAAGTGTGAGCAAACAAAGTTTGTGCCTGAAAGTATCTTCAGGACTGGGTTAAGGTGGTACAACACCTGGGCAACTCGTTGCAAAGGTGGAGCAAGCAACCAACACTCATCTCCTATAATGCAAAACACATCTCCTTGCGGATATGTCTAATGTTATGCATTAAGGGAAGGGCCACTACCCAGACCGGTTTCGACCTTTATTGAGGTCTCTTCAGTGGGAGCCAGGCCCAAGTCGAGATATCAGGCAGAAGCATTAGCAGGTCATCTCCACCTATAGGAATTGCCAATTGGTGTGCCACCCTTTTTTTAATAAATTACTCTGGATTTAGAGAAAGATGTTGAAAGTTTATTTTCCACTTGGTTAGAGTATAATAAGTTTAGTTTAATCCTTTATCCAAGTGTGAGCAAACAAAGTTTGCGCCTGAAAGTATCTTCAGGACTGGGTTAAGGTGGTACAACACCTGGGCAACTCGTTGCAAAGGTGGAGCAAGCAACCAACACTCATCTCCTATAATGCAAAACACATCTCCTTGCGGATATGTCTAATGTTATGCATTAAGGGAAGGGCCACTACCCAGACCGGTTTCGACCTTTATTGAGGTCTCTTCAGTGGGAGCCAGGCCCAAGTCGAGATATCAGGCAGAAGCATTAGCAGGTCATCTCCACCTATAGGAATTGCCAATTGGTGTGCCACCCTTTTTTTAATAAATTACTCTGGATTTAGAGAAAGATGTTGAAAGTTTATTTTCCACTTGGTTAGAGTATAATAAGTTTAGTTTAATCCTTTATCCAAGTGTGAGCAAACAAAGTTTGCGCCTGAAAGTATCTTCAGGACTGGGTTAAGGTGGTACAACACCTGGGCAACTCGTTAACTTTGTTTGCTCACACTTGGATAAAGGATTAAACTAAACTTATTATACTCTAACCAAGTGGAAAATAAACTTTCAACATCTTTCTCTAAATCCAGAGTAATTTATTAAAAAAAGGGTGGCACACCAATTGGCAATTCCTATAGGTGGAGATGACCTGCTAATGCTTCTGCCTGATATCTCGACTTGGGCCTGGCTCCCACTGAAGAGACCTCAATAAAGGTCGAAACCGGTCTGGGTAGTGGCCCTTCCCTTAATGCATAACATTAGACATATCCGCAAGGAGATGTGTTTTGCATTATAGGAGATGAGTGTTGGTAGCTTGCTCCACCTTTGCAACGAGTTGCCCAGGTGTTGTACCACCTTAACCCAGTCCTGAAGATACTTTCAGGCGCAAACTTTGTTTGCTCACACTTGGATAAAGGATTAAACTAAACTTATTATAGCAAGAAGGATGTTGTCAAATATCAAGAAATGTTGTTTGGATATCATATTTAGTTCATTCATATAGGATTCAGTCTTGCCATGACAGAAGTCTAAGAAGTTTTGCTATTACAGTGATCTCTCAATTATCCTGTCATTTTAGGAAATAAGTTGGCTTATTTAGTAGTATTTATTAGTACTTATTTAATAGTTAACAAAGGATATGATTAAGTGACTGTATTGTTAAATTGTACTGTTCCAAGAATCAGCTGATATACCAATCCACTTAAGAAATGACCAAGATTTTATTTGAGAGTTAGTTAATTTGAGAAATCATATTTAGATAATGAGAATGGCGAATAGAATTGTGTGCTGTAGTATATTCAACACTGAATGAAAAGATATCCTAATTGCAGTGAAAAGATAATATGTATTCTCAAGTGTAAGATTGCCTAACACGCATCTTTAACAAAAACTTCAAATTGAGGAATGATTCAGATTAATCTACACTAGAATGAGTTAACCTCATTACCAGCCTTGGAGTATATTGAGCATCGCCGTAGCACGTGGCGGTGAATTTGAGCTGTGCAGAAGAAAGTGATTTTTAATCGGTGAATAGTCTGCTTTTTCCCCCGTTTTTCTATGTTTTTGAGTGCTAAATTGTTTCTCTGAATACGAGTGTACTTCAGTGGTTGTTTTTGGAAGTTAGTTGCTGTCGCGATATAATATATTTTGGTACCATCGGAATCGAACGGGTAACGGTGGAAGACAAAACGAAGCTAAGTTACTGTATTTAGTTATATTTCATTTTATTTAATTATATTTAGTACTTAAATGTTCTGATGTTTGTACTTTTTTTTCCCTTTAATTTATTAATTGAATAATTATTAAAGATTACGCTACTCGGCAGTAAGGAATGATGGTAGATTCAGCAGCAGTCGCAAGTGGCGTAACGCCAAGTCCTCCGCCATATAAGAACTCAATTATTAGCAATATCATAAGGGACTTTGCGGCATGCAGTACTTGCATGCCAAGTACTGCAGGAATTACATATGTGGCTTGTTAAAGAGGGTGGAGAGCGTATGTGCGCAAAATGCAGGCAGTTGGAGGAAATAAGTACATTAGATATATCGATATCCGACTTTGTTGCTCCAGGAATGGGGAATGAATGTAGGAAGACAAGTAGTGTGATAGGAGAGAATGAGAAAATAATAATTAATAGTGTGGAAGGTGTGAGTGACTGTGAAAGTTTAAGAGATGGTTTTGTTTGGGAGAGTGAATTTAGATTAAGAGTGACTGACCTGCAGAGGGAGATAGATGAGTTGAAAGAGGAGGTGGAATGTCTTGTGAATGAGAGCAGAAGTATGAAAGATAAGATTAGGAGAATGGAAGAGATAAATGCAAGGCGAATCAGAGTAGGAGAGAGAGAGAATTTAGGGAGTATGAGTGAGAGGTATGGGGGGGTGCTAGAAGAGGAGAGAATGGAAACAGTAGAAGAGAGGGAATGAGAGAGAGGTATGGGAATGCTAGCAGACGAGAGGATGGAAACAGTAGGAGAGACGGAATGAGAGAGAGATATGGAAGTGCTAGAAGAGGAGAGAATGGAAACGGTAGGAGAGATGGAATGAGAGAGAGGCATGAGAATGCTAGAAGATGAGAGGATGGAAACAGCAGTAGGATAGACAGAATGAGAGAAGGATATGGAAGTGCTAGAAGTGGAGAAAATGGAAACAGTAGGAGAGAGGGAATCAGAGAGATGTATGGGAGTGCTAGAAGAGGAGAGAATGGAAACAGTAGAAGAGAGAGGTATGGGAATGAAAGAAGAGGAGAGAATGGAAACAATAGGAGCGAGGGAATGGTAAGAGGTATAATGTATGGTGACTCAATGATCCGTGGTGTTCAAGATAGGATGCGTGAGGAGTGTTTGCCAGGAGGAACAATAGAAAGGGTGGCTATGGCAATTAAGAGAGGTGAAAGGGTGGATGAGATGATTGTGATGGTAGGAACGAATGACTTGAGTGGTAATGTAAGTCGAGCAGCGAGAATATGAGATTTTTGCTACAGAGAGAGGAAAAATAGTGTGCGTGTTGCCTAGGTATGATAATGATGAGCTGAGCAGAAGAGCGGTGATATTGAATGGCATAACAGCAAGAATGTGTGACAAGAGAGGACTGGTATATGTGGATGCTTGGAGTGCATTTGAGGAAAGAGGAATTGTATGCGAGAGACCATTTACATTTGAATGAGGAAGGACGTAGGCATCTGGAGAGATTGCTGTTCTGAACGAGTCAGTGTGTCCCAGGGAGGATGATAGCAGGAGTGGCCTCTTGTGGGAATGGATACTTGGGAGAAGGGAGACAATGTCAGGTAACACTGAGCCCAGTGGAGTCTAGAAGGAATAATGCTGGGCATAGAAACAATGGCATTTATATGCTTTATACTAATGCCAGGAGTATCCGGAATAAGGGAGAGGAATTGGTGGCGCAGTTAGCATCAGCCTGGTCAAAAATTATTGCGATCACTGAGACGTGGTTGACAGAAGGGGATATAACAACAGGAATAGAAGTCGCTGGGTATAGCATTTTTTGACAGGATAGGAGGGGAAAGCGTGGTGGTGGGGTACTGCTTATGATAAGTGATGACCTATGTCTTCTAAGAGTGGAGAATTTGGAAGGAAGTGAGACAAATGATTTTGAGAGCGAAGGGTGTGAGGTAGAGTTAGGCAAGACAGGATATTTAGTGGGGTGTTGCTACAGACCCAGGAGCACAGAGGATGGGGACCAAGAGATGTTTAGACAGCTAAGTTTGGCAAGTGCAAGAAGAATGATTGTTATGGGAGATTTTAACTTCAGTAGTATAAATTGGAGAGAGGAAGATGCATGTAGGAATAGGGGAATGGAATTTCTTGAATTCTTGAGGGACAAATGTCTTAGGCAACACGTAACAGAAGGAACAAGAGGTTCAAAAATTTTAGATTTGGTCATAGCATCAGAAGAGTTGATAATAACTGAGTTGACGTCTCTCCCACCAGTTGGAGAGAGTGACAATATGGTGTTGACTTGGAAAATGAATAGACATGCAGGAGTATCAAAGAGACGGGAACTTATGTGGAATTATAAGGCAGGTGATTATAATAGTCTTAGACGTCAACTTTGGGAAGTTTCATGGAGGGAGGAATTGGAAGGCCGGGATATCACTAGTGTGTGGGAAATTGTGAAAGAATATTTGTTATCAGCATTAGTAAGTTGTATACCACGAGTGAAGAAGAGGACGCAATTTGGAATAAAGTGGATGACAAACAATATTAAACAGGAATTGCATGCGATAAAGAGGCTATGAAGAGATATAAGGAGACAGGTGAAGAGATGCATGAGGAATATAAGACACAGGCCAGAAGAGTGACTAGTGTGATAAGGAAAGCGAAACTGGAATATGAGAGGAGATTGGCCCTAAGATCCAAAGAAAATCCTAGGGAATTTTTTAGCTATGCGGCTAGTAGGAGGAGAAATGACTGTGGAAGAATGATATTGTGGGATAAAAATGGGAATAGAGTGACTGATGCAGAGGACATAGTGGAATTGTTCAATGAACACTTTATTGGAGTATTTCATCCTAGAGGAGTCAGTTTTAATGCTAGAGGGATAGGACTGGTTCGAGGTTTAGAGGTACAGGAGGAGAGTGTGTTTCAGATACTGGGTACTCTGGATGTCAGTAAAGCTGTGGGACTGGATGGTATTTCACCACGAGTTTTGAGAGAATGTGCTAGGGAATTGACAGTGCCTTTAATGTGGCTTTTCAATGAAAGTCTGCTTTCGGCAAAGGTGCCCAGGGAATGGAAGGAAGGTAAGATAGTGCCATTGCATAAGGGTGGTAACAGACTGGAAGTGTCTAATTATAGGCCAGTCTGTGTGTTATCAGTAGTTGTTAAGATCTTGGAGAAAGTAGTGAGGGACCGTATACAGCATTGGGCAGATGAGGGTAATGTTATCTGTGAGAATCAACATAGATTTGTGAAAGGACGCTCTTGTTTTAGCAATATGCTTGCCTTTTATAATAAAGTTACAAGAACATTAGATGAGGGAAAGGCATATACTGCAGTTTTCTTAGACTTGGCGAAGGCATTTGACAGGGTGCCACATGATAAGCTGATATTTAAGTTGCAGCACATGGGTCTGGATGTCAGATTGGTTAACTGGATTCAGGATTGACTGTCTGATAGGTATCAGAGAGTTTTGTATGGTGGAGCAGTTTCCAGGAGGCAGAGGGTTACAAGTGGGGTCCCACAGGGCTCAGTACTAGGACCTATATTGTTTAACCTTTATATCAATGACATAGCCAGTGGAATGCAGGGGGATATTCAGTTGTTTGCAGATGATGCAAGGCTGGGAATGATTATTAGTAATAGTGCAGATGTGGTAGCCCTGCAAGAGGATTTTAATAAGCTAGACAGATGGGCAAATGAATGGGGGAGTGTTGGTTTAATGCAGCAAAATGGAAGGTCTTGAGGTTTGGGAAACATCGATGGGATGCTGCATATTCTATGGGAGAAGTTATACTGGAGGAAGTAGGGGAGACAAGAGATCTGCGGTTGATGATTGATAGAAACCTGAAGTTTAGGGGACATAATGCAAAGGTGGTGAAGGTAACACAGAGGATTGCTGCAATAATGAGAAGGACACTGACCTGCAGAGATAAGAGGGTTATCATTCCGTTGTATAAATCTCTGATCAGACCACACTTGGACTATTGTTCTCAGATTTGGTCCCCAGGATTTGAAGGGGATAAATTAACTGTGGAAAGGATACAAAGATGGATGATGAAGATGGTTTCAGGACTGTACAAGGATAGTTATGAGGATCGGCTGAGAGAATGTGGACTGCAGAGTTTGGTGGATAGAAGAAGGAGAGGTGATATGATTGAAACTTTTAAACTGTTGAGAGGTGGTTACAGGGTTGACACTGGGGAGTTCTTTCGCTTGGTTGAACAACGGGAAGGAGTGATGACAAGAGGCCATCCCTGGAAGTTACGAAAGGAAACTGTGAGCAAGAGGGTAAGGAGTCGTTTCTTTGTGTGGAGGGTGGTTGAGCCGTGGAATGCAATGCCTGATGGAGTGGTGGGAGCGAGAACGGTCAGTAAGTTTAAAGAGTGGTATGATAGACTTTGTGTTTCTCAGGGGGGGACCTCCCCTTGATGAGTCTTGACTGACTTTATGTCTTATGAAGGACCTCCCTCGATGAGTCTTTTGACTCCTTGGAGGACTGAATAATAATAATAATAATAATAATAATAATAATAATAATAATAATAATAATATATTTACATCCAACAAAAATATAGATGTAAAGCAATCTGGATAAGAAGGAAATATGGAAAAGATGTACGCTAGATTTCTATTTTCTCCATCGAGGGGTATGATATTATTCACACTCAGGAGAACTCTCAACCAGATTAACTCATGTTCATAGCTGTGTCAGTGCTTCTAAATGGCATAAAACTTGTAGTTACTCATAATGCAGTATAATAACTGTAATTTTAAGTAGAGACATCGAATAAATGTATATCATAATTTTTTAATTTCTAGTCTGTTTATCATATGATTATTGTTTTTTGCTAATAGCCGAAGAGAATAAGATAAATTTCCATTCTGAAATATATGTTATCTTGGCAGAGGGGGGGGGGGGTGCCAATTGTTTGCTCAGAAAATGGTTGCAATCAATAAATCACTAATATTGCTTGTAAATTTTGTGTGAGCCTAGAAAAACAAATGTCAAAATTAATTAAATTTATTTTATTAATTTTGCCTAATTACTGATTATGACCATGGTTTTTTTTTTTTTTTTTTTTTTTTTTTTTTATAAAGCAATAAAATAAAATAATAAGTTAAATAAAAAAATAAATAGGTAAAATAAATCAAAGGATTACTTGGATGTTGAAAAAACATGCTAACAAGTACAGACAGGGAGGTTATTACTCCTCTTTATGAGGTTATGATTCAGCTGGAGCTCGACTATTGTGAATAGATTTGGTGAATTGGGTTTTTTGAGAATCAGGTGGTGGTAGAGAAGATCCAGAGACCAGTGACCAAGCTGGTGACAGGTCTGTGGAATGCTTCCTATGAAGATAGGTTGAAAGTAAGTTTAATTTATAGGCAGAATAAAGGGAACATAACAGAAACTTATAAGATATTAAAAGAGTTTTATAAAATTGATGCAATGTAAATTTTTTGATACATGACAAATAGTGAGAAAACTAGGTCATCCAATCATGATGTGCAAGAGTGTGGTAAGTAAAGGTGTGCAGACTAGATTTTTTGCTTGTAGAGTGGTGAATAAGTGGTATAAATTGCTAGAATTAGTTATGAGTGCCCTGACAGTGAATAAGTTTAAGAAGAGGTATTATAGGTTTTGTGTGTATAAAAGCAAGGTAATTTTGATAATAGCAAGAAAATAATCATGTGCACTTGTTTTTTTTAAAAAAAGAAAGAAAGATACCAGTAAATAGTATTTGTTCTGAAGCAGCCATTCTCAATGAGAAGAAAATACTGCATATCATTATTATTATTTGGCATTTTCTTGTGGTGCAAAGAGGCAATCACTGTGCATTAGAAAAGAAATGCAATTTGACATGTGGCATTTCTGAAATAGTGATACTTTTACTTCTTTCACTACTGTTTCACACTAAAATTATTTAAGTAACTCCCTAAAGGATTTATGTTTTCAATTTCAAAAGGATGTTGTCATGAAAATGTTGATGAGGTGAGAACGATTTCAGGTTTGTGTTTGTCTGGTTCGGACCCATCATATGTGTGCAAAGATGTTTATATATATAAGGCATTAGAGAATAGTAGAGATCTGAAAGTTGTCCAACAGTGTCAGGCAGACTGCAGACAAGACAATACAAAAGAACAAACAGGTAGATTATCATGTCTGCACATGAATACTCCTAGTATTCATGTGCAGACATGATAATGCTTGCCTTAGTCAATATGTTGCAACCTCAGATTGTAGGTATTAGTGAGATCTGGCTATCAGAATCAGACCTACTAACTGGTATTAAGTGTCATGGGTACGGTATTTTTAGGAAGGATAGAGTGGATAGGAGAGGAGGGGGCATGCTGATAATGATAATGACTTAAATCAAGTTAGAGTTGAGACCTATGATTGTAGTAATACTACTAACAATATTTCATGTGGTGGCAGTGAGTTTGAAGCCATCTTGCATGATGTGGAATCTAACAAGATAAATTAGATAGTGGGGTGTTGTTACAGACCTGGTGGATCAGTTGCTAGTGATGAAGAAATGCATCACCAAATAGAAAAGATGAGCGTGAAAAGAGTAATCATAATGGGAGACTTTAATTATACAAATATTGGTTGGGTAGCAGTAGAATCTCATGAGAAGAATGAATATGCATTTATTGAGTTGTTGCAGGACAACTTCTTCAAGCAGCAAGTGACAGAAGGAACTCAAGGTCAAAGAGTGTTAGATTTGATTTCAGTGTCAGAGAGCGTTTCAGTTAAAGACATAACTATTCTGCCTCAAGTTGGTGACAGTGATCATGCGGTACTCACTTGGGAAGTGATTAAGTTTATGAATTTTCCATTCAGAAAAGGTTACATGCTGAACTACAAAGCAGGAAATTATGACCAACCGAAGAGTAAACTAAGTTCAGTGGGATGGGATAGGTTGCTGGATGGAAAGAATATCGACAGTGCATGGGAAGTATTTAAACAATACTTAAACGATGCAATATCAGAACGTGTCCTAAGAGTTTGAAGAATAACTAGAGTAGGAGTCAAATGGATGTGTAATCTTATTAAGCAAGAGATTTGTAAGAAAAGGACGAAGTGGAATGAATACCATTTGCATAAGGATGACATCCGTTATGAACGTTATAAGCAGCAGGCTAGAATGGTCACAACTGTTGTATGGAAAGCAAAGTCTGGGTATGAAAAGAAACTGGCTCTGCATGCTAAAGACAAACCACAAGAATTCTATTGATATACTGCAAGAATGAATATGAAAGAATAATTCTTCTAAATCCAGATGGCATGATGGTTGCAGATGCAGCAGAAGTTGTTCTGCTAAGGAGTGCCCATTTCGTTAAAAGCTATCAACCTAGTGAACACAACATTGAGCTTACTGTTACCTCTTCACTAGATGAAGAAACGCAGGTGTGTGAGGCTGAGGTATTAGAGCTGTTGCACAAATTGAATAAGAATTCAGCAATAGGGACTGATGGAATCTGAGCATGTGTGCTAAAACTGGGTTCAGCTGAACTGGCCATTCCTTTGACCAGGCTGTTTAATATGAGTCAGTCTCAGAACAGAGAAGATTCTGCAGAAATGGAAGGAATGTATGGTAATTCCACTGCACAAGGGTGGTGCAATGACCAATGTATCCAACTATCGACCAATCAATATCTCAGGAGTGGTGGTGAAGATTTTGGAAAAATTGGTTAGGGTCTACATTGAGAAATGGGTTGACAGTGAATCTCTACTTTGCAATGAACAACATGGGTTTACTAAGAGAAGGTCATGACCTCCCAAAATGAGTCTTTTGACTCCATGGAGGCCTGAATAATAATAATAATGATTTAGCAACTTGCTCACATTCTATAATAATGTTACCATTGAACTAGACAACGGGAATGGATACACCATGATACTTTTGGATGTTGCTAAGGCTTTTAGCATGGAAGCATGCAAGACTATTGCATACATTGGAGAAAATCAGTTTGGGTTATACAATATTCGCATGAAGAGGATGGCTGACTGACAGATATCAAAAGTGGTATATTGGGGATCTGAGTCTACAAGATTTAAGGTTCGCCAGGGGAGATAAATCCTATATCTCCCCTTTTCTTTAACTGAGTCATATGAGTTTCTGCACTCTCTTCCTAGCCATATAGGCTCCTCTCTAGGCGCTTCTTCCTTTAATGCTATGGCCTTTGCAGATTTGTTATTCTCGTAGCCTCTACTGAGGTAGGCTTGCAGGAACTGGGCAGTTGACTTTTTCTCTATTCGAGGCCTTTCTTTAATGTAGAGAAGCCCTGCTCTTTAGCTCTTGTCCCCTCTGGTTGTGACAAGAAGCTTGAGGTCAAGACTATAGAGTTTTCCCTGCACAGGAGGCAGTTGCATGCTTTGACCATCCTGGAAGAGTGGAGATACCTCGGTATCATGTTCACCCCAAAGGGAAGGTCTTCTGTTGCTTCTATCCTAGAAGCTGGGATCGCTTCTCTGAGGAAAGCTCCTCTCAAGCCCCAGAAAAGACTGTTTCTCCTTTCCCAGTATCTCCTACCTTGCGTTTACCACAAGTTGGTGCTTGGTAGGACATATATCTCGGTACTGTCCCAAATGGACAGGGCTATCCATTCAGCCATGAGATCATGGCTCCGACTGCTGCCTGACACCCCCTACTGCATATTTCCATGTGAAGGTGAAGGATGGCAGGGTTGGGGTTCCATCACTTAGATGGCTGATCCCACACCTGCGGCTGTCCAGAATCGTGAAGTTAGAACTATTTTCTTCCCCTATCTGCAGAGAGGCTTTCTATAGCCCATTAATACAAGAAGACTAGGCAGGCTAAAGGCTGGTCCCATTATCAAGGTACCTTAATTGAGTCAGCACCTGCAGAACACAAGAGATGGGCATCTTTGCTGCACTGTTCTGTAGATGGTGCTCATTTAAAAGAGTCATATCTGGTGCCTTCCCAGCATGACTGAGTAAGGGATGGCACCAGACTCCTCCCTGGGTTCGAGTATGTTGACGTTATCAAAATGAAGTTCAAAGCCCTGCCCACTCGAGCCCGCACAGCTCGATGGGGGAAGTGACGACTCAAATTGTAGGACTGGCTGCCACTACAGTGAGACTGTCTCATACAGCCTAGTGTTGTTTCCGCACCCATGGGGTCCACGTGCGGAGGCACGACACCGTGGTCTCCATTCTGAACAACTGCTTTAAGAACAAAGGTTGGGAGACCATGGTTGAACCACATTATAGAACCTCTGTGGGTTTGCATAAGCCAGAAATAGGTGGTGGGATCAGGGCATCCACTAGCCTATAGCCATAATAATAAGGTAAGCTATTATAAGAATAACCAAGATCTAGTTAGTAAGATAAGGGAGGAGCATCAGGCAACTCCGAGTTTAACCAGTGCCACCATCTCTTTACATAGCGTATGGAGTGTAGATAGCTATAAGGAGTTAAAAAACAGATTGGGTTTACACAGAAGGATGTAAGAGTTCTTTCCTTGAGGGCCTCATCTCAACATTCTGGTGGCATAGTAGTGCCACCAGAGAATGACTACAATGATAACTAGAACAGGCATAGGATAAAACACTTGTAAATGCTTAGGTGCCTATATCAAGTCTGGATGAGATCTCTGGATGTGATGTAAGGGTAGTACTGCCCATAACCAGTACAAAGATTAATAAAATAAAATAAAAAAAATAACAAGTTGTGTAGCACAAGGATCAGTGCTTGGCCCACTGCCATTCGATCTGTAGATTAATGATATTGGGAAGGATTTGACAAGTGACATACAGTTAATTGCTGATGATGCAAAGATAAGTAGGGTAATCAGGAATGTTGCTGATATGCAGTACTTGCAGAATGATTTGAATAGGCTGGAATTGGGTAAATAGATGTCAGTAAATGTAAAGTCATGCACTTTGGCATGATTACATATCCAATGTCGTATTATATTGGTGTGATTATGCTTGAAGAAACTGATGAGAGTAGGGATCTTGGAGTGTTACTAGATAGGAAGTTGAAGTTCAGGGACCATATAGCAAAGATTGCAAATACAGCTCAAAAGATAATTGCAGTGCTGGAACAAACATTCACATGTAAAGATAAGGATGTCATTTTGCCTCTTTACAAGGCCTTGATAAGACCTCACTTGGACTATTGTGCACAGGTCTGGTTTCCTGGATTCCATTGTGATTCTGATCCTATGGAGAGAGTGCAAAGGAGAGTGTGAAAAATGATATCATGTGGAATACTGATTATGAAGACAGAATGAGAATTTGTAGACTGCAGACACTAGCAAACAGGAGAAATGGGGTGATATGATTGAGACTTACAAACTTCTGAAACGGTCATACAGGATTTCAGTTGATGGAATTTTTCAGTTTATGGAGGGAAGGGAAAGGACAAGAGGACATCCTTGGAAGCCGAGAATGAATGCTGCCAAGAAAGGGGTGAGGGCTAGATTTTTCTCTCAGAGGGTGCATGATTGAAATGGATTGCCATTGGATGTTGTGAATGCAAGCAGTGTGAATGAATTCGAGAATAAGTATGATAGCTAGTGTGTGTAGTATGTGACCTCCCTCGATGAGCCTCTGACTCCCTGGAGGTCTCTCTTAATAATAATAATAATAATAATAATAATAATAATAATAATAATAATTCTCTTTTAAGCAGTTTTGAAAATAAATTATAATCTGAAATATCTGCAGATTGTATAGGTTGGTAATCCCTCCCTAACAAAAAAAAAAAGAAAATAGTTTAATGCCTATGTAACAACATTTGCACTTTTTCCCTTCACATCATTCTTTCTTTTGAAGATAATTGAATCAGATAAATGTACAATTTTTCAATAACTTAACTGAATCCATAATTAGCATAAATTAAGAAATTATATAAATTTAAGGGTGATTAAATGGAATGAATTTTGATAAAAATACTGTATCAGAATGCAAAATAAATATTAGCATTACTGTTAAGGATGCCTACTAATCAATGAAATTGATGAAAATGAAACACGAAATTGCTAATGTAAGCTGCACTGTTATTGCTTGGATTGTTAGCGTGAGTTCTGAAAACTTTTCTTACTTTCTGAATAGAGTGAGAGTAATCTAGATTTTAGCAATTGCTGTTAGGGTGGAATATTTCCTAGTGTTTCTAAAATTACGGACTTTTTTTAAGGGGAAAATAAATTAAGATTCAAAACTAATTTTTTTTTTTTTTGTGACATAGCTATAAACAATTTTTATATTATTATTATTATTAAGTGACACCTCTAAGGAGTCCAAAGATCATCGATGGATGGCACCTACTCTAAGCTATCTGCCTCCACCACTTCATCCATCAACTATAGCAAACTCGCTACTACCCTCATCTACACCAGTGTTTCTCAAAGTGTGGTATGCATACCCCTGGGGGTATGCAAAAGGTCTTCAGGGGTACTGGAAATTTTTGGCTAGGCATCATTAACACATGGAATCATTATTAAGAAAAAAATAATTATTTTAAACATATATATTTCTCAATAAATTATATATTATGTGTGAATTCTCCTACTAAATTGCAAGTTACTACTGCCACAAAGTTGCCGTGCTGGTGATAGTAACTTGCTCCCTGCGGTAAACAACACGCCCTCCCCAGTAGCTTCACTACAATGAAGACGCAAGAAAAACAAGTAGTTTTATTGTATCACTGAATGAGACATTTGCAGTCTGTGTAATATATTTCTCAACAAATAGTGCAATTAGAGACAACTGGGATAAAAATGGCACTAACTAATGAATCACACCTACCCTCCAACAGAAACTGCTGTATAGACTCAAGAAAAACCATATGTTGCTGGTGCAACATATGGGTTTGCTTGACACCACCCTTGTCGTGAACATGTTCAAACTAAGAAATATATAGTGAATGTGTTTCAGATATTATGGAATTTGGTTGAAAAGAATTAGCATTTCAACTCAACTGTTGGCTTGCCTTTGTCTTTGGTTCATACGATCTTTTGTTAGCACCGGACCAATCATATGCACTTCTTCATAGCAGCTCCGTCTCTACTGGCTTACCATTGCTGTCTGTTTGAAACTCATCTTTTACTTTTCATTAGCCATTTGTGAAGGATTGTTCATTACGTATCTCCAGTCTTGTAAATTACTGGTAATTTTTGCTTGAAATAATAAGAAAAATGAAGCCATTTGGGTAGATGACTTGACGATGCACACAAGGAAACTGTTCTCGATGCTAAAAGTAGCAATAGTGAATAGGAGCTTCTTGGTAAGTCACACCATTTTCAGTTTTTATTTTTCTGAAAACTTTAGTTTCCAAAAATTTTCGCATATATCTCACACAAAGTGTGAGTTATATTCAAGTAAATACGGTAAGTTTTTTAGCTTTCAAATTCTTAAGTATGGATCATTGGTTAAAGACTGGATTTATAAAATGCACAAAAGAGAGCAATATAGCAAATACAAGTAGTTGTAAGCAACAAGAAAACGTTGATATTGTATCTGGATCAAATGAAACTGATAAGGGTGTGTTGTCTGACATCTTCAGAGAACCAACTAGGAAGAAGATGAAAAATCTTCATAAATATGATATGAATTATTTGAAATGTGGATCTTTATGGATGGGAAATGATGAGAAACCTATTCCAAATTTTGTTCTATTAAAAATGAATCATATTTTTTGTTTACATGAACATATAAATTCAAATAAAATAGACATTTGCAATGAAATGTACTTTATTTATTTATTATTATTTTGATAAGGCGATACTTGGTAATAATGAAAATTTAACACATTCACTGCCATGCTACTTCGGCATAGTTTATTCCCATATGCCAAGCAATTTCACTTCTTCAAGGTCAGTACGGGTAATCTCGTTGCCGGCGGTAATCGACATACGAGTATACTCATAGATGGCTTGTGAGGAGCATATACCATCTACGAGTATACACAGTTTTGCTGCTAGCTCCACACGCTAAGCACTGTCACTTCTTCAAGGTCAGTACAGGTAATCTCATTGCTGGCGGTAAGTGTCATACGAGCATACGCGTAGATGGCTTGTGGGGCTCACATACCAACTACGAGTATACTTGTAGTTGGCAGCGAATGTGTTAAGCAGGGGTATGTGGAAAACTGAAGTTTGAGAAACACTGATCTACACCAACGCCATCTACTACTCACCACCACTAGTATTTTTTTGTCTGTAATTTTGCATGTGTACTCAATATTGATTTGTCTGTAATTTTGCATGTGTACTCAAGGCTGATTAGTCTGTATGCAAGACAAAAAACCCAAGTTTCAGGGAGAAAGAACCCTGCTACTTCTGTATGAGATTGGCTAACTCACCTTCAATTGAAAAAAAAACCCATATAAAGATTCATCTCATCATGACGAGAATTGAGCTTAAGCCTTTTCCACTCAAAGGATGCAACATACCGTTGTTCTTTCAATTGTGCTACGGAGGCTCTTATATAGTGAAAATAAAAAATGAAATTATTTGTGAAATTTAGATAATTTCAGAATGAAAAAAAAAAAAAAAAGTGAACAACTCATGAAAAAAGAAAGTAGTGTCTAAAATAGCCAGTTTGCAAAGAAGTCTGATTTTAGAAATATGTGCTTCAACGGACAGCAATATTATCATCTTATTATTTTTGTCAAAATGGTAAAATGAAGTCACGAATTTCGAATACTCTCTTATGAAACTCTCCAAGAGCACGAAATTAGCAAACTGGTTATAATTCAGTTCCTCGGGTGGCAAAGGGGGGGGGGGAATGAATCAGTCTGTACAGGATATATTTTATAAATTTTCACCACATCCTATGTATAGCTGGTTATGCACTGGATGTTATGGAAAGGAGCATCCTACAAATAGTATAAAAAAATCACCTGTAGCAATTTTAAGCTAAAGATAAAAGCAACTGAGATTCTACTGAAATGCTCTTGAATAAAAATTTTTGATATAAAAAAAAAGACATGTAGAGTACTCTTTATGTATTTTCTTAAGAATTTCCTTTACTAAATATATAAGTGGGGAGAATGTTTCTTAAGACAGCTGCAAAATGAATGAATGAAAAGGAAGAAAAATTTGTTCTGCTAATTTGTAGAAGTAGGGAGATTCTTGTTCCGTTGTATAAGGCTTTGATTAAGCCACACATGGACTATTGTGCCCAGATTTGGTCACCAGGTTTTCAGAAGGATGAAGAGATGTTGGAAAGGGTCCAAAGGCAACTGACTAAGGTAGTTTCTGACCTCTGGAATGTTGAGTATGAGGAAAGATTGAGAAGATGTAATTTGCAGAGTCTGGTGGACTCTGCAAATTAGATTGTGAATGATTGGAATGCCTTGCCTGAGAGGGTGGTGTCTGCAAGGAGTTTGAGTGTGTTTAAGGCTCGGTATGATGAGATGTATGTGTGTGTGATAAAAAGGACCTCCCAGATGAGTCTTTGACTCCATGAGGTGTTGGGGTAATAATAATTTGTTCTGCTAGTTTGGAGATGAACTGTGAAAGAGAGTAGAATAACTTCTGGTGTTGTTTTAAGAGATTCAGAGGAAAATAAGAGAATTGTTAATGAAAGTATTTTGAGGAACAGTGATTGTGTTAATATTCTAGAAAATGCAAGCAACAGAAAAAGAATGTTGTGTGTGAAGCAAGTGCAGTGAATTGGTGAAAGATAGGTCATCACTCATGCTAACTGCTGTCTCTCTTTTCTGTAATGATTAAATATTTTGTGGAAGCTCTTAGAGGAACTCTCCCAAATATAAGAACAGTATTCGATAACCAGAAGGATTTACAATTGACACAAATTTAATAGCTGATCAAAAGCGGTAACACATTTATCAAAAACGAAAACATTAATTTTTGGATACAGAAGGGATGATATGTATAACAGGTATATACCAATTTTGACTAGAGGTTAGTGTAATGCCAAGAACTCTGATCTTTGCTCATTGATTCGAATATTATCAAAGGAAAGACTGTAAGCAAATGGCTAATTTTTGCGAAAAATACAAGATTAACTTTTAAAGTTACTGAAATTAACAAGGTTGTTCTGATAACCTTGTTAATTTCATGGAAGAAAAATATCAGAATTTAGAGTTGTAAAATGATATTATAGAAGGTTGTTTAGTGCAAAGTTTTTCAAATGAGAAAGAAGAGTGAAATGTACTCTCATTAGTTGCAAAATCGGAGGATAAAGATGCAATGCATCCAGACAGAATGCTAGCAACACATTTGTAGGACATATAACACATCACACAATTGGAGATAGCTTGATCAGACTTAATCAAATAATTGATGGATATCAAGAGCAACCACTTTAGATTTTCCAAACTTTTCCACAGCATTTGTATAAAGGCAGGTGACATAAGTAACAAGATTTTGGAAGTTAATTTTGCACTTAGCTAGACTATAATAAATTTAGTTTAATCCTTTATCCAAGTAAGCAAAAAAAGTTTGCACCTGAAAATATCTTCAGGACTGAGGTAAGGTGGTATATCCCTTGGCAACTCGTAGCAAAGGTGGACCGAGCTCTCATCACTCCTTGTCTCAGTATCTCCCATAATGCAAAGCACATCTCCTTGCAGAAATGTATATTGCCATGCATTAAGGGAAGGGCCACTATCCAGTTTCGACCTTTATTGAGGTCTCGTCAGTGGGAGGCAGACCCATAGTGGTGATACTAAGGATGCAGGACGTATATGGCGCAGAGGGTGAAGCTTGATGCTTTTCATATTCCCTGTTGTCTGTTTCGGGAGCAGTGATGGGAGAGATTTGTGAGCTATTTTAGCTCGCCCTGAGTGGGCAGAAGTGGTTATTCGTCGTTGGGTGTTAGGATGGCTTTCGGTCTTTTATGTTTCCAGTAGTCATTACCGTCATAGTTTCCAGCTTGTTGTATCAGTTGGTTTGGATGGGTAGATGTCTTCATAAAGAATTTTTCTGATAGGGAGCATAGTAGTGGAGAGATGTAGGGGATATTTATGTCCCGGTGGATCTGGGCATTCCTGATGAACCACGGGGCATCCAGAATCATTCGCAGGCATTTGTTCTGTAGTCTTTGTAGCTTGAGGATGTTTGTCTTGGAGGTATGGCTCCAGGCTGGGGAGGCGTATATGACTGTGGGACGGATCACTGTCTTGTACAGTAGTATTTTATTTGTTGAGCTTAGTTTGCTGTGTCTGTTGATATCATGGGGTATAGCTGGGCGATAACTTTTGAAGCTTTGGTGCATATGCTCTTGATGTGGCTGTTGAAGCATAATCGCTTATTGAGGTGATACTAAAGCAAAACCAAAGGAGAGGTCATATTTACCTATACGAGTTGCCAACCGGTGTACCACCTTATTATTAAATTACTCTGGATTTAGAGAAAGATGTTGGAAGTTTACTTTGCACTTGGTTAGACTATAATAAATTTAGTCTAATCTTTTTATCCAAGTGTAAGTAAACAAAGTTTGAAGCTGAAAATATCTTCAGGACTGAGGTAAAATAACCTTCCAACATCTTTCTCTAAATCCAGAGTAATTTAACAATAAAGTGGTACACTGGTTGGGAACTCGTATAGGTAAATATGACCTCCCCATTGCTTTTGCCTTAGTATCACCACTCTGGGTTTGCCTCCCACTGACGAGACTTCAATAAAGGTCGAAACCGGTCTGGGTAGTAGCTCCTCCCTTAATGCATGGCAGTATACATTTCCACAAGGAGATGTGCTTTGTATTATGGGAGATACTGAGACAAGGATGATGAGAGGTTGGTCCACCTTTGCTACGAGTTGCCAAGGGATGTACTACCTTACCTCAGTCCTGAAGATATTTTCAGGTGCAAACTTTGTTTGCTTACACTTGGATAAAGGATTAAACTCAATTTATTATAACAAGATTTTCTTTATCAACTGTGGCAGAATCCATATTGGTAATCATTCATTAGTCAAGAATTTTCTAAGCTGTACATTTGAGCTAAGATATCACATAAAGAAAATCAAATAATCATGTAAAGAAAATAGACGAAATCAATTATAAACATAAGGAGATTCAATTATGAAACATGCAATGGATGACTGTGTTTAACAAAATTTACTAAATGTAACAGTAAAGTGGAAAAGAAAAGAAAAATCAATTTCCCATTCATTTGACATCTCCAATCCAGGAGCTTGACTACCATCATATGACTCATGGTTGATTTCATAACATATTTATGAAGATTTTTCATCTTCTTCCTAGTTGGTTCTCTAAAGTTGTCAGACGACACACCCTTATCAATTTAATTTGATCCAGATACAATATCAATGTTTTCTTGTTGCTTACAACTGCTTGTTGTTTATTTCTTAACGGTATATATTAGAACACAGAAAAATAGGTTAATAATTAATTTATTAACTTATTGCTGATATAACCAGCATCTTCAGAGCACAAAACACAGTTTGTCACAATATGCAAGACTATAACAACATGGTGTAATCAACGGACTAGCTAAACAAAATTGTAGCAGCAACACAAAGACTAGAGTCCTGATTTTGGCACCCTCTATCTGAAAAAAAAAAAAAAAAAAAAAAAATTGCAGCTATCACATAAGACTAGAGTCCTAAACAGAGAAAAAAAAACAGTACTAGTTTTTTCTTAAGATGACTGTCTCCCAGATTTTAGGCAAATTTATATAGCCATATTTGTTGAGATTTGGAGTGTGTTTCAGGGCTTCTGATGCCTCTAAGAACGATCTCTCTGACTTGTAAGAGCTTCTGTGTTCTTCCAGTTGATCCTGTGTATCTAGAGCATGGTCTGCTAGGCCTGACTTGCCATAGTGATAATGACGGACATATCTTTTGTGTTCGCTGATGCGGATATTCACAGTTCTTCCTGTTTGACTGTAGTGGGCTTGCTTACATGAGCAGGGTACCTCGTAGACTCCTGGATGTGATGGGGGGGGGGATGCTGTCCTTGGGTGAACAGATAAGGGTTGCTAATTTGTCACATGGTCTGAATGTGGTGCGTAGTTCATGTTTATTAAGAATTCTTGCAATATTTTCGGATGTGCCTTTAATGTATGGGATGGTGACTGTTTTGTTGTAGCTCTTTGTGGTGGATATTGGGAGAGGTTTCTTAGGGATGTTTAGTATTTTGTTTATCTTATGGGGATTATAGCCATTGGCTATAATCATTCAGCAAGAGCATTGTCATTGGAACAGATTGCTCTCGCTCTGTGGGTTAGCGTTTTTAAAATGCCATATTGTTGAGAAGAGTGATGGTGTGATTGTTTGTGTAAGTATCTTCCTGTATGTGTGAGTTTTCTAAAAACTGAAAATGATAAGGAACCATCTGGAAGATGTGTGATAAGTGTATCCAGGAAGGGCAGACAGTTATTAGCTTCCAGTTCCATTGTAAAGTGGATTTTTGGATGTTGACTATTTAAATGCATTAAGAATGTTTCCAATGTCTCTATTTTTTGAGTTAGTCTTTATTTGAGTTGTAAGTCAGCAGTTAGAATTGAAGGAAGTACAGGAAGATGGTTTAATGTTAAATCTGGTGTGAGACAAGGATGTACATTATCCCCTCTGTTATTCATTATCTATATGGATCACATTATGAAGGAAAGTGGTATTAAACAAGATATCAAAATTGGAATGTTAATGTCAGCTCTTTTCTTTATGTGGATGATGTTATACTTCTAAATAAATCTGCTAAAAGTCTGCAAGATTCTCTGACTAAATTGAATAGCTGTTGTAATAGATATGGTAGGAAGGTCAGCAATAAAAAGACAAAGACAATGAAAATAGGCAGAATCATTGAAAATGTCAACTGTGTTGTGAATGGAGAACCTGTAGAACAAGTAAAACATTTCAGCTACTTAGGCACAATTTTTACTGAAGATGGTAAATTAAATATAGAAATAGACAACAGAATCAGCAAAGCTGATATGGCAGGAAGTCAATTGAATAAATTCATATCGAATAAGAGAGAAATTAGTCAGAACACTAAATTAGCTGTATACGAGACAGTGTTCAAACCAGTTTTAACTTATGGATATGAGAGATGGGTCAGATATAAAACACTTGACCAAAGACTAGAGACTGCAGATATGAGTCCTGAGAAAGATTATAGGTGTGAACAGATGGCATCAATGGCAATATCATATTAACACGTTCACTGCCACGCTACTCAGTCATAGTTTGTTCCCGCACGCCAAGCGCTTTCGCGTCTTCAAGGTCACTACAAGTAATCTCGTAGCCGGCTTATCAGATAGAATTTTGTTTCATATGCCAACTACGAGTAATCTCGTATTACTCCCATCTTCAAGGTCACTACGAGTAATCTCGTATCACTTCCATCTATATATTACATGTTCTGATGCCAGTGTTTATTGCGTCTAGTTCAGTTTTAGTTTCTAGTCTCTAAGAACCTTCAATATCGCCATGGCCAGTAAAAGAAAACTTACTGATATAGAAGTAGAAGCTTATGCTAATATGAGCGATGATAAATTTCATGAAATATTTGGTTCCAATTCCGAAGATGATCCTACAGACGACTCTAGCAGTGACTCCGATGAAGAAAAAACTTTTGAAGATGAAGTTAGCAACCAGCCAAACACATCAACATCAACTTATTCAAAAAATTCAGAAGAAGAGCCCCCATAATTTGATTTTGTTGAAACTGCAGGTTTTAAAATTGACACTGGAAATTTCGGTATCAAAAGGTTAGTTGAACTTTTCTTTTCTGAAGATTTTCTCACAATTTTAGTAGAACAAACCAATTTATATGCTTTACAAAATATTGAGGAAAGCCGAACGAAGCTCAAAAAAAGTCGAAGAATTTCTAACTGGAAAGCAACAGACATAACTGAAATGAAATTATTTCTTGGACTTTTACTTCATATGGGTCCTTGTAATTTACCGTCTGTTGAGCATTATTGGAGTACAAATCAACTTTACAATTTGCCATTTTGGCGCTCTAAAATGAGCCGAAATCGATTTCAAATTTTATTGCGTCATTTGCATTTCGCAGATAATTCACAAGCAGCTAATGATAAATTGCACAAATCAAGACCAGGCCTAGATCATTTTAATAGTGTAATGCGAAATTGCTACACACCAGACAGAAACTTATGTATTGATGAGTCAATGGTGTTGTGGCGCGGTAGACTGGCATTTCGGCAATACATAAAAAACAAAAAACATAAATATGGCGTGAAATTCTATGAACTGTGTGAATCAAATGGATTGGTGATAAAAATAAAAATTTATACAGGAGTGGGAAAATCTGAATCCTCTTTAGCGAAAATGGGTCACGCATATGATGTTGTATTCCACTTGATGGAAGAATATTTAGACAGAGGTTATGTATTGCATATGGGCAATTTTTATAATTCTGTAGCTCTAACAGAATCGCTTACCAACAGAAAAACGTATGTGTGTGGAACACTGAGAAATAATAGGAAAAACAATCCACCAGATGTTATTCAGAAGAAACTAAAGAAAGGGGAATTTGTCTGGCAAAGACGAGGACCTGTTGTAGTCAGCAAATGGAAGGATAAGAGGGAAGTCCTTTCCATTTCAAATATGCACAAATTTGAAATGGTTGAAGCGCAAAATCGGAATGATAAATTTCAGTTAAAAACGAATATCGTTAGGGATTATAATTTGGGTATGTCAGGCACCGATCTTTCTGATCAAATGCGTTCATACTATTCCACCTTACGAAAGACAATTAGATGGCCAAAGAAATTGGCAATACGCATTTTTGAGGTATATATATATTCAAAATGCGCATAAATTTTATAGCATATAAAAGAAAACTGCTACCAAAAGTATGTAATTTATACAGACTCATTGAGCTCTTTACATGCTATCTCTTCTCCAAATACAGTGCTGTACGAGGTGTTATACATGTTGTACAAAATGAAAACCCTTAATTTTGATGTTCGGTTGTGCTGGATTCCCAACCATTTTGGAATTAAGGGAAACGAGACTGCAGCTGCTAGATCAGCTCATGCTTTCTCCACATACTATTTGACAGTACCATAAACAGACTATAGACAGTTTATAAGATCAAAGCTAATTACTCAATGGCAGTCATCATGTAATAAATTTAGTTTAATTCTTTACCCAAGTGTAGGCAAACAAAGTTTGCGCCTGAAATAGTTCAGGCCTGAGGCAACTCGTAGGAAAGGTGGACCAAGCTCTCATCACTCCTTGTCTCAGTATCTCCCATAATGCAAAGCACATCTCCTTGCGGACATGTATAATGCTATGCATTAAGGGAAGGGCCCAGACCAGTTTCGACCTTTATTGAGGTCTCGTCAGTGGGAGGCAGACCCAGAAATGGTGATACTAAGGCAGAAGTGATGAAGAGGTCATATTTACCTATACGAGTTCCCAACCAGTGTACCACTTTATTGTTAAATTACTCTGGATTTAGAGAAAGATGTTGGAAGTTTATTTTCCACTTGGTTAGACTATAATAAATTTAGTCTAATCCTTTACCCAAGTGTAGGCAAACAAAGTTTGTGCCTGAAGTAGTTCAGGACTGAGGCAACTCATAGCAAAGGTGGACCAAGCTCTCATCACTCCTTGTCTCAGTATCTCCCATAATGCAAAGCACATCTCCTTGCAAACTTACAACCAGCAGTCATCATGGTAGGAAGCATTGACAAACAAATTATAAGACGTTAAGCCTGAAATTAAGCACTGGCATTCTAGTAAACACAGAAAGAGAAGTGAGGAAGTTGTTCTTGCTTGGCTCCACATAGGTTACAGTCATCTTATTCTTATTTAGTGAGGCAAGATGAACCTCCTGTGTGTGAAACATGCAATATGCATCTTACTATTTGTTATATTCTGGTGGAGTGCCAGCACATTATATGAGAGAGAAATGAAATTTTTACCTATCTAGCTAAGCCATGTGCACTCAGGAAGATGTTATCAGACTTGGATAGATTGCATGATGCTTTTATCCTTCTACAAAGAATTAATTTGTACAAATACATTGTATTGCAATTTTATTTATACAGTATTGTAAAAAAAAAGTACTGAATAACTACAAAGATATATGTTATGGAGTAAATGGGTGTTGAAGTTGAGTATTGTTTTTTTCTTTTTTTTTTTGTGCTATTCCATATGGATACCATATTGCTTAACTTACTTTTTGCATATACATGTTATTTACTCATTTCTCTTTGACTGTTTATTTACTGCAGTAATCCTTGCTATAATTTTATTTATATGTAGATACTGCATTGCTAAACTTAATTTTTGTGCATGCATATTGTTTACTAATTTGTCTTTGACTCTTTAAGGGCTGTTGTAACCTTTGACCTTGTGTACTGCTGTGACCTTTGCTGTAATTTTGTTTATATGTGGATATCTCATTGCTCAACTTAATTTTTGTGCATGTGCATGCCGTTTACTAATTTCTCATTGACTATTTATGTGTGGCTGTAACATTTGCTGTAATTTTATTTATATATAGATACTGCATTGCTTGGCTTGGTTTTTGTACATACATATTGTTAACTACAGTGTCTTTGACTATTTGTGTATTACCGTAACCTTTGCTGTTCTTGCACCAGTAAACCATAAATCAATAAACCAACCTTTCCACAATACTATTAAAAAAAAAAAGTATTATAAATATTATAGAATTTAACTCTTTTCTGGTTCTGTCATCTTAAAATTTGACCACCTCCCTTCACCATGTATCTTGATGTATCATTTAGCAGTATTTTTCTAGCTGAAGTACTTGCACAGTATTATTTAAAAAAAAAAAAGAAAGAAAGAAAGAAGACAAAAAAAAAGAAGACTTAGTTCTATCATCATACAGATGACAGAACTAAGAGAAATAATAAAAGGTGTCATGAAGTAAATACCTCAATGGCTTTAAGCTCCACTCAAAAAACAAGCAGCTTCATTTAGTTCAAATTATTATTATTATTATTATTATTATTATTAAGAGGGCGCTTTAGCAGCAAGCAAGTGCAAGCACGCTATTTCGATGCTCCCATATTTTAAATTGCAAAGCAGATCTTTTCTTGTGAATTAAAATTTAAAGTACATCAGTGAATTCCGTTCTACAAGACGAACATATTGATGTAAAAACTGTAAGTATCTGTTAAGTAATAAGTAAAATATAAGTATTCAAAGTTCGAAGTATACGTTGGTCAACTACACGAGGAGAGAACAAAGGAAGTCGCCATATTAGAAATTACAGCAAGATCGTCAAACAAGAAATATAAAGTGCTACAAATGCCAAGAAGACCTAACGGGGGAAGAAAACCACGTAACGTGTAGGAACTGCCAGAGAAACATGCATTTTCAATGTTCAGGAATGTCTGAGGCTACTTGGCAAAGAAAATCAAACAAGAATCGTGACGAGTGGAAGTGTCCCCGTTGCAGAGACAACAAAGGAATGTCGCCTTTGACCACAGGAGGAAAACAGCACATGCAGAAAATAACCGCAGGCAGTAAACTGCTATCAACAACAGAGGGAATTAAAAACAAAGAAAACAACAACGGAAACCCAGGTGAGCCAACTTTAAATGCATTACTTGAAAATAGATTACAAAACATAAAAGACTGTTTAATCGATTTTGTTGGAGAACTATTTAAAAAAAACATACCGCACAAATTACAGAAAAATTCAACCAATATGAGGAATTTATTAAATTTAATAATAACTAGGTAGAAGGTGTATTAAAAACCATTAGAGAAATTAAAAACTCGTTAAAGAGCTAACAGAAAGACAGTATAATTTATTTAAAGAGACAACGGAACTACGGCAAGAACTAAACTCTTTAAAGAAACAGTACGAACTCTGAAACCAACAGCAGCACAAAAATGATCTCCTCATAAATGGTCTCCCAGAAATAGCTACGGAACATCTAAGAGACACCGTAATACAACTAAGCCAAAAAATTGGCTCTCCCATTGAATCAAGAGACATGCAGTCAGTGCATCGGTTACCACAAAAAAGGAAAAGAGAAAATAATACCCGTCCTTCTCCCATCGTAGTGTGACTCACCAACAGCCCAACAAAAACTACACTCATAAAAGCTAGCAGGATTAAAAAACCAGTAGTCAAGGATCTGAAAGGAGACCACGACAATACCCCAATATACTTGTCCGAATACCTAATGCCATATTATCAGAAAATATTCTACCAAGCAAGGAAAGTAAAAACAAAAAACAATTACCAGTTTATATGGATAAGAGACAGCAAAATATTCCTTAGAAAGACACAAGACGCAAAACCAATCAAAATAAAATCCGTAGATGACTTCAACAGGCTGCCACATTGAAAGGAATATTGACAACTCGTAAAGAAGAAACAGCACACCAACCAACATGAATGCAGACCATCAAGCAGACGTAGTCACCCCGGAACATGATGATTGCCACATTCTGAAATCAATAACAGAATGGAAACAACTGACAATCCCCAAAAAAGGACTATCTATTCTCCACATCAACATCAGAAGCATTCAAAAATACTGGCTGACCCTGCAAGCTTATCTGAAGGAAGATATAGATGAAATAGACATTTTAATTCTGACTGAAGTATCTACGACAAACGAAGAGGCATCCACCTACCAAATGCCACACTTCCAACAACACAAACACTGCAGACAAACCAAACGAGGCGGTGGTATAATAATAATTTACCAAACATAAACTAGAAGTACCAGAAATAAACTATCAATTAGAATACGCAGAAAACATATGCATCGAAATTAAAAACATCAAACAAGAAAACTCCTTGATATTAAACGCAATATACAGACCACCCAACTTAAGCACCACAAAATTCCTAGAAGAACTAAACAAATGGCTTTCAGCCACGGAAGTAAGCACCTCAGAAACTTGATAATAATAGGAGACATTAATATAAACATTAGGAACATAAATAACAACACAGAACAATATCTAGACCTATTATCGGCATATAACATAACCCCATCCATACAGTCGTATACACGAGAAGAAATAGTTGGAAACACAACAACCTCATCCCGCATTGATCATATAAATATAAGGGCCCCTCCAAACAGCTACACAGCAGCCGTCATAGCATGCAAACTGGCAGACCATTATTTTACAGCATTACAGTTATACACTGAACCAGAACCCATAAAAATCACTGAGACTACAAAACAGTATTATAGCATTCTAAACGAAACAATAGTAAATGATGAAATCAGAAAAACAGACTGGATGCAGATAGCCTCTTTAGACTCTGCTGAAGCTGTATATAATAATCTTAAACTTGCATTTAACAAAATATATAACAAAGCATTAACAAAAATAAAAATACGCCCCCAAACGAAACAAAATCCATGGATAACAGACAACATACTAACAGACATACAAAGAAAAGATGCCCTATGGAAACAACTTAAGAAGTCGCCGAACAATATCAGTTTAAAAGCTGAATACAAAAGAAAACAGAATCTCCTAACAACACAGATTAGAATCGCAAAAAGAAACTATTACAGCAACAAATTAACAACAGCTCAGAATGACATAAAGGAAACCTGGTACCTGATTAATGAAATGCTGGACAATATACACAGAACCACTGCCTCAGAAACAATAAAATACAGCTTTGCCTGCGACCCCAAATCCCTCAAACAGTTGGCAAACAAATTTAATCAGCATTTCGTGAACTCTGTCCAGAAGCTACAAGAAACAACCTTTCCTCACACAAATGAACATTCTCCACTAGGTCCACGAGCAACCCAGTCGATGTGGTTCCCCACAGTAACAAAAGAAGAACTATCACTGGCAATTCAACAAATTAACCCTAACAAAGGACCGGGGATAGACGGAATCAGACCAAAAGACATCAAGAAACACTCAACCAACCTACTTCCAGTTATACAAAAACTGTTAAATAAAATTTTCGAAACAGGACACATACCTGAAACACTGCATTAATCACACCCATACACAAACAGGGAAAAAGAAACATTATAAGTAATTACAGACACATCGCCATGCTGTCTGTAATCAACCAAATCATGCAGCGCATTGTGCATCAAAAACTCTCCACATACATTGAAAAATTTCAAATCATACCTAAAACACAATATGGCTTTCAAAAAAATAAAGGAACGGCAACACTCCTAGAAGATTTCACAGATCTAATAAACGCTGCATTGGATAAAAACAGAATAACATTAGCGGTATTCATTGACCTAACAAAAGCATTTGACACACTAACACACAAAACCTTGTTAACAAAACTAACCCATATCGGAATTGGAGGTCGTCTACTCAAGTGGTTTAAAGCATACATGAAAAACAGAAAGCACACCACAAGTATAGGATCAGCATACAGCAAAGAGGTACATGTAACCTGTGGAATACCAAAAGGAGCTGTCCTATCTCCCATTCTATTTAACATATACACACACGACATAAGCCACCCCACCCCCCTAAAAAGTAAAATCTTCTAGTACGCAGACGACACGGCCATAGTATCCATTCACAACAATGCAAATATCGCTTACACAAATATGCAACACGACATCAATCAAATCACTAACTGGTTAACTGAAAACGGCATATATATAAACCATGAAAAAACAAAGCTAATGGTATTCAAAAACCCCCAAACCCTGCCCATAGAAACTAAATATCTCACTATCCAACATTCATCCTCCTCTACACAAAGCGCAGAACCTAAAATCACAACCATCACACAGGTGAAAACAACACGCTATCTCGGACTTCACTTCGATGCTGATCAAAGTTGGAATATCCATAAAAACTACCTACATACCAAGTTTAGGATAATAGCAAGCAAACTATACAGATTAAAAGACATTGCCCAAATCCACATAAAAATACTAATCTATAAAGCATTATGTGAAAACCTTTTAAGATATGCAATCACATCATACACATTCTGCACAGACTACAGACCTAACAGGCTACAATGGTTGCAAGATAAATTGGTAAAACTGATATTCTAGGAACAACCCACTCTTATGCAGGAAGCACGGACAAAACACAAAATCTTTAAGGTGAAACACTTATGCCACTACACAGTCATGTTAAAACATTACTACAGCCCAACATATAGAGTAACCAGAACAACATATCAAATAACAAGACCACAGACAACAAACTACACAACATATAAGTACAACAATCACTACGGCAAAGCCACTCAATACTTCTACGTACCTGACATGATAAACAAACTGCTGTTTAACAACAGAAACCTAGGAACATACAGAGAGCTGAAACAGGTGCAGTATAAATATTACAGCGAGAATGAAAATTAGAGCAATTCCTGTTTCCCTCCCCCCCCCCACACACACACGCACACACACACAAACCTATGACAAACACCCTCTCAAAAACCATCACTACTACAAGAACACAAACAAACACACCATGTCTAAATCCAACCCTATTTACACAAAAAAAGAAGGGGAAAAAAAAGTTAAACTGTAATAGCAGTTGAAGTCTTCCAAGCACGCACCAACAAACAGTAAAATCAATACCTGGCTTGTGACCAGTATAGGAACATAACCATGAAACCACCACCATCTATCATCTATTATCTTCCTCAGATAAGCTCTGCTAAGCTTCGAGGAAGAAAATTATTAACTTGCAAGTATCTGTTAATCACAATTGTAATGTGTTATAAATATTATATATATATAATTATTACAGCATCTATGTATGCAATTTTTCTGAGATATATAAAAAAAAAATAATAATAAAATAAATAAATAAATTATTATTGTTATTATTATTATTATTATGTATATTCTATATTCAAAAATTCTGTATAATCTTTATTGCAAATATTAGAAGAACATGTGTTATAAATACATAATATAAAGGCAAAAAAGTATTTTTAAAAATTTTTAATTGAAATCCAATGTAGAAAATGTAGCACTTTGTGTTGAATTCTCTAAAATTATAAATTGCAATGTCACTCAAGATGTTTATTGTAAGTGTAAATATTTTAGCAGATCAATAAAAAAAAAAAATTATTAGTCAGGCCTCCATGGAGTCAAAAGACTCATCGTCGGAAGTCCTTTCTAAGAAACACTTGTCTATCAAGACTCATCGAGGGACGTCCCTCCTAGGAAACACAAAGCCTATCATACCACTCCTTAAACTCATTGACTGTTCTCGCTCTCACCACTCCATCAGGCAATGCATTCCATGGTTCAACCACACACTCCATGCAAAAAAATCACTCCTCACCCTCTTTCTCACATGTTACTTTCGTAACTTCCAGGGATGGCCCCTTGTCATGCCTCCTTCCTGCTGTTCAACCAAGCAAAAGAACCCCCCAGTGTCAACCCTGTAACCACCTCTTAACAGTTTAAAAATCTCAATCATATCACCCCTCCTTCTATCCACCAAACTCTGCAGTCCACACTCCCTCAGCTGATCCTCATAACTAACATTGTACAGTCCCAATACCATCTTTGTTATCTGCCTTTGTACCCCCTTTCCACAGTTAATTTATCCCCTTCAAATCCTGAGAACCAGATCTGAGAACAATAGTCAAAGTGTGGTCTGATCAGTCTTATACAACGGAATGACAACCATTTTATCTCTGCAGGTCAGTGTCCTTCTCATTATTGCAGCAATCGTCTGTGTTACCTTCACTAATTTTGTAATATGTCCCCTAAATTTTAGGTTTCTATCAATTATCATCCCCAGATCTCTTGTCTCCCCTACTTCCTCCAGTATAACTCCTCCCATAGAGCATGCAGTGTCCCATCAATATTTCCCAAACCTCAAGACTTTACATTTTGCAGCATTAAACCGAAACCCCCATTCATTTGCCCATCTATCTAGCTTATTGTAGTAAATTATAGTATAGAAACACCTCATAATCAATGAAAAATAAAAATAAAAAAATCTGATCATCTGAAAAACAAAAGAATATATGCATGCAAGAATTCTCTTCTGCTATTATTTATGTTACTATTATGAATATTATTATTATCATATTAACTATGGCGACTAAAAGTTAATGACTCTGACATTATTTATAGCAAGCTTTATTCCACATTGGCATCGATACTTGGCAACACATTATTATTATTATTATCATTGTTATTATTATTATTATTAGAATCCAATTCATACAATCAAGAATATTTCCTATTCTTACTTGAAATATTTTGGCTAAACTGTGTAATTCAGAACTTCTGAAGTCCGTCACTAAGTCTCCTAGTAAGGTCTGTTTCAGAAGGTACCATGTCAATGCAGGTGTAACAAAGAACAGTTAGCTGGAAATATAACTAACTAAAGCCATATACCCATCATGCAACACAGTTAATTAATCATGCACAAAACATAACAGAAAAATCAATTAAATGATAAACACCAACAACCAGAAACATCAGTATCTTGTTTAACATGCTCATCTACATAACATGCATTACAGATGCTTTTACAATGTATTTCCTATTTTTAAGGGATATTTCTGATTAGCCTTTTTGAGGGACTAATACTTTATATATATATATATATATATATATATATATATATATATATATATATATATATATATATATATATATAAATGGATTCTGATATAAAAATCAAACATTATAGATCAGGTAGGGAGAACAGTAAAGTCAGTAAAAGTCTATGTGGCAGCAAATTTAATGTTTCCACTTTTTTTTTTGACCCTCATATAGTTGTAATGATTACCAATTTAAACAGGAAATGGAAATTAAACTTCTGAATAAATTATATTTTTGTTTAATCCTTTATTCAAGCGTAAGCAAACAAAGTCTGTATGAAGTAATTTCATGACAGGACTACTTGTATATAGAGGCTAATGACTTCACATCAATTGCCTTATTATGGAATACTAAGGCAATCAATGACCACATCAATTGCCTTATTATGGGATACTAAGGCAATTAATGACTTCACATCAATTACCTTAGTATCCCATAATACAAGGCACATATCCTCACAGGCATGTATAATGCTATGCATTATGGGAAGTGCCATTACCGAGACTGGTTTCAACTTTTATTGAGGTGAAAAAGTATAGGGGTGTTTGCCATAGGCCTAGAGTAATTAGAATACGGGTGCAAGAGAGCCTGATAGTATTAGGAGAAAGAAGAGACAGATAGATAATATAAGAGATAGAGAAAAAAAGCCTCAGCTCTTTTATATTATCATATAACCAAAGGCTATCAGTTTACCTTTTTACCTTTTTTCACCAGTTTCATGAGGATGAACAACAAAAAGACCAATTGAAACTGAAGTCCAAAGATGACTGATCCCATGTGGCTAGCCTTATCCGAGTTAACTGCCTTCAGCTGGCCTTTTCTGTGTGGGACTGTAGTCAAGTCATCCCTGCAATTAACCTTAAGATCACACTGAATTAAGAAGATGGAACTATTTAAAAAAACCTCTCATAATAAAAAGGGACAAAATTTTATCTTCCCCTGGTGAGTATTGCATAATGTAGGTGGTCTACACCACCTAGCCAAAAATTTTATATCTCCTAGAACTTTCTTTCTAAATACAAAAATTGTCTGACTAAACAATAAAATTTCCACAATACAATATTATTATTATTATTATTATTATTTTATTATTATTATTATTATTATTCAGGCATCCATGGAGTCAAAAGACTCATCATGGGAAGTCCTTCCTAAGAAACACAAAGTCTATCAAGACTCATCAAGGGGAGGTCCCCCCCTTAAGAAACACAAAGTCTATCATACCACGCCTTGAACTCATTGACCATTGTCGCTCTCACCACTCCATCAGGCAATGCATTCCATGGTTCAACCACTCTCCATCAAAGAAACTACTCCTCACCCTCTTGCTCACAGTTTCCATTCATAACTACCAGGGATGGCCTCTTGTCATCACTCCTTCCAGCTGTTCAACCAAGCAAAAGAATTCCCCAGTGTCAACCCTGTAACCACCTCGCAACAGTTTAAAAGTCTCAATCATATCACCTCTCTTTCTTCTATCTGCCAAACTCTGCAATCCACATTCCCTCAGTCGATCCTCATAACATTGATCGTACAGTCCTGAAACCAACTTTGTCATCCACCTTTGTACCCATTCCATAGTTAATTTATCCCCTTCAAATCCTGGGGGCCAAATCTGAGAACAATAGTCCAAGTGTTGTCTGATCAGGGTCATACAATGGAATGATAACTGTTTTATCTCTGCAGGTCAGTGTCATTCCCATTATTGCAGCAATCCTCTGTGTTACCTTTGCAATATGTCCCCTAAATTTCAGGTTTCTATCAATCATCAACTCCAGATCTCTGTCTCCCCTACTTCCTCCAGTATAACTCCTCCCATAGAGTATGTAGTGTCCCATCGATGTTTCCCAAACCTCAAGACCTTACATTTTGCAGCATTAAACCAACATCCCCCATTCATTTGCCCATCTATTTAGCATATTCAAATCTTCTTGCAGGGCTGCCGTATCTGCACTAGTACTAATAATCCTTCCCAGCTTCGCATCATCTGCAAGCAACTGAATATCCCCTTCCAATCCACTGACAATATCATTGATATAAAGGTTAAACAATATAGGTCCTAGTACTGAGCCCTGTGGGACCCCACTTGTAACCCTCTGCTTCCTTGAAACTGCCCCACCATACACAACTCTCTGATACCTATTGGACAGCCAATCCTGAATCCAGTTGACCAATCTGACATCCAGACCCATGTGCTGCAACTTAAATATCAGCTTATCATGTGGCACCCTGTCAAATGCCTTCACTAAGTCTAAGAAAATGGCAGTATATGCCTTTCCCTCATCTAATGCTCTTGTAACTTTATCATAAAAAAAGGCTAGCATATTGCTAAAACAAGAGCGCCCCTTCACAAATCATGTTGACTCTCACAGATAACATTACCCTCATCTACCCAATGCTGTATACTGTCCTTCACTACTTTCTCCAAGATCTTACTAACTACTGATGACACACAAACTGGTCTATAATTAGACACTTCCAGTCTGCTACTGCCCTTATGCAATGGCACTATCTTACCTTCCTTCTATTCCATGGGCACCTTTCCAGCAGCCAGACTTTCAATGAAAAGCCAGGTCAAAGGCACTGTCAGTTCCCTAGCACATTCTCTCAAAACTCGTGGTGAAATACCATCCAGTCCCACAGCTTTACTGACATCCAGAGTACTCAGTATTTGAAACACACTCTCCTCCTGTACCTCTAAACCTTGAACCTGCCATATCCCTCTAGCATTAAAACTGACTCCTCCAAGTTGAAATACTCCAATAAAGTGTTCATTGAACAATTCTATTATGTCCGCTGCATCAGTCACTCTATTCCCATTTTTATCCCACAATATCATTCTTCCACAGTCATTTCTCCTCCTATCTAAAAAATTCCATAGGATTTCTTTGAATCTTAGGGCTAATCTTCTCTCACATTCCAGTTTCATCTTCCTTACCATACTAGTCACTCTTCTGGCCTGTGTCTTATACTCTTCATGCATCTTCTCTTCTCCTGTCTCCTTATATCTCTTCCACGGCCTCTTTATTGCATGCAATTCCTGTTTAATATTGTTTGTCATCCACTTTACTCCAAATTCTGTCCTCTTGTTCACTCGTATTATACAACTTACCATTGCTGCTAACAAATATTCTTTCATAATTTCACACGCACTAATGATATCCCGGCTTTCCAATTCCTCCCTACATGAAACTTCCCCAATTTGACGTCTAAGATTATTATAATCACTTGCCTTATAATTCCACATACATTCCCATTTCTTTGATACTCCTGCATGTCTATCCATATGGTCACTCTCTCCAACTGGTGGGAGTGATGTCATCTAAGTTATTATCCACTCTTCTGATGCTATAACCAAATCCAAAACTCTTGAACCTTTTGTTCCCTCTATTACATGTTGCCTAAGACATTTGTCCCTCAATAATTCTAGAAATTCCATTCCCTTATTGCTACTTGCATCTTCCTCTCTCCAGTTCATACTACTGTAGTTAAAATCTCCCATAATAATCATTCTTCTTGCACTTGCCAAACTCAACTGTCTGAACATTTCCTGGTCCCACCCTCTGTACTCCTGGGTCTGTTGCAACATCCCACTAAATATCCTGTCTTGCCCACCTCTACCTCACACCATATGCTTTCAAAATCAAAATTTGGTTTTAATGCATTCCAAATTCTCCACTCTTAGAGGGCATAGGTCGTCATTTATCATAAGCAGTACTCCACCACCACACTTTCCCTTCCTATCCTGCCGAAAAATACTGTACCCGGTGACTTCTATTCCTGTTATTATATCCTCTTCTGTCAACTACGTCTCAGTGATCCCAATAATTTTTGGCCAGGCTGATGCTATCTGCACCACCAATTCCTCTCCCTTATTCCGGATACTCCTGGCATTAGTATATAGCATATAAATGCCGTTGTTTCTATACCCAGCATTATCCCCTCTAGACTCCACTGAGCTCAGTGTTACCTGATGTCATTCCCCTTCTCCCAAGTACGCATTCCCACAAGAGGCCACCCCTGCTACCGTCCTCCCTGGGACACACTGACTTTTTCAGAACTGCAATCTCTCCAGATGCCTACATCCTTCCTCATTCAAATGTAAGTGGTCTCTTGCAATAAAGTGGTCTCTGAACAAATGTTTCACATTTCAAACAGATTATAAAGCATTTGTATGTCATATTGCTGGTTTTCAAATCCATGTTTCTTTCTAACCTTCCATAAATGGTATCTTAATTCATTAATTATAAAAATCAAAATTCTCTTCCCAATGCTGACAGGTGGTGGTTACCGCAAAAAAAAAAAAGAACCTGTTCTGTTGTAAGTGATGGTATGCCAACACATTACATAATCTTTCCAAATATGCAGGGCAAGAGGGCACCTGTAGATTGAATGTTATACTGCTTCCAATTGGTAACAGATGTCACAAATTGGAACTGATGTAAAAGTATTTCCATTTGATGGTATTGACTGGAAGGTAACCAAATGCAAATTCTCTAAGCAAGATCCCTTCTGTTAGGGTATCCTTGGAACTTAAATAAGTTATGAAACAAAGTTCTGCTGCCAGTACCCAACTGTGGAAGTTTGTGGCAAAAGAAATCAAAGATTTCTTTATACCAAATTTTACTTTTTCTGATGGAAAGAATGTCAATGCCAAAGTATTGCAGCAGTCTTAGAGTTAAGCACAGAGTGTTGTAGTATGCAGGAACAATCTCAGCTTTCGGACCTTTATAATCATTTACTCCAAACAGGGTATTGAGATCTCATCAGTGTGAGCCAGAAACAGAAAGAGATACTAAGATTGAATAAATGCAGAAATCATATATTTCCCATATACAAGTAGTAAATAAATAAATTTCGTATGATAATATGGCGGCTGTGAGTCCCTTTTACGGAAGGTACAGCACCATCTTAGTCCCTCCAAATTTTATCTGGGCACACAACCAGCATAGTTGATGAATCAGACCTTTGGCTGGGTCAGTATTCCTGACTGTAATCAGTGTGTGTGTTCACAGGGCTGATTTGCCTGCTTGCGGGATGAAAAACCCCAGATAAACTGGCAGAAAAATACCTGATGTGCAAACGTTGTTTGCTTACACTTGAATAAACAAGAGTATAATTTCATGGCAAGTTTAAAATAAATTTTAACCAAGTGAAAAAATTTTCTGCAAGGTAAATCCGATGTTTGAACTACATGTAAACTTAAAAACCCACTTAACTTTCAATAATTGGTTTGGCTTCATGGAAAATGAGAAAAATGATGGCAGTATTTAAGACACATGGGAAGTAACAATTAATTGTAGTTGACATAACACAACCTACTTATTAGCTATGCAAGATGGAGGGTTATATTACTGGAAATCTCTAGGACATGCACATTTATGATGCCAAAGGAAATTAGGATAAATAGGGTTCAGTTCACCAAGTTCACTTTACAAAATAATAATTTTAAATAAAATAAAACAACCACAAAAAAAATAATAAAACTGTAAATATTATTTAATTTTGATAATGATGCATTTTATGGTAAATTTTTCTTATTTTTTTAAAAATTATTTTTATATTTTTTGTTTATAACAGGGCTGAACTGCTTCAAAAAAAATATGTGTACTGATGATGATGCATTCCATTAGATCAACTTAACTGCACCAATAGTAATCAAGTGGCCAGTCACTAGACATTTTCTAACAGATGTACTGCTTGCATATCATGCTTCTAGCAGCTCCCAGATGTTCCTAGTTGCAAAAACTGAAACCTTTGAAATGCAAAAATTAATCTGAGAAATAAAAAAAAGACTTCTTTTTAAATTTTATTTCAGTACTTTTTATGTTTTTTTTTTTTTTAAATGACAACCTTACCCATAAAAATCTCAGAATACACTCTATCAGATTTGTGAGCCAGATATTAAATAAGTTGAAAACTCACAGAAAGTCAGGACAAGCAGATTTTATGCAACATCAGATTTCAGTAAGTGAAATGTAGGCCACAGACCAAGTGATGAAACTGCTCTCATCCATTTATGATTCCTCCCCCTTTCACAAACACCATGACAACAATAAGAAATTTTCAAAAAAAAGCACAAAGAAGCATCAAATTATTAATTATATTTCCAATTCAGAGCAGATTTATTCCTCTTTAGTTTTCTGGATTGGTTCTGCCTCCTTGCTTAAAGATTGGTATTATTAAGCACTTTTACCAGTCTTATATTCTCCCATGGAGGTCAGATGTTAATAATAATAATATCTCCCCAGTCTCAACTGTCTCTTTCAAATCCTGACTCATTTCATTTTATACCGATCATCCCCATACATACATTCACTACTACTACTACTTCAAACATTTACTCTCTCTATGCTGTCACCCTATCCACCTCAGCTCCTTCCGTTTCCCTGTTCCTCTTCATCTCTCACACTACTACTATTTCCATTGCTGAGCACTTCAGTCTCTTCCATTCCACTCTCCTGACCTTTCACTTCACCTCTTTCTTCTGATCTCTTGCTTGCTTGCTTGCATAACACACTGCACTTCCATCTAGCAACAGTTTCTCCAGTTCATTTACTCCAAACAAGTGAAATCTGTCATTTCTGTGTAATTCAATTCTTCCCTCAAATACATGCCATACAGCCACAAATTGCACTCCCTTCTCCTCACACAGCTCTGCTAGCATACATTCGTGATTCCTGCTCACCACCTCAACTCATCATTGTCATACCTCAGCAATACTGACAACTTTTCCAACTATACTGTTGTCCTATACTCTCTTCAATAACCCTCCTGATATCTGCCCTTACATTCTCCTATGTCCAAGTCATTTGTTCACACAAACACCATTAATTCTTTGCTCTTCTCCTCCACATATCCAAAGCATGAATTATCTTGCTCATCCCTTCTGGAAAGCATACCTTATGGGATCTCTCTCACTCTCATTAACAAATCTTCTAAGAATGGAATCCCCACTCACTGCTGTTCTTGAGTCATTTGTTATCTCTTTTTTCTTTCATTCTATTATTTTGCACTCTTTCATTTGTTTTCACTAACATCTCCTTTCACATTACATATTCCTCATTGCATTTTTCATTTTGAACTCTTTCTTGAATTATGCCTTCCGACAATTTCACTCTTTGTCGCTTCCATGGTCTTCCTACCTCTCATTCTGTTGCATATTTCTTTCAATTCCTCATTCCTACTTCCTTTCATTTCCATATCACTTATTTTTTTCTCTTCATTCTCACATTCTTTCACTGTCTCAGTCTCACTAGCTTTTGTTATGCTTACATTTCTTTCATCTATGCTTTAGTTTTTTCAGTCAGATAAGGCAGAGTATCAGTGAATGCAAAATAACTTGTAGTCTACCAAAATATCACACTTTCTACAAATCTATAACTTCTCTCATCTCCTGTTCAGTTTCTCCACAAGACATCTTTCATATTTCGAACAATTAACAGCATTTGATCTTTGTGCTGCATGACTTGTAGTTGTGAGTTCTGCAATTGTGTTCTGTTCAAGGTAAGATTCAAAAATTCAATAAAATAAAAGTCAGTAACAAATCCAGAAAGCGAATAATTATGCACGTACCCTAAGATGTCAAAAAAAATTAATAATATTGTACTCAAATGCAAGCAATATCACCAGTTATTATACAAAATATCATTTATCTTTTCCAGAGATTTTTACCAACAAAAGTATGTAGTAGCCACCTTTATGCAGCTGTGGAGTTGAGATTCTTGTGGCTGAAGATCCATAAGGGAGTTGATTTGGTATAGTCTGAAGCAAGTGGATGCAGTGCTTTATTATTATTATTATTATTATCTCTATATCTCCAAGGAATCAAAGACTTATCGTGGGAGGTTCCCTACTTTCATATACAAAGCTCATCATGCCTTGCCATAAATATATTCACATTCTCTGCAACACCACATTTTCAGTCCATATGTTCCAATCATATATGAGGGTGCGTTATCCAGGAAAAGGAAAGTCACTAGTGGAGTGCCTCAGGGGTCTGTTTTAGGGCCATTACTATTTAACTTGTATATTAATGATATTGGTGAAGATTTGGATGGAGATATTCAGTTGTTTGCAGATGATGCAAAGTTGGGACGAACCATAAAGAGTAGTGAGGATGTTGTGGCCTTGCAAGAAGACTTGAATAAATTGAGTGATTGGGCATGGAAATGAGGATGTGAGTTCAATGTTGCAAAATGTAAGGTTTTAAAATTTAGAAAACAAAGATGGGATGCAGAATTTATGCTTGGTGAGAATATATTGTTGAATATATTGTTGGTTAGAGAAATAAGAGATCTGGGAATGATAGTGGATAAGGACCTAAAATTTAGGGGATACACTGCCAAAATTGGGAAGACAACACAAAGGCTTCTGGGAAGGATGCAGAGGACAGTGACATGTAGAAGCACGGAGATTCTTGTTTCGTTATTTAAGGCTTTGATTGCCACACATGGATTATTATGCCCAGATTTGGTCACTGGGTTTTAAGAAGGATGAAGAGATGTTGGAAAGGGTCCAAAGGTGACTGACTAAGGTAGTTTCTGACCTCTGGAACGTTGAGTATGAGGATAGATTGAGAAGATGTAATTTGCAGAGTCTGGTGGAGAGGAGGAAGAGGGGAGATATGATAAAGACCTACAAGTTGGTAAGGGGTTGTTATAAGATCAATGGTGGAGAAGTTCTAGAGAGAATAGTAGGAGATCAGGGGAAAACCAGAGGTCATCCCTGGAAACTGTATAAAGAGGGGGTGAGTAGGGGAGCGAGAGGTAAGTTTTTTTTTGTGCAGAGTTGTGAATGATTGGAATGCCCTGCCTGAGAATGTGGTGTCTGCAAGGAGTTTGAGTGTGTTTATGACATGGTATGATGAGATGTATGTGTGATAAAAGGACCTCCCAGATGAGTCTTTGACTCCATGAGATCTTGGGGTAATAATAATAATAATAATAATATTACCACTCTCCAAGAAAATATGTGTTTCTCATTCCTCTTTGCTCACATCCTCCTTATACAATTTCCAGTGATGACTTCTTATCTTCCAAACCCACCATCATGAAAATCTCTTCAATGCTAATCTTATAACAATACTTTACCAACTTGTATTTCTCTATCATATCACCCCTTCTCCACTACACTACATAAATTGCATCTTCTCAACCTTTCTTCATACTTCATACTCCATACTATTCTTTATACTGAAGAGATTTCTTAGTCTAATATACCTATGTAGAAATTGAACAGATAGATTTATTGGAAATTTTTTGAGGATTCTGTTGAACATTTTTTGCTATATTCTTAAAATATGGGATGCTAGCAGCATCTTTACACATAGAGGTAGTGTGGCTCAATACTGACAACAAAATAGAGGTAGTGTGGCTCAATACTGACAACAAATAGATGAACAAAGTGCTTCACTTTTGATGATGCTTCCATTAGTTATTGTTGATAAAGCAACTCTTATTGGTTTATAGTACTGTGGCTTGAACAGAGTTGGAACACTTCAAAGGAATAAAATGTTCCAACACTTCTGAACAGGTAGTGGATGATTTTTAATTTTTGGGCTACATAGTAATGGGAATATTAATTTTACTGGCATGGATAAGCAGGTTTTCAGTACACTCTTGAGATCAGCCCTTTAAAAAAATGACTGAGGAACATAATGTTTATGTTTATCCATTTCTATTCTTAATTATAAATGTCTGTATTTGTTTGCTGAGACAGCTGAATTACATGGAGACCACAATATCAAATAAAAAAAAAAAGTTTGAGCCAGACTTGAGGCTTTTTGGTGACTAATCTACATACCAGCAACTGAATTAGAAGCTTTTCTTTTATGTATAGGAAAGCGACTGCCAATACCATTCCTCTTCAATTCCCTGCACATAGATCAGTGAGATATGGGTCAGGAACAGCCTTCAATAAATGCATCAGTGAACTGCAGCACACAGGAAGTTCTGTTTGTCCATACAAGCCTTCTCAGATGACAGTGATCTCATTCCCTACAGACAGTCTTAGGACCACAGTTATGCCTCTTATATAAGCAAAGGAGGTCATGTTTTCACTGATTAAACACTTGGGATATCTCACCTTTAAAGAAACCGCTTAGCTCTGCTGTTTTCAAAATTGTGGCTCCAGCCAGACAGGCACCCACATAGCCCTTTATGAAACTCCAAAAGATCCTTTGTTTTTCCCATTGTGATCAACACTATTGATGATTACTGACCAGCAGTACTCTTAAATAGTTGCATAGAATATGTGATGATATATTTGACAAAGTATTTTGCATATATGCTGTGTAAGTGACGTTGATGTATATCTGTATAAAGGTTTCTAATTCAGTGGACAGTATGTGTATATCTTTCTGCTCAAAAAAATCCATGTCAACATTAAGTAGGGTAAAGATGAAAACAGTGAGCACATGTCCTCCTTCTGAAGATAAAATTTATTCCTCAAAAACAAAGTTGTGTGAGTGAAGCACATGGTAGAACAGAACTGTGACATCACAACTGGAAAGGGAAAGGATTTTATTCTTAACAACAATGAAATAGTGTCATTGATAAGGACAGCAAAAAGAGTAGTGAAATCACTACTTTTCTTCCTCTTTCTTGAGGTCTACATCAAGAAAAACAGGGTAAAATGCCATCAATCATTCTGTGAGGATAGCCACTTTCTTTTCAATTACTGATCTACTAATTTATTGTTGACCATTGGGAGCTCATAATTTGACTAACTTTTCACAATGATCAGTTATTCAGCATAATTATAGATGGATTTCTGTAGCATTGTGGAAACATGATGTCAGGTTATATTCATAAAATTAGGAGAATAAATATACTGGGGAGGGATAGATGAGTCATGAAATTATGCCAAAACACTGCACAGAAAGAAGATGTTATGGAGGAGTTACACAGTAGAATGTATTTATTGACAGAAGGAGAAATATTAGGCACAAATTAGAAGTTGAGGGGTGTGTTGAGGATGGAGAAATTGACATATGAGAGGACATTCAGTCGCGATCAAGACAGAAAAACAAAATCATTGAGAATTCTAAAAGTTTGGAACCAAAAAAAAAAAAAAAAAAAGGGTGATTAAGGAGGGAAGATGAGCATTACTTCTTGGAAACAGCACACAGGCAATACTTGCTGAATACATGATGGATATATTCAATAAATATTTGATTAATATATTTCATGTTGAGTTTGGAGGGGGGGGTTGAAAGTAGTATTGAATAACATGAAGTTAGGAGAGACTGAATGTTTAGACCCAAAGTGTTTAGAATTTTCAAATAATGTTGTTGTTGTTGTTAATAACACTGTGGGGCTAGATGGGATATCACCACGTATACTGAGGAAATATGCAAAGGAGCTGAGAATGCCCATGACTGGATTGTTCAAGAAGAGTCTGTCAACAGAAACAGTACAAGAAAAGTGGAAGTATAGCCATTACATGAAGAAATGAAGTTAGAAGTGGCAAACTACAAGCCAGTGGGACAGTGAAGGAGTTATTAGATTTCTTAATTAGACTCTCTAATAACTTTATTTGTGGATGATACCAGAATCCATTCTTATATCCAAAGAAAATACAAAGAAAAGATAATTCAAGCTCTGCATGCATTTATCACAAGAATGCATTATAAAGCAAAATTATTAAAATGTATTATAATACTAAATAATGCAATCAAAAACAGTATCTATTATACTCACAATACTTGACATATATTTTTATATCAACATGCTGTTAAAATGATATTTATGAATATATCTATTATTGAATGAGAGCTTTAAAAAAAAAAGGGGGGGGATATATTAAAGAGAAAAACTTAGCTTTCTATGCTTTAAAAAGGATAAACAATTAAGCTATCCAAAATTAACATTATTTTGTTATATAAATCTTTAAAATGGCAAAAAAACAAAATATTTTAAAATAACTTGACTTGAATACAGTTTCATATTGTCACTTTTTATTAAAAGTCAAAAGATAAGGAAATCCAAAACATAGCAATGCCCTTATACAGCAAGTATTCATTTATTCAGTGCTAAAAACCTGGAAATTTTGTTGTTTTTTTTTCATCAAAATAGCACACTGACTCCATGAACACACATAACTGCAGACATAGGATAATAACTGTGAGATGGAGGAGATTAGAGACTCACCATCTTATCTTTCTAGTGCACAATAAACATTCCAGGTGGAGATCCATAGGAGTCAACCTCCTGGATGGAGATCACATGTGACAGGACAGAGCACCCTTAGGTAATGGCACAGTTTTTATAATGCAGCATAAAACAAATCATTATTGTTTGACAATACCTAGTTGGGAGGAAGAATGACACTTTCTCCTCAGAAGAAAAATCTCAGTTCAGATATTATTATTATTATTATGAGCACCAACTCTCTACAGAGTCAAAAGATTCATAATGGAAGGTATACACACCATCACACACACACACACTGAGCTTTAAACTCATTCACATTGTCTGCATTCACCATACTGTCAAGCAATACATTCCACTCACCAACCACTCTTCATGAAAAGAATTTGTTCCTCGCTCCCTTGCTCATGCTTTCCTTAAACAATTTCCAGGAATGATTCTCGTTCTACCCATTTTCTCATTCTATGAAATATTTCTACCACATTAACCTGGTAACAACTCCTTACCAACTTACCATATATGTCTCAATGATATCTCCTCTCTCCTTGCTCCTATTCACAAGGCTTTGCAAATTAAATTCCCTTGATCTGTCTTCACACTCCACATCTAAAGACCAGTTGCCATCTTAGTCAATCTTCTCTCGACTCTCTCTAATGTATCCTCATCATCATGAAAACCAGATAACTAAATTTGTGCATAATAACCCCATATCAGGCCTGATCAACGTCTTACACTATTTAACCATAGCCTCTTTATTTTTGGATGTTAAGATCCTCTGCATCACTGCCATAATCCAATATGATGACTCCATAATTTGTGCATTGTGACCCTTGAACTTCAGGTCCCTGTCCACCATTCTCTTACATTTCTTGTCTCTTCATCCTCCTTCAACATTTCTTCACCAAGTAAATACTTTCCATCCCATCCACTTGCCTTCCCACTCATACAATCTATATAAGTCCTCATAAAACCACAACACTCTTGACTGCTTGACTCCTCATCCTTCTCCACAATTTTGCATTATCTGCAAACAGTTGCATATCTCCAGTTAAACCTATCCCATTATCATTAATATAGAAGTTCAATAACAATGGTCCAAAACAGACTTCTGTTGCACACCACTCGTGATTTTTTCTCTTCTGGGATGAGAAAATCTAATCCTCATAACAACTTGCTGATACCTATTTGACAGCCAAGTGACCTATCAAACTCATTAATTGGATATCCAATCCCATCCATTCCAATACAGTTCAAAACTAGTTGCCTGATTTTTTTTATCAAAAGCCTTTTTGTTTAGGACATAGGGAACCTTTAACTTTTAAACCAAAGATGAGTTATTAAATCTCATATCTTTAACTAAAAACATGAATTTACTCAACTTTGTTTCTCTTAGTACCAGTATTTCACCTTAGTCACTAAGGCATATTTTAGTGTAAATATAACTGATACTTGTGCAACACATTAGAAATGTCATGTTTGTGATGAAACAAATGTAGTTGATTGTCTGACTAATTTCAAGAAACTGGATGCAGATATGAACATTAAAAACTATTATCACCCTGCAGTTTTTCAAGAATAAAAATCAAATGTTAACATACTAATTTCATTTAATGTGAACATATAGCATATAAAGACTTCCTTGAAATCTTCACTTATAGTTGATATCAATGGTCTCTCTGATTGTGAAACAAGAAAAATAAACAAGCACAGCAGCATTCCACTTGCCTGAATATTATTATTCCATAGAAGAAAAATACTGATAAAATTAACTGCCATTGATTTGCTATTTTAATCAGTGATATTCTATGTTAGAAGAAAATAAATCCAAATGTGAATGCCATGTCACATGTAGTAACTCAAAGATTTGTATGACTGTAGCATGTTATCTACAAGATCACTTTAAATGTCACTTTAACATGCCTTCAAAAACAAGCAAGCCATCATTATTGTTTTTCAGTATAATTATTTGCTAACCTGTTGGTCAGATCGATAGCATCTCTATTATTGAACCAACAGGTTTGAATCCCACTAAATTTCTCTAATGTTAGTGAAAGTCTTCAAGTGGGAGATGAGTTTCATTATTATTATTATTATTATTTGACACCTCCAGGGAGTCTAAAGACTCATCGAGGGAGAGTGTGCCAACAGCATCAAACGATTGGTCCCCTTCCAACTACTAACTGCACTCAAACTTGCTTAACTTTTTTGTGTGAGCCATTAGTAGCAGAGGCTCTACCAATCGACCAACCTCCAGTATGAGATTACAACCTCTGCCTATCGGATACCCGAAGGGACTTGAAAAAGTTCTTTACCAATTATCTAACTGCCTTAGATAATTATTCCTAAGAAGCTGCACAAATTCCATTTCCTTCTGCTCATATTATCTTTCTTCCTTCCAATCTATATCCCCATAATTAAAGTCACTCATAACAATTACCCTCCCTCTGCTTATTGAATTTATTTGCCGATACATATTGCCCACATCATCCTTTGCATTCCCTGGCCTATAGCAGCAGCCAACCAAATACTTTGTCATGTTAGCTTGTATCTCACACCAGATAGCCTCAAAAGCACTGTTTTCTATTTTACTGATTTTACTGTTGATACAATAATAATCATGATGCAAAGGATCACCAAGAGTATCATTAGTAATCTGAGTGGAATCTGAGAGCAATAAACTAATGCTTGACTATCTTCACATAACACTGATACTTGGAAATCAGGTGGAATATCAACTAATTCAACAGTGGTAAGACTGAGCTGGTTATTATGTGGATTTATCATAATACTTGAATGTATTTTATCTAAAGATACATTATCTGTTGTCATCATCTGTGATAATGGGGGTAATTCAATGTCAATTACAGTATTTTCTCTGGATCGATCCTTCCAACATTTCAGAACACAACATTGGAAAATGATTTCAGTCACACCAGGGTTTACATATGAATTAGGAAAGGATACTTGAGTTAATGGAGAGGTAGACAGAGAGAACTTTGATATTTCCTCTCTTGTGGCACTGCCCCCTCATTAATATCCTGGAGTACCTCTGTTGCAACCTAGTCTATGGGTCTTGTCTTCACCTCTTCCTTTATACATTTGATATTTGAGTTGCAACAAAATCTAAACATTTGATATTTGAGTTGCAAGGAAATCTAAAATAAAATTTTAACATACTAATTTCATTTAATGTGAACATATAGCATATAAAGACTTCCTTGAAATCTTCACTTATAGTTGATATCCTAGGCCTTCACTTATAGTTGATATCCTTTTCCTAGGCCTTCCCCTTTTCCATCTTCTTAATGGCAGCAACTCTTCCCCATGTTGTTTATGTTTTATTCTTGCAAGGACTGTGCACTAAGGCTATGATTCCATTCTTCCTGAAGATGAGAGCACTTGTCAACTGATTCAGCACTGGTAAGACTGAGCATTTTATGTACATTTATAATTTGATGTAAAGAACAAGCAACAGATGATATGGGAGGTTCTTCAAATGATACTAGGGCACTTGATTTGATAACTTGTGCTGAGTCATGTAGAATATAACTGGGTAGAGAAAGTGAGGCTGAGCATCAAATATCCCAACAGTAGTAGAAGTGGATGGCTGATATTGAGATGGATCATCAAAATACACTAGCACCTTTTCTGTTGCTGTCACCTGTTCCATCAATCTAGATGGCACTGATTGACACCCAGTCACACCCAATTGTGGTACTTCTACAGGCACCATCTTTGGTGCTGATAACCTTTGTTGATGCACTCCAATAGGAGGTGATGCCTGAAAACTTAATGACTGTTGAATTACTCCCTGTTGTGTGATATCTGAATCATTCCATCATTCACCTGTGATGTCTTCTAATCCTTTCACTTTCAGAGACTTAGCTGCTGGCCTTGTGCAATGTTCACTTTACCACTGTACATGAAGTCTACAACTGATTTCTGATCAGTGAATTTCATGTCATTGATGATAACACTGGAATATTTACAAGAATGATCAATAAGTAAACTCTGAAAGAAAGGACAGAACTACACATGGATAGCACCATTTTGTGAGCCTTTAAGCTCAATTCCTCACATGTTAATGTCACATCCACTAGGCCTTCATTTGAAAATAACCAACAGAAGGCAGCTAACATATGTGTATGATAACTGTTCCATTTAAAAAAACTTTTTTCATCTTTTAGATTATTATTAAATGCCAAACATTCATTTAAATATACGATGAGCAGCTATTCTCTTCTCAAATACAAATCATAAACTTTAGAATCATTCCAAATAGCATTTTAAGCTCATATATTTAAGTGAATATGAAATTCCAAAAAAGTTATGTATTCATATGGTGATTATTCCTTTTTAAACAGATTTGCTGAGCTTTTATCTTTATAATTAAATGGTATTTCTTTTTAAAGTCTGTAAAAATACAACTAACTTACATACAGAATGTCATGTCTTTACTGGCAATGAAATGCTAAATGTCAAGCACATGCAAATTTGGCCTAAGTCAGTACATGTACGCAACTCCAATCTATGAAAGAATCATATCAGATTACTGACTTTACTCACCTATTAATGACTTAGACGCTTCTAATCACAATCAATTTCTCAACAAATTAATAATATAAATATGAGAACCGAAAAATATATGGCATTGACTAATACACCATCTAAATTATTAAAATCTTTAAAAGGAGAACTAAAATATTATGCAACATGGATAAATAAATGCACTACTGTGATCTAACCTGAAATTTAGACAGCTGCTCTTTTTTTTCCTCTACTGTTGTCCTCAGTGTGAATTCTTTCACTGCATTTTCCATCTTTTCTAGCCAGTCAGCCAGCTGTGTATATTTCTCTTCATAGGCTGACCACTGTTGAATTCTATCATTCAAATGTCGTCTTGCCTCTTCTACTCCTGTAATGAGCTGCTGCTGACTGCTTTCTAAACTCATTATTTCTTTCTCAACCACATCACGATCTCGTGGTGGTATCAACTTGGTAAGCTTTCCAACACATTCAGATAGATCAGTTAATTTGGTATTGCCTTTAGGTAAAACAAGTTCCAGTTCCTATAAATAATCAAGAAAAGTTTTATTCTGAATTTTAAATATTATTCTCAAATAATTTTAACTTTTAAACATTTTTCTTCATTATAAATAAAAACAACTGAATACCATATCAAAATAGTCCTCTTGAGTAAATAATTCAGCTATTTTTCATTTAAAATTCTTGATGAAATAAATCAGAAATAAATGCACTCTAAAAATCAAATATAAAGTAAAGTATGAAAACAAAACGAACAAGTGCTTTTTTATTTTATTTTATTTTTATGTAAACAGAAATAATTAATATTTCTTATAGTGCAAATTCGCTATAAGAAATCCATTAAGAGGGATGAAAAACCATTAACACAGTAACCTTTCCCCAATAAAGGGTCTAGTAACTGTATTACTGCACGCATCGACAAGGGGAGATCCGAATATTTATCATGCTCGATTACAGTTTGCTTTCCCGTATAAGGTTTGAAATCCCAAAGATACCCACTTTCCGATTCGCAAAGCATAAAAAATTTTACTCCATACTTCGCTTTCTTTTTGGGAATATACTGCTTACATTTCAGTCTACCTTTGAATGGCATAAGGCTTTCATCGATACTCAAGTCTCTCTCAGGAATGTACAGTGATCTAAATTTCTGACGGATTTTCATCAGAAAATCATAAATTTTGTTGAGGACTGGGCAAGGATGTGTTGCCTGATCGTATTCCTCATTATTCTGAAAATGCAAATACTTCATGATGAGACTGAATTGTTTTTCAGTCATAACATCACGAAACATTGGCGTGTTCAGAATCCAGTCTGTAGACCAATACATTTCGAGAGCGGGCTTTTTCACGATACCTTGCACAATCAAGAGTGCTATAAATGTAAGGAGCATGTTGATATCTATTGGGCTCCAAAGTTTACTGCGAGAATGCGGACTGTACTCAACTTGCTGATGTTGTTGGCAAGCATAAAGGTTAGTCTGTTCCACTATGAAGGAAAGAATATCATCGTCTAAAAACAGACGGAAAGAGCTTAAAATATTACTGGAGTCAAAGTCTTCAGTAATTCCTGGCTTAGCTATGAAGGGAAACCATGGACAAGCTGGTATACGTTCAGTGGCGATCACCCATTTTCTGCACAAAGACATATCTAAAGTACAGGCAGAATCACTATCTTCAGAGCTAGAAAGATTTCTCTCTTCACCGGTAGAACAAGAGCTGCTCGAAAGGCGAAGGCTCCAACTTTTCTGCATCCCACGAAGTTTTCTTTTCTTACCATGAGTGTCACTGCTACTGCTGCTGCTTGCCATCTTGTAAATGAATTGTGTCTTGAATATACTTACTAATTATTCTTTTCTGCCCAGTAATTCCTTTCTGCCCAGCTCAAAGCTAATGGAGATTACTAACCCCCCACTGAGAAACAGAACAATAGAACATGCAGCACACTAAAGAGCCTCAAGCAATATCTGAATATTTTACAGGCAGAAATTTCTTGTTTGGTTTTTCACTTTATTCTGATATTGCATTTGTAGGATGACAGTGATTTTAAATATTAATTTCGCCTATATCCGAATATCACATAATTTCCTGATTTATAATAATCAGGAAATAATATGTATATTTTCTGATTTATAATTTGCTAATTTATAATAATCACCACATAGTTTCAGTATCGAAAAATTAAAGTTATGTGGAACAATTACTAGAGAAAAATAACGAATTAAATAAAAACTGTACCTATGTTTCATAACAGTTTTCAGGTGTGTGATAATAATGCAATGGGGGGGGTTAAACTATCAGAGGCGAAATAAAGTTCAATTCTACTGTAAAAATATGGAAATGAAATTTCACATTTGATATACATATTTTGAATGATAAAAATAAGCAAATGCATCACTTACTTTAAAAAATGGAGAATAAAATATTTGAATTATGCAGAAAATATAAATATTAATCATAACTGTTAATTTCATTTTGTAATGACCAATTATACAAGGAAACCAAGATTGTGAAAGTAAAAAGAACAGTAAATTACTATACAACATGAAGAAAAAATTTAGTAATTTGATTAAAGAATTTCATGTTATTCTCTATAAAGCAAAGTTGCTCCAGCATGTCCTAAAGGAAATCTGTGAAGATTATTCGATTTCAATGGTTTTGTATAAAAATAATATAAATGGGAATGTCGGCAGCCGGTTTTCTTTTATTTTTTTTAAAAGAATATTTCAAATAATTATCGTGAATTAATTTCTTCAAGAACAAAGAAAAATCTTTTGACTAGTAAGCGATTAGAAAAAAATTAGCGCAAAAAAAAAAAAAATAATTAAATTGGTTCTCCAAGGTAAGGCAATATTTAAGTGAAGAAATTATACAAGATCTTTATTTTGTCCAGATATTAAAATTGTATTGTACAATAAAAAGAGAAAACAAAAATATAAATAATTTCTCTATTTTATTCTATCCTATATAACTAAAATCCAGTTACCCAGCATGGAAAAAGGAAGTGAGTTTCTTGTTATAGGCAACTGCAGCTACGAACGCGAGATAATCCGATTAACTGTTCTCATCAGCGTGAGGGCTTATCACACTTTCTAATGGACATGACAGTCAAATTGCACTTCTTATCCAGGTTCTTTCAGTGGGCTGAATCATATCCATATTTAGCTGGACGTCTATAGACGTCCTGGCCGGTAGGAAGGTTAATAGTGAATAATGAACAATTTGGAGATATCAGCATTAAACTTGGAATGTTCCAAGGTGATTCCTTGTCACCATTGCTCTTCAACATTTCTTTGATACCTTTATCTATGATTCTGAACAAAACAAAACTTGGTTATGAAATTCCTAAATATAATATTAAAATTTCCCATCTGTTGTATATGGATGACTTGAAATTATATGGAAAATCGGCCCAGCAATTGATTCTTTATTGAACACAGTTCGTATTTTCATTTAGACATCAAAATGAACTTTGGTTTAGATAAATGCGCAATTTTATTTATTAAACGAGGAAAAATTAATGCCACTAGCATCTTTAATTTTGATCAAGAGAAATATATAAAAGCAATTTCAGCTGACAAACACTATAAATACCTAGGAATATTAGAAGCCAATGATATTCTCCACTCGAAAGTTAAACAACATGCAGCATCAGAATACATCAAAAGAGTTAGAAATATTCTCAAAACAAAACTAAATGGATTAAACACAATTACAGCAATGAATTCTTGGGCTATACCTGTGATCCAATACACAGCTGGCATAATAGATTAAACAAAAGATCTGGACAAACTGAATGGCAAAACTAGAAAACTAATGACTATGCATCATGCATTACATCCACGAAGTGATGTTGACCGGTTGTAACTACCGAGGAAAATAGGTGGACGGGGTCTGCTGCAAGTGAGACAGACTGTGGAAGAAGAAAAAATTGGTTTAAGAAATTACATCGACAATAGCTTTGAGCCAATGCTTCAAGCAATTACACAAGATCGCCTTCTAAAAGCAACAGGAAACAAATTCAATTACAAAAAGGAACAACAAAATTACCAATATGTGCGCTGGAAAAATAAACCCTTGCATGGCCAATTTCTTTGAGATACTGAGGACAAAACTGATGTGAACAAGACATGGCAATGGCTACAACACAGATACATTAAAAACGAAACAGAAGGATTTATTCTAGCAGCTCAAGAACAGGCATTACAAATTTATGCAATCAAAGCAAAAATTTTGAACATCAATAATAACAGCAAATGCAAATTACGTGATCAGAAAGATGAGACTGTAGAACATCTAATCAGTGCCTGCAGCAAAATAGCTCAAACTGACTATAAATACTGCCATGATCAAGTGGCCAAAATAGTTCTTTGGCATGTATGCAAAAAATATGGCTTCCCTACTTCTGATAACTGGTGGCAGCATAAAATTGAGACTGTATTGAAAAACAAAATAGCAAAAATTCTCTGGGACTTTAGAATACAAACTGATCAGCATTTGGAACACAATAGACCTGACATCACAATTATCAAACATCGACAAGTTTGGATTATTGATATCGCAGTACCCAGTGATAACAACATCAACAACAAAGAACTGGAAAAAATTACTAAATATCGAGATCTGGCAATCAAAGTTGGCCGACTGTGGCTTAAACACACCAAAATCATCCCAATAGTTGTCGGTGCACTTGGTGCAACCTCAAAGAAGCTATCCAACTATTTATAGCAATTAAACATCAATGAAGTGATCCCCATATGACCTACCAAAAACAGTATTACTTAGAACAGTCCATATTTTATGATGCTACCTGATGGACTATTTTTAGATTCTTGGGTAGAATCTGAATTGTTCTGTATCACCAGTCAAATTTTTGTTTATATGATATCTTGTTTTGACTGTGTATCAATTATGTGAATAAAATAATAATAATAATAAAGATGTCCATAAGTGATTTTCTCTTAAGTAGGATTTTAGTCCATTTCCAGAAAATTCTGTGTTTAGCAGAATTAAATAGCAGAGATAGTAAAGCTAGATTTTTTTTCATGCTAAAGATACTTGATAAAAGATTTATGTTCCTCATAATGGACAAAGGCAGATTTTCCTGATTGCGCTAAATAAAACAAACAACAACAACAACAACAAGGAATCTGGTAAGAAACCTGGAAAACAACATGGAGGAAGAATGTCTTTTTCAATTTGCTAATTTGTTTCTAATTTTGTTTATTTAATTATATATATATATATATTTAATAATTAGGAATTTATTGACCAATTGTTACCTTACTAAAATTGTTGTGATGATTTTTTTTAATTTTTCTGTTATTTGTATATTATGCTGCTCTATTTCTGCACTGAAGATGCCTTTGAAACAACACAGAAATTTTATCATTAAACATTAAATTATTCAATGAAAGTTTTGCATTTATTTTATTTTTAGTAACATCAAGATTAATTAATTCCTTTAATTTGTTAGTTTGTTGGAAATATAAATAGACACACATGAGCTATTTAATGATATGGATACCTTATACAATAATTATTTATTAACATAAATAATAAATAATAATAACATTGAAACTTTGTTAAAATTTGGTGCTAATAAATAATTTTTACTAAGTAAGATGTCTGTAGCTCCTAAAAATATCAAAATTACATTAACTATATAAGCCAGAACAGGGAGGCTCAGGGTGGACATGGGAACACAGCTGGAGAAACGTTGATCATCCAAGAAGATGTGAATATGTGTGTAGACAAAAAGGGAAGGGGATGACTTGGGATGTAGGGAAAACAGTTGGATTTGAAGAAGGTGCTGGGATAAGAGAGAGAAATGGCTTGAGGAAAGCATTGAGAAGTCACATCTAATAAGAAATATCAGTGAAACTTGTTATAGAGCCAGGAATAAGTTGTCATGTTTCTATACAAAAGCTAGAGGTATCAGAAACGAGGAAAATGAAATGCTTGAATTCAATGAGTTTGTTCAACCAAAAATTGCTGGAATAAGTGAGACGTGGTTGGATGATGAACATTCTGACAGGAATAAAGATGGAAGAGTATGATGTATTTGCTTTCTTTTATCCTTTCTATCTTGAAGATAGAAAGGATAAAAGAAAGCAACAGATATTTGAGGAAACGAATAACCTTGATGTCAAAAAGGCAAAAGGATTTGTTGATGACATATCACCACACATCTTAGTGGGATATTCCAGGAAATTGGCAGTAGCATCGGTATGCTTGTTTAATAAGAGTCTTACAACAGCACAGGTTGTAAGACTTATTGTTGTAAGACTCTTATTGTTGTTGTTGTTGCTGTTCCAAGGGAGTGGAAGGAGGGTACAATTGTTCCACGGCATAAAGGTGGTGATAAGGCTGTAGCTTCAAATTACAGGCCAATTTGTATCTAGAGTTGTTGTGAAGGTACTGGAAAGATTGGTGAGAAGTAGGATATAGAAATTGGTTGATAACAGCAGTATTCTCTGTGATTATCAGCATGTGTTTGTCAAAAGGGAAAGCATGTTTTACTAACTTATTAATGTACTGTAACAAGGTGACAAATACCTTAGACAGGGGAGATGTATATACAGTAGTGTACTTGGATTTTGCAAAAGGTTTTGATAGATTTCCACACAAGAAATACTTGTTAAATAAATTGAAACAGATAGTACTGGATAACAGACTTCTGAGTTGGATCAGTGACTGGCTGTCAGACAGGTATCAGAAAGTTATATATTGGGGTGCAGTATCCCGAAAGAGGAAGATAACTAGTGGTGTACCACAGGGGTCAGTTTTGGAACCACTGTAGTTCATTTTGTATGTTAATGATATTGGGATGGGTTTAACACGTGATATGATGCTATTTGGAGATGATGCAAAATTTGGGAGAGCAAAGCATAGTCAAGTGGATGTTATGGAACTGTCAGTTCAATGTTGCAAAGTGTAATATTTTGAGATTTGGGAAGAGATGATGAAATGAAAAGTATATGTTTGTTGGAGAAACTTTAAAAAAAGTAGAGGAGATGAGAGATCTAGGAGTGATGGTTGACAAGGACCTGTAATTCAGGGACCACATTGCACAAGTTGTGAAGACGTGATAATGGCAATCATGTGTAAACAGAGAGGTTATGATACCATTGTATAGGACTTCATCAGGCCTCATATGGATTAAAGTAAAGTAGGGGGGGAGAGATCTGTGAGTGATGGTGGAAAAGGACCTGAAATTCAGGGACCACATTGCACAAGTTGTGAAGAAGTGACATTGAATAATAGCAATGATGCAGAGTGCACAATAATCCATATGAGGTCTTCATGAATCCTTATATGGATTATTGTTCAAAGACTTGGATGCAGGGTTTTCATGATGATGAAGATATGTCGAAAAGGATCCAGATGAAATTCACAAAGTTGGTCAGTGGTCCTTGGAATGTGGGGTACAAGGACATATTGAGAGAATGTAAGCGTCATGAAGAGGAGGGGGGGATATAACTGAGACATAAAAGCTAGTCAGAGGGTGATATCAGGTTGACATGGAAAAGATTTTTCATAGAATCGGAGGGGGGGGATAGAACAAAGGGACATTGCTGGAAACTGTATAAAGTGAGACATATAAGCTAATCAGAGGTTGATATTATTATGATTACTCCAAGACCTCATGGAGTCAAAGACTCATCTGGGATGTCCTTTTATCACACACACACACACACACACACACACACACACACATACACACGGCTCATCATACCATGCCCTTGAACACATTCAAACTCCTTGCAGACACCACACTCTCAGGCAAGGCATTCCAATCATTCACCACTCTGCACGAAAAAAACCTGCCCCTCACTCCCCTACTCACACCGTCTTTATACAGTTTCCAGGGATGGCCTCTGGTTCTCTCCTGATCTCCCACTATTTTCTTTAGAACTTCTCCAGCATTGATCGTATAACAACCCCTTAATAACTTGTAGGTCTCTATCACATCTCCCCTCTTCCTTCTGTCCACCAGACTCTGAAAATTACATCTTTTCAATCTTTCCTCATACACTCGACATTTCAGAGGTCAGAAACTACCGTAGTCAATCACCTTTGGACCCTTTCCAACATCTCTTCATCCTTCTGAAAACCCGGTGACCAAATCTGGGCACAATAGTCCATTTGTGGCCTAATCAAAGCCTTATACAATGGAACAAGAATCTCCCTACTTCTACAAGTGTCAGTGTCCTCCACATCATTCCCAGAAGCCTTTGTGTTGTCTTCACAATTTTGGCTGTCTCCCACTAAATTTCAGATCCTTATCCAATATCACTCCCAGATCTCTTATTTCTTCCACCTCCAACAATGTATTCTAACCAAGCATAAATACTGCATCCCATCTTTGTTTTCCAAATTTTAAAACCTTACATTTTGCAACATTGAACTCACATCCCCATTTCTGTGCCCAATCACTCAAGTTATTCAAGTCTTCCTGCAAGATCACAACATCCTCACTACTCTTCATGGTTTGTCCCAACTTTGCATCATCTGCAAACAACTGAATATCTCATTCCAAATCTTCATCTATATCCATAATATACAAGTTAAACAGTAATGGGCCCCAAAAACAGACCCCTGAGGCACGCCACCAGTGACTTCCCTTTCCTGGATATTGCTCCCCCCCATACACAACTTGTTGATACCTATCAGATAGTCAGTCTCCAATCCAATGCACTAATATAATATCCAATCCCATTGCTCTAGTTTGACTATCAATTAATCATGAGGCACTCTATCAAACGCCTTTGCATAATCTATGTATATTACTATGTATCCTTCTCCTCTGTCCAAGGAAGCAGTCACTTTATTGTGGTAAGTAGATTACTAAAACATGACCTCCCTTTAGCAAATCAATGCTGTCCATCAAAGTTGGGTTGACAACAATGGTTGTCAACCCAATCCTGGATCCTAGTTCTCACATGCTTCTCCAACAACTTAACCACAACACCTGACACACACAGATAGGCCTATAGTTTAATGCTTGAGTTCGATCACCTCCTTTATGAAGTGGCACAATCTTGCTCTCCTTCCACTCCTTAGGGACTTGAACGAGTGCAGGACCCGTATTAAAAAAATATGTCAAGACAGGTGTCAACTCTCTGGCACATTCCTTCAGAATACTTGGTGATATATTATCAAGTCCCACAGCCTTATTAACATCTAGTTTACTGAACTCCCCATCATCTACTGCTCTCAATCTCTCCATGAAGTCACATTCACAAGATTGAAAGATCTTGTGAATGTGAAATGAAATGCTCATTAAGTATCTTCTTTATGAAATGCTCATTAAGTATCTTCACCACACATTCTGCACCAGCTGTCTTTATACCATTTTCTCCTATCAATATCATCCTTCCATAATCATTCTTTCTTTTGCTGGCTACATATCGAAAGAACTCACTAGGATTCTTTTTGGCTTCATTAGCTAACTGCTGTTCATACCTCTCTTTAGCTACCCTCACCAACCAAGTCATCTTCCTTGACTGGTCTTTGTAGACCTCATGGAATTGGTTATTTCCACTTCTTTTATGCTGCCTCCACAATGCCTTCTTTCTCTGTATCGCATGCTTAATCTCTTCATTCATCCATCTCACACCTACCTTATTTAACCTTCTCACCCTTGGAATACACTTAGACATTTCATCTTTTCCAGCTAACTCCTCATTCCATGCTACACCCGCAAGCTGTCTCCATCAGCTTGACATGGAAGAGATTTTTCATAGAATGGGAGGAGGAGGAGTAAAACAAAAGGACACTGCTGGAAACTGTATAAAGAGGTTGTGAGCAGAGGAGTTGTTGAATGGTTGGTGAGTGGAATGTATTGCCTGAGTGTGTTGTGAATGTAGACATATTGAATTATTTTAAGGCATGGTTAGATGTGTATTGTGTGATAGTGTATATCTCCCACGATGAATTGCTGACTCCATGTAGATCAGATGATAATAATAATAATAAGCAAAAGAAAAACAGTAGATTTTTATGGATGATAGAAAAAGAGTCATGTTCATACAGTTAGAGGGAGACAGTGCAATGCAGTGGTTTTAAGGGAGTATGGTGTAAGATATAGGTGAACAGAATGAAATACTTCATTGGATGTTGCTATAGACCTGGTAATGTGGAGGATATCATCATTATGGGTGATTTTACTTACAGCTATATAGATTGGGGTGATGAGATAGCAACTGGAAGTAAAGAATATGAGTTTTTTTGAGTTATTTAGTGACAACTACCTCACATACATGGATTGAGAGTGTTGTATTTGATCATCTCATCAGAGGATGTTATTATAAATGAGGTGTCAAATCTTCCACCAGTTGGTGAGTGTGATTATTAAGTGATTACCTGGGTGGTTACCAACCATGTAAGCACTTCTGTGAGGAAAGAGCATATATGTAATCACAGGCTGATGATTATGAGAAGCTAAGAAGACAGCTGGCAGCTGTAGTACGAAATGAGGAGTTGGGTGGAAAGGAGATCAATACTGCCTTTGGTGAATCCAGAACTATCTAGTAGAAGCAATGTTTAAATGTATTCCAAACGTTAGAAGGTAATATAAGGTGAGTGTGAAATGGATGAATGAAGTGATTAAGCATGTACTACAGAGAAAAAAGGCATTATGGAGGCAAGATTAGAGGAGTGGTAACAATCAATTCCATGAGAATTACAAAGAACAGGCAAGGAGGGTGACTCAGTTGGTAAGGGTAGCAAAAGTTCCAAATGAGGAGCAGTTAGCCAATGGAGCCAAAACAAATACTAGAAAATTCTTTTGATTTGTAGCCAGAAAAAAAAAAAAAAAAAGGAACAATTATGGTAGGATGGAGCAGAGATCCCAGGGCAGAGCTGACTACTACCAGGTGCATCCTCAGGGTGGCAGATCGAGGAACAGCCTTCAGATATAGAGGCTAGCTGCGACATGAGCAGAGCAACCTGGCGAATAAGAAGCCATGGATCAACAGTGGCTGAGCTATCAAGGTGTGGGGGAGCAGAAGTGGCAACTAGGTCTTACTTAAAACCTCACAAAAAAGTTTGTGATCAGAGATTTGCAGATGGCAATATGATTATGTTGTGTATGTCTATAATACTGCAAAGCAGAAAGCAAATGGAGAAACTACTGCTCTACTTTATCTCCAGAACAACCACCATGGCAAGCAAACTCTTACAATTGGCCTCAAGTTCCCAACGTCCCTTTAATGGGACAGGGGTGCAAAGAATCTCCGGGCTCAAAATGGTGTTCACTTTTAAAATCGCAACTTGGAATGTCAGAACTCTATATGAAGCTGGCAAATTAAGAAATGTCACAAGAGAAATGAAGAGGCTGGGCGTCCGGATTTTGGGAATTTGTGAGACAAGATAGCCAGGATCTGGGAAGTGTCAACAAGATAATATGACAATGTATTACTCTGGGAATGATGAGAACAAACATCGATATGGTGTAGCTGTAATAATAGGTGAAGAAATCGATAAATCAGTAATAAATTGGATCCCATTTTCTGAAAGGATAATGCTGTTACAACTTAAGGGAAACCTCGTTAATATATATATAATCCAAGCTTCTGCACCCACAGCTGATGAAAGTGAAGATGTTGAAGAGTTTTATGAAGAAAAAGAGATTAAAAGAGATTAAAAACCTAACAAAGAAACATGATATAAACATAGTGATGGGTGACTTCAATTCAAAAGTGGACAGAGGGGTTGATGGAGAAATTATCGGAGAACATGGTTTAGGCACCAGAAATGACAGAGGAGATCGCCTTGTCCAGTTTTCTGTCAGGAAGAAGATCAAACAATAGCAAATACCTGGTTTAAACTTCCACCCAGAAGACTTGGAAACACTTGGAAATTGCCTCAAGATAACTGACATAACATTGTCAGAAATCAAATTGATTACATACTGATAAATAAAAGATTCTACAGTATAAAGATTCCACAGAAATAACATAGTATAAAGAGTGCAAAGACTTATCCTGGAGCAGATATCTCATCAGACCACAATCCCATAGTTGCAGAAATACGTTTTAGATTAAATCAGCTAAAAAATCACAAAAGAAGAAAAAGAAAATTGATGTAGAAAAACTAAAAGACCCGAAGATAAATAAAAGTGCCAAGACACAGCTTAAACTGCACACAACACAACAAATTCTGGCAATCATGTGGATGACACTGACTTGTAGGGGGTAAGGAGATTCTGGTTCCATTGTATAAAGCTCTGATTAGGCCACATATGTACTACTCTGCACAGCTTTCTCCTGGTTTTCAAAAGGATGAAGAGATGTTGGAGAGTGTCCAGATGCAAATGACCAAAATAGTTTCTAATCTCTGGAATGTTGAATATGAAGAAAGGTGGTGACAATACAATTTGCAGTCTAGTGGATAGGAGGAAGAGGGGGTAATATGATAGAGAAGTACAAGTTGCTAAATTATTGTTACAGGAATAACGTTGAAGAAATTTTTCATGGTGGGAGACTGGGAGAGAACACGAGGTCATCCTTGAAAGCTGTATAAAGAGGTGTGAATAAGGGAGCAAGTTTTTTGCATAGAGAGCTGTGAATTATTGGATTGCATTGCCTGTGATCATGGTGTCCGCAGAGAATTTGAATGTGTTTAAGGCACAATGTGATGAGATACATGGATGAAAAAAGGGATCTCCTAAATGAGTCTGTGTCTCCATGGGATCTTAGAATAATAATAATAATAATAATAATTTGTTTATATGATATCTTGTTTTGACTGTGTATCAATTATGTGAATAAATTAATCATAATAATAATAATAATAAACCTATGTATATAGATTGATGAACTGAAAGTGCTCAGGATACTGTGAAAATCTCCATGTGAACACAACAATAGGATATATGATGATGAGATATTTGCCTGTGATCAATGAGAAAGTGCAAAGCAATTGGCATTGCCTATATCATGTTAGTCAATTTAAGTCTTAGCACTAGCATCGTCCCAAGGGAACAGAAAGAGAACAATATCATTCCATTACAAACAGAAAAGGGCTTCAAAAACCAATGCAGCAAAGTTTAAACCAGTCAGTATTGATGAAGTGATGCTAAGATATTTGAAGAGTTGGTTAAGGTATGAAGTAGTCGAGATGAGATAAGCCCTCATCTCAATTACTGTGCCCAGATTTGGTCACCTAGGTTTTTTCTTGATGGGGAGGAGGAGGTGGAGAGGATCCAGATGCGAGTGACCAAGATGAAAGTAGGTCTATGGAAGGAACCTTATGAGAACAGGTTGAAGATTTGTAGGTTGCAGAAATTAGTTGATAGGCAGAAAAGGGGAAATATGATTGAGACATTCAAATAGCTAAAGGATTAATTCAGAGGATATTTTTGAGATTAGGACTGGTGGTGTGAGAACTAGGGGACACCTATTGAAGCTGGGCAAGAGTGTGGTTAGCAAGGGTGTCAGAGCTGGGTTCTTTACTTTTAGAGTGGTAAATGAGTGGAATAAGCTGCCAGAGTCTGTTGTGGGTGCTATGACGGCGAGTGAATTCAAGGCAAAATATGATAGATACTGTGAGAATGTCATATAGTTGTGTGGACATGATGTTTAGGGCCTCCCTTGATGAGTCTAAGGACTCCCTTGAGTCGCCGGTAATAATAATAATGAAACTTTTTTTTTGGGAGGGGGGGGTTAAGAAAATTAGAATAATTATTCTGCAAGTTTGGAGTTAAACTGCGAAAGGCTGTTGTAGAGGTGCACAGCTGCATATGTTTTAAAAGATTCTGAATAAAGAAGACTAAATATTGATCAAATTCTGATGAACAAGTATCAATGGGGGATATCTGTAAAAATACATGCAACAGAAACTGAATATCTGAGAAAAAAAGATAAAGAATGGCATGAACTGTTCGTTAATGAACATAAAGACACAATTTTGAATTCTTTTTAAAAAAAAAAATACATTAATTCTCCTCAACTTACCTTTGATAACCAGACTAGATTTTTGCTTGGAGTGTTGTGAATGAGTGGAATGTGTTGCGGGAGTCAGTAGTGAGTGCTTTTTCTGTTAACAGGTTCAAGCCGAGGTATAATTAGATAGTGTTGATAGTTTAGGTCGCCTGCGATGAGTCTTCAGACACCATGGAGGTACCTACCCATACAATAATAATAGGCAGAAGAAAAAGAAGAATGAAAAACCTTGATAATTTGCTAATTAAATTTTCAAGATTTTTCACGAACTCCCTCTTTCTTCTTCTATTAGCCATAATCAAAAGATTGTGCTCAGATTTTTCTTGACTTGATTGGCAATGCTCTGCTCATACTGAATTTTTTCTTTACTTACAAACCGAGTAAGACTCCTAGGCTATGTGTTATACTCCTAATGTAACTGTTCATTACCTTCCATCTATATAATGATTTCTTATTCTGCTAGATTGCATATATAGTCTCTCTTATCCATTTTACACCAAGCTTATTTAACCTATTAACTTTCAGAATATATTTAGCATTATTAAAGTAAGTTTCATGACTTACACATGTAACAAAAATTATACAGAATTTATTTAAAAACTCCAATATATTTCATCCATACCACTGAATGATGAATCAAAGTAATGAGTTATAAATCATGAGAATATTAACTCATGTCTCAGTCGCAGCTGAAGTAGATGATATTACACTATTAGAATTCAAATGAATATTTGTAATAAGTTGTGTAGATTAAAACTCATCATCATACGTATCAAGGATTTAGGCCTAGTATGGCCTGTTCCGGCCTTAGAAGTCATCGTTGAATCGTTTAAGAGGACGTCCTGGTTTTCTTTTTCCTAATGAATAATAATAATAAAATTATATAAAATAATTATCAATCTATTAAAAAAAAATCTTCATCATCATCATCATCATCATCATCAAATCCCTGACATGTACCCTCAAGGGATGTACGGCATATGATCATACTACAAGAAACTTACATCAATACTACATTAATATCTACAATTTTCTTCCAAATCAAGCTTCTACCTGTCAAGACTCCAACATCATCATAATCATCATCATCATCATACGTATCAAGGATTTAGGCCTAGTATGGCCTGTTCCGGCCTTAGAAGTCTTCATTGAATCGTTTAAGAGGACGTCCTGGTTTTCTTTTTCCTAATAGCTTGTACTTTAAGGCTTGTTTTGGTAATCTTTCTGTTTTCATTCTTTGAACGTGTTCCATCCATCTATGTTTATATTTTTTAATTTTTTCAATTACTGGTTCTTGGTTTAATTCTTTCATAATATCTTCGTTTCTTTTGTGATCAAATAGGGTATACTTTGCAGTTTTTCTCATAAACTTCATTTCTGCTGTTGTTAATCTTTGTTTGTCTTTTTGTTTTATTGTCCAGATTTCGCTTCCATACATTAAGACCGGTAGGGCTAATGTATTGTATACTTTTAGCCTGGTTTGTTTTTGAACTAGGTTTGGTTTAAATATAGAGTTAATTACTCCTGTTATTTTTAAATATTTTGCAATTTTTATGTTTATATCTTTTTCATTTTCATAAGTGATCATACATCCTAGGTAGTTAAATGAATTCACCTGTTCTAAGATCTTGTTATCTAATACTATTTTAGTTCTTGCTGGATCTCCTTTAAAGGCCATAGTTTTTGATTTTTCTGTTGATATTATCATACCATAATCTTTGGATATCTCATTTAGATTTAAAATAGCTTTCTGTAAGTTATCTTCAGAATTTGTAATTATTATTTGGTCATCTGCAAAGAGGAGAGTGTTTAAGTTAACTGTAGGTGAAAGTTTAATTCCTTGATGTAAATTTTTACTCATTTTATTATTATTTCATTTAAGTAGATATTAAAAAGAGTCGCTGAGAGGGGATATCCCTGTCGGACCCCTTGGTTTATCTCTCTTGTATATGATAGCTCATGATTTAATGTTATTTGTATTTGATTATTTTCATATATACTTATGACAGCTTTGAGGATATTATTTGGTATTTGTCTTTCTTTTAATATGTTAATTAATATGTTTCTTTTAACTTTGTCAAATGCTTTTTCAAAGTCAATAAATGCAATATGTGTTTCGATATTATATTCTCTTCTTTTCTCTATTATTAATTTTAGGCAGAAGGCTGGGTCTATACATGATCATCCTTTTCTAAATCCATTTTGTACCTCTAGAATAAAGTTTTCGGAATATTTCATTAGTTTGTTATTTAAGATTCTGCTGTATATTTTGTAATCCAACATCATCATCAGATATTATATTTCTGTGTTCTAAGCACTTTATACTGTATCAATCCACCTATATCTGGATCTTCTTCTTCCAACCTGGCAGAGAACACTTGCTTTGCTAATTTTTCAACTGCGATTCTATTTAAGTGACCATACCACCTGAGATTAGCTCTGGTAACACATTCCTGAATGCTAACAATGTTAAGTAATTACCTTCGTTTTTAATATGATATTACCGTTGATGTCATCTGTTCATACCCCTAATATTTCTCAGGACTCTCATATCTGCGATCTTTAGTCTTTAGTCAAGTGTTTTACTTCTAACCCAGCTCTCAGATCCATAACTTAAAACTGGTTTGAACACTGTCTTGTACACAGCTAATTTAGTGTTCCGACTAACTTCTCTCTTATTCCATATAATTTATTCAGTTGACTTCCTACCATTAGATTTAACATTAAACCATCTTCATGTACTTTCTTCAATTCTAACTGCTGACTTACAACTCAAATAAAGACTAAGTATTGCTTGATATGATGTCCCATTGACACCAACAACTGTAGAATTTTGAATAGCTTCTCTCTTGGCACTTCATCGTATGCCTTTTCTAGATCTACAAAACTTAAATTCAGATCTTTGTAATATTCCCATTACTTTGTCATATTCACATTATTAAAGTAAGTTTCATGGCTCAATATAAAGTGAAATTCTGATATTGACAGCCTCTATTTGGCCTGAATCCAGCTTGTTCTTCACCAAGCTTCCCTTCCACAATCTGTCTCAACCATTTCTCAAATACACTTGCATAAATCTTACCAGGAACACCCAGTAACGAAATACCTCTATAATTTTCACATTCACTTTTATTTCCCTTTTTGTATATGAGTACTATGAGAGCTGTACTCCAATCATCTGGAATTCACCCCTCTTCCAGGCCTTCTGAACTATGCAGTGCAGCCACTGTTATACTTTAATACCTCCATAATTGAGCATTTCTTGTCGAATATCTTCTACTCCAGCTGTCTTTCCACATTTCAGGCTTTTGATGGATTTTTTCTACTTCAAGTATTAACATGTATTCCTAATTGCATGCGTGGTATCAGTGTTTTTTTAGCCACTGTGCTATCATCACTGCTTGTTTCATTTAGCAATTTTTCGAAATAATTACTCCATACATCAAGGATTTCTTTTTTCTCCAGTTTTTATGTCACCTTTATCATTTCTAATTCCTTCTACAGAACTCTTTCCTCCATTTCTGAGCTTTTTCAACAACCTCTACAATATCTTGCCACCTTCTTGATATTTATTTTCTATGTTCTTACCAAAGTCTTCCCATGACTTTTGTTTAGCTAGTTTTGCACAGTGTTTAGCTGTCTTGCATTTGTCTCTGTATTCTCTAAGAGCACATGCTGACTTATTTGTGAGGAACTTTTGATATGTTTCTTTTTTCCTTCACCGCCTGTTTAACTTCCTGTGTCCACCCTAAGTTCTGATTTTTCTGTCCATGTAGACAATCTCACCACAGGCCTCTCTTACTGAATCAATCAATGTTTTCTTCAGGGCTTGCCACTGTATCTCCAAGGTTTGGTTCCTGTTCTCAAACTCCTTCATTTTTTCTTGAATAATATTTGTGATTTTAGTTTACAGTTCACATTTGAGAGCTGGTCAACTTTTATTCACTTTAAAACTTTCTTACATGTTATTCTTTTCAATAAGAAATTCAGTTTTATCCTGCTCAAGACTAAATGGTGATCACTTCCAATTTCAAATCCTCTATATACTCTAGTGTCCTGCATCATTTGGAGAAAATATCACTATCAATAATAACATAGGCAAAGAGACTTTTCTTATTCGTTGCCTCTTCTCTCCATGTGAATTTGTGCACGTTTTTATGTTGGAGCATTGTGTTTGTAATAACCAGTCCATGTCCTGAGCAGAAATCCAACAGGTATTTGACATTATTATTAGCCTTGCTCATTTCTCCAAATTTTATCAAAATATTTTTGTATGTCTGACAATCATTTCCTACTCTGCTATTTAGATCCCCAACAAAGACCAACTTTTCATTTTTCATTGTGTCAGTATAGTGCTTTCTCTAAAGCCTCAAAAAATTCCTCCACTTCTACCTTAGTAGAAGTTTCTGTGGGAACCTTAGGCACAAATAAGTCTCATTGTCCAGTTCCCCATTCTGATATTTGCCCACATCACTCAACTTAAAATTGCCTTCCATTCTAGAAGATTAGCCTCATATTTAGTGTTGAATAATATGGCTACTCCTTCTTTTTCTTGATTGTCATTGCCTGAATATAACATTTTGTATTTATTGCTCAGAAAGATCTCACCAGCTTTTGTTATTTTTGTTTCATTCATCCCTATTATGTCGATCTGGAACTTATCCAATTCTTCAGCAAGCTACATTTCTTCATCATTCAAACTTCTTAAGTTGATAGTACCGATCTTGAACTGTGATGATGTTGAGTTGGGGTGTGTTTTAAGGTTTGTTCCAGTAGTTAACTTTTCACTGTTTACCCTGGTTCTTCCCTGGCAAAAAAAACAGGGGGCTATGTTTAATTGATGCACCAGCCAGAATGAAATTCTGTCATGTTTTACCATTATTTTATATTGTGGTTTAAGCCAATAAGAATACACTTAGGTTGGCTAAATCACAAATTGCCAGCCCATACTCATTCATTCAGTATCCAGGTAGATACCTAACAGGGTGCACCACGAGAAGGTGAGGACTGACATTAGGTCAGATGCCCTGGTCAGTTCTCCACATTCCTTTAAAGGCTATGTGGTGGTCTCCTCTAAGTTATACAGCTTTGACTCTTAAGCATCCCCCCAAAAAAGTATGAGCAATTAATAGTAATCAATTCCCAAAACTTTGATATTTGCATACCATCTGATTGGTTCTGGTTCAGACAATTTCTTAGCATTTCACATGTTTCAAGGAAAATACAATCAAATTTAGACTTGCTCAAGTGAAGAAGTTTTTATCTAGTTCCAATAATTCTATGACTAGTGACAATAGTGTAAGAAGCAAGGCCAGACTTGTCAGACTCCAAAAAGGTAATACAGTCTTGATATTCTTTAATTCTAATCAAGGGAGAATGGCCATTCTTCACAAAATAGGAAAGATGAGTGCTTGATGAGTACTCATCAAACAGGGTACTTGAGAGACACCCTGTAAAGAAAGGGGTTGTAACATATTCTTTGTTGATGGCAGGAAAGAAGATGGAAGGAAGCATATAGATTGAATTTACAAAAAAATTCAATGCTATTTTTTCGGAGGTTCCTTTAAGGTAGAGTATTGAAATTCTTTTTTGCATTTGATTGTAGTCTGGTAGAAGGATGATAATTATCAATAATTTATTTGAATGGTAGTTTTTATTATATCCATTACATTTCAGATTACTTTTAAATTTTATTCAGTTCATCTAATAAAAGAGAATCAGAAGAGCAGATTGTACTCTGCATACAAGATTCTTGATAACACTGAATTTTTTGTGATGGAGGGAGGATGAAGGAATGTATCTGCCAGTAAAAGTTGGCATGCGATAAACCAGAAATTTAACATAGATTGTACTTATAATGCATCACTTTATGATGATTTCCCCCTCATATGATGGATTTTAATTACGACACATGCTTATTTATGGATGCAGATTCCTCTCATATGACACTCATAACAACATAAGAATAATGTAAATACACTGATCCACAGTATCAATGATTTCAGTTTATTTATGATCTTGTTGCTCACTACATCTTTTGGTGTTTTGCTGTGAATTATAAACTGTTTATAATTATTATTTTATTTCACTGTTGTAAATAATGTCAGATAAACTTGAGAGAAAGGATGCTGTTGCTCCCACTGAAAAGAAGATGCATAAACATATTAACATTACGTGCTAATATTAAAATTAAATTTGATGATTGTGTAATGAACACTGAGGTAGGTCAGTGAAAATACTACCAATTTTTTGTGATAAATGATGGTGGGAGGATGAGTGAATGTAACTGCCCATAAGGTTGGCTCTGGATGAAAGGTAGCACTAGTGTCACAAGTGAATGTAGCGGCAGTTTTGAGCTGTGCTAAAAAAAAGTGTTTTTAATTAGCGTATAGTGTGGCTTTTTTGTTGCAACTCATGCTGCGTTTTTTTCAGTTTGGATACAAGTATCCTTCAGTGGTGTTGCTGATGAAATTTTTGTTGTTTATATTGTGTTTTGCAACTTGTTGTTGTATTACTTCAGCTTCTAAAGATGGTGTCCATAAAGAAATGTACGTCAGCGACAAAGAAGGCTTCTGTATGATAGTCTGGCTTTGCCTTGGATTTTTTGCAGTGGATGCGTTGCAAAAATCACTATATGCATCCACCGAAAAATTTGAAAGATCTATGGACTGTTTGGGTAAATGAGAAGAAGGAAAGCATTCGCGTATGTGAAAAGTGTCTGGATTGATTAGAACGATTAGAAATGGGAGCAAATGTCAATACCGTAGTAGAAGAGCTTTTGCAGGAGTTAGTGAAAATGAAAAGCGAAATGAAACATCTGGAAGAGGATATTAAACAGCTAAAGGAGAGACTGCCTGATGATAAGGAGGAGGAGGAAGTTAATTTTATAAAGAAAGAATCAAAAGATACTCATGTATCAAGTGTATGGGAACTCGATCATTAGATGTGTGATTACCAATAAAGTGCACAAAACATGCTTTCCTGGTGGAACAATAAAGCAAATAACTGATGTGTTGCAGAAAAGGAAATACCAAACATCAAAAATAGTGGTAGTCATGGGCAGAAATGACTTAGTTGGGGAGAAGAAGAATGTTGATAGAAACATGAGGAAGTTGTCACAGCAGGTAAAGAAGAATAGTGTTGTTGGGAAAGTCGTAGGAGTGTAGCTCAAAGATGAGCAACACTTCAAATTCATTCTGTGGAATGAATGAAAGTATTGAAGGGAAGTTCAAATGGTATAAAGCTGATGGATTACATCTGAATGGGTTTGGTGTTAATCATTTAGAAAGGCTATTGTTTTTTGAGCAGGCACAGAGTCAAGAAGTTAATGTAGCAAATGATCAGAGTCTTACTGTGAAACAGGATAGCACAAAACAACAGACTGTACAGCACGAGGAAGATGGATATGAGCTTGAAGATGTGGTTGCAGCAGCACAAGGCAATGGAATGCATAAAGGTGACAAGCAAGAATGGCAATCATAGTCAGGATCAAGGAAATGGGAGTGGTCAAACCGACGACAAAGGTAGCAAAGGAGCTAATAAGCTTCATTTCGGCAATGAAAACATTACTTAAATTAAGGGGATATTAAATCCCACATAGTTTTAAAACCAAATAAGAAACTCAGAGATTGGAATCAGAGAGTTTCTTGCTGAATATAGTAAACTATAAAGTATCAGCGACACTAGCGTTAGCCAATGCAAGTGATCCTAGTACGTAGTACAATACCAGGCAACTCGTTGCAAAGGTCGCTATTCTTAGGTATTTTCCATAATGTAAAAACACATTTCCTAGGAAATGTATGCTGTTATTACATTATGGAGGGAGGTCACTACCCAGACCGGAAAATACCTAAGAATATGGAAAATACCTAAGAATAGCGATCTGAACTTCCCCCACCTTTGCAACGAGTTGCCCAGTATTGCACTACGTACTAGGATCACTTGCATTGGCTAACGCTAGTGTCGCTGATACTTTATAGTTTACTATATTCGGCAAGAAACTCTCTGATTCCAATCTCTGAGAATATTGGTGCTGGTAGAATGGCCTCAAACACACAGTGATGGTTATGTTTATACACAGGTGTATGGGGATGTTCAAAACAAGACAGCTGATTTTGCAGCACTGGTTGAGACAGTATGCCTGAAAGTAACTGGAAGAAGTGAAACTTGGATGTTTGAGGAAGATGTGATGTTAGGATTAGAACTAAAAGGATATAAAATTTTCCCAAAGGATAGAGATGTGAAAAGAGTAGGGGGGGGGGGAGTGCTATTAATGATTGCAGAAGAATTGTGTCTGCAGAGTGTGGAAGCTGATAGTGCATGCACAGATTTTCAATCTGTGTGGTGTGAAGTTGAAATAAACAGTATATCTGATAGGATGCTGTTATAGTCCAGGGAATGCAGAGAATACTAATTGTGAAATGTTTAGGCAAATTAGTTAAAAAGAAGGCGATCCTGATGGTAGACAATAATTACAGGAATATAGACTGGAAGGAGGAGACAGTGTACGGAAACAGAAACAAGGAGAGCAAGTTTGTGGAATTTATGAGAGATAAGTATCTTAAGCAGCATGTAACTGAAGCAACTAGAGGCTTTAATGTTTTGGATTTGGTGATAACTTCACAAGATGTAGTTGTTAATGGAGTGTTGGCACTGCCACCTGTTGGTGAGAGTGATCACGAGGTATTTGTTTGGGAAGTGATGAAACAAGAAAAGGTCACTGCCAAAAATGGATACATGTGGAAGTATAAAGCAGGTGATTATAGTAAGCTCTGTAGTCAGTTAGCATGGAAACTGACAATGCATGGAAACTTGCAAGGTAGTATCTGACAAAAGAATGTATGACTGCATACCAACGGTTAAGTGAGTAAATAGAGTATGAGTGAAATGGATGAACAGTGAAATAAAGCAAGCTGTGCTGGAAAAGAAAATATTATGGAGGAGGTACAAGACAGTTGGTGGTGATCAGATCCATGAAGAGTATCAAGTGCAGGCCAGAAAGGTGACAAGCATGGTAAAGATAGAAAAGGTGCAGTATGAGAGGAGATTGACTGGTCAGGCCAATGGTAACTGAAGGGAATTTTTCTGTTGCATGACAAGCAAGAGAAAGAATAATTATGGCAGATTAACATTGGTAGATAGTCATGGCAGCAGACTAATAGCTACAAAGGATATAGTGGAAATATTGAACGAGCACTTTATCAGTGTATAACACACTGGTGTAAATGATGCAGTGGAATATATTGAAGAGGGACAAGTATTATGAGAATTGGAAGTGAAAGAAGCAGTGGTGTATCAGATGATGGTTAAGTTAGATATGAATAAGGCTGTGGGAATGGATGACGTATCACCACGTATTCTTAAGGAATGTGCACCACAGTTGGTTACGCTGTTGACCAGGTTATTTAATGAAAGTATTGCAGTGGGTAGGGTTCCTAAGGGGTGGAAAGAAGGCAAAATAGTACCACTCCACAAGCATGGTTCTAAGACAGAAGTCTCCAACTATAGGCCAGTCAGTATAACTGCATTTGTGGTCAAGGTGTTGGAGAGATTGGTAAGGAATAGAATACAGAATTGGGTTGATGGACATAACATTCTTTATGATGGTCAGCATGGATTTGTAAAGGGTAGATCCAGTTTTAGTAATTCACTTGCATTTTATGATAAGGTGACAAGTGCATTAGATAAGGGAGAATCATATACAGTGATATTCTTACACTTTGCAAAAATGTTCAATAGATTACCACATGATAAGTTGGTGTACAAGCTGCAGAGGATGGGGATAGATAGCATATTGGTGAGATGGATCAGAGACTGGCTCTCTGAACGATACCAGCAGGTTGTGTGTGATGGAGCAGTGTCTCAAAAAAGAAGGGTAACCAGTGGAATGCCCCAGGGTTCTGTTCTTGGGCCCCTGCTGTTTAACTTGTTTGTAAATGACATATCATGTGGACTGATTGGGGAACTTCAGTTATTTGCTGATGATGCAAAGTTGAGAAGAATTATAAGTAGCACTGCTGATGCTGAATCCCTTCAGGAAGTTTCCCTTGGACAAAAGAGTGGGGATGTAGTTTTATTTATCAATAAGTGCAAGATGTTGCATTTTGGAGTGCAGAAATATAAGGCTGTGTACTATATCGATGGTGCTGTACTGCAGGAAGTGAATGAGATTAGAGATTTTGGAGTGATGGTTGACAGTAGATTGAAGTTTTCAGAGACAAGTGACTAAGACAATATCTTCAGTTATTTGCTGATGATGCAAAGTTGGGAAGAATTATAAGTAGCACTGCTGATGCTGAATCCCTTCAGGAAATTTCCCTTGAACAAAAGAGTGGGGTTGTAGTTTTATTTATCAATAAGAGCAAGATGTTGCATTTTGGAGTGCAGAAATATAAGGCTGTGTACTATTATCGATGGTGCCGTACTGCAGGAAGTGGATGAGATTAGAGATTTTGGAGTGATGGTTGACAGTAGACTGAAGTTTTCAGAGACACGTGACTAAGACAATATCAGGAGTTTGGAATGCTGGCTATGGAGAGAGAAGAGAGAGAGAGAGAGAGAGAGAGGTTGAAGAAATCTGGATTGCAGAGTTTGGTGGATAAGAGGTGATATGATAGAGATGTTTAAGTTAGTGAGAGGATTTTATCAGATTATTCCAAAGGGATTATAAAAAGAGTAGAAGGTGAGAGGAGAAGAACCAGAGCTCAGTCCTGGAAGTTACATAAGAGTGAGGTGTGAGGAGTAAATTTTTTACATGGAGAATTGTCAGTGAATGGAATATATTATCAGAATGTGTTGTTAATGCAAAGAGTGTTAAGGATTTTAAGATTCTATATGATAAATTTGTTGCCAGTTGAATGAACCAGCCACGATGAGTCAGTTGACTCCATGGAGGGTATAATATAATAATAATAATAATAATAAACCAAAAAAATCTAACATGACCTGTCAAATTACTTATAATGCTTCACTTTATAATGATTACCCCTTATATGATGCAGAATAATACTCTTGATAATACCCATTTTTTTTGTGAGGAATGATGGTGTGAGAATGAGTAAGTGTATCTACTAGTAAAGGCTATCTTCAGCTAAACCGAAAATTCAACATGACCTGTGGGATTACTTAAAATGTTTTACTTTATGATGATATAGCATTGGTGGTATCACCAGAGTTTATCAGCTCTTGGGCATATTAAACTAATAGTTTGTTGGCTGGTTTCTGACTTACTGTATAAGAATGTAGAAATGAAAAAGTAGGTGAGTAAAACCAGGGAATGGTGAATGCTTATGCAGCCAGGAAGGATAGACGTTCCATCCTCAGTGACGTAAAAATCCATAATATTTATGGGCTAGTATAAATTAAAACTATATTAATAAATGCTATTTTCAAATACTTTACCTGCAAGTTGTCAAGCCTTGTTTGCAAAACAGTTCTACTTCCAGTGTAATCACTACATAAATTCAATTTATCTTGCATCTCCAATTGCCAATCAGTAAATGATTCATGCTGATCATGGTATTCTCTATTTATGGCTGAAACATCTTCTAGATGACTAAGTTGATTCTGAAGAAGTAACAAATATATGTGAAATCAATTAGAACAATAAATAAATTCAGAATGAAATATCTTTAGACTGAAACATATAAAATCACAATTGTAATTATGAATAATTTTTTTGAACCATGCAATCTGGAAAACAAAAAACATAAGGCTGAAATTGCAGTAATCTTCCATTTGCAACCTTCAAAACAATGATCATTCAACTAAATGAGCCTTCTATATTGTCTGACTTCTGGTAAAATACCATGTAGCATCATTCCTTTATCTGAGTCTAAGCTTATCAGAGCTTAGGCTCAGATAAGTGACAAACTGTCTTCCCACTGTTGGAGGATGAACACTAGATTATATGTAAGAATATGAACTAATATAAACTTTTATATTGCCAGCCTGGTTGGTCGAGTGGTTAGCGTATCCACTCTCCAGCCAAAAGGCTGTGGGTTTGAACCTGCCGTGGGCATGGATATTTGTGATTGTCTGTGAAAATACTAGTGGTGGTGATGGTGGTGGTCAGCAGATGGTGTTCATGTAGTTAGTGAACTGAATGGTGGAGACAGAGAGTTGTAGAGTAGGTGCCCTCCCTCGATGAGTCTTTGGACTCCCTGGAGGTGTCACGAAATAATAATAATAATAATAATAATAATAATAATAATAATAATAATAATATAACTAAGATTAAAGAACACAAGAACAGTGGTGGTTTCCCCATTTTGGTTATGATGATAATAATGTCATTATTCTTATCATCCCTTCCATTTCATAAATTTTTCTCTTCTAAAATCCCCAGGAACATATTCCTGCTTCTTTAAACATATCCAGAAATGTGACTCTAGGGGCTATGCAATCTTCTTCTTTTTCATTTCTTTGGCATTTGGAAAATGATGGAAAAGTTTTTCTTTCACTGATAAACAGGGTTGCTTTAAATCAGTAGGTCCAACATAATGTTTTCAGGTTTGATTTATCTACATTAATCACAATTCATTAATTTTTTTTAATATGCGTTTTGCACTCAGTCAAGTCCCTAAGGAGTGGAAGGATGGCAAGATTGTGCCACTTCATAAAGGAGGTAATCAAACTCAAGCATCAAATTATAGGCTTATCTGTGTGTCAGGTGTTGTGGTTAAGTTGTTGGAGAAGCTTGTGAGAACTAAAATGTTTAAGACACAGCATGATGAGCTATGTGTGTGTGTGACCTTCCAGATGAGTCATTGACTCCATGAGGTCTTGGGGTAATAATAATAATATTTCCAGGTTTGCTTTATCTGTGTCTATCCTAATGACACCTAAACTTAAAAAAATGTCCTGATCTGGTGATAGCAACATTGAACTTGACAGTAACCAAGATATCAACAGTGCATCTGACTGGCGAGGGGGTGGGAAGAGATTGATCATGCATTAGCATATATATATGGAATTTTCAGTTAAGAAAAGGTATATGTGGAATTATTATTATTATTATTAATCAGACCTCCATGGATTCAAAAGACTCATTGAGGGAAGTACCCACTGCTACACATAGGGTCCATCAAACCAGGCTTTAAATTCATTCAATGTATCCCTATTCACCATACTGTCAGGCAATGCATTCTACTCACCTTGTTCACACCCTCTAATAGTTTGAGGGATGTCACCTTGTTCTTTGCATAGCCTTGTGAATAGGAATAAGAGAGGATATATACGAGGTGTTTAATTTGGTAAGGCGTTGTTACTAGGTTAATGTGGAAGAAAGTTTTCCTAGAATTGAGGAAGGAAAAATTTCTTCCACATTAACCTAGTAACAATGCCTTACCAAATTAAACATATATATATCCTTCTCTTATTCCTATTCACAAGGCGTGTAAATTGCATTCTCTCAATCTATCTTCATATCTCACATACCAAAGACTACCACCCTGGTCAATTTTCTCTGAACCCTTTCAAATATATCTTCATCACCATAAAAACCAGAGGACCAAATCTGTGTACAAATAATGCCTCATCAAGGCCTTATACGATGAACCCAGAACCTCTTTCTTTCTACACATTAAGGTATTCCATATCATTGCCTTAATCTGATGTGATGATTTCACAACTTGTGCAAAGTGATCTCTGAATTTCAGATCCTTGTAAATCATCACTCCAAGGTCTCTTGTCTTCTCAATGTCCTCCAAAATTTCCACACAAAGTGTATAATTTGGAATGCAAAGTTGCCTACAAAATTTCAAAACATTATATTTTGCAGCATTGAACTGACAGTTCCACACACTTGCCCTCTCATACAATCAATTAAGTTCTCCAAATAAGCCAACCATATCTGCTTGATTCCTAATCACTCTCCCCACTTTCGCATCATCTGTAAGCAATTGTATATCGCCAGTTAAACCTATTCAATACTGATAGGACCTTGATAAGACCCCATCTCAACTACTGTGCCCAGATCTGGTCACCTAGTTTTCTTTTTGATGGAGAGGGGGTTAAGAGGATCCAAAGGCGAGTGACCAAGATGATAGCTGGTCTATGAAGAAGAAAAACTGTACACTGCAGAATGATTTTAAGGAATGCCGATGGTACGGAGGTCACTGAATCAGTCGATATAGTGGAATAACTGAGTGAGCACTTTGCAAGAGTATATCATCCAGGTGATGACATTGAAGGAATGAAGGAATCATTAGTTTATATGGGAACTGTGGTGAATGAAGTGGAAGTGAATAGTCTATTACAGAACCTTAATGTGAATACATCTGTGGGATTGGATGGTATACCAGCAGGGGTCTTACGTCAAGTGGCTAAAGAAAATGTCAGTGCCCTTGACCATATTTTTTAATTTGAGTCTCGGATTTGGGCTAGTCCCAAAGTGGTGAAAAGAGGGAAAAATAGTTCCACTGCAAAAGGAGGATCCAAGACTACTATTGCAAATTACCGACCAATCAGCATATCAGGACTTGTTATCAAAGGTCTTGGAGAAAGTAGTCAAGGGAAAAATACAGGAATGTATTGATGAAAATGAGATACTGTATGGGGGACAACATGTTTTGTGAAGGGTAGATCATGCTTTAGTAACTTGCTCAGGTTTTATAGCACAGTGACGGCTGAACTGGATAAGGGTAATGCGTTTACAGTGATACTGCTGGACCTGGCTAAGGCCTTTGACAGGATATCACAAGGAATTCTAATCAGCAAACTGCAACATATGGGAATGGATATAGGGTTGGTGAGATGGATAGGAGAGTGGTTGATGGAGAGATACAAGAGAGTAATTTACTAGGGAGTAGAGTCCAAAAGACGGCCTGTGACTAGTGGTGTGCCGAAGGGTTCTGTTCTTGGACCACTGCTGTTCAATTTGTTCATTAACGATATAGGGAAGGAACTGAGAGGAACAGTTCATTTGTTCACTGATGATGCAAAGTTGGGTAGGGCAATAATATTATTATTATTATTACGGGTATCTCCATGGAGTCAGTAGACTCATCGCGGGAGACCCAAACTAGCAAAACAATATCTGTCATATCTCTTCTTGAATTCATTTACAGATGAAGAGCTCACAACAAAGTCAGGCAATGAATTCCACTCATTCACCACCCTCCAGGCAAAAAACCTTGTTCTGACACCTTTGTTAACCACACTCTTCTTTAATTTCCAGAGATGACCTCTTGTTCTTCCATCACTATCACACAGCTGAAACATTTCCCCTGCATCAATCCTATAAAAACCTTTTAGTAATTTGAATGTTTCTATCATATCCCCTCTTCTTCGCCTATCAGCCAATCTCTGCAATCCACAAGCTCTCAATCTATCAATGTAGGGAGCATTTTTTATATCACTCACCAACTTGGTCACTCTTCTCTGAACCCTCTCCACAGCCTCCTCATCTCCAAGGAATCCAGGTGACCAGACCTGAGCACAGTAATCCAAATGTGGAAGTATCAATGCTTTATAAAGGGGAATAATAACCTCTTTATCTCTGGATGTCAGTGTGTTCCTCAACAACCAAGTAATCCTATGTGCAATCTTGGACACCTTAGCAATGTGTCCTCTGAACTTCATCTCCTTATCTACCAATACCCCTAAGTCCCTAGCCTCATCAATCTCTTGGAGTACCTTTCCATCTATGTAGTACACAGCTGGTAATCTTTTAATCCCAAAATGCAAGACTTTACACTTTTCCACATTGAACTGACATCCATTTTCTTTTGCCCATTTTACCAGCTTATTTAAATCCTCCTGCAAACTTTCAACATCAGCTTGATTTTTTATTGCACTACACAACTTTGCATCATCAGCAAACAACTGAATATCTCCCTTTAAGCCGTTTCCTATATCATTTATATACAAATTAAACAACATTGGCCCAAGCACAGAACCCTGAGGCACACCACTGGTCACCTGCCTCATTCTGGACTCGGCTCCTCCATACACCACCTTATGGTATCTCTCCCTGAGCCATTCTCCTATCCATATCACCAATTTAATATCCATTCCCATCTGCTCCAATTTGCGTAACAGTGTTCTATGGGGTATCCTGTCAAAAGCCTTAGCAAAATCCAGAAGTACCACTGTGTAGCCAGTTCCTTTGTCCAACTCTGATGTTATTCTATTATGGATAGTTAATAGATTGCTAAGGCAGGATCTACCTTTAACAAAACCATGTTGGCCTCTATAGAGTATCATATCCTGATCCACCCATTCTTGAATTTTGTCTTTAACCAACTTTTCCAATACTTTTACCACTACTCCTGAGATGGTGATTGGTCTGTAATTCAATACTGCAGTTTTAGAGCCACCCTTATGCAAAGGAACCACTTTGCCTAACTTCCACTCCCTAGGGACCATACCAGAGTTCAAACTTAAATTAAATATCCAGGTAAGAGGGGTTGACAATTCATTTGCACATTCACGCAACACCCGAGTTGATATTCCATCTAAGCCTACCGCAGTGTTTGCATTTAAGTTTCACAATATATTTAATACCTCTGATTCTTTAGCTTCAATTCTCACATTAGGTATTGCTATAGGTATAGAGATATCCTCACTTGGGTGATAGACTTTTGAGAAGTGATCACTCAGTAACTCGACTATTACATCTGATTTTGTCACCTCAATACCATCAGCACCCACTAAGGTTATCCTTCCGAAGTCATTCTTCCTCTTACTTGCCACATAGCGGAAGAACTCTTTGGGATTACCCTTGATCTCTTTGGCTAAGGTCTTCTCATAATCTGATTTAGCTTTTCTTACTATGCTGGTAACCTTCCTAGCTTGAGCCTTGTACTGCTCATGGGTATCCTGATCGCCCTTCTCCTTGTAAATTCTCCATAACATTTTCTTTTTTTGTAGTTCAAGCTTGATACTACTGCTCATCCATCTAATGCCTGCCTTGTTTGACCTCCTGACCATGGGGACACAATCTGATATTGCTTTCCTCAGATACCCACTGATTTTATCCCAAGCACTGCTAACATCTTTCCCTTGCAATATGTTCTGCCATGGGATGGCTGCAAGCTCACTCCGAAGCTTGTTATAATTGCCTAACCTGTAGTTTCGTACATACCCCTTCTTAATAGAAAAATCCACAGATTTTGCAACCTTCCAAGTCAATACCACATGATCGCTTTCACCAACTGGAGGTAACGAGGTCACCTTACTTATGCACATAACCTCTGAACCAATAACCAGGTCCAACACTCTCACACCACGTGTCCCTTCAGTTACGTGCTGTTTCAAGTAATTATCTCGTAGCAGATGTATGAACTCCATTTCCTTTTTGCTACGTGATATTTCCTCCTTCCAATTGATATCACCATAATTAAAATCCCCCATAATAATCACTAAGCCTTCACTCATTGCACTAAGTTGCTGATGCATGAATTCAATATCTCCCCCTGTACTCCCTGGCCTATAGCAGCATCCAACTGTATATTTGGTTGCGTTGGTCACTATTTCGCACCAGACTGCCTCAAATGAACTCTCATTCACATGTCTATCATCATGATATACTACTTTCTTTGGCTGCAACACATCAGCTATCATCAACAGTACTCCTCCCCTGTTCTATCTTCTCTATCCTCCCTGAAAATACTGTACCCATCACATTCAATTCCAGTGACCACATCTTCTGCTGACAGCCAAGTTTCACTAATGCCTACAACTTTTGGTGAGATTTCACTGACTAATGCCAAAAATTCTTCTCTCTTATTTCTAATGCTTCTAGCATTGGTATACAAAAATTGCAGATTCCCTCTAGATCTTGTACCGGCTTTAGAACTGATATATAAGTCACTAACTACCATAGTCCTATGCCGATTTTTTCCCCCTCTCTTCTGCAATTTATTCTGCCTGTAAGGATCAATAAATACACAATCAGTGCTAAAGTTTCTCTCTCTTACACTCAACCTTTTCAATATTAGTTTCCCTGCCCAATAACTTCAACCTGTTCAGAAAACAATAACTTCTTCAATCTCTTATGTCCTTCCATGTTAAGATGCAGTCCATCTCTAGCATACAACTGCCTTTTTCCTTCAAACACACTCCAAACATCAACAAACTCCAGACCTCTTTTTCTGCACATTCTTGCAATCATATCATTCATTATCATTGCTCGTCTACTTAACTCGTAATTGTCAAAACGAGGCAGCACACACACTATTCTCCCATTGACACTTTTCCTCTTCACAATATCTAATAATGTTCTTAAATCTTTTCCTACCCGATTTATACTACCTCTCAGGTCATTCGTACCCACCATAACTATCATCTTGTCTGTTTCATGCCCTCTCTTTATTGCTAAAGCCACTCTTTCTATTGTACCATCAGCCAAGCACTCCTCATGCATACCACTCTCCATACCCTTAATCATAGAATCACCATATATTTTACCACTATTAACTTCATTCAAGTTCACACTCATGGACTCATTCTCTACACTATTCAGCATGACTCTCCCAGCTTCATTACTCAACTCTCTATTACTTACCCCCCCACTCTCACTACATCTCATTTCTTCTTGGCCACTTATGGTTTTATTATGTTGACTCCCAATCACTCCCATACTATTTATTACTGAATCATTCACCAAAGACTCACCCATATGTAATCCTGTTCTAGTTACTTCAGCTAAAGTAATCTCTATAGTCCTAATTTCTCTGTTTAACACATTAAACTCAGCTTTAACTTCCAGTATCTCCTTACCGATCACTTTCACTTCCTCATGAAGAAGATGAAGGTCATTTTTCATTTTCATAAACTCCCGCCGAAGTTCTTCCGCTACGGTCCCGATGTCAGCTTCCATTCCTAAACGCTCCAGCCTAATGACTGCAGAAGATGTCAAAATTTTGCAGGATGATTTGGATAGATTGGAGGTCTGGGCTAAGGAGAATGGATGTCAATTTAATGTGGTAAAATGTAAGGTTATGCATTTTCGGGTGAAAATATTAGCAGTACTATATCACATTGATGGAACTGTACTCCAGGAGATTGATGAGGCCAGGGACTTGGAAGTGTTGGTGGATAGGGAGTTGAAGTTTAGGGGGCACATTGCAAAAGTGGCTAAATCAGCTCATCAAATCACTTGGATGCTGAAGAATACTTTGACGAGCAGAGATAAGGAAGTTATTGTTCCTCTGTATAGAGTCTTGATAAGACTCCATCTCGACTACTGTGCCCAGATCTGGTAACCTAGGTTTCTTCTTGATGGGGAAGAGGTTGAGAGGATCCAGAGGAGAGTTACCAAAATGATAGCTGGTCTATGGAATGAACCTTATGAAAACAGATTGAAGATTTGTGGGTTGCAGAAATTGGTTGATAGGCAGAAAAGAGGAGATATGATCAAAGACATTCAAATTGCTGAAGGCTTTCTATAGGATTAATTCAGAGGATATTTTTGAGAACAGGACTGGTTGTGAGAGGACTAGGGCCATCCATGGAAGCTGGGCAAGAGTGTGGTTAGTAAGGGTGTTAGAGCTGGGTTTTTTACTTTTAGAGTGGTGAATGAGTGGAATAAGCTGCCAGAGTCTGTTGTGGGTGCTATGACAGTTAATGAGTTCAAGGCAAAGTATGATAAATACTGTGTGAATGTCGAATAGTTGTGATGGACATGATGTTTAGGGTCTTCCTCGATGAGTCTAAGGACTCCTTGAAGTTGCCCGTAATAATAATAATAATAATAATAATAATAATAATAATAATAATAATAATAATCTCATTAATATACAAGTTAAATAATAACAGCCCCAAAACAGAATCCAGCAGCACACCGCCAGTGACTTTTCTCTTCTGGGATACCGAACTTCCATGCACAACTTCTTCATATCTGAGAGCCAGTTGCCTATCTAACTCACCAAACTATCATCAAATCCTACCTGCTCCAATTTAGTTACCAATTTGTCATGTGTCAAACAATCAAACACTTATGCAAGTTCTAAATATACCATGGTGTATGCATCTCCCTTGTCCAATATATTTGTCAACTTGTTATAGTACATCAATAAGTTGATAAAGTGTGAATTCCTTTTAACAGCAAAACCCTGCAAAAAATATAGAGAATAACACTGTTATCAATCCACTTTTGTATCCTAACTCTCACCAACCTCTTCAATACATTAATACAACTGAAATTATAGAGATTGACATATAATTTGTACCCTTAACCTTATAACAATGCATCTTGAACTGAAGAAACATCTTGAAGCACTAAATAGGAATCAACAGGGGGAAAGTGAAAATAATGCTTTGAAGATAGTCCAGGGATGTTTTGATAAACCAGTATCAGTCTGTATAATTCAGATAACCAATAGGACTTTCATAAATGAATGGCATCATTAAGCAACACTTAAAAAAAAAAACTGCAGAAAGCATATAATTATAATTATTATAATAATAATTATTATTATTATACACCCTCTGTCCAAAAAGAAACCAAACTTTTCGAAAATAGAAGAAACTAGCGTACCATCTGTTGTATCTTTTTGTTGTCAAAAGCGGAAACCTTCATTAGTGTTGTGTCACTGTTTATGATGTTTGTTTCATTAGAAGCCGAGTTATAGTGCCAAGAGTGACAGTGCATTTTGAAGAACAGTCAGAAAATGAGTTTCAAACAGAGAGATGCGATTGACTTTTGTGTTAAACTTGGTAAAAGTTTTACCAAAATGCATCAAATGCTTCAAAAAGCATACGGTGCCATACTCAAGTTTATGAGTGGTTTAAGCGATTTCAAAGTGGTCATGAGACACTTGTAGACGATGAAAAGTCGGGCTGTCCAAAAATTGGACTGAGCAAAGTTAACTGAAAAGTGCGTGATTTCATCAAAGAAAGCCTGAAATCATCCATGAGATTGATTGAAAATGAATTGGGGATTCCAAAATCAACTGTGAACAATGTTTTGACCAAAAGTTTGGGCCTTTGTAAATTGAATTCGCGATTTGTACATACAAGTTGACTGACAACCAAAAAAATGCAATGAATTGAACACTGCAAGGATCTCATTAAAACGCCGAGCAATTTCACTTCTTCAAGGTCAGTACAGTAATCTCGTTGCCGGCGGTAAGCGTCATACGAGTATACTCGTAGTTGGCTTGTGCAGAGCATATACCATCTATGAGAATACACAGTTTTGAAGCTTACTCCACAAGCCAAGCCTTTTCACTTCTTCAAGGTCAGTACAGTAATCTCATTGCCGGCGGTAAGCGTCATATGAGTATATTCGTAGCTGGCTTGTGTGGCTGGTTTACCAACTACGAGTATACTCATAGTTGGCAGCGAACGTGTTAACAGAGACCTCCAGGGAGTCAGGGACTCATCGAGGGAGGCCACATACTTATTCTTGAATTCATTTACTGTTCATTACACATAAAACATCTAATGGCAATCAATTAGATGTTTTATGTGTAAACCCTCAATGAGAGAAAAATCTAACTCTCACCAACTTCTTTGCATTCATTCTCAGCTTCCAAGGATGCACCTTTTATAATTTTCCACCCTCCATGAAATGAAAATTCCATCAACTGAAATCCTGTATGATTCTTTCAGAAGTATGTAGATCTTAATCATATTATCCCTCTTTCTCCTGTTTTCTAGTGTCTACAGTCAACAAATTCTCAATCTGTCTTCATAATGCAGCAAAAAGTAAGGTCTTGAGGTTTGGGACACATCAATGGGATGCTGCATACTCTATGGGAGGAGCTATACTAGAGGAAGGAGGGGAGACAAGAGATCTGGGGTTGATGATTGATAGAAACCTGAAATTTAGGGGACATATTGCAAAGGTGGTGAAGGTAACATAGAGGATTGCTGCAATAATGAGAAGGATACTGACTTGCAGAGATAAAAGAGTTATCATTCCGTTGTTTAAGACTCTGATCAGATCACACTAAGACTATTGTTCTCAGATTTATCACCAGGATTTGAAGGGGATAAATTAATTGTGGAAAGGGTACAAAGGCAGATAACAAAGATGGTTTCAGGACTGTACAATGTTAGTTATGAGGATTGGCTGAGGGAATGTGGATTGCAGAGTCTGGTGGATAAAAGAAGAGAGGTGATATGATTGAGACTTTTAAACTGTTGAGAGGTGGTTACAGGGTTGACACTTGGGAGTTCTTTTGCTTGGTTGAACAGCGGGAAGGAGTGAGGACAGGGGGCCATCCCTGGAAGTTATAAAATGAAACTGTGAGCAAGAGGGTGAGGAGTGGTTTCTTTGCATGGAGGGTGGTTGAACCATGGAATGCATTGCCTGATAGAGTGGTGAAAGTGAGAACAGTCAATGAGTTTAAGGAGTGGTATGATAGACTTTGTGTTTCCTAGGAGGAACCTCTCATGAAGAGTCTTGATATTGATGTTGAAAGTTTATTTTTCACTTGGTTAGACTATAATAAATTTAGTTTAATCCTTTATCCAAGTGTGAGCAAACAAAGTTTGCACCTGAAAATATCTTCAGGACTGGGTTAAGGTAGTACAACACCGAGCAACTCGTAGCAAAGGTGGACCAAGCTAACATCACTAGTGAAAAATCATCAAGTGAAACATCAAGTGAAAAATAAACTTTCAACATCTTTCTCTAAATCCAGGGTAATTTAATAAAAAGGTGGCACACCTTTTGGCAACTCCTATAGGTAAAGATGACCTCGCTATTGCTTCTGCCTGGTATGGCAGAAGTCTAGGTCTAAAACTAGTCTGGGTAGTAGCCCTTCCCTTAATGCATAACATTATACATATCTGCAAGGAGATGTGTTTTGCATTATTGGAGATACTGGGATAGGAGTGATGTTAGCTTGGTCCACCTTTGCTATGAGTTGCCCAGTGTTGTACTACCTTATCCCAGTCCTGAAGATATTTTCAGGCCAAACTTTGTTTGCTCACACTTGGAGAAAGGATTAAATTAAATTTATTATAGTCTAACCAAGTGAAAAATAAACTCTCAGAGTCTTGATATACATTGTGTTTCTTAGGAAAGACCTCCCGTGATGAGTCTTTTGACTCCATGGATGCCTGATTAATAATAATAATAATAAAAATAATAATCAGTATTCCACAATTCTGATATCATTTTTAACACACTTCTTCACTGTATCAGAACCACAACAGAAACTAGGAGACCAGACCTGCACATATTATTCCCAGTGAGGTCTTATCAGGGCCTTGTAAAGAGACAAAATGACATCCTTATCTTTATATCTCTAAGATCCCTAGCATGATCAGTTTTTTCTAGCATAATCCCACCAATATAATACAACATTGGATGTCTAATCCTGCCAAAGTGAATGACTTTACATTTACTAATATTGAACTGACATTCCTTTTCCCATGCAAACAATTCCAGCCTATTCAAATTATTCTGCATATCAGTGCTGCTGATATGCAATATCAGTATTGCATATCAGCAGCATTCCCTATTACCTTACTTATCTTTGCATCATCAGCAAATAACTGCATGCCACCTGTCAAATCCTTCCCAAAATCATTAATCTACAGATTGACTAACAGTGGACCAAGCAATGATCCTTGTGGTATCCCCAAGGATCATCCCCAGTATATCACTTTTTGATATCTGTCATAATCGTGCTAATATTTTAAAATCCAAACCCATATTCTCAAATTTATGCAACATTTTTTTATGCTGTATTCTGTCAAAAGCCTTAGCAAAATTCAAAAGTATCATGATGTATCTCTTCTCCTTGCCTAGTTCAATGGTAACATTATTATAGAATGTGAGTAAGTTACTAAAACATGGCCTTCCTTTAGCAAACGCATGGTGTTCATTGCAAAGTAGAGATTCACTATCAACCCATTTATCAACCCAGTCCTTCCAAAATTTTCACCACCACTTGTCACAAAGTCCAATTTATCCAACTATCGACCGATTGGTCGATAGTTGGATAAATTGGACTTTGTGACACTGTGAAATGGGATTATCATACATTCTTTCTATTCCTGCAGAATTTTCTCTGTTCAGAGACTCAAATTAAGCAGCCTGGTCAAAGAAATAGTCTGTTCAATTGAACGCTCTAGTATATCCATGCTGATATCCCACCAGTCCCCATTGCTGAATTCTTATTCAGTTTGTGCAACAGCTCTAGTACCACTTCCTCATACACCTGAGTTTCTTCATCCAGTGAATAGGTAGCAGTGAGCTGAATATTGCATACACCAGGTTCATGGCTTTTAACAAAATGGACACTCATTAGTTGAACCACCTCTTCACCATCTGCCACCCTCGTGCAATCTGCATTTAGAATAGTTATTCTTTCATATTTATTCTTTCTTCTGCATGCAACACATCGATAGGATTCTTGTGAGTTGTCTTTAGCTAGCAGAGCCAATTTCTTTTCATACCCAGACTTTGCTTTCAGTGTACAACAATTGTAACTCTTTTAGCCTGCTTCTTATAAACTGAACAAAGGATTTCATCCTAATGCACAAAGTATTCCTTCCACATCATCTATTCCATTCACCACTATCTCACACCATAATGCACAAAACCACTGGCACTATTTCCCTCTTGCATCTCCACCTTGTATTGACATAAATCTTTCTCTATCATCAATAGCACTCCCCCTTCCTTCTTATCCTTTCTATCTTCATGAAACACATTATGCTCTTCCATCTCTATTCCGGTCAAAATGTCATCCTCATTCAACCATATTTCACTTATTCCAACAATTCTTGGGTGAACAGACTCAATTAATGCAACCATTTCATTTGCCTTGTTTCTCACACTTCTGTCATTTGTATACAAACATAACAGCTCAATCCTGGATCTGCAGGAAATTCACTGATACCATTTATTAGATGAACTTCTCTATAATTAACTCAAGTCATTTCTTTTTCTCTTTATTCATCTTAGAACCTTATTTGAATCCAACTATTTTCCATTGATCCCAGGTCATCCCATTCCCTTATTGTCTACACACACCCTCCCATTCTCTTGGATCATTGACCTTTTTCAAACTCTGTTCCCCTGTCCATCCTGAGTCTCCCATTTCTCTGTTCATAGTGCAAACTTGTTCCCTTATTTGCTATACTCATGCTACCCACTTCTTCATTCATAACCACCACTTCAATCTCTCCTTTCTTACTCTCTTGCTCTTTCACATCACTTCTTACTTGATCAGATTCATTATCAGCACTCACTTCTCTACCTTCCAGCAAAAGTTTCTCCAAATGACTCATATGAAAACCATTCAAATGCAGTCCATCACTCTTATACAGTTCAATCCATCCTTCAAACTCATTCCACACATTAACAAACTGCACTCCTTTCTCCTCACACAGTTTAAATTATACAAATATTTAAAGAAATCCAGTTGACTTCAATGTAGAAAAATAAAACAGAAAAATTCCACAAAATATAATGCAAAATTATTAGATAATACACATAACAAAAGAATTAAATGTAACAGAATATTCAATAAAAATCACAAACAAAATCAGCAGATACATCAGAAAGGTTCTAAATTTAAATCACTATATATCTATGGATGAATATTATTTTTATCTTTTTGAATTTAAATTTATCTTTGTTAAGTTCTTTTCATCACACTCACCTTAACACTTCTGGACACTGCATCAAAACGAGCCACTATCTCACCAAGAGAAAAGGATAAATCCTCATCTTTTACAATATGTGATACAGCTTCTACTTTTTCTTGAAGTACCTCAATCTGTTTCTTGTGAGAAATAGTTTCTTGTTGGAGAATCTATATATTAAAATGAGATATGCTCAGAAGCACAGAATTTATTATTTAATTAAAATTAATTCAGTATATCAATGACAACTGCATGCAGCATAAATAATAAAAACATTTATTAAGAAAAATATTATACTTATTGAATGCAAATGGTTTGTGTGTGTGTGTGTGTGTGTGTGTGTGTGTGTGTGTGTGTGTGTGTGTGTGTGTGTGTGTGTGTGTGTGTGTGTGTGTGTGTGTGTTGCTCATATGGTTACTAATAGCAAGATAGTATGCAAATAAGATAGAACTCCCAACTGATCAAGGCTCTGAGAGTTTATTTTTCACTTGGTTAGACTATAATAAGTTTAGTTTAATCCTTTGTCCAAGTGTGAGCAAACAAAGTTTGTGCCTGAAAGTATCTTCAGGACTGGGGTAAAGTAGTACAACACCGGCCAGCTCGTTGCAAAAGGTGGAGAAAGCTCTCATCACTCCTATCTAAGTATCTCCCATAATGCAAAGCACATCTCCTTTTGGATATGTGTAATGCTATGCATTAAGGCAAGAGCACTACACAGACCGGTTTCGACCTTTATTGAGGTCTTGTCAGTGGGAGCCAAGGCCCAGTAGTGGAGACACCAAGACAGAAGCAGTGAGAGGTCATCCCAACCTATAGGAGTTGCCAAAGGGTGTACAACCTTATTAGTAAATTACTCTGGATTCAGAGAAAGATGTTGAGAGTTTATTTTTCACTTGGTTAGACTATAATAAGTTTAATTTAATCCTTTGTCCAAGTGTGAGCAAACAAAGTTTGTGCCTGAAAGTATCTTCAGGACTGGGGTAAGGTAGTACAACACCGGACAACTCGTTGCAAAGTTTGGTGTCTCCACTACTGGGCCTGGCTCCCACTGCCAAGACCTCAATAAAGGTTGAAACCGGTCTGGGTAGTGGCCCTTCCCTTAATGCATAGCATTACACATATCCACAAGGAGATGTGCTTTGCATTATGGGAGATACTGAGATAGGAGTGATGAGAACTTTCTCCACCTTTGCAACGAGTTGCCCGGTGTTGTACTACTTTACCCCCGGTCCTGAAGATACTTTCAGGCGCAAACTTTATTTGCTCACACTTGGACAAAGGATTAAACTAAACTTATTATAGTCTAACTAAGTGAAAAATAAACTTTCAACATCTTTCTCTGAATCCGGAGTAATTTACTAATAAGGTTGTACACCCTTTGGCAACTCCTATAGGTTGGGATGACTTCTCACTGTTTCTGTCTTGGTGTCTCCACTACTGGGCCTAGCTCCCACTGACGAGACCTCAATAAAGGTCGAAACCGGTCTGGGTAGTGGTCCTTGCCTTAATGCATAGCATTACACATATCCGCAAGGAGATGCGCTTTGCATTATGGGAGATACTGAGATAGGAGTGATGATAGCTTTCTCCACCTTTGCAACAAGTTGCCTGTTGTTGTTGTACTACCTTACCCCAGTCATGGAGATACTTTCAGACACAAACTTTGTTTGCTCACACTTGGACAAAGGATTAAACTAAACTTATTATTATGATCAAGGCTCTGTAATCTGTTATAATTATTATTAAATTACATGACACCTCCAAGGTGTCCAAAGACTCATCGAGGGAGGGCATCTACTCTACAACTCTCCGACTCCACTACTCAATCCACAAACTACAGTGGACCGCAACTACCATCTAAACCATAGGTTCACAAACTTTTTCGGACCACTGCCCACTTTGCAAGGCATAAATTTTGTAATGCCCCCCCCCCCCCATTATATAAATTATATAAAATTGGGTTTATTTTTGCACAAATCAATCAGTGGTTTTATATATATTTTGAAATGAAATATAACAAATATATTTGCTACTGTAAACATAACCTATTATATACACATATATACATGCTCTATTTTCTCATTGATATAGAAAATTGACATCTATTTCTATCTGACATGGTAAATTTTCAAATGATTAAATAATTGAAATAGAAAAGTGATAAAAAAATTGATCATGTAAGACGGTCATAAGATGAATTAAAATGCAATATTTAAATTTTAAATGATTATCTAATTGCAAAATCACGAAAATAATTAATTTTTAAATATATATTATTAATTTCTTCTATAAACAGCCACTGACCCCTAAACTGCCCCCCAAATGCTTCTGATCCCACTATAGCCCCCCCCCCCCCCCAGAAGGCTTCAGTGCCCACTTGGGGGGGTAGTACCACCCACTTTGGGAACCTATGATATAGACCAATGCCATCTACTGCCTACCACCACCATTAGTATTTTCACAGACAATCACATACATCCATGCCCATGGCAGGATTTGAACCTGCAGCCTTTTGGCTGTAGAGCAGATATGCTAACCACTTAGTCAACAAGGCTGGCATACGTGGAGTCAGCAAGACACATTGTATGAGGTTTATTCACTTAATGAACCATTATAGGCACAGTTTGTAGACAGTAGCCATTCTCGTCTAAAAGTCAAATTGTGGGAATATGGACTTGGTAGCATTTCTAGTCTCACATGGAGAACTCAGTGTAGACATTTATTCTGAACTCTCAAAGGCCACAACATACATCATACCTTGCCTTTAACCCATTCAGCATTGAAGCATTTGTCACCCATTTCAGTAATACATTCTAGTCATTTGCAACCCCTTTCAGTAACTCTATAGAAAGTTTCTTCACCTGGTTATAAATTAAATTAAAAATGCCAAAAAATGATATTATTGTATAATCCTTGATCCGATTGTAAGCAAACAAAGTTTGAGCATGAAGTATCTTCATGACTAGGCTACTTATATAATGAGGCCAGTAATGTCACATTGATTACCTTAGAATCCCATAATACAAATCACACATCTTTATTTGTATGTGTATAATGATATACATTATAGGAAGGGACACTACTCAGACCAGTTTTGACCTTTATTGAAGTACTGTTAAAGTGCAGAGGTACCCTCCAAAAACTCTGAGTGATCTACAAGCTCACTCTAAATCTCACTGAGTGCCCCTTTATAAAGGATCACTCCTGGCCCGAATACTAAAATGTTCAATGACTATAAATGCAGATGTGTCCCATGTGCCATCTCCAAGCAACTAAAGTCAATCTTTCATATTCCCTTTTTTTTTATCAGCCATATAACGATAGAATACTCTAGGATTTAATTTTTCTACCTCAGTCAATTTCCATTCATATGCCAATTTCTTCTTCCACACTATACCTTTTTTTTCTTCCTGACCTGGGCCTTATACTCCCCAAGCCAATGAGGAGAATACCGTTCTTTATCTTTCCTTCATAACAAGGTGAAGAAGGTGTAGAAAGAAGGTGTAATCTTTCTTTACACCTCCTCAATAATTCTAACTTGAGGAATACAATCAGACACCAACATTTTGGTAACTGATCTCAATCAAAGTACCAATCATTAGTGCTCTCTTTTCCTTCCACCTGATCAGGCCATGACAAGTTACCAAATCTGTTTCCTTAGGTGGCCACAGTGTGTTGCATTGCAATTCCATACAGCTCTTTTTTCAAGGAAATATACACCTACCTAGATATTTCCCATATTAAAATTGCATGATCACTCTAAACAACTGAGGCTAAATCTAACACTCATGCCAGCATGTTATCTTCACCACATGTTGAGTAAGGTAGTTATAAGGGGGCATAGCTCAGACGACAGAGCGCTTGCTTAGCATGCGATAAGTATCGGGATCGATACTGGGTGCCTCCAAACTTTTGCAGGCCTGGTTAGCCGAGTGGTTAGCATATCTGCTCTCCAGCCAAAAGGCTGCAGGTTCGAATCCCACTGTGGGCATGAATGTTTGTGATTGTCTGTGAAAGTACTAGTGGTGGTAGTAGGCAGTAGATGGCGTTGGTGTTAGATGATGAAGGTTGGTAGAGTAGTGAGACGAAGAGTTGTAGAGTCGATGCCCTTCCTTAATGAGTCTTTGGACTCCCTGAAAGAGGGATGTAATAATACTAATAATAATAAGAAGAAAAAGCCCAAGGAATTCATACTCCTTATTCACATTCTTTTCTGCTTGCTATAAATGCTTTTATTAAGAATTATTATCCACATTCATTGTTATTATATTTCATTATGATGATGGTGAATAATGTTGAAAAACAGAAGGCAGTTAATGGAACGATAACTAGTAGGACTGATAGCAAAAAAAAGCATGTGGGACTGATGACAAGATAACAATGAGTAAGGACATAGGCATCTGGAGAGATTGCTGTTCTGAACGAGTCGGTGTGTCCCAGGGTGGATGGTAGCAGGGGTGGCCTCTTGTGGGAATGGGTGCTTGGGAGAAGGGGGGATGACATCTGGTAACACTGAGTCCAGTAAAGTCTGGGGGGGGGAAGAGATAATGCGGTATAGAAAAAATTGCATTTTTATACTTTATACTAATGCCCCCCCGCCAGACTTTACTGGACTCAGTGTTACCGGATGGGGAGAGAAAGATGCATGTAGCAATAAGGGAATGGAATTTCTAGAATTCTTGAGGAAATCTATGACCAAATCCCCATAAGAATTTGGGATTTGGTCATAGCATCAGAAGAGTTGATAATAACTGAGATGACATCTCTCCCATCAGTTGGAGAGAGTGACCATGTGGTTTTGACTTAGAAGCTGAACAAACATGCAGTAGTATCAAAGAAACAGGAATGTATGTGGAATTATAAGGCAGGTGATTATAATAGTCTTAGACGTCAACTTGGGGAAGTTCCATAGAGGGAGGAATTAGAAGGACGGGATATCATTAGTGCTTGAGAAATTGTGAAGGAATATTTGTTAGCACAATAGTAAGCTGTATTCCACGAGTGAAGAAGAAGACACAATTTGTAGCAAAGTGGATGACAAATAATATTAAACAGGAACTGCATGCGAAAAAGAGGCTATGGAAGAGATATAAGGAAACAGGTGAAGCAAAGATGCATGAAGAATATAAGACACAGGCCAGGAGAGTGACTAGTATGGTAAGGAAGACGAAACTGGAATATAAGAAGAGATTGGCCCTAAGATCCAAAGAAAATACCAGGGAATTTTTTAGTTATGTGGCCAGTAGGAAGAGAAATAATTGTGGAAGAATGACATTGTGGGATAAAAATCGGAATAGAGTGACTAATGCAGAGGACATAGTAGAATTGTTCAATGACCACTTTATTGGAGTATTTTATCCTGGAAGAGTCAGTTTTAATGCTAGAGGGATTGGGCAGGTTCAAGGTTTAGAGGTATACAGGAGGAGAGTGTGTTTCCTATACTGAGTACTCTGGATGTCAGCAATGCTGTGGGACTTGATGGTATTTCACCACGAGTTTTGAGAGAATGTGCTAAAGAACTGACAGCGCCTTTCACCTGGTTTTTCAATGAAAGTCTTGCTGCGGGAAAGGTGCCCAGGTAATGGAAGGAAGGTAAGATAGTGCCATTGCATAAGGGCAATAGCAGACTGGAAGTGTCTAATTATAGACCAGTTTGTGTGTAATCAGTAGTTGTTAAGATCTTGGAGAAATTAGTGAGGAACCGCATACAGCATTGGGCAGATGAGGGTAATGTTATCTGTGAGAGTCAACATGGATTTGTTAAGGAGCACTCGTTTTAGTAATATGCTAGCCTTTTATAATAAAGTTACAAGAGCATTAGATGAGGGAAAGGCATATACTGCCATTTTCTTGGGCTTAGCGAAAGCATTTGACAGGGTGCCACATAAGCTGATATTTAAGTTACAGCACATGGGTCAGGATGTCAGATTGGTCAACTGGATTCAGGATTGGCTGTCCGATAGGAATCAGAGAGTTACATATGGTGAGGCAGTTTCAAGGAAGCAGAGGATTACAAGTGGTTCCCACAGGGCTCAGTAGTGGGACCTATATTGTTTAACCTTTATATCAATGATATTGTCAGTGGATTGCAGGGAGATATTCAGTTGTTTGCGGATGATACAAAGCTGGGAAAGGTTATTAGTAATGGTGCAGATGTGGTGGCCCTGCAAGAGGATTTGAATAAGCTAGACAGATGGGCAAATGAATGCGAGCATCGGTTTAATGATGCAAAATGTAATATCTTGAGGTTTGGGACATATCGATGGGATACTGCATACTTTATGAGAGGAGCTATACTGGAGGAAGTAGGAGGAGACAAGAGATCTGGGGGTTGATGATTGATAGGAACCTGAAATTTAGGGGACACATTGCAAAAGTGGTGAAGGTAACACAGAGGATTGCTGTAATAATGAAAAGGACACTGAGCTGCAGAGATAAAAAGGTTATCATTCCATTGTTTAAGACTCTGATCAGACCACACTTGGACTATTGTTCTCAGATTTGGTCACCAGGATTTGAAGGGGATAAATTAACTGTGGAAAGGGTACAAAGGCGGATAACAAAGATGGTTTCAGGACTGTACAATGTTAGTTATGAGGATTGGCTGAGGGAATGTGGACTGCAGAGTTTGGTGGATAGAAGAAGGAGAGGTGATATGATTCAGACTTTTAAGCTGTTGGTTACAGGGTTGACACTGGGGAGTTCTTTCACTTGGTTGAACAGCTGATAATGAGTTTAAAGAGTGGTATGATAGACTTTGTGTTTCTTAGGAAGACTTCCTGCGATGAGTCTTTTGACTCCATGGAGGCCTGAATAATAATAATAATTATTATGACATGCCTATCACTCACCATTCTCATGTCTCATTAACATATCAAAATAATCTCTTTCTGCATTCTGTATCCAATAGAAATGCCACACTAAATAACTAAAATTCCTGCTCACCTCAATCTCATACCAAATGGACTCAAAGCTATTATCAGTATTTTCATAAAGTTCTGCATGAGGCGACTCAGCTCATTTGAGATCTTTAGTAATATAATACAGCAGTATTACTGATGATCTCAGCAGATGATTATGTACATGAAGTGTCAATAAGGAAGAAGTATATTCCAAACTTGTTTAAGAGACATCTTAAAATAGTGCTCTAATACTAGACATCGGATGCATTGCTAAAAGTGTGAAGACAGGGCAACAAATTCTGACACTAATGCAGAGGATACTGGCTTGTAGATGTAAGGGGATTATGATTCCATTGTATAAGGTAATTGAGATTAGGGAAAATGGTATAATGAGTGAAGCAGTCAGGTCTGTGACTGTTAAGAAAGCATGTGAAATGGATAGTGAAGAAAAGAATGTAACTGATGTTAAGAAAGTGTATGAGAATGATGGTGAAAAACAGAGGGCAGTTAATGGAATGATAACTAGTAAGACTGACAGCAAAAAAAAGCATTTTGGACTGATGACAAGATAACAAGAGTGAATGATAGCAAAAAGTTTTAAAAAGCTTTGAAGGCAGAGCTGGCGAAGATAAAGCAAGAGATAAAGCATACCAAAATAAATAGAACCATAGATATGTATGAAAGAGTAAAGACTGAAATGAATGATGGCCTATGAAAAAAGTAACACATGATTCGCAAGTGCCATTCAATGGCGATTTGATTATTAGAGGAGTGGTGAATGAGAAGATGCAAAAGTTTGTTTCCCTGGAGATAGAATAAAGAGAGTGACTAAGGCATCAGAAATAAGGAGTAAGTGAACAACAGAGTTGGTAGTAGTAGTGAGAATGAATGACTTAGTTGTGGGAAGAAGGGGAATGTAAGAATATATATCAGGTAGTTAAGAAGAATAAAAGATAATAGTGTGAAGGAAAGGGAGTCAATGTGTTGCTGAGGTATAAGAGTGATCATTTGGGGATAGAGAGCAAAGTTATGAATGGTATATTAGTACAAATATGACAAGAGAAAGAAGTATAGTTTCTACTTCGGGAATAGGTTTGGGGGTGAATGGAACTGTATAAAAGTGATGAGCTGTATTTTAATGGATTTGGTGTTAAATATCTGGAGAGGTTACTGCTGTGTGAGAGAGAGAGAGAGAGAGTAATGAGGGTAGAGAACGTATTGGAGGAAGAAAGAAGTTATGTGAAAGGGCAAGGAAAGAAATATTTAAGAAGTGTATATGACTGGAAAAGTGAGCAGCAAGGATGCAGAAAATGAGAAAAAATTATTATTATTATTATTATTATTATTATTATTATTTGATACCTCCAGGGAGTAGACTCATCGAGGGAGGGCATCTACTCTACAACTCTCCGTTTCCATCACTCAACCTCATCCATAAACCGCTCATCTACTGTCCACCATTATTATTTTTACAGACAATCACAAACATCCATGCCCACAGTGGATTCGAACCCGCAGTCTTTTGGCTAGAGAGTGGATACGCTAACCACTCAGCCAACTAGGCCAGCAAAAAATCTCAACCTCCGTATGAGACCAGTTAACTCACCTTTATTCAAAAGAGACCAGATAAAGTTTTGTCATGTCATTGATGGGAATCAAATGCCGGTCTTTCCAACCACAGGGCTTTGTCTATAATGACTGAGCTACAGAGGCTCCCCACAATAGAGATTCCTCTACAGAGGAATTGAAGTGAAAGATAGACAGGGGAACAGTTTATTTTTCCCCTGGTATTCTAACTAAGTGAAAAATAATCTTTCAACATCTTTCTCTAAATTCAGAGTAATTTTTTAAAAAGGTGGCGCACCATTTGGCAACTCATATAGGTAGAGATGACCTTGCTAATGCTTCTGGCTGGTATCTCCACTTGGGCCTAGCTCCTACTGAAGAGACCTCAATAAAGGTTGAAACTAGTCTGGGTAGTGGCCCTTCCCTTAATGCATAACATTAGACATATCTGCAAGGAGATGTGTTTTGCATTATGGGAGATACCAAGATAGGAAGTTAGCTTGCTCCACCTTTGCAAGGAGTTGTTCCTTAGTGTTGTACCACCTTACCCCAGTTCTGAAGATACTTTCAGGTGCAAACTTTGTTTGCTCACACTTGGATAAAGGATTAAACTAAATTTATTATAGACAGGGAAACAGTGTTAGCATTGACATGTGAACACAGCATCAAAGAGAAAGAGAAAATGAGAAAATGGTGGTAGGAGTAAACAAGGAATCAAATGACCTGAAATTGTGGAGAAGCATTTGGATCTAGAGAAGGTACTGGGATGGGTAATAAGAGAGAGGAATGGTTGGAAGATAGAAGTCAACTCTAATAATCTAATCTTATTGGATTCTAGATTGAAATATTAGATCAGATTCTAATTAGGTTCAAATCTTAGATTTGATTGCTTATTAGAGAAACTATTATAGACCCAGAAAGGAATGGTTATGATTGTATATGAATGCTAGAGATATCAGAAATAAGGAGAGGGGGAAATTGTTGAATTGATTAAGTTCATTTACCTAAAAATTGTTGTAAGATCCAGTTGGATAAAGACAACATCCTGACGGGAATAGAAATGGAAGGTATAATCTTTTTTCATGAAGTTAGAAAGGTAAAAAGAGAGACAGAGTGCTGTTGATGATAGAAAATAAGGTATGCTCTTGCAAGGTAGAGATGCGAGGAAGAAACAATGGCAATGGTGTTGAGGAAGTATGGTGTGTGTGTGTGTGTGAAAGACAGAGAGAGAGAGAGAGAGAGAGGTGAATAGAATAAAATACTTAGTTGGATGTTGCCATAGACCTAGTAATGCAAGTGTAGTAACCAAATGTATGAAATGTATAAGCAAGTTAGCCAAGCAAATATAAAAATGGGGATAATTATGGGTGATTTTAATCATAACAATATAGATTAGGGTAACAAGATAGCAAAAGAAGCAAAGAAAATGAATTTCTTGAGAGACAAGTATGTCAGACAATATGTGACAAAGGCATACAAGAATTTGTTTTTGGATATGATCATCTCATCAGAAGATCTAATTATAAATGAGCTGCGAAAGTGACTATGAACTGATTACTTGGGTGGGTGCCAGCCATGTGAGGACTTCCATGAGGAAAGGATATATGTGGAACTACAAGGTTGGTGATTATGAAAAGCTGAGGAAACAGCTTGTAGCTTTTGTATTATTATTATTATTCAGGCCTCCATGAAGTCAAAAGACTCATCATGGGGAGGTCCCCCCCCTCCTAAGAAACACAAAGTCTATCATACCACTCCTTGAACTCATTGACCGTTCTCGCTCTCACCACTCCATCAGGCAATGCATTCCATGGTTCAACCACTCTCCATGCAAAGAAACCACTCCGCACCCTCTTGCTCACAGTTTCCTTTCGTAACTTCCAGGGTTGGCCTCATCACCACTCCTTCCCGCTTTTCAACCAAGCGAAAGAACTCCCCAGTGTCAACCCTGTAACCACCTCTCAATGGAATGTAATTGGAATTCAATGGAATCTGTATGGAATAAGTAATTGGGTGGAAAGGAGATCAATGCTACTTGGGTGATATTCAAGAATTATCTAGTAAAAGCAATGTCTAATGTATATCAAGAGGCAGAAGGTTAAATAAGTTAGGTGTGAAATATGCAATATAGAGAAAGAAAGCATTATGGAGGAAGCATAAGATCAGTGATAATAATCAGTTCCATGAGGAGAACAAATTGCAGACAAGGAGAATGACTCGGTTGGTAAAGGTAGCAAAAGTGCAGAATGAGCAGAAGTTAGCTAATGAAGCCAAAAAAAAAAAAAAAACTAGTGAGTTTTTTTCAATACATAGCCAGCAGAAGAAAGAATGATTATGAAAAGATCATACCAGTTGATTATGGTTGTGATATTATGTGAACAGTTCATAAAGGTATATAATCAATATGAATTTGACATAATGTGGAATTTGACTGCAGTAAAAGAGAGGAACAGAGAATGACTGTGAGTGAGCAGAAGGTATATGGGTTAGTAAAGCTGACATCAATATGGCTGAGAGACTTGATATATCACTGTGTGTATATTTGGGGAATGTGCAAGAGAGTTGACATCTGCTTTGACACAGTGTTTTCATCTTCTTACAATGGGTATGACTTTACAGATTGTAAGTCTTACAATCTGTAAGACTTACATTTGAATGTGTAGAAGTAGATAACAGATTAATGTATTGGATTGAAGAATGGGAATCTGATAGAGATCAGGAAGTTGTGTATGGCGAAGCAAGATTCTGGAAGAGGAAAGTCATTAGTGGTGTGCCACAAGGGTCTCTTTTAAGACCATCTGTTTAACCTGTATGTTAACCTGAAGGTACTCCCTTCTCTTCACACAGCTGCTAAGGGAGAAGCTCAGTGAGGAGAAGAGAGTACATTTTGTGGATGTATGGCATGTGTTTGAGGGAAGAATAGAATTATACAGACGTGATGGATTGCACTTGAATGGCCTTGGAGTGAGTACACTGGAGAAAGTGTTGTTAGATGGAAGTGCAGCGTGTGATGCCAGCAAGAGATCAGAAGTAAGCGATGAAGTGAAAGATCACGAGAGAGTAGTATTGAAGAGACAGAAGTGCTTGGCAGTGGAAACAGTAGTAGTAGTGTGAGAGATGAAGAGAGAATGGGAATGAAAGAACAGGGAAATGGGAGGGGGGGGGGGATGGACAAGGACATGGCATAGGGAGAGTGGAGAAGTGAGGAGAAGAGAGTACATTTTGTGGATGTATGGCATGTGTTTGAGGGACGAATAGAATTATACAGACATGATGGATTGCACTTGAATGGCCTTGGAGTGAGTACACTGGAGAAAGTGTTGTTAGATGGAAGTGCAGCGTGTGATGCCAGCAAGAGATCAGAAGTAAGCGATGAAGTGAAAGATCACGAGAGAGTAGTATTGAAGAGACAGAAGTGCTTGGCAGTGGAAACAGTAATAGTAGTGTGAGAGATGAAGAGAGAATGGGAATGGAAGAACAGGGAAATGGGAGGGGGGGGATGGATGGACAGGGACATGGCATAGGGAGAGTGGATGTTGAAAGTAGCAGTAAATGTATGTATGAAGATAATCAGCATAGAAATGGAATATATTGCTATGTGTATGTATTAGAGGTATCAAAAATAAGGGAGATGAAATGGTTTCACTGAGTAAATTTACTTGCCCCAAAATAGTTGGAATAAGTAAAACTTAGTTGAATGAAGATGATATTCTAACAGGAATAGAAATATGTGGATAGCCATATATATATACTTCTGTGAGGAAAGACTATATGTGGACAAAGAAGGTCATGTCAAAGACAGATTGGGGCATGGAATGATGGCCGGAGTGGTAAGGAAATAAATGCTACATAACAGCATCAATGTGTGAATGTATTCTGAAAGTCAAAAGGCTAATAAAGAAGGTGTAAAATGGATGAATGAGGGAGCAAAAGCATGAAATTTGGAAGAAAAAGTACTTTGGAGGCACTATAAGATGAATAATGGCAATAATCAGTTACAACAAGAGCATAAAGAACAAGCCAGCAGAGTGAATCAGATAGTAAGGAAAAGAAAAGTGAAGTATGAGCAGAAATTGACAAATCAAGTAAAGAAAAATCCTATAGAGGAATTTTTAGATATGTAGCAAGTAGAAGGAATAATGATTATGGTAAGATGATGTTAATGGATGAAAATGATAGAATGGTAACTGTTGCAGAAGACTTTGTTGAGGTATTCAGTGATCAATATATACAAGGGTGTTTCATCCTAATCATGGTGGAATCATGATGACCTTAAGTGTAAATGCCATAGGAGAGGATGGCTTAATTGTGAGTAAGCAGGAGATATTTGAGGAAATAAATTACCTTAATGTCAAAAAGGCAATAGGATTTGATGACATATCACCATGCATCTTAAGGGAATGTTCCAGGAAATTAGCAGTAGCATTGGCATGACTGTTTTTAATAAGTCTTACAACAGCAGATGTTCCAAGGAAGTGAAAATTGTTACACTGCATAAATGTGGAGAATAAAGCTGTGGCTACAAATTATAGGCCAATCTGTATATCTGAAGTTGTGTTGAAGGTATTAGAGAGATGGGTGAGAAGTAGGATACAGAAATATGTTGATAACAGCACTATTCTCTGTGGTTATCAGCATGGGTTCGTTAAAGGGAGATCATGTTTTACTAACTTACTTATGCAAGTTAACAAGGTAACAAATACCTTAAACATGGAGATGCATATAGAGTGGTGTACTTGAATTTTGCAAAAGCTTTTGATAGACTGCTACACAGCAATCTGTTAAATAAATTGTAACTGATGGGATTCGATAACAGACTCCTGATATGGTGACAGGCTGTCTGATAGATATCAGAAAGTTGTACATGGGGGTGCAGTATCAGAAAGGTCATGGGTATTATCAAGAGTCTTGTACACAGAGCTCATTCATTCTGCTCTTGTATTTTCCTTTTGTTAGGTGAATTGAATACAGTTTAAAAGCAATCTGAAATGCAATAGATGCAACAAAACCTCCATTCAAAAAATTATTGGTAATTATCATCCTTCTACCTGATTACAATCCGAAGTGAAAAGAATTTCAATATCCTACCTTAAAGGAACCTTTGAAAAAAAAAAAAAAATAGCAAGGATTCTTCATAAATTCAATCTATATGCTTCCTTCAAACCCGCTCTCACAAACTGTCCTAATTTCTACCATTAACAAAGGTGTTACCACCTCTTTGCTTACCAGATGTCTATCATGTCAACTTTCTTATTTTGGACAGACTAGCCATTCTGTCTTGATTAGAATTGAAAAACATCAAGACTATATTACATTTATGGAATCTGACAAGTCAGGCCTTGCTTCTCACATTATTGACACTAAGCAGAGATTTCATTTTTGAATATTATGGAGACAACTACCGTGTTTGAATAAAAACTTTAGTTTAATATAACTAAAATCTGCATTCAAAATTATGGAGACAACTAAACTAAAGTTTTTATTCAAACATGGTAGTTGTCTCCATAATTTTCAAAAATGCATTTGGATCACCATGTAAGCTTAAAAGAAAGTAAGCAGAGATTTCTTTGCCACCAGACAAAACTTCTTCACTCCAGCAAGTTCAAATTTGTCTTTTCCTTGAAACATGTGACACATTATGAAATCATCCGAACCTGACCAAATCAGATGGTATGTCTATATCCAAGTTTAACCGCCTTACCGACCATTAAAGATCAAATACGCACTCTCAAAAGCTTTGTATCTATCATAAATTTCAATATAATATCAATGGTATTATAATTTTAATATGCACTTAGCATCCATGGAAATGTGGACGTAGATACATCCTGGCCGGTAACGTGGTTAAGGAAGTGATCGCTATTAGTTTTTCACAAGTTTCTTTAAACTAATAATTAATAATTATTATTTTATTTATTTATTTATTTATTTATATTTAATGTAAACAACTTTCTACAATTGTTCCTTTAAACTATAATAGCTGAAATATCATCTACTTCCGCTATGAGTGAGACATCTTTTGAATGTAGTTAACAGTATATATCCCTCATGTTGTCCACGTAATGGATGAAATATATTGGAGTTTTTGAATAAATTCTGTATACTTACTTTTTGTTACATGTACAAGCTGTGAAACTTTTTTAATATGTCTAGTGCACATGTTCCATTAAAGCTATTAATGGCATCAATAAGTTATTGAGAAAATCTTATTATTCCCATTAAGAATATGTGTTTAATTCACCCAAATATTTCTTGAAATACTAAATAAATTTATATACATATATACCTTGTATTTTGCTAATTTAGTTTGGTTATCCTGAAGAGACGGTGGATTTGCTACATCAAATTGGATAAGTTTTTCAGTGTTATCCATCCAGGTAATCAACTACAAAAAAAATTGTATATTATTATAATATACCATACAATCACATAACTAAAAATAGGTAGAAAATTAGTTATAAGAATAATAGAGTATAATATATAAAGAACAGAGAATTAGCCATATTTGTGAGGATTACATAATGAATGTAGTCTTCCCAAATATGGCAAATATTTCTTCAAGAATATGCATATCCATATATATATACAGTATAGTACTACCTGGAAACCCGAAGGACTCACTTTAGTGAGTATAGGAGTGGTGAACCCAAGGTACCCGATGCTAGACCATGCCTTACTTCATCTGGTATATCATCTGTAGATTTCTCCATACTCTTCTTTTTTTCTTTCTTTTCTTCTTGTTCTTTTTCCCAATGCCTATTAGAGAATTTTGAAGACTATCCTTTATTTAAAATCTCTTGCAGTGGGAGCCTGCCTTCTAACCCAGGTGTTTGCCTTACTTAGTAGGAAGCTGCAACATGCCAAGCAGTCTGGTAGGGGATTTATTGAAGTAAAAAAGAAACAAAGGAATCAAACCCTGATGGATTTAAATGGTAAACGATCTGGATTGGAAAGGAAACTCAGAATAGGAACACTGAACATACTGACACTTACAGGTGAAGAAGAGGGACTAGTGGATGTTATGATAGAGAGGAAATTAGATGTTTTGGGTTTCAGCAAGACAAAGGAAAAAACAAGGGAGTTAGAATTTAGAATTTTCCAAAACAAATTTCTAAATTTGCTTTGGAAAGGCGCAAATGACCAATGAAATAAATGGTGTCAATTTTATCATTAGTATGGAAGTAAATGACAGACTCATTGACTGTGATGGAATTGGTGATCGAATAATGAGACATATTTGAATGTAATGGAAAACCAATTTCACTTATCCAGATATATGCACTATAACATGATTCAGATATGAAGGAAAAGATATTATTATGTGAGGAACAGTTGGAAGGAATTATTCAGAAGACAAATTTAATCATTTTATATCTTGATGCACAGGTTAGAGAAGAAGTAGAAAAAAATTTGGTCCCATTCGGTTTTGGTCAAAGAAATGAGGAATAACAAAGGTCATTAGATTTTTGCATCAGAAATTATCTCAAATTGGGATTCAGCTGTTTCAGAAAAGATAAAGCAACAGAATAACAATATATAGCTTGGATGGTGAGCAAAATCAGTAATAGATTATTTCATTCTTGATAAATAATGGAACAAGTTAGTCATGGACATTAGAGTTTTGCCTTCAGTTACTTTAGATGGATATCATAGACTTCTTATAGTTTCTTTTAAGGTGTATGAGGGTTGTTTGAAAAGTTTGGTAAAAAAAATAAGTTAAACACATTTTTTTGAAAAAAAAAATTACCTTTATTTCTCACTATAGTCTCCACCGAGGTCTACACATTTGGTCCAGTGAGCTTCCAATTTTTTCATCCCATCTAAATGGTAGGATTTGTCAAATTGTGCAAAATAGTTATTGACAGCCTTGATAACATCCTAGTTTGAAGAAATTTTTTCCCACCAAGCAAAATTTTTAAGTTTGGGAACAAGCAGAAATCACACTGGACCAAGTCTGGTGAAAACAGTGGATGTGGAACCCATTTGAACCTCAATTCGTGCAATTTTGCCATTACAATAGTCGATGTGCGGGGCAGTGCATTTTCTTGATGAAAGAGCACTTTTTTTGTGCCAATCTTGGCCTCCCCCCCCCCCCCAGTTCTTCCTCTAAATGGTCCAACAATAACACATAATCTTATCCTTTTCCAAATAGTCTATCATGATAATTCCTTTGGAATCCTAAAAAACAGTAGTCATCACCTTCCCAGCTGACAAAGAGGTCTTCGCATTTTTTTGATGCTCTTTCACCAGGCATTGTCCACTGTTTTGACTGCTTGGACTCAGGCATGTGTACTGGCAGATCCAAGTTTCTTCTACAGTCACGAATCGACACAAAAAATCTTGCAAATTGCGATTAAACATCGCCAAACACTCCATTGAAATGTCTTGCTGCATGCGTTTTTGATCAACAGTCAACAATTACGGCATCCATCGTGCACACAGCTTTTTCATTTGAATTTTTTGTGCAGGATATTATTCACCCATTCAATTGAGATACCTATAATCTCAGCAATCTCATGCACTTTCACTTGCGGTCTTCCATAATGATACCATGGATTTTGTCAATTATTTCCTTCGTAGTGACCTCAGTCAGGCATCCGAGCATGCTTCATCTTTGATGGACTTACGACTGTATTTAAACTCATTTATCCAAAAATAAATAGTCTTTAATGCTGGTGCAGAGTCCCCATGAACTGCATCTAACTCGGCTTTGATCTGCATGGCCATCCACTTCTTCAAATAAAAGTGTTTTATCACTGCATGAAATTTGTTTTTCTCTATTTTTAAAATGAGAACATGGTCATTTTTAATGTTTGCCAAATGAATGAGTCATGAAAACGATGACACATGCCAACACTGGTATGAATGAATGAATTGTGTTGCTGTTTATTGGAAATTTACCAAACTTTTCAAAGAACCTTCATATGCGGAAGAAAAATGTGGCAAAAAAAAAAAAGAGAGAGAGAGAGAGAGATCCAAAGCTGGAGCTATGGACATTGACACTATCTGAAGTAAAGCAAGATGGAACAGGAAAAATATTGAGATATAATGGCAGGAACAGCAGAAGAGATGTTTGGAAGAACAAGGCCAGAAAAGGAAATGAAACATGTTTGTGGAATCAGAGAATTAAAGAAGCAGTCAAGTTAAAAAAAGAATGCTTTTCGGAGGTTTAAGGTTTAACAAGAAGAGGTAAAATGATGATAGAGTTCTTTTTTCCAAGGTTACATGGTAGTCAGCATTCACTGTTTAGAATTTATGGAGGACAAACATTCATGTTGGAGTAATTATGTTATTACAATTAAGCAGCTTAATTTAGATTACTTTAGCATCATGTAGTGTTTGTCCTGTTCACAGGTATGTTTTCCTGATTATGACCTGAATACAGAGATCGAAACGTCAAGTGTGATTTACTTAATTGTAAAGTAATTACTCAAGGATATGAAAGCCATAGCAAAATAAATTGGAATGAATAAAATAGTGTGAGAGATAATAAGGAAATTAGTCTGGCAGAGGTTGAAGAAGCATTAAGAAAGATGAATAATGAAAAATCCCCTGGAACAGATAGTTCGCCTGTTGAACCTGTTGAACTTGGTAGTATAGGGTTGAAATGGTTAATATCTTTAGACTGATCTGGAGAAAGAAGGCGATACCTGATTGGACCAAGGGGATTATTGTTCGAATATATAAAGGAAGCTAAAGAAGGCAGTGTAATAATTATAGAGGAATAACATTACTGTGTCACTGTGCAAAGATTTATGAAAGTACAATAGGTATCAGAGAGTTGTGTATGGTGGGGCAGTTTCAAGGAGGCAGAGGATTACGTGGGGCCCACAAGGCTCAGTACTGGGACCTATATTGTTTAACCTTTAGATCAGTGACAATGTCAGTGGATTGTAAGGGGATATTCAGTTGTTTGCAGATGATGCGAATCTGGGAAGAATTATCAGTAATAGTACAGATGTGGTAGCCCTGCAAGAGGATTTGAATAAGCTAGATAGATGGGCAAATGAATGGGGGTTTCAGTTTAATGCAGCAAAATGTAAGGTCTCGAGGATTGGGAAACATCGATGGGACGCTGCATACTCTATGAAAAGGAGTTATACTGGAGGAAGTAGGGAAGACAAGAGATCTGGGGTTGATGATTGATAGAAACCTGAAATTTAGGCAGCATATTGCAAAGGTGGTGAAGGTAACACAGAGGATTGCTTCAATAATGAGAAGGACACTAACCTGCAGAGATAAAAGGGTTATCATTCCGTTGTTTAAGACTCTGATCAGACCACACTTAGACTATTCTTCTCAGATTTGATCCCCAGGATTTGAAGGGGATAAATTAACTGTGGAAAGGGTACAAAGACGGATGACAACGATGGTTTCAGGACTGTACAGTTTTGGTTATTAGGATCGGCTGAAGAAATGTGGACTGCAGACTGCAGAGTTTGGTCGATAGAAGAAGGAGAGGTGATATGATTGAGACTTTTAAACTGTTGAAAGGTGGTTACAGGGTTGACACTGGGGAGTTCTTTTGCTTGGTTGAACAGCGGGAAGGAGTGATGACAAGAGACTATCCCTGGAAGTTACAAAAGGAAACCATGAGCAAGAGGGTGAGGAGTGGTTTCTTTGCATGGAGGGTGGTTGAACCATGGAATGCATTGCCTGATGGAGTGGTGAGAGCGAGAACGGTCAATGGGTTTAAGGAGTGGTATGATAGACTTCGTGTTTCTAAGAAAGGACCTCCCACGATGAGTCTTTTGACCCCATGGAGGGCTGAATAATAATAATAATAATAATAATAATGGCAACAAAAATAAGAGACAAACCGGAGGAAGGTCTAAGAGAAGAGAAGAGAAATTTAGAAAGGGATGATCAAATATTGATCTAATTTTTTCTGTAAGAAAAATGATGGAAAGACGCTGGGAATTTCAAAAAAGCCTGTGAATGGCATTTCTTGATTTGGAAAAAGGCTTTTATTAGGTTCAACGGGAAAAAGTCTAAGGAAGTATGGAAATATAAGCATAGTAAAAGAAGTACTTATGATGAAGAATATGTTTAAGTCAAAGAGCTGTGTGAAGACACAGCTCTTACACTTAAAAATAGACTGCAAGAAGGACGTTATTTCCATTGCTGTTCATTGGGTGATGAATAGCATCATAGATATGGTTAATGACAAGACAGGAGCTGTGTTTGCAGATGATGTTGTGATTTAGGCACACTCAGAAGAAGAACTAGAGAAGAAACTGGATAAATGGAATAGTGTAACACAGAACTATGGATTACATATTAATAGTAGAAAGAGTGAAATCATGGTTTTAAATCATAGTGTAAATGTAAACAGTAATAGTTTTAGACCCAATGGGTAAGATCTGAAGATTAGTGAAAACTTCAAATATTTGGGAAGTATACTTTCTAGCGATGGAAGTTTAGGTCAGGAGATAATGAGGAAGGTTTCACTAGATAAACTCTTTTTTCAATTGTAAGTAGTCTACTTTGTGACATTGAGGTCCCACATAAGCGCAAGCTTTTGATTAACAAAAGGTACTTATTGCCTGTTTTGACTTATGCAGCAGAGACATGGGGACTAATGAAAAGAAACATGAGTAGAATACTACAAAGGAAATGAAAGTTTTACAGACACTGCTGGCAAAAACAAGAAAAGACAGAATAAGAAATGTGGTCATTAGGAATAGTTTATGGCTAATCAAGAAATGCATATGAACTCGTGCTTGAAGTAGCTTAGACACCTAACGAGAATGAACTTAGAAAGAATATAAAAGAAAAATGTATGAATGAAATTTGCAAAGATGAAACCAAGAGGAGTCTGCATAGTTAGCCGAGTGGTTATGTGTTTCACAACCATATGCCTGGGAAAGGAGTGTCCTGGGTTTGATTCCCATCGCTGATGTGAGAGGCTTAGGATCTTTCTCAGACATAGGCAAGTTAGCTAGTCTTGGGTGTGGACTGCAGAGTTTTTCTCCCCAGTTTATCTGAGGTTTTTCATCCTGCAAGCAGGCAAACCGACCTTTAGAACTCAATGCTTTTACAGATATAGAATACACAAGGAGGCATAAGGCTAACCACCTTATTCTTGAGTACGGTTGCGACTAAATTAATAGAAAAACCCTCGACACCGCAAAGTAAATGAGAAAAACAGGAAGAAGAAGAAGAAGAAGAAACCAAGAGTAAGACCATGGAAAAGATCTAGAAAAAACCTAAAATGGCAGAGTGTTCATGAAGGAAGAATTTGGAAGGATAGCAAAAAATGTAGAAATTTGATTTGCCTAACCTGACAGTTTTTGTCAGAATAATAGTTTTTACTAAAATGGAATATAAACCTTTGAACTTCTCAGTGCCTGCAATGTGAAGTTTCACATATACTATATCTCTATAGAAAACTGCTTCTGGCATCTTAAATTATAAATAATTTAAATTATAAATTATGTCTTTTCAGCTCACAGACCATCACATATCATCCTCACACGGGTATTCCATACACTTGCCACAATATTGGTCATTCATCTCTGGATTCTCTCTCTCTCTCTCTCTCTCTACCACTTCTTCATCCCAGTGGAATGAGTAATTGTTCTATTACTGATTCTAATTCTCATTAGAATCAGTGATAGAACAATAACTTATTCCGCTGAGATGAAGAGAGCCTCCTAGCTCAGTCAGTATAGACAAAGCCCATTGGTTGGAAAGACCTGGGTTCAATTCTTGTCCAAGACGTGAGGAGCCTTTATTTGGTCTCTTTTGACTAAAGGTGAGTTAGCCGGTCTCATACAGATGTAGGGTTTTTTTTCACTGAAACTCAGATTTTTTGTCTCCCAGAACAGGCAAACCAGCCCCGTGAACACACGCATCTACAGACATAGAAAATGCCTGGAGGCATAGGGCCAACTACCCTATCCTCAAGATAGTCACGGTCGTGAAGTCCACAGCTGAAGAACCTCAATGGTTCGTGAAAAGCTTAAGACAAGACAAAACTGGGATGAAGAAGTGACAGAGAGAGAGAAAGAGAATCCAGAAATGAATGACAAATATCATAGCAGGTCTATGGAATGCCCATGTGAGGATGGTCTGTGAGCTGAAAAAGACATAACAGATGAAAAAGAGGTAACATGATAGAACATATAAATTATTAAAGGGATTTTACAGGATTGACACCAAAGTCTCTTTTTCAGTTCACTGGCAGAAATGGGGAGACCAAGGATTAACCCCTAGAAATTAATCAGGTGAGTCCTTGTTTTCCCACTTCCTACCATGTATTGAAGTTAATAGGTATGACAATGTCATTTTTTTTTTTTTTTTTTTTGCTTTGGGGGTGATAAATGGATAGAATTGGTTGCTAAAATGGTGGGGAATGTTTCATTGGTGAATGAATTCAAGGAGAGGTGTAATAAGTATTGTGAGAAGTATTTTGTGTGAAAAATTGTGGTTGATGTGGGCATCCATCCACACTGAGTACTTGCCTTCATGGATATGCTCATGAAAATAATAATAATAATAAATTTAATGAAACATTAGCAACTTAATCAATTATTATATTTATTTTGTTCTTGTTTAGGAAAATGTGTTATTAATTTTGGTTTTAAATTAGATAATTTTAAATTATAAATTAGACAAGGACAGGTACAGTGGTATGGAGAGCCTGAGGTTTAGGATTTGGGGAAAAACCGATGTTGAGAAGTAGGACAAACATTGGAATAAATGCAACATTACTGAATATATGTTGATTTAATAAATTTAGACACATCATTACAGAAACCATGTAAAAAAGCACAGGTCTACATTATAAATAAAAAGTCTTCCTTTCTTTAATTTACATTTTTCTTTTATAATTTCCACTCTAAAACTGATCTAAGGCAGCATCCCTTGCTAAGTTCAAATTAAGGAAGATTAGTTAGACAACATATCTATTTTAAAATAAGATGGGTTTAGAATTTACTATGGTCATACCCCAACTTATGCGAATCCGCAGTTACACGGTTTCTTATATGTACGTATTCCCGTCATGCCTCACCACTAGTCGTATCTTTCTGGCGCCGGCCGCATTCGCCAGTGTCGCACATGCTGTGAACAAGCACTGACGTGTTTCGCGCGATCTTCATTCATACACGATTTTTATAGTCTACAAACCTTGCGATTGTTTAATGTTATGTTTTTGATAAAAATTTTATCACATAAAAAATAATAATGTCACCCAAAAGAAGCAAGTCTGATTCTTCTACAGCTAGCAAGAAAAGGAAAACATTCAAAGCGTACTACACACGGCATTCGTTTGCAAGTCTGAATGAAGCTATGAGGCAAAATGAGCAACTGTCTGTTAAAGAGTTTTGGAAACAGTTTAATGTTTTAGATGCTGTAAGGATTATCGAAGATTCTTGGGGTGTCTCCGATATTGGAGACACCCTTCAGTAGCGAAGAGTCTCCGATATCGGAGACTCTTTGCTACTGAAGAGACCGAAACCTCAGATCCAGTTTTACCAGAAAAGCACATGACAATTGCAAAATTAACAGAAGGTCTCAGCTTAATTAAGAAAGGTTTACAGATTTTGTAGGGCATAGATTCTAACAAGGAATGAATTGTAGCCACAAGGCAAGGAATAAAAAAAATCACCGGAATGCTATGAAGAAATTTTGTGTGACAAGAAAAAGACATTATGCCGTCAGACGAATCTATTAGATTTGATGAAACCATCGATATCGAAATAACTTTCTTTTTTTTATGTACAAAAAACTACAATTATGATTATATTTCTTAAAAAATATAGGTGTTTTTGTAAACCTTTGGCCCCAATTGTATGTTTGTATATATAAATTACATGCAAAATTATACCCTGAGTTATGCAAATTCAACTTACGCGCTTTTCGTTGGTCCCACCTACCACGTAACTTCGGGGAATCACTGTACTTTGGTTGTTTAAGTGAATAGTGAGTGTACCTGCTCTCCAACCAATAGGCTGTAGGTATGAATCCCACCAGGGGCATGAATGTTTTGGGAATGCTATTAGGTGAGAGATGGATTATGCAAAAAATAATAAAGATAAGTAAAAAAATTTTAAAAATAATAAAAATATAACCTTAGCTCGCCCATCGTACTCATGTAAGTATAAGTTTATGACCTTTCATGATTGAGAGTCACATTTATTTTATTTTATCTTATCTTATTTTATTTTATTGATTTTTATTTTTTTTGGTATACTTATTTGGTAAAATTTAGTAATCCTTGCAGTGAATATTATTCATATGTAATGTGTAAATTCAAGCATACACTCAATGGAAAAAACATTAACATTAGAGATAGGGGTAATGGGAAGTTGACACCGGCATCCCCTGGCCAAAGTGAAACATACCCAACAGTAAATAGGCAGATATCAGGGCTTCCCAACAGTATTACAATTGACAAATATGAGTAAATGTGGTGATCTTAGTGACTTTGATCGTGGGAATTTTCAATGTTGGATGTAAAAGTAGCATCAGCGAGAAAATGGTATAGCATATCTATACCATTTGGCTATGGGAACTAATGCACTAATTGTGTATCATAGAATATCTGGTTTCCAGTCAAAAGGCTGCAGGTTTGAATCCCACCATGAGTATGGATGTTTGTGATTGTCTGAGAAAACACTAGTGGTGGTGATGGGTGGTAGATGGAGTTGATGTAGATGATAATGATGGTAGTTGCGGTTCATTGTAGTTGGTGGACTGAGTGCTGGAAATGGAAAGTTGTGGAGTAGGTGCCCTCCCTCGATGAGTCTTTGGACTCTCTGGAGGTGTCACATAATAATAATAATAATAATAATAATAATAATAATAATAATAATAATAATCATCATCATCATCATAACTCATCATTGAACATTGCGCATCAACTGGTGTCGGGACCATCAAAATTTGACCTTTGCAGAGTGAATCAGAGTCATGTGGTGTGATGTGATGAATCCCATTATCAGTTGTACCAAGCTGACAGGGGGATGCAGGTGCCATGTCAGGTTGGCTCCGTTCAAGGAGGTGGTGGCTCTGTGATGGTTTGGAAGCCTTCTTATGTGACACATTAAGTCCTCTAGTGTGCTTAGAGAGGTCCTTAAATGCTGCAAGCCAACAGAATGTTCTGGTTGATCACCTACAGACATCCTGCAGCCAATGGTCTGTTTCAGCAGTACAATGTGCAGTCCCACTGGGCTAACCACCCAAGTATGGATTGAGGAACACTCGAGTCATGCCTGGGTGGTTGCAGCTATCCAATGGCACCCCCAAGGTCCCCAGATTTAAATCCAACCAAATCTTTCTCTCTAGGTTTCAGTACAGGGAGACATGTATCCATGTATTAGATCCATGTATCCCAGACCAATGTCTAAAGTGCAGTTGCAGACAATGCAACAGACATGCCTGCAGTTACTTCTTGCAACCCTCCAGCATCTGATGGAGTCAATGCCTTGGAGAGTATATAATGTTATATTTACTAGAGGAAGACTGACACACCATTAGGTAGGTAGGTATCTATAATGTTTTGTCCATTGAATGTACATAGGAAATGATTGAGGAGAGCAACTACTTATGGCACAGTCAATGTTCAAACTGGGCTCCATGAGCAATATGCCACACAGCATTAGCTGAGCAAGTAATTCTGTACTGTTTTACATGATCCATGACCCTATGAAAAAGAGCCTGTTTATTAGGCACCGGTGTGGTATAAATACCAACCTTCAGCAATCCCTATACAAAGAAATCCAGTGAATTCATACTGGAAGATTGCGATGGCCATTCAACTGGCCTGCCACTATTGTTCATTCCCTGACAGTTAGAGAAAAAATGTGTTGTGCTCCATAATACATGAACCATACATGCTGCAAATGGAATCTTTGCTGGTGCTGGATTATTGTGGAAATTCACTATGTCATTGCAGGGGAACTGAAATTCATCCATATAAAGCACACTGTGAAGAAACCAGTTTCAGTACAACTTTGCAGAAGCTAATAAGCAAGCTGTCTTAAGGGAGAAAATCTGCTTTTAAAGATCTGTATATTGCACATGGTAAGGATACAGTTGTTGCTTCTGATGATAGATATTCATTCTATATCTTAATAGTAAGAAAGAATTTCCAGCCCTGTGTTTATATGACCTTTTGTCATTACAACTGAGTAAAACAAGCACGCAGCATTTTGCAAAATATTTTAGAAACACCATATAAATATATGTGATATATATTATCTGCCATTCTGTTCAAGTGATCATACCATCTTAAATTAGCTGTTTAACATACTCTTGAAAATTAAGGATATGTAAACAGAGCTAACAGTCTATGAAAAATCTTGCATCCATATGTATAGAACTGGTTTGAAGATGAGATTCAAACATTTCCTAATATACTGCTAAGTAGTGTTTTGTGTGACTTCTTTCATTCTCTTTATAAATATACAGTCAGTCCATGAGCTATGATAGAGTTCTGTGTTCCAATGAAAAGGCTGTAAGTCAGAAACCACTATATGAGCCATAATGATATATTTATAATTAACATGCATGATTGCTACAATGTGTACATCTCTTTTATCATATTTTTAACTGATTTTACACTTTCTCTATAAGTGAAATAACACAATTTGCAAGTTATAACATAAAATTTCTGTATACAGTACTGGAATATAATAAATAATGGAACATCTATGATGCTTCTGTGCACATAAGCAGTAAAATAATCAGATGGAAACAAGAAGCAAGAGCAATTTTTTAAATCTGCTGTTTTATAACTTAAACAGATCATCAGAAGAGGCATGGGAGGCTAGGTAATCAACAATAAATTATTCAAATTCAGGAAATGCAACAGAGAATCTTCCATATCTAGATTAATTTCCTCAACAACCAAACTGCCTTATTAACAGAGACAAATGCCTCTGCAATTTTTTCACTGCAAACTTTTCTGTTGATTTTGACTTCCTCTTCTTGTTTTGTATTTTGCTATATTCTGCTTTACCTGCAACTTCCTTTGCTTCTATCACTATAGGGTTTTTATTTTGAACCTTTTCTTCCAACTGGTTCTACTATATGCTCAATTAGTCACCCTCCAACTCCAAATCTTTAGCTAGCAGCACTATCTTGTCACCAATCTCTTGTAAAGCCAAATTTGAGAATGTATGAAAATATAGTTTCAACAACTTCTTCCAAACAAACACTCTGCAGTCATCTCATTCCACACTGCATCTACATTCTTTGTGGATTGCAAGATATTCTAAAAGTCTCTGAGGATTTTCTGACCCTCAATACCTGAAAGAGCCTGAGCAAAAGTATTTCTTAAAGAATATGCTCTGAAGGCAGCAATAATAACCTTGCCCATAGTTTACAGGAGTGAGGTGGTATTCGATGAAGATGTTTAATGGGATGGCTGCCAAAGTATAAGTGGTCACAAGCCAAGAGTTGACTATATATATATATATATATATGATTCTGTGAAAATTCATTGAAACCCATTAACTGACAGACAGTTTATCAAATGGCAATTCATTGAAAAAGCAATTTTTACAATATTATTCTGTAAGCGTATCTGCTACTTCATTGTGTTGATAGTGATTTATCTCTAGACAAAAAAGTTCGTTCTATCTCATTTTTCACAACAATGATCATATTGAAATCAAAATTGACAAATTTTAATATAGATCTTAACTATTAAACTTCATCTAGCAAGAGCAGAATTATTAATATCACTTCGAATATCATATCATAGGGGCACTTATAGTTTTGTGAAACTTTTGCAGTTTACACACACATGCGTGCGTGCGTGTGTGCGTGTGTGCATGTGTGTGTGTGTGTGTGTACTGTGTCACAATGTAAAATTTATTTTTTATTGTGGGTGGAAATAAGAAAACAGTTCAAAAAACACTGCTACTATAGAGTATATACCTAGCTGTATTTTTGTGGATGCCATTTCTGCAGTTTGCTGAGGTTTTCTCAGAATATAATAATAAAATATATATTAATTCAGATTTTTAAAAAAAAAATTGGAAAACTTAAAAAAGCATCCTTTATGAAAATCTTTAAATCACATTTCACTTATTTACTCCTGTTTCTGCTATTTCTCGAGAAAAGGAGTCATATGCCCTTACCCCTTGAACATCCTCAAAGGCAAGTAATTGCAGCTGACATGAATTGCCACTGATACATTTGGATCAGTGGCAATTAAGACAATTTTGCGATAAACTGTGCCAATATTCATTCCAGTTTCTAACTTTTTGGAGACTGAGAGGGCAGTTCAAGCTCCACCAGAGGCCAATTACAGATAGCTAGACCAAGACTATTACTAAAAATATCCAGCATATGATGAACAGAGGTGGCCAACAAGCGCTACCATCTCGTGGTCCCTAATCCTAACACTATATATTTATTATCTGAGATAGAATGGGTTCTACAGTCGATTTCTTGAGTTTATAGAATGAAAACCTAAAGTTTCTGGGAGAAAAAAAACAGTTTGCCTGTGCCAGAGATCGATTAACTCAGGAACCGGTCAAAGAAAGGCTTAGAAAATGTGCCTCTAGTTGGCAACTAGATTTGAACCTAGGTCTTCCTTCGGGCAATCAAGTGCCATGGAGTGTAAATGCCACTTCCACTGAGCTACACAGGTCCTTATTCCAATTTCATAGATGTCAAATTCAGACTTATAGAAGAAAACATTGTCCATTCCATCAAACAGTGATATTTTAAAAAAAAAAGCATAATACTAGAACTGGTTTACTCACATGTTTTGGAATGTATGTTTTTAACACTCAGTCAATAAACTAATTATACATCATTTGAGAGATCTGTTTGGCACACTGGATTTACTCTGCCACCACTACCTCCTGTAGTTCTCCTCATATAAAAAATGTAGACATCATGTAAACACCCATACTTCTAATTCATTCCTGAACTAAAACTGTCCTTTGAAAACAATAAACATGCGCTGCCGAATTTTTTGAGAGACGAATTTTTTGGTCTTATTGAAAGCCTCAAGTAAGTGCCATAAAAAAAAAAAAAAAAAAAAATCCATGATTGGTATCGAGAAAAAAAAATTTTAGGTGTTCTTTTCCATATTGTGTAAAACATAAAATACATGAAACACACATATTGACTGAAAGGAATATCCCTCAAAAAATAAAAATAAAATATGCCACAGATGTTCTACATAACATGAAATATATGACAGGAATATCGTGCTAAGCTTAAACTGTATCACAAGTTGATCCGATCAAAACTGCAGTTCTTATTGATAAATACACTTCACTTCAGATCTTACTATTCATCTTTCAGTGAACTAGGCAGATGATTTGTAGTTTCAATGAAAAATCTTTTGATAAATTGTGTTTTAAATTAATTGATGTTCAATGAAATGCTTTTTTAACTACCTTTTGATTAATTTTTTTCGATAAACTGCCTTTCGTTAATTTTCTGGATACTGTACAGTATATCTTATACAGCTATATATATTATTATTATTACTCATATATATGTGGTGCTTTATATATATATATATATGTATAAAGCACCTGTGTAGCTCATTGGAGATGGTATGTGCCTTCCATGGCACTAAATCACCTGAAGAGAGAGAGAGAGCATCGTATGTTTGATTCTAAATGCAGACTACAGGAACTTTTAATAAGCCTTTTTTCAACTGGTTCCTGAGTTCGTCAATCTCGGGCATGAAAAAGCAAGTTTTTTCTTCCAGAAACTCAGTTTTTTTGTACTGTAAACTCAAGAAAATCAACCACAAAAAATCGACCACAGACAGAAGATTTGAAGTTTCAGGATTAGGAACCACAAGATGGTGCCACTTGTCAGTCACTTCTCTTCACCGGCCCATGTATAATTCATAGTCTGGGACCAGCTGTCTCTGATTGGCTACCGGTGGAGATTGAACTCACTCCCTCATTCTCCAAAAGTTGGATAGGGCTAAAATTGCCTCACCTCCTCTTTAAATGGGAATAAGAGGCATCGGCTGATTTTTTTAATATATACTTTTTAATATATATGTATGTATATATACATATATATAAAAAAGGAAATTAAATGACTACCGAGTAAATTAAATGTTCTGCCGAGTAAATAATGAACATTAACACACACACACACACACACACACACACACACACACACACACACACACACACACACACACACACACACACACACACACACACACACACACACACACACACACACACAATTAAATAAATTTAATGACTAGAAACTGAAAGATACGAAAAGAGAAAAAACTATTATTTGCGTGCATAACTAGTTTCGTCTTCCTAGAAGACTTAATCAGGTGCATAACATGAAAAGAGAAATACAAAAATATACTGTACATTACAAAAGCAACAACACCTTTAAATTAACCTGCAAATGCAGTGCTGACATTTGAAGGGGTTCTGGATGTCATGGTGTTGTTGGGTACATTCACACAGGCAAGATCTCATGAATGCCAGAGCTGGATAGCTGAAGAGCGGCAATCAGATAGTTTATAGCTAAGGTTAGTATTAAGATGGACTCGATTGAGAACAATTTCTGCTGATTCCACACTTCTCTCCGGTTCACTGCAGCATTCAATCATGTTTTCTAATTTGTTCCAAATCACTGAATGAACACAGAATCTTCATCTCCTTACTCTATGTATTTACTGAGAAATTACATAGAGGAGATTTTCAAAGAATGACCAAATGGAAAATGACAAAAATATGCTATATATATTACTGATATATACAAAAATAGGCTGAAATTATTTTTAAGCGTATTTTCCTTTTTTTTTTCATTTAAACATTTGTACATATTAATCGTCCGCGCAGTTAGCCTAGTGGCTGTGCGCTTCACAACCATATGCCTGGGGAAGGAGTGTCCTAGGTTCGATTCCCGTCAGAGACATGAGGAGCTTAAGGATCCTCCTCAGCCATAGCCAAGTTAGTTTGTCTTGGGCATGGACGTTAGGGTTTCCCCCAGTTTATTCTGGGGGTTTTTCATCCCGCAAACAGGCAAACCGGACCCGCGAACATACAGGATACAGCCATAGGACATAGCACGGCAAGGAAGGCAACAGGAAACCACCTTGCTCATAGTCACTTCCCTAGTATGGTAACAATGCTGCCCCTACCATCTGTAATGATGAAAGAAATTTCCATTCCATTCCATTCTATTCCATTCCATTCCACATATTAATCACTCTAGGAAACGCTCGAAAGTAAGTAGAAAAAATTCTACTTACCTGCTGGAATGCATCTCGAAAAACAGTCCACTGCTGATTTTGTGCTTCTAATTGCTTCTGAATCTCTTCTAATTCCATAGTGAACTGATCCCATTGTTCTCTAACTACTCTGAGTTCTTGCCTAATGGACTCTCTTCCTGGGCCAGCTGTATCCTGAAAGAGTCTTTCACCAGCTTGCATTAATTGAATAAGTTGCTGCTCAGCCTGTGGTTTATCATTTAACAGTGTCTGAAATGACAAAGAGAAACAATTTAACAAATTAATATTTTAAATCATATTTGAAACAAAAAAATAATAAGAAGAAGCAACATTCCAAAATTATCATGAAAATTATGATTATTAATAACAGACATCTGACTCAACCAGAAAAATGGAATCAAAGTGCATGTTAAAACTCATTCGCTGTCTCTGCATGTACAACATTTCCTGAGCAAACTGCATTCCACTCACGTACTACTCCTTCAAGGGGAAAAAAAAAAGACGTTTACATTTAATTACCAATTATTATCATCATAATCCAGATATGTTTCCTATAGAGGTGTATAGGATATGTTAAACCACATGATTAAGTCTACATTATTACAAACTTTCTAAGAACATTTTACTTCAAATTAATCTTATTTTTCAGGATTCCAATAATAATAATAATTATTATTATTATTATTGCACAGTATCTCCATGGAGTCTTGACACTCAATGTGAGAGATCCACTCTCCTAAGGAGAGTTATGATAGGTTTGTGCAATCTATTTATTGGCATATTCCATTCATTTACTCCATGCAAAAACTCCAGTTCTCTATTTGTCAAATATTGAAAATTTTCTTTTGTGTGAATTTTATAAACCCCCAATTAATATCTCAGATGTTTCTATCAAGTCCCCTCTTTTCAGCCTATCAACTAAAGTTTGTAATCCACACACTTTCAACTTATCTCCATAGGGAGAATTCCACAGACCTGGAAGCAGCTTATAAAGAGGAATAATAACTTCAATTAGGGAAACTGGAGTTATTAAGGGGGGGGGAGTAGACATGCAGACTTTAGGGAGACAGTTGAGTGTATGAATGTGTGTAATATCCCCAAGTGAGTACAAAAGACTACAAATCAGAATGGGATAGTTAGTATAAGGCATCAAAATAGGGATGGGACAAATGGGTTTCTGCAATTCATGCAAATTTCAGAAGTATTAGGAAAAAGAAGGAAGAATTTTTAGCCTTGGTTGGCACTTCCAGGCCACAGGCTATTGGCATTAGTGAAACATGGCTGACAGAAGATGATATAGGTAGCGGGATTGAATGTAAGGGGTATGGTGTATTCAGGAATGACAAGGGAGAATAAAATGGGGGAGGAGTATTGTTGATGATAGCTGATGAGCTACAGCCAAGGAGAATACAAGTGGGACTGCAGGATAGAGAAAAGAGCACATTTGAAGCTATTTGGTGTCAGATTGAAACTAGCAGAACAAAATATACAGTTGGGTGCTGCTATAGACCAGGTGATGAAATAGATGGTGGAGATAGTATGCATAAGCAAATAGAAGAAATGAGTGGAAGGAGGGTAATTATTATGGGTGATTTCAAGTATGGTAACATTGATTGGAAAGAGGAGAGGACACATAGGAGGAAGGAATTGGATTTTATGCGGTTATTAAGGGATAACTATCTGCGACAGCATGTAATGGAAAATACTAGGGGTCAGACAGTGCTTGGCCAAGTAACTGCATCTGAGAATTTGGCTGTAACGAATATGACCACGTTGCCACCAATTGGTGAGAGTGATCATAGGGTCTCGACTTGGGAGGTGACTAAAGGTGTGGAATTTACAATTAAGACAGGGTACATGTGGAATTATCGGGCTGGTAAGTATGACAAGCTTAGGAATTTGATTGGTTCAGTGCCATGGCATGTAAAACTGCAAGGGCTAGATGTTGATAGTGCATGGGAGGGCAGTTAGGAACTGCTTGCATGAAGCAATGGCCGACTGTATACCTAGAGTCCGAATAATAAATCGAGTAGGGGTTAAATGGATGAATAACACCATTAAGCTTGAGCTGCAAAAAAAGAAGAAACAACTATGGAGGAAATTTAAGAAAAAAGGTGACTGGCACGCACATGAAGGGTATAAAGCGCAGGCTAGAAGGATAACAAGTGTGGTAAGAAAAGCAAAAACGGATTATGAAAGAACATTAGCCATGCAGGCTAAAGAGAATCCTCCCAAACAGTTTTTTCGATATGTTGCAAGTAAAAGAAAAAATGTATATGGCAGAATGATTTTAAAGAATGCCGATGGTAGGGAGATAACCGAATCAGTTGATATAGTTGAATTACTGAGCAAGCACTTTGCAAGAATATATCATCCAGGTGGTGACATTGCAGAAATGAATGAACCAATAGATTGTATGGGAAATGTGGTGAATGAAGTGGAGGTGAATAGTCTATTACAAAACCTCAATGTCAATACATCTGTGGGAATGGATAGTATACCAGCTCGTGTCGTATGTGAAGGGGCTAAAGAATTGTCAGTACCCTTGACCATTTTGTTTAATTTGAGTCTCGGGTCTGGGTTAGTCCCGAGCGGGTGGAAAGAGGGGAAAATAGTTCCACTGCATAAAGGTGGTTCCAGGACTGCTGTTGTGAATTACCGACCGATTAGCATATCAGGAATCATTGTCAAGGTCTTGGAGAAATTAGTCAAGAGAAGAATACAGGATTGGATAGATGAAAATGGGATACTGTATGGGGGGACACATGGTTTTGTGAAGGATAGATCATGCCTCAGTGACTTGCTCATGTTTTATAACACAGTGATGGCTGAACTGGATAAGGGTAATGGGTTTCTACTGTGATTCTACTGGACCTGGCTAAGGATTTTGACAGGATACCACATGGAATTCTAATCACTAAACTGCAGCATATGGGGATGGATTTAGGGTTGATGAGATGGATAGGAGGGTGGTGGTTGATGGAGAGACATCAAAGAGTGGTTTATTCAGGGGTAGAGTCCAAAAGACGCCTTGTGACTAGTGGTGTGCTGCAGGGTTCTGTTCTTGGACCACTACTTTTCAATTTGTTCATTAACGATATAAGAAAGGATCTGAGAGGAGGTGTTCACTTGTTTGCTGATGATGCAAAGTTGGGTAGAGCAATAGTGAGTGCACAGGATGTCAAAATTTTGCAAGATGATTTGGATAGTTTGGAGTACTGGTCTAAGGAAAATGGATGTCAATTTAATGTGGCAAAGTGTAAGGTTATGCATTTTGGGGTGAAAAGATTAGCAGCAGTATATCACATTGGTGGAACTGTACTCTAAGAGATTGATGAGGCCTGAGATTTGGGAGTGTTGGTGGATAGGGAGTTGAAGTTTAGGGGGCACATCGCAAAAGTCAGTAAATCAGCTCATCAAATCACTTGGTTGCTGAAAAAAACTTTAACAAGTAGAGACAAACAAGTTATTGTTCCTCTGTATCGAGCCTTGATAAGACCCCATCTAGACTACTGTGCCCAGATATGGGCGCCAGGCAATGTTCCCTCTAAGCTGTGCACATGTGCGAGTGCACACATGTTTTACAAAGCAAAAAATATGCGCACACTAGATTTTCAAGATGAAATTAAAATTTATTAATTAAAGAAGTTCCACCTAAACATTAACCTATAAATTCTTTAAAAATATACGGTAACGTGGCAACGCTCAAGCTTATAACCTCGCATTTTTTATTACATTCTCGAAGTTGCACAAAACTTATAAATTATTAACAGTAACCCTATTTGAGGTTAGCGAACAATTAGAGAACTAGAAATTAGAGAATTAGAAAAATTAGAGAACAATTAAAAATATTTTAGCATTTCAAAATTCTCTAATTTTTAAAAGGAATTTTAAAATAGTAGACTAAATAATAACATTCCTGTACACGCATTGAGATACAACCAAGTTAATTAAATCTAGCCTCTAGGCATATCTTTTAGCTCTCGTGTTGCCCTCGGCAATGTTTACTGTTGGTTCCACTTTTGCCTTGCCAAGTTATTCAGTGAATAGTGTACATTTGTAAATTTATAAAAAAAATAAAAAACATTCTTCAAATAACAAAATTGCAAAATACTGATGCACCATGTCAAATTCTAAGGAAGCAAAAGGCGTGAAGCGAAAACGAACTGCTAGCTGGTTTAAAAGTGAATGGCTGGATGAAATAGTGAAAACTGCTATGCCAAAAGCGCATGAGTTGATAAACATTCAGCTGCGTGAAATATTTATGTATGATGCTACAATTGGTGTTGTTTGTATTTATTGTCGTGATGCAAAGGTTGCTGGGGATTTTGCTAATGGGAAGAAGTTTGATGTCACTTGGAAGTTGGACTTTTTGAAATGCCATTTGACAAATAAAATACATCTGGATGGTGTACACAAACTTAGGCAACAAAATTGTTCATTGCCAGCTACAGGAGTACTGCGTATGCTATGTGAAAGTTCAGATGACCGAGAGAGAAAATGATCAAACCCAGAGCAGATTAAAGTTCTTATTGACAGTGTCTTATTAGTTGTTAAGATGAATAACTCTTTACTTTCAGTTCAAAATATTAATGAACATATGGAAAAGTATGTTCAACTCCCAGACAGCTGGCGAAGCAAAAATAATGCTTTTGAATTTCTGGAAACAATCAATTTAATTGTTGAAAATGACATGTTGCAATTTTGAGCAAATTGCATCTGCAAATTTCCACACCTTAACCATTGATGAAAGCACTGATATAACTGTTAACAAATGTCTCATTCTCTATTTTAAGTTTAGAACTAAAGAGTGTAATGAATATAAAACATATTTTGGTGGAATAATTCAGTTGCAGGCATGTGATGCCTCTTCCTCCATTGTGTTAGCTATTAAACAGTTTTATTGAAAAGAAACTTGATCTCCAAAAAATGGTGATGTTTACCTCTGATGGAGCCGCAGTGATGCTGGGCAAAGTTAATGGTGTCGCTGCAAAACTTAAATTAGAAGTTCCACATCTTGTCCAGCAACACTGTGTAGCTCACTGTGAGGTTCTGGGGATCTGTGATACGTGGAAGGAACTTAAACTACTCACAGATATTGATACATTAATGAGAACAGTGTACACACTCTTTTCTCGTTCCACAGTGAAAAGACATGAATTTAAAGAAATTGTCGAGGTGTCTGAAAATGAAGCTATTGCCTTCAAACCACTCAATGAAGTGCGATGGCTATCCAGACATTTTGCATTACAGGCAATAATAAGAAACCATGAGGGACTGATCACATATTTTGAAAAAGACAAATCAAATAATCTCGTGGTTAATTATTGTCACAATAAGTTAACTAATGTGACATTCAAAGTAGCTGTTAATGCTTTAAGTGATGTTTTTGAAGAAATGGCTTCCCTGTGCAAAATCTTACAAAGGAGTAACCTTACACCACTAGACAGTCATTATTTTGCCAGAGGGAAGATTAACAAAATCAGGAATCAGTATTTAGAATGTGACGCTTGCTGGAGTGACAGAGCAAAATGCTTTACTTAAAGAAGAAGAGACTGAACCAATAGATACTAGGCCCCTGTTAAATTTTATAAATTGTTTATGTGCACATTTAGAGAACAGATTCCCTGAGAATGAGATATAAGAATGGTCAGTGTTGGATATCTCCTCTATTTCACATTGTGATTTCTCATTTGGTAGTGAACATATTAATGCCCTTTTTCTTAAATATCATGATTTTCTGGATGATACTACAGAAATAATTAGTCAGTTTAATGATTTCAAATTTTCTGTACAAGAAAAAATTAAATGCAAAATGATATCAAATTTTACACAAATGGTTGTATATGCTCTTCAAAATGAGCAGTTTTGTGATTTGGCAAAGTTGATGGATATTGGAGGAACCTTCCTTGCATCTAGTGCAGACTGTGAGCGAGGTTTTAGTCTAATGAATCAAATAAAAAACCAACTCAGAAACCATTTAGGAGAATGTCATTTGGATATGCTAATGAAAGTAAAAAGTTACCAATTATATGGAAATTCAACTAATTTAGATAGTGTGTATACAGAGTGGGTGAATGCCAAAGACAGAAGAGAGAAAAAATTAAGAGATAGAAGCTAGAACTAAACAAGATGAGAATTAGTAACGGACTTATTATGAATGTTTAACAAGGTGAGAATTAGTAATGGGAATATTTTATTATGTATGTTTAGAGTTATTTGCAAAGTTAGAAAATTTAATTAAAGGCAATCAATCACTAGTGTTATCTTTTTTTTTTTTTACTTTATTTCTTACTTCTAATCAGATCAATATTAAATACATATAAAATATTTATGTTAGCTCTGTGATTGATGTCACACAACCTACTTGGTGATGGTAATAATACACACACTTAGAATCCTTCAATGAGACGTTAGCCCCATTGAAGGATTCTAAGTAGGTAAAGAATGAACTAAAATCTTTTAACTTTTTTGCTTACATGATCCGTATGGTGACCTGTATGGGTGCACACATACTTTTCAAAAGAAGGCAAATTTTGCGCACATGCAAATTTCTGCGCACACTCACAGCAAAAAATTAGAGGGAACATTGGCACCAGGGTTTCTTCTTGATGGGGAGGTGGTGGAGAAGATCCAGAGACAAGTGACCAAGATGATAGCAGGTCTATGGAATGAATCTTATGAGAACAGGTTGAAGATTTGTGGGTTGCAAAAATTGGTTGATAGGCAGAAAAGGGGTGATATGATTGAGACATTCAAATTACTGAAGGGATTCTATAAGAGTAATCCAGAAGATATTTTTGAGAATAGGACTGGTGGTGGGAGGACTAGGGGCCATACATGGAAGCTGAGCAAGAATGTGGTTAGCAGAGGTGTTAGAGCTAGATTTTTTACTTGGAGAGTGGTGAATGAGTGGAATAAGCTGCCAGAGTCTGTTGTGGGTGCTATAACTGTGAATGAGTTCAAGGCAAGGTATGAGAGATACTGTGTGAATGTCGAATAGTTGTTCTTTACATGATGTTATGGCCTCCCTTGATTAGTCTGTTGACTCTTTGGAGTTGCCCAAGATGATGATAATGATGATAATAATAATAATAATAATAATAATAATAATAATAATAATAATAATAATAATAACTTCTCTATCTTTACTTCTTAGCATAGTTTTCAACATTCAAGTAATCCTTTGAGCTGTTTTACCAACTTTTGCAAATGCATTCTGAACTTCAACTCTCTACCATCATTCCCTCATCAATTTCCTGCAATCCAGTACTATTAATGTGATACATAGTATGCAACCCTTTCAAGCAGAAATGGATAGCCTTTCAAGCCTTGCATTTTGCAACATTAAATTGATGATCATTATCCTTTGCCTGCAAGGCCAATTTATTTAAATCATCCTACATCCTTTATTGACACCCAGAGTACTCAATATTTCAAGCACATTCTCCTCTTGCATTATAACTTGAAACTACCCTATCCCTCTGCATCAATCACTCTATTCCCATTTTTATCGAACAATGTTATTCTTCCACAATCATTTCTCTGAATATCTGCACACAGAATGAGAATTAACAATCTGAGATTTGCAGATGACATTGTTATTATTGAAGAAGACAAAAGAGAACTACATAAAACACTGAAACTGTTAAATGAGGAAGGGAAGAGATAGAGATTTAGACTTGGTATGAACTTGGAAAAAACAAAGACAATGGTATTTGGTGAGAAGAACATGAAACAAAAGATACAAGTGGATGGAACTGATATAGAAAATGTAGAACAATTCTCATATTTTGGAAGTAAACTGACAATGACTTGGACTGTAAAAAAGAAATAAAGATTAGGATTGCAAAGGGAAGAACAAATCTGAAGGCCATGGATAACATCTGGAAAAGTAAAGCGATCAGTCTGCAAACAAAACTAAGGGTAATGGAAACATGCATCTTCAGCGGTGTACTGTATGGATCTGAAAAGAGTGTAATAAATAAGGAATCAAGAAAAAGAATTTTGGCATTTGAAAGAACTTGTTACAGGAAGATTCTAAGAATAGGATGGGTAGAGAAAATCACAAATGAAGAGCTCTATCAGAAGATACAACCAAAACAGAATCTAATGCAGAAGATTATAAAATGGAAGCTGCAATTATTTGGACACATCTGTAGAATGAGTGAGGACCAGAAGATAAAGACATTCATGTTTGGTATTTTGGAAGGTTTAAACAGAAGAGGTAGACCATACAGAGAATGGATAGATGACATAAAAGACTGGTGTGGAATGGGTGTACAAAAACTGCGATACTGTGCACTGGACAAAGAAAGGTGGAAGAAGATAGTGAAACAGGCATCGGACATCAACGGGCAGTGAGCCCATGGTTCGTGATGATGAAGATGAATCATTTCTCCTCTCACTGACCACATAGTTAAAAATTCTTTAGTATTTTCTTTGGATCTCAGGGACAATCTCTTCTCATATTCCAGTTTTGCCTTTTTCCAAACTTCCAAAGTGGTCATTCTCTTGGCCTGAGTCTTACATTCTTCATGCATTTGCTCTTCACCCATCTACTTATATATCTTCCATAACTTCTTTTTTACCTGCAGTTACAGCCACTCAGATGTCCTTATCCTTACATATCAAGGTTCACTTCAACATTAGAATTATCCTCTGTGTTGTATTTACAAATTTTTCTATGTGACCTTTGAACTTCAAATTCCTATCCACCATTATGTCAAGATCCCTAGCCTCGTTAGTTTCTTATAGCATAATCTTGCTAATATAAAATGATATCAAAAATCTCATCATGCCAAAGTGAATAACTTTACATCTACTAACATGAAACTGAGAGCCATTTTCATTTGTCCAAATTTCGAGCTTATTCAAATCATTCTGTTAGTACTGGATATCAGCAGCATTCCTGATTGTCTTGGATATTTTTGCATCATCAACAAACAATTGCACATTTCCTGTTAGTCCCTTCTGAATGTATAGATTGAACAACAATAATTCAAGGACTGAACCCTGGGATACACTGCTGCTCACTTTAAATCTGACAAATTCATACCCACCATGTACCACCATTTGATATTTGTCTATCAACCATCCACTTATCCAAGTCAAGAGTTTATATTCAAAACTCATATTCTTCAGTATGCAATAGTCTCTCATGTGGTATCCTATCAATTGCCTTAGCAAAATCCAATAATATCATAGTGTATCTGTTAAATTTATCTAACTTAGCAGTAACATTATTATAAAATTGCTAAAACATGACCTTCCTTTAGTAAACCTATATTGTTTCTTGCATAGTATAGCTTGTCTCGCTACCCATTTCTGTATGAGATTCTTACCAACTTCTCTAAAATGTTCATCACTATGCCAGAGATGCTGATGTATCTAATTGCTGATCTATTAGCATCTCTGGCATTGCACCACCCTTGTGCAATGGAACTGCATACATTCCTTCCATTCTTGTGGTATCTTTCCCGAGATGAGACTCAAGTTATACAAACGTGAAAGGCCTAGTCAATTTGACTGAACATGGATTTAGCATATATGCTGATATTCCATTTGTTCCTATTGCCAAATGTTTAGTGAGGTTATGCAACCAGCTCTTCAACCTCATTCTCATGCACCTCTAATTGTTCATTCAATATTGTAGTAATTAGCACTGTGCACCATGCTACATACACTTCGTTGATATATCCTAGCAAAGTGAGCACTCATTAACTGAACAATCTCATTAGCTTCTGACACTTGAGTACCACCTGCATTCAGTAAAGTTATTTTTCTACATTCATTCTTTCTTTTATTTGTTTGTTTGTTGTGTGGGATTCCCCCCCCCCCTCAATTTTCCCCATATGTCTCCTTAGGACCAGTTCAGGTTGTGCCCTTCTAAGTATGTATTTTTTTTACTGTAAATCTATCTGTGTGTTCATGGGATTGGTTTGCCTGTTCTGAGGGATGAAAAACCCAAGTTTCCAGGAGAAAAAAACTCTCTACCTCCGTATGAGACTGGCTAACTCACTTTTAGTTGAAACAGACCAGATAAAGGTTTCTCACATCATAGGGAGGAATCAAACAAAGGTATTTCTGACCAAAGGGCTTTGTCTATACAAACTGAGCTATGGAGGCGCTCATTCTTTCTTTTACTTGCTGCATAATGATAAAATGTTTTTGCATTTCTGCCTGCAATTCTGCAAATCTGGCCTGCAATTTATATATTGCATAACTCATCTCACTCTTATTCTCAAGATATTCCTTCCACATAATCTTCTTCTTAAATCTCTTGCTTAATATGGTTTCACATCCATTTCATTCATTTAAGCATTTTTTCAAAGATTCTCATACATTGCTGATATCTTTCCCATTCTATAAATAATACTATGGGTCCAAAGGTAGTATTCCCCAAGTTGACCATAATTTCCATCTTTGTAGTTCAGCATATAACCTCACCCAATTGGAACATCTATATAATTAGCTACTTCCCAGGAAAGCTTGGCATGATCACTTCACCAGGTAAAATAGTCATATTCTTAACTGAGAACAAATCTGATTCTGATGCTATGAACAAATCTAACAATTTTCGATCTCGAGTTCCTGCTTTCACATTCTCTTAAGATAGTTGTCTCGCAACAACTCAATAAATTCTACTTCATTCTTATCATGAGATTTCTCTTCTAATCAATCAATGTTTGGATAATTTTTAAATCACCATAATGATCACTTGTTTTGTACCCATCAGAGCAAATTGACAATCATTTCATTATCTCCTACAAATGAACCACCAGGTCTATAGCAACAACCCACCACATATTTCATCCTGTTAGCCTTCCCTTCATACTGGATAGCTTCAAACTCACTGCTACATGGGACATTATTACTATTATTATTATTACCATTTTAATCATCTGATATCATTAGTAGTATCCCCCCCCCCCAATCCTCCTCTCATTTTCCCTGTCATGATCTAATTTCCCTGACTCTAATGAATAAGGGGAAGGTGATTTGATTATAAAAGGATGATTTATTTATGGCAGTAAAGACTGGAATGAAGAGACAGCATTTGGGAATAAGGAAATTGAATTTTCTTGTTGTTGAGAGACAACTATCTTAGGCAGTATGTAAAGGATTGTATGCAAGGATTGAGAGTTTTAGATCTCATAATTTCATGAAAGGATGTCATTCTAAGTGGGGTTTTGCACTTCCCTCAAGTTGGTAAGAGTGATCATGAGGTGATCATCACCTGGGTTGTGGTTAGCAATTTCAAGGCTTCTGTGTAGAAAGGATATATGTGGAATTAAAGTATGATGATTATGAAAAACTCAGGAGACAGCTTGGAGCTATAACACAGAATGGACCGTTAAGTGAAAGGAAGATAAATGTTGGATGAAACTGACAAAAAAGGTATTTAACAACATTGATGTATGAATGTATTCCAGTGATCAAAAGACTGAACAAAGTAGATGTTGAATGAATAAATGAAAAGATTTAGCATGAAATTTGGAAAAAATGATACAGTGGAGACAAAAGATGATGATTAAGGACAAAAAATCAATTGCATGAGAAGTATAAAGAACAAGCCAAGGTGATAGATGATAAGAACAGCAAAACTACAGTATGAGCAGAAATTAGCAAATCAGATAGTATTTTAGATATAAAGCAGGCAAAAGGAAGAATGATTACGGTAAGATGATGTTAACAGATGAAAATGATAGAATGGTAATTGCTGCTGAAGACTTTATTGAGGTATTCAGTGATTTCTGTACCTTAGTTGGTTGAAATCATGAGAATCTCAAGTGTAGATAACATAGAAGTGGATGGCATGAGGAAATAAACAAACTTGATGTCTATAAGGCAATAGGATTTGATGACATATCAACACATATCTTATGGAAATGTTCCAGGGAATTGGCAGTAACACTGGCTTGCCTACTTAATAAGAGTGTTACAACAGCACAGATTCCAAGAGAGTGGAAAGAAGGTAAAATTGCTCCACTGCATAAAGCTGGTGATAAGGCTGTAGCTATAAATAGACTAATATGAATATGCAAATTTGTGGTTAAGGTAGCAAAGAGATTATTGAGAACTAAGATACAGAAATGGGTTCATAACACTGGTATTCTCTATGATTGGCAGCATGGGTTTCTTAACAGGAGATAATGTTTCACTAACTTACTTATGTACTATAACAAGGTGACAAATGTATTAGACAAGGGAGACATATACAGTGGTATAATTAGATTTTGCAAAAGCTTCTGATATACTGCCACACAAAAAACTTTTAAATAAACTGAAATGGTTAGGATTGAATAACAGACTAGTCAGTTGGATTACAGACTGGTTGTTGCATAGGAATCAGAAAATTGTATATGGGGTGTAGTATCCTGATAGAGGAAAGTCACTAGTAGTGTGCTGCAAGGGTCTATTGTGGCTATTGTTATTCAATTTGTATATTAATGATACTGGGATGAGTTTAATTGGCAATATGCAACTTTTTGCAGATGATGCAAAATTTGGGAGAACAATGCAGAGTCAAGCAAATGTTATGGCCTTACAGGACAGCTTGAATAGATTGTACGAATGGGGACTTACGTGAACTGGTATTCAATGTTGGAAAGTGTAAGGGTTTGAAATCTGCTAAGCAAGGATAGGATGCAAAGAATATACTTGGTGGGTAAACTTTAAAGGAGGTAGAAGAAATGTGAGAGCTGGGAGTAGTGGTGGACACAGACTTGAAATTCTGGGACAGCCTGAACAAGTTGTAAAGCTGTCACATCACACAGTGACAATAATGTGAAGTACCTTGACATACGGAAATAAGAGGTTATGATTACACTATATAAGACCTTGATCATATCTCATAAGGATTATTGTGCAATTATACAGATTTGGTCACCTGATTTTCATGGTGAAAATGATATGCTAGAAAGGGTCCAATGAAGAATCATAAAGGCGGTAACTTTTCTTTGGAATGTGGAATATGAAGACAGACTGAAAGAATGCAATTTGCAAAGCCTCGTGAATAGGAGGAAGAGAGGGGTGGTGGAATGATATGATTGAGAGATGTACACCTTCTATCCAAAAAGAAACCAAACTTTTGATAGAAAATAAAACACAGGCCAATTATAATTATTCAGATCATTTATATCAATCGATATACTCTCCCTAAGCTTCGATACAGCATTTGGCATGGTCAATTAATTCGTTAAATGAGTTTTTTATATTGTTTTTGGGATACTGTTGAGGGTTGTGGTTACTGCCGCTTGAATGTTTTTAGTGGTGTCATATTGCTTTCCTTTCATCAGCAAATCAAGTCGGGGGGGAAGAGAAAGAAGTCACAGGGTGCTAAATCAGGTGAATATGGCGAATGATCCAACACACAAACTTGGTTTTTGCTCAAAAACTATCTCACAATGTTCGAAAGATGAGATAGTGTATTGTGCAAAAGTGATCAGCTGCCTGCATCACAATATTCATGCAGTATGCGATGAATTCTCGCTATCAATTGCTTCAAAACTTCTATATAAAACTCACCATTGATCGCTTGGTCAGACAGAATGAATTCTTTGTGGATAATGCCCTTGGAATCGTAGAAACAAATCAGCATTGCCTTTACTTTTGACTTCTCCAAGCGACTTTTTTTTCAGATGCCCCCTCTTCTGGTGGTCTCCACTCAACACTCTGGCGCTTTGTTTTGGGCCACATTTCATCACCAGTAATGATCATTTCAAGGAAGTTTGAGTCCTTATGAGTGGTTTTAATTAGGTCCTTGCAGTGTTCAATTCGATACATTTTTTGGTCGTCGGTCAACTTGTAGGGAACAAATCACGAATTCAATTTACGAAGGTCCAAACTCTCGGTCAAAATGTTGTGCACAGTTGATTTTGGAATCCCCAATTCATTTTCAATCATTCTCATGGACGATTTCAGATTTTCTTTGATGAAATCATGCACTTTTTGGATGTTAACTTTGCTCAGTCCAGTTTTTGGATGGCCCAGCTTTTCGTCGTCCTCAAACGTCTCGCGACTACTTTGAAATCACTTAAACCACTCAATAAACTTGAGTATGGGATAAGCATTCATCACTGTATGCTTTTTGAAGAAGCATTTGATGTGTTTCGGTAAAGCTTTTACCAAGTTTAACACAAAAGTCAATCACGGTGCTCTGTTTGAAACTCATTTTCCGACCATTTGTCAAAACACACTGTCACTCTTGGCACCATAACTCAGCTTCTAATCTAAAAAATGTCATAAACAGTTGACACAACACTAATGAAGGTTGCTACTTTCGACAACAAAAAGCTACAACAGCTGGCACCACTAGTTCTTCTATTTTCAAAAAGTTTGGTTTCTTTTTGGACAAAGGGTGTAAGTTGGTCAAGGATTCTTACCAGGTTAAAAGGAAGAATTTTTTTATAGAATAGTGGAGGGGGAAGAGGTAATCCCTGGAATCTTTATATGGCTTGTGTGAGCAAAGGTGTGGGGAACAGGTTCTTTGGATGGATAGTGGTGAGTGAATGGAACACATTGCCTGAATGTGCTGTAAATTCAGACACGCTGAATTAGTTTAAGGAACTCTTAGATGAGCTTTATTTTATGTGTGATGGTGTGAACCTCCCATGATGAGTCTCTCACTCCATGGATTTCAGATGATAATATGATAATAATAATAATAATATGTGGAGACTGAACAGGAGGCAAGAGAAAGTATGGATTTGTAGGAAATGTGCTACTTTGTTAGACTATGAGTTAACAAATGCAAAACAGATGGAAGAAATGAAAGATAGTATAAATGAAAAAAAAAATAAAAAAAAGTGGAAATGGAACAAAGGCCAGTGAGACTGAGGAAGTGAAAGAACACAAGAAAGTAGAAACAAAAGAAAGTGATAAGGGAGTGAAACTAAGGTATAAATGAAGAAACAGGAGTATGGTGTGGCAGAAGAAGAGGTAGCAAGACTACGGGCATGAGAAAGAATGAAATTGTCGAAATGCAAGATTTTATTAAACAGTCATTTGAAATGAAAATTAAATGAGGAATATGAGGAATGACACTAGATGATGTTTTAGTGGAAACAAATGAAAGTGTGCAAATAAATAAATGAAAGAAAAAAGAGTAAAAGAGGTGATGAGTGATTTGAGAATAGCAGCCTATAAAGATTTCATTATTAGAGGATTGGTTAATGAGAGAATCAGTAAAGTCTGCTAGCTGGAGGGAGAATGAGCAAAATAATTCATGCTTTGGAGATGAGGAAGAAATGAGCAAGTGAATTAGTGGTGATTGTGAGGAAAATAATTTACATGGACATAAGAGGATGTAAGGGCAAATATCTGGAAGCTATTCAGAAGAGTGAAAGATACCAGCATAATAAGAAAGGTTGTCAGTGTGTTTCCAGAATCATGAGTGGTATGCTAGCAGAGGTGTGTGAAGAGAAGAGAAGGGAGTGCATTTTGTGGAACGTATGGCATGTATTTGAGGAATAATGGAATTATACAGATGTGATGGATTGCATTTAAATGGCATTGAAGTGAACTGGAGAAACTGTTTCCAGATAGAAGTGCAGTGAGTGGATGCAAGCAAGAGACCAGAAGTAAGAGATGAAGTGAAAGATCAGAAGAGTGGTATTAAAGACACAGAGGTGCATGCCAATGGAAACAGTAGTGGATGAAAGTGAAATGTAAGAGGAACAGGTAAATGGAGAAAGCAAAGGTGGACAGAGAGACATGGAATAGGAAGAGTGGATGTTAGAAATAGTAGAGAATGTAAGTATGGGGATAATCAGAATAGAATCGGAATAGACTGGAATTTGAGTGGGAAATTTGAGACTGAGCAGATATATGTGGTGGAGAAATCACAACCAACAAAGGGCTTCAGCAGGGCTGGTTATAAACCTAAAAGTGAAATGCTCTTTTTGTTTACAAATGCCAGCAGTATCAGAAATAAAGGAGATGAAATGGTTTCACTGATTGATTTTATTCATCCAAAATCATTGGAATAAGTGAAACATGGTTGAAGGAAGATGATATCCTAAAGGGAATAGAAATGGAAGGGTACAGTGTTTTTCATAAGGATAGAAAGGAGAGGAGGAGTGCTGCTGATGATAGCAGGGGCATTATGTCCACATAGTGACAATGGTTACGAGGCTGAGTGGTGTGAGGTGAAGATTGACAGAAAGACATATTTAGTTGGATGTTGATATAGCCCAGAGAATGTGGACAGTGGTGATGCAGAAATGCATAAACAACTTGAATTAGTGAGCAAAGCAAGGGTAATTATTATGGGAGATTTTAATTATGGCAGCATGGATTGGAATGAAGAGATAGCATTTGGAATAAGGAAAATTTCTTGAGTTCTTGAGAGATAACCATCTCATGCAGCATATAAAGGAGGGCATGCAATAATCAAGAGTTTTAGATGGGATCATTTCATCAGAGGATGTAACTGTGAGTGGAGGTTTCACTTTCCTCCAGTTGGGGAGGGTGATCGTGAAGTGATCAGCTGGGTCATATCTGGCCATATGCTGACTTCTGTAAGGATATATGTGGAAGGCTAGTAATTATGACAAGCTTAGGAGATATCTTGTAGCTGCAGAATAAAATGAAGAGTTGGGCAGTAAGGAAATAAATTCTGCTTAGGAACTAACAAAAAAATACATGATAGCATTAATGTGTAAATGTATTATTATTACGGGCAACTCCAAGGCATCCATAGACTCATCGAGGCAGTGAGTGAGTGAAACAATATAATTGCAATGGACAAAAGATCTAAAGTCCTATTTTTGGCACCCTGTAATGGAAAAAAAAAAAAAGCTATGTGGGAGTTTCTCTTAGGATAACAAGGTATTCAAGGTCAAAAGACTGAATATGGTAGGTGTAAAATTGATGAATGAGGAGATTAAGTATGAAATCTGGAAGAAGAAGAAAGTACTATGGAGGCAGTACAAGATGAATAATAGTAATAATCAGTTATATGAAGAATATAAAGAGCAAGCCAGGAGTGTGACTCAATTAGTAAGGACAGCAAAAGTGCAGTATGAGTAGAAATTAGCAAATCTGGTGAAGAAAAACCCTAGAGAGTTTTTTTAGATATGTGGCAAATAGAAGGAAGAATGATTACGGTAAGATTATGTTAATGGATGAAAATGATAGAATGATAACTTCTATAGAAGACTCTGTTGAGGAATTCGGTGATCAAAGTATAAGGATGTTTGATCCTCATCTAGGTGAAATTATAAGAAACTCAAGTATACAGGACTTGATGTCTAAAGACAATACGATTTGATGACATATCACTATGCATCATAAGGGTATGTTCAAAGGAATTGGCAGTAGCATTGGCTTACCTGTTTAATACGAGTGTTACAACAGACAGGTTCCAAGGGAGAAGAAAGAAGATAAAATTGTTCCACTGAATAAAGGTGATGATAAGGCTGTGGACACAAATTATAGTCCAATCTGTATATCTGGACTTATTTTTAATGGTATTAGCAACACCACATAATTTTATCAAAGAGATGTTCTATGAACTGCTTATATTTCACTGAATTTCAACTCAGCATCATCAGGACACACCACACTTGTACGTGCGACAGTGAGTGAGTGAAACAATACAATTGCAATGGACAAAAGATCTAAAGTCCTATTTTTGGCACCCTCTAATGAAAAAAAAAAGCTATGTGGGAGTTTCTCTTAGGATAACAGTCTCCCAAATTTTTAACAAATTTATTAATTGAATAATTATTAAGGATTACGCTACTCGGCAGTAAGGAATGATGGTGGATTCAGCAGCAGTCGCAAGTGACGTAACGCCAAGTCCTCCGCCATTTAAGAACTCGATTATTAGCAATATCATAAGGGACTTTGTGGCATGCAGTACTTGCGGCATGTATGCTTCTAAGGAATTACATATGTGGTTTGTTAAAGAGAGTGGAGAGCGTATGTGCGCAAAATGCAGGCAGTTGGAGGAAATAACTACATTAGATATATCGATATCCGACTTTGTTGCTCCAGGAACGGAGAATGAATGTAGGAAGACGAGTAGTATGATAGGAGAGAATGAGAAAATAATGGTTGATAGTGTGGAAGGTGTGAGTGACTGTGGAAGTTTAGGAGATGGTTTTGTTTGGGAGAGTGAATTTAGATTAAGAGTGACTGACCTGCAGCGGGAGATAGATGAGTTGAAAGAGGAGGTGGAATGTCTAGTGAATGAGAGCAGAAGTATGAAAGATAAGATTAGGAGAATGGAAGAGATGAATGCAAGGCGAATCAGAGTAGGAGAGAGAGAGAATTTAAGGAGTATGAGTGAGAGGTATGGGGGTGCTAGAAGAGGAGAGATTGGAAACAGTAGAAGAGAAGGAATGAGAGAGAGGTATGGGAATGCTAGCAGACGAGAGGATGAAAACAGTAGGAGAGACGGAATGAGAGAGAGATATGGAAGTGCTAGAAGAGGAGAGAATGGAAACGGTAGGAGAGATGGAATGAGAGAGAGGTATGGGAATGCTAGAAGACGAGCGGATGGAAACAGTAGTAGGAGAGACAGAATGAGAGAGGGATATGGAAGTGCTAGAAGTGGAGAAAATGGAAACAGTAGGAGAGAGGGAATGAGAGAGATGTATGGGAGTGCTAGAAGAGGAGAGAATGGAAACAGTAGAAGAGAGAGGTATGGGAATGAAAGAAGAGGAGAGAATGGAAACAATAGGAGCGATGGAATGGTAAGAGGTATAATGTATGGTGACTCAATGATCCGTGGTGTTCAGGATAGGATGCATGAGGAGTGTTTGCCAGGAGGAACAATAGAAAGGGTGGCTATGGCAATTAAGAGAAGTGAAAGGGTGGATGAGATGATTGTGATGGTAGGAACGAATGACTTGAGTGGTAATGTAAGTCGGGCAGCGAGAGATATGAGATTTTTGCTTGAGACTGTGCGGAAGAAGACAGAGAGAGGAAAAATAGTGTGCGTGTTGCCTAGGTATGATAATGATGAGCTGAGCAGAAGAGCGGTGATATTGAATGGCATAATAGCGAGAATGTGTGACAAGAGAGGACTGGTATATGTGGATGCTTGGAGTGCGTTTGAGGAAAGAGAGGAGTTGTTTGCGAGAGACCGTTTGCATTTGAATGAGGAAGGACGTAGGCATCTGGAGAGATTGCTGTTCTGAATGAGTCAGTGTGTCCCAGGGAGGATGATAGCAGGGGTGGCCTCTTGTGGGAATGGATACTTGGGAGAAGGGAGACAATGTCAGGTAAGACTGAGCCCAGTGGAGTCTAGAAGGGATAATGCTGGGTATAGAAACAATGGCATTTATATGCTGTATACTAATGCCAGGAGTATCTGGAATAAGGGAGAGGAATTGGTGGCGCAGATAGCATCAGCCTGGCCAAAAATTATTGCGATCACTGAGACGTGGTTGACAGAAGGGGATATAAAAACAGGAATAGAAGTCACTGGGTATAGCATTTTTCGCCAGGATAGGAGGGGAAAGCGTGGTGGTGGGGTGCTGCTTATGATAAGTGATGACCTTTGTCCTCTAAGAGTGGAGAATTTGGAAGGTAGTGAGACAAATGATTTTGAGAGCGTATGGTGTGAGGTAGAGGTAGGCAAGACAGGATATTTAGTGGGGTGTTGCTACAGACCCAGGAGCACAGAGGATGGGGACCAGGAGATGTTTACACAGCTAAGTTTGGCAAGTGCAAGAAGAATGATTGTTATGGGAGATTTTAACTTCAGTAGTATAAATTGGAGAGAGGAAGATGCATGTAACAATAGGGGAATGGAATTTCTAGAATTCTTGAGGGACAAATGTCTTAGGCAACATGTAACAGAGGGAACAAGAGGTTCAAAAATTTTGGATTTGGTTATAGCATCAGAAGAGTTGATAATAACTGAGTTGACGTCTCTCCCACCAGTTGGAGAGAGTGACCATATGGTTTTGACTTGGAAAATGAATAGACATGCAGGAGTATCAAAGAGACGGGAACTTATGTGGAATTATAAGGCAGGTGATTATAATAGTCTTAGACGTCAACTTCGGGAAGTTTCATGGAGGGAGGAATTGGAAGGCCGGGATATCACCAGTGCGTAGGAAATTGTGAAAGAATATTTGTTATCAGCAATGGTAAGTTGTATACCACGAGTGAAGAAGAGGGCGCAATTTGGAGTAAAGTGGATGACAAACAATATTAAACAGGAATTGCATGCGAAAAAGAGGCTATGGAAGAGATATAAGGAGACAGGTGAAGAGATGCATGAGGAATATAAGACACAGGCCAGAAGAGTGACTCGTGTGGTAAGGAAAGCGAAACTGGAATATGAGAGGAGATTGGCCCTAAGATCCAAAGAAAATCCTAGGGAATTTTTTAGCTATGTGGCCAGTAGGAGGAGAAATGACTGTGGAAGAATGATATTGTGGGATAAAAATGGGAATAGAGTGACTGATGCAGAGGACATAGTGGAATTGTTCAATGAACACTTTATTGGAGTATTTCATCCTAGAGGAGTCAGTTTTAATGCTAGAGGGATAGGACTGGTACGAGGTCTGGAGGTACAGGAGGAGAGTGTGTTTCAGATACTGAGTACTCTGGATGTCAGTAAAGCTGTGGGACTGGATGGTATTTCGCCACGAGTTTTGAGAGAATGTGCTAGGGAATTGACAATACCTTTAACGTGGCTTTTCAATGAAAGTCTGGCTTTGGCAAAGGTGCCCAGGGAATGGAAGGAAGGTAAGATAGTGCCATTGCATAAGGGTGGTAACAGACTGGAAGTGTCTAATTATAGGCCAGTCTGTGTGTCATCAGTAGTTGTTAAGATCTTGGAGAAAGTAGTGAGGGACCGTGTACAGCATTGGGCAGATGAGGGTAATGTTATCTGTGAGAATCAACATGGATTTGTGAAAGGACGCTCTTGTTTTAGCAATATGCTAGCCTTTTATAATAAAGTTACAAGAGCATTAGATGAGGGAAAGGCATATACTGCAATTTTCTTAGACTTGGCGAAGGCATTTGACAGGGTGCCACATGATAAGCTGATATTTAAGTTGCAGCACATGGGTCTGGATGTCAGATTGGTCAACTGGATTCAGGATTGGCTGTCTGATAGGTATCAGAGAGTTGTGTATGGTGGAGCAGTTTCCAGGAGGCAGAGGGTTACAAGTGGGGTCCCACAGGGCTCAGTACTAGGACCTATATTGTTTAACCTTTATATCAATGACATAGCCAGTGGATTGCAGGGGGATATTCAGTTGTTTGCGGATGATGCGAAGCTTGGAAGGATTATTAGTAATAGTGCAGATGTGGTAGCCCTGCAAGAGGATTTAAATAAGCTAGATAGATGGGCAAATGAATGGGGGTGTCAGTTTAATGCAGCAAAATGTAAGGTCTTGAGGTTTGGGAAAAATCGATGGGATGCTGCATACTCTATGGGAGGAGTTATACTGGAGGAAGTAGGGGAGACAAGAGATCTGGGGTTGATGATTGATAGAAACCTGAAGTTTAGGGGACATATTGCAAAGGTGGTGAAGGTAACACAGAGGATTGCTGCTATTATGAGAAGGACACTGACCTGCAGAGATAAGAGGGTTATCATTCCGTTGTATAAGTCTCTGATCAGACCAGACTTGGACTATTGTTCTCAGATTTGGTCCCCAGGATTTGAAGGGGATAAATTAACTGTGGAAAGGATACAAAGACGGATGACAAAGATGGTTTCAGGACTGTACAAGGATAGTTATGAGGATCGGCTGAGAGAATGTGGACTGCAGAGTTTGGTGGATAGAAGAAGGAGAGGTGATATGACTGAGACTTTTAAACTGTTGAGAGGTGGTTACAGGGTTGACACTGGGGAGTTCTTTCGCTTGGTTGATCAGCGGGAAGGAGTGATGACAAGAGGCCATCCCTGGAAGTTACGAAAGGAAACTGTGAGCAAGAGGGTAAGGAGTGGTTTCTTTGTGTGGAGGGTGGTTGAGCCGTGGAATGCATTGCCTGATGGAGTGGTGGGAGTGAGAACGGTCAGTGGGTTTAAGGAGTGGTATGATAAACTTTGTGTTTCTCAGGGGGGGACTTCCCCTCGATGAGTCTTGACAGACTTTATGTCTTAGAAAGGACCTCCCTCGATGAGTCTTTTGACTCCTTGGAGGCCTGAATAATAATAATAATAATAATGCAACCATATTTGTTAAGGTTGGGAGAATTCTTCAAAGCCATTGCTGACTCAAAATAATCTTTCAGATCTGTAACGACTCCTAAATAGCACGTTCATTTTCCTCATCCAATCCTGTGTGAAGGAGTCCAAAGCATGGTCTACCAGTCCTAACTGGCAAATTTGCTAAAGGAAGGGGGGGGGGAGAGGGGGAACCCATAGCAGTACCACTATGGGTTTCCCCCCTATCTCCCCCTGTTAGCAAATTTTTACATGGAACACTTTGAAAACAAAGTATTTACCACAGCTACATACAAGCCATAAGTGTGGTTATGCTATGTAGATGATGTATTTGCCATCTGGCCCCATGGACAAGACACTTTGGATGCGTTTGTCACCTACCTAAACAGCCACCAAAATCAACTTTACAGTAGAAAAAGAATTGAATAACTGTTTACCATTTCTTAACACCCACCTTTCAGACATATCCCTATCTTTTTCCATTTACAGAAAGTCTACATAAACAGGAAGATACCTACATAAACAATTGCATCATCATCCAGTCCAACAGTATGGCAGTTTAAAAACACTTACACACAGAGCCAGAGCCATTTGTTCTAACGATACAGCTCTGGCCACAGAACTCAAATATCTGTGCTATATGTTCTTAGCCAATGGCTATAATCCCTATAAAATAGATAAATAAAATATTACATAGGCCCATTACTCTGCCATCCCCTAATACACAAGACCACAACATGACCATTTCCATTCCCTATGTCAGAGGTACATCAGAAAAGTATTGAGGAAACATGGCCTTCGCACCACTTTCAAACTTCATGTCAAACTAGCAACTCTGATTTGCTCACCTAAGGATAAACTTCGCCCTTTAGCACACCCATAAGTGTATGAAGTTCCCTGTGACTGTTATTTGGCCTATTATGGGCAAAGGATCAGATAACATCCACCTGGAAGAACATGAAAAATATATTTACTACTATTACTATGGCAAATCAGGACTGGCAGACCACACTTTGGACACTACTTCACACAGGATTAGATGGAGGAAAACGAATGTGCTATTTAGGAGTCGTTACAGATCTGAAAAATTATTTTTTGAGTCAGCAATGGCTCTGAAGAATTCTCCCAATCTTATCAAATAGGGTTGCATTAATTTAACAAAAATTTGAAAGACTGTTATCCTAAGAGAAACTCCCACATAGCTTTTTTTTTTCATTAGAGGGCACCAAAAATAGGACTTTAGATCTTTTCTCCATTGCAATTGTATTGTTTCACTCATTCACTGTCACATGTACAAGTGTGTTGTGCTCTGATGATGCTGAGTTGAAATGTGGTGGTGGACTGCAGATGCCGTTGGTGTAGATGATGCAGTTTGCCGTAGTTGGTGGATTGAGTGGTGGAGACAGTTGTAGAGTAGGTGCCCTCCCTCAATGAGTCCTTGGAGTGCCATATAATAATAAGAATGTTAATAAATCGGCATCCATTTTAGTTTGATCTTTCAGCATGAAGTATATACCTTCTTGAGGGCATGATCCAGACCACCCATGGACTCCACTTCATATAGGCCAATCTGCAGACAATGGCATTTAACATTTTGCCATACTTTATAAGCACTGTTTTTTTAGTTTCTGTTTCTAATTCAATAGTATTGTAACTGCTATATAGACATTAACAGCTATAACAAATTTAGCATGAAAATTAGCAATAAAAAGACCACCTATGAAAATAGGTAGGAATATGAAATTTCAACTGCATTATTTATAGAGAACTTATTTGGCTATTTGAGAACAAGGTTAGCAAAGGTGGGAATTAAATAGGGAAACAAGCAGAATAAGCAGAGCTGGTGTTGTGGGGGAGCTAGTTGAATATATGACATAAGAAAAATTTATCCCAAACACTAACAGTGTATGCAAAGCAGTATTTAAGCCAATTTTAACTTATTTCTAACCTGACTCACAGATCAATAATTGTTCAAAGATCACACCACAGATGAAAAAATTAGGCCAGTGAACAAATGGTATCAATGGCAGAATTGCAAAAAATTATGATAGGGAGAACTTGATATTGCTTGCATTCAAGATTGTGGGAGCAGAGTTAATCTGAAGTGGCATTGGTAAGGAAAGATTAGCAAAACATGTGTTTGATAGTAGGAAAGACCAGAGGAAGCCAAATCTAGTTGGATTAATGCAGTTTGAAGTGCTTTAGAAGATGGAAATAAAAGACCTGATAATACTGGAATGCAAGACAAGTGGGACTAATTTGGAGGAAAATTGGTAGAACATCAGTGTAGTGCCATTAGTATCCTGTATACCCCCTTGAGGATACATATCAGAAAATTGACATTCAATAAAACTTAACAATTTTGTATTAGCAGATCTTATTAGATTTATTTAAAATTATTAAATGAATCATCCAGGTGAAGGCTTTATGGTGACTATTGTAACAAGAAAATGGATGTAAGAATGAAGTGGCTGAACTAGAAGTGCTTAAGATATTATGTAAATATTAAAAAGTTGGACGCATGTTAGTCCGAAAGTACAGAAACAAAGAAAGATATGTGAGAGTGAAAGTGAGAAGAATGATAGTGAAAGTTGGACGTATGTTGGACCAAAAGTACAGAAACAAAGAAGAATGAATGAGAGGGAAAGTGAGAAGAGGGGGGTCGAGAGTTAGAAAGTTAGAAAGATTTAATGATAGAGTGAATGTGTCGCGAGGTTCGGAAGGTGAATTGGATTGGATGAAGCAAGAAATGAAATGGATGCGGAATGAAATTAAGAGAATTCAGGTCAAAACTATTAAAATAAATCATGATGGCATGAAAGAGTTAACAAAAGATGAGCGAGTGGCGTTGTATGGCGACTCCATTATTAAAGGTGTGCTAGAGGATAAAATGCACAAGGTATGTTTTCCAGGCGGTAAAATAAGTAGAGTGATTGAGGCATTGAATATGAGGCGGGAACGAGCAAAAGAGTTAATTGTATTAATTGGTACAAATGATTTGAGAGAGAACAAAGAGCATGTCAAAATGAATGTCAGGAGACTGCTTGGAAAGATAAAGGAGAATAGTGTGACAGGAAGGGTGGTCAGTGCGTTGCCTAGGTATGATTGTGGTGAAATGAGGCGCAGAGCAAGGATTATGAATGATATTCTGGCTGAAATGTGTGAGGAGATGGGAGTACAGTTTGTTAATGTGTGGAATGAGTTTGAGGGACGAAGTGAGCTGTATGGGAGCGATGGACTGCATTTGAGTGGTTATGGTGTGAGTCACTTGGAGAGACTGCTGCTGGAAAGTGGAGAAGTGAATAGAGAGAATGAATCAGATCGAGAGGGGAGTGATGTGGAGGAGCAGGAGAGTAAGATAGGAGAGATTGAAGAAGTGGAAATGAATGGGGAAGTGAGTGGTATGAGTATAGAAAATGAGAGAATGGGTGTGCAAGAGGAGCAGGGAAACAGGGAGACTCCAGGTGGACAGGGATACACAACGTGAGAAAGATGGATGCTTCAAGAGGAGGTGAGAGCATGTGTAGGCAGGAAAGTAATGGGATGATCAGGGATCAAAAGGAAACAGATGGAATTGCAAAGGGTTCTAAAATGAAGAAGCAGAAAGGGAAATGGCCCCAGTCCAGCATGGCGAGATCACATCGAGTGAGTGGTATCAGTGGAACTAGCTGTAGATCCAGAAATGAGTTGTTGTGTTTGTATACCAATGCTAGACGTATAAGAAACAAGGCGGATGAAAGGGTTGCACTAATTGCGTCTGTGCACCCAGAGATTGTCGGAATAAGTGAGACATGGTTAGATGAGGATGACATCCTGACAGGAATAGAGATGGAAAGGTATGATGTGTTTCGTGAGGATAGAAGGGGTAAAAAGAGAGGGGGAGTGCTATTGATGATAGAGAAAGAGTTATGTCCATACAAGGTAGAGATGCAAGAGGGGAATGGGGCCAGTGGTTTTGAGGCCGTATGGTGTGAGATAGAGGTGAATAGAATCAAATACTTGGTGGGAAGTTGTTATAGACCTGGTAATGTGGATGGTGGTGATAGTGAAATGTATAGTCAAATAAGCCAAGCAAATAAGAAAAGGGTGATCATATGGGTAATTTTAATTATGGCAATATAGACTGGAATGAATAGATAGCAACCGGAAGTAAAGAAAATGAGTTTCTTGAGTTTTTGAGGGATAACTACCTCAGACAGTATGTAACAGAGGGCACAAGAGGATTAAGGGTCTTGGATTTGGTCATCTCATCGGAGGATGTAATTATAAATGAGATGTCAAATCATCCACCAATTGGTGAGAGTGACCATGAATTCATTACCTGGGTGGTTGCCAGCAGTGCAAGGACCCCTGTGAGAAAAAGGTATATGTGGAACTACAAGAGCGGTGATTATGAAGAGCTCAGGAGACAGCTTGCAGGTGTAGTATGGAATGAGGAGTTAGCTGGAAAAGAGATCAATGCAGCTTGGGGGATTTTCAAAAAATATTTAATGGATGCAATGTCTAAATGTATACCACGGGTGAGAAGGTTAAATAAGGTAGGTGTGAGATGGATGAATAAAGAGATTAAGCATGCAATACAGAGAAAAAGGGCATTGTAGAGGCAGCATAAGAGAAGTGGAAGTAACCAATTTCATGAGGTCTACAAAGACCAGGCAAGGAGGGTGACTTGGTTGGTGAGAGTAGCTAAAGAGAGGTATGAACAGCAGTTAGCTAATGAAGCTAAAAAGAATCCTAGGGAGTTCTTTCGATATGTAGCCAGCAAAAGAAAGAATGATTATGGAAGGATGACATTGATTGGAGGAAATGGTATAAAGACAGCTGTTGCAGAATGTGTGGTGGAGATACTTAATGAGCAGTTCATAAAGATCTTTCAATCTTGTGATTGTGACTTCATGGAGAGATTAAGAGCAGTTGATGATGGGGAGGAGAGACTGACTGTAAGTGAGCAAGAGCTGTTTGGGGAGTTGAGTAAACTAGATGTAAATAAGGCTGTGTTACTTGATAATATATCACCGCGCATTCTGAAGGAATGTGCCAGAGAGTTGACACCTGCCTTGACATATTTTTTTAATATGAGTCTTGCACTTGGTCAAGTCCCTAAAGAGTGGAAGGAGGGCAAGATTGTGCCGCTTCATAAAGGAGGTGATCGAACTCAAGCATTAAACTATAGGCCTATTTGTGTGTCAGGTTTGTGGTTAAGTTGTTGGAGAAGCTTGTGAGAACTAGGATCCAGAGATGGGTTGACAACAATGGTATAATCTTTGATGGACAGCATGGATTTGCTAAAGGGAGATCGTGTTTTAGTAATCTACTTACTTATTACAATAAAGTGACTGCTTCCTTGGACAGAGGAGAAGGATACACAGTAATATACTTGGATTTCGCAAAAGCTTTTGATAGAGTACCTCATGATAAGTTGATAGTCAAACTAGAGCAGATGGGGTTGGATATTAGATTAGTGCATTGGATTGGAGACTGGCTATCTGATAGGTATCAACAAGTTGTGTATGGGGGTGCAATATCCAGGAAAAGGAAAGTCACTAGTGGAGTGCCTCAGGGATCTGTTTTAGGGCCATTACTATTTAACTTGTATATTAATGATATTGGCGAAGATTTGGATGGAGATATTCAGTTGTTTGCAGATGATGCAAAGTTGGGACGAACCATAAAGAGTAGTGAAGATGTTGTGGCCTTGCAAGAAGACTTGAATAAACTGAGTGATTGGGCAAGCAAATTGGGATGTGAGTTCAATGTTGCAAAATGTAAGGTTTTAAAATTTGGAAAACAAAGATGGGATGCAGAATTTATGCTTGGTGAGAATATATTGTTGGAAGTAGAGGAAATAAGAGATCTGGGAGTGATAGTGGATAAGGATCTAAAATTTAGGGGACACATCGCCAAAATTGTGAAGACAACACAAAGACTTCTGGGAATGATGAGGAGGACACTGACGTGTAGAAGTAGGAAGATTCTTGTTCCATTGTATAAGGCTTTGATTAGGCCACACATGGACTATTGTGTCCAGATTTGGTCACCTGGTTTTCAGAAGGATGAAGAGATGTTGAAAAGGGTCCAAAGGCGACTGACTAAGGTAGTTTCTGACCTCTGGAATGTTGAGTATGAGGAAAGATTGAAAAGATGTAATTTGCAGAGTCTAGTGGAGAGAAGGAAGAGGGGAGATATGATAGCGACCTACAAGTTGTGATAGGATCAATGGTGGAGAAGTTCTACAGAGAATAGTGGGAGATCAGGGGAGAACCAGAGGTCATCCCTGGAAACTGTATAAAGAGGGTGTGAGTAGGGGAGTGAGAGGCAGGTTTTTTTCGTGCAGAGTTGTGAATGATTGGAATGCCTTGCCTGAGAGTGTGGTGTCTGCAAGGAGTTTGAATGTGTTTAAGACACGGTATGATGAGATGTGTGTGAGATAAAAGGACCTCCTAGATGAGTCTTTGACTCCATGAGGTCTTGTTTAATAATAAAAAAAAAAAAATTCAGCGAAATATAAGCAGTTAATAAGCCATCTCTTTGATAAAATTGTGTGGTGTTGTTAATACTGTTAAAAATAAGTCATGAATGACCGCCAACACCTAAGCTTATCTGTTAGACTGTATATCTGGAGTTGTGAGAGAGATTGGCGATAACTAGGATACAGAAAGGGGTTTATAATGCTGGTATTCTCTATAACTATCAGTTTGTGTTTGTTAAAGGGAGGTCATGTTTTACTAACTTACTGATGTATTATAACCAGGTGACAAATGTCTTGGAAAAGGGAGATGCATATACAGTGGTATATTTAGATTTTGCAAAAGCTTTTGGCAGATTGTCATACAATAAGATGGTAAACAATTTGAAATGGATGGGATTGGTGACTTGGCTGTCAGATAGGCATCAGAAAGTTGCATATGGAAGTACAGTATCCTGAACAAAGAAGGTCACTGGTGGGTGCTGCAAGTGTCAGTTTTTTTAAATTGTTGTTTATTTTGTATATTAATAATATTGGGATGGGTTTAACTGGTGAAATTCAACTGTTTACAGAAAATGGTGAGAGCAATGCAGATTCAGGAGATGTTATGGCCTTACTGGAGGATCTGAATAGATTGCATGAATGGGGGCTTTAAGGAACTGACATTCAATTTTGGAATGTGTAAGGTTTTGAAATCTGTTAAGCAAGTATGTGATGCAAAGTATACACTTGGCAGGTAAACTTTAAATTAGGTAGAGGAGATGAGAGATTTGGGAGTGGTGGTGGACAAGGACTTGAAATTCATGCATGACTTGCAGAAGTTGTGAAGATGTCATTTTGGATAATGGCAATGATGCAGAGGACCCAGGTGTGCAGAAAGAAGGAGATTATGATGCCATTTTATTAGGCCTTGATCCGGCTTCACATGTATTGTTGTGCACTGGATATGGTAAAAAGGATTGAGAGAAAATTCACAAAGGTGGTAAGTTGTCTTGTCATTGGTCTTCAGAATATGGAGTATGAGGACAGATTGAGGGAATGTAAATTGCAAAGCCTCGTGATAGGAGTGGGGATATGATTGAGACCTATATGTGAGTCAGAGGTTGTTATCAGGTTGACATAGAAGAGATTTTTCATTAAGTGGGAGAGGCCATCCCTGGAAAGTATAAAAGGAGAGTGTGAGCAGTGAAGAAAAGAGTAGGTTCTTTACATGCAGAGTGGTTGGTGAGTGGAATGCATTACCTGAGTGTGTTGTGAATGTAGACACATTGAATCAGTTTAAGGCATGGTTGGATTAGTTTTATGCGTGATGGTGTGTACCTCCCACGATAAATCTCTGACTGCATGGAGGTTAGATATTAATAATAATAATAATAATAATAATAATAATAATAATAATAATAAATTTAATACTAACCATACAGTTGATTGGAACACTTTAACTATGTCTTATGTAAAAGTGAACTTTTATGCCAGAATTCTGAAAGAATCTGTTGTAGTCATTCATTCACAAGGACTGACACTAAGTTATATATGGAAATCTCTCAATTAAAGCTTTAAAAATTAGAGATTTTAGTTTCACCAACATTCACCTTCTATCTATAATGGCATGCTACTTTTTGTGTGTGTGTGTGTGTGTGTGTGTGTGCGCGCGCGCACTGTCTAGCATGAACTTGTCTATTTGCAATGTAGCAGTGTTTCAGCATTTAATCAACTTTGAGATCTCTGAGACCTGCAGAATCCACCAGTTTGCTAATCTAGTTGGTGCAATTGTTTTATTTAAGTACTGACAAAAAAAAATCCTGTTTTCTATGTATTGTTTTTAGTCATAAAACTTTCTTTCATTAAAATATGATTTCTGTTTGAAACTTTTATTTTACTCTAACAGCATAGCATTAGGAAGGATAGTGGATTATTATATATAAAATATATAAGAAGAGATAAAACACCATTGCATTTTTTTTTAGTCAACTTTCTGTAATTTTATATATGTGGAAGTACAAGGCTAGTGATTATGACATGCTTAGGAGATATCTTGTAGCCACAGAATGGAATGGAGTTGGTCAGTAAATAAACATACTCTGCTTGGGAACTAAAGAAATATATAACAAAGACATATATAACACTCAGGGTTTAAAATATTTTACAATTTTACAAATATGCTGACCTGGTTGGACGAGTGGTTAGTGTATCCACTCTCCAGCCAAACGGCTGTGGGTTCGAATCCTGCCATGGGCATGGATGTTTGTGATTTTCTGTGAAAATATTAGTGTTGGTGGTGGTGGGCAGTAGATGCATTGATGTACATGATGATGATAGTAGTTGCAGTTTGTTGTAGTCAGTAGATTGAGTGGTGGAGATGGAGAGGTGTAGAGTAGGTGCCCTCTCTCAACGAGTCTTTGGACTCCTTGGAGGTGTCACGTAATAATAATAATAATAATAACAAAGTTTTTAATACAAAATAAATAAATACATAAGAAATAAAAAGATCATGTTTTTTTTCTTTTCTTTGTTTTTCACCTACTAAATGCATAAATGTCTATATGTGTGTGTGATAATGTCCATAATGCTAGACTGTCAGAAGAAAGACTGTTATAGCATTCGATTCTAGTTGTCAACTACAGGAGCTTTTCGAGTATTTATATTTTTGCCGACTTGGTTGGCCGAGGTTAGTGTATCTGCTCTCCTGCCAAAAGGCTACAGGTTCAAATCCTGCCATGAGCATGGATGTTTGTGATTGCCTGTGAAAATACTAGTGGTGGTGGTGGTGGTGGTAGGCAGTAGATGGCATTGGTGTAGATGATGCAGTTTGCTGTGGTTGGTGGATTGAGTGGTTGAAATGGAGAGTTGTAGAGTAGGTGCCCTCCCTCAATGAGTCTTTGGACCTCCTTGGAGGTGTCATGTAATAATAATAATAATAATAATTAAGCATTTTCATAAATTTTCACTAGAAAATCGAAAAAAAAAAGAAAAGCTTTTAATCCAGAGGTTCATATTTTAGTTATATTATAAGTGTTTCATGCAAATAAGAATGAACAACTTTCAGGTACCTGCAATTTTATCATTTTTTGTTCCACTTTCCCTTCGTTCTTTAACTCATTTAATACGTTTCTTGATAACGATAACCAATCAGTAAACTTTAAAAATATCTTCTTATAGTTGTCATGATCTTGAACAATATTTTCCCATCTTGTCACAAGTGTCTATGGGAGATACCAAACAGTAATAAATTAGAAATATCAACCAAAATAATATTTGTACAGTTATTCAGAGAAAGCAATTAAATATACAGTAACATGGTGATATATTTCTCTTAGTTAAGAGTCACTACACAGTTTTTATAAAATATAAAGGTTCTGCCCCCCCCCCCCCTTTATTTAAGTATTAATGCCAAAGACAATATACAAACAGACCTCATGATAAAGAAATAAAATGGAAAACCTCAGAAATAGCTATTCCAAACAAGACCGAACAGGATCAGTTCATAAGTCAGTCTTGGACTGACCATATGATATAGCCTTATATTAGATACCATATAATCTACTTTATTTTTTTTTTGACAAGCCATTAATGTCATATAGTTTGGTTCTCATAATATTTAAGAAATGCAGCTATATCCAACGAAGGTTTAAAAAGTTAGTCTTTTTGTTTTGGCCTCTTATTAATGCAAAATACTTGCCATAAATACTGTTACAACTTCTTCACACAATAGCATTCCCCACAGAATTGCACTTTCCTAGTTTTGTGTTTGTGGTGCTGTGCACAGCAAGCTTCAGGTATCTATCAGTAGAGGGGGAGAGAGAAAGAGAGAGAGAGAGAGAGGGGTTTAGCTGTATGGGTCAACATGTAGTGAGGAGATTATGAGAATCATTTAGCTGTAATAGCACTTCACAAGGTTGGAATGCAGTCATGCTAAAACACTTGGGATCAGTGGGATGTTTATGTATCAGACTATAAACCATTATAATGATATAGAAGACATATCTGGCCATCAAAGAATAGGTTGACCATGCTGTGTCAGGACGCAACAGCTGTGAGGACTGTGAAGTCATGCTTCCTCCATAAACCTGTGAGAATGCAGAAAGTGATGTTGCGAGAGATAAATGTTTTGCAGGGAATGATATCATGTGTACTAACTGATGACCTGGGGGTGAGAGCCTATTGTCATTCTACTGGTCACTTACTAACAGTACAACTTATGTGGCAGAGGATGATAAAATCTCAAAGGCACTTCCCTGGCAGTATGCAAAAAACAGACACAGATATATCCTCTCCACAGATGAGAAGATTTTCACCACTCAAGAGTCATTTAATGGTCAAAATGATCAAGTATACATCCTGGATATGTCAGTGAAGGTAAGGGAGTGTCATATCGGGGATATTCAAGTTGCATTTCTGAGATAAAGGGGCCAAAAACCTCTGCCAAAGTGTATCAAGACACTATGCTGGAACTTATGGTTGACCCCTGAACCACACCTTGTTTTATGGTAGACAGTGGATTTACCAACAGGACACAGTGAGGATCACACAAAGAGTCATTGGAGGTGAATGTGCACAACCACATATCACCATCTGATTGGCCATCTGGAAGTCCCAATCTGAATCAGCTGGACTTCAAATTGTGGTTGGAACTTGAGAGAGTAGCCTACAAGAAACAACACCCTAGAACACAACATTACAAAAGAGCATCACCAGTCTTAAAGTGGATTTGGAGTGTGTTGTGCATTTGTTGTGCATGCACCATTCATACGAGGCCCCACAGGCTTTTGGCATACATGAAGACAAAATGGGGACATTTCAAACACTGAGTGCTATATGCATGTTATACATGTGGTTTGTATGTGCTAAAGCTGTAAATGATTAACTGATAGATTAAAGGTTTCTTCACTGTTCAAGTTGTAGCAGTATTTATGGCTAGACTAAGTATATAAACAGACCTCATGGTATAGATATAAAATGGTAAACCTCAGCAATAGCAATTCCAAACAAGACCAAACAGGATTATTTCATAATTCAGTCTTGGACTGACCATATAAAAGCACACAGACTTATTTTAGATACTATATGAGGGTGGTGTGAAAAGTTCTCGACTTCAACAATAGATGGCAACAATATCGCCAAGATTTTTTTTTTTGTCTCGAGTTGGTAATCTGTCATAAGCATCCATGTGAAATTCAACTCATTTTATCAAGTAGTTTGTTTTATGCAGCTGTCTGAAACAAAAGTGTTATCTGTATCCCTTGAAATTGATAAAATTGAGTATCGTGTGGTTATAAACTTCTTTGTAAAAGAAGGTTTAACACCAAAAGAAATTCATTTGAAGTTCATAAAAGTTTATGGTCACTCTTCTCCTTCATTTTTGACAATTAAGAAATGGGCTGCCGAGTTTAAACATGGCTGTATATCAGCCTTGAAGATGATCCATGTGAAGGACGTCCAAAAAGTGTAACAACACCAGAAATCATTGAACAAGTGCATGATATGGTAATGGATGACATGCAAGTCAAAAAGCACAAAATTGCTGAGCTATAGATTTTTCAAAAGAACATCTAGGATATATTTTGCATGAAGAATTACATATGTAAAAGCTTTCAGCAAGATGGGTGCCATGCTTGCTCAGAGCACATCAAAAATGCGCTTGCACGAAAATCTCCGAACAGTGCTTGGAGCATTTTAAAAAGAATAAAACCGATTTTGTGAGTATTTATTACTATGGATGAGACTTGGATTCACCATTACACACAAGAATCCAAACAGCAGTCAAAACAGTGGACAGAAGCTGGTTGTCCAGCGCCAAAGAAGACAAAGTCGGTTCTGTCAGCAGGAAAGGTCATGGCATCAGTGTTTTGGGATGCTAAAGGCATTTTGCTTATTAATTATCTTGAAAAGAGTAAAACAATAACCAAGGAATATTATTCACATCTTTTAACCAGACTAGATGAAAAAATTCGTGAGAAAAGATCTGGTTTGCAGAAGAAAAAAATCATCTTTCATCAGGACAATGCACCTCCACTCAAAAGTGTTTTGGCAATGGGAAAATTAAGGGATCTGCACTATGAACTGTTAGAAGAGCTACCCTTTTCTCCAGATTTAGCTCCCTCTGACTTCTATCTCTTCCCAATACAAAAACTCTTCCTTTCTGGTCAGCGTTTTTCTTCGAATTAAGAGATGATTGCAGCTGTAGAGAGGTATTTTGTAGATCTTACTGAGAACCAGGATAATGGTGTTGGAGCATCACTGGAATAAAAGTATTAGTCTTAAGGAAGATTATGTTGAAAAATAAAAATAATTTTGAAATTATAAATTAGGTTTTTTCATTGTTAGGCTGAGAACTTTTCAGACCACCCTTATATTTTTTTTCTTGACAAGCCAATAATGTCATACAGTTTAGTTCTCATAATATTTCAGAAATGCAGTTATGTCCAATAAAGGTTAAACTTCTACTCGTTTTATAATTTCATCTGGATTATTCCAATAAAATCCTCTTACTAACTTAAAATGTTTGTATCGTATCACCTCTCTTCCTCCTATCCACTAAATTCTGCAATCCACATTTCTTCAACCTCTCTATAGCCAGCATTACACACTCCTGATATTGTCTTCATCACTTGCCTCTAGACCCTCTCCAATGTCTCTGCATCACCAGAACAGGCTCAACCGGAGGTGCAAGACATGTATTTGCATGGGGTGATATGTTTTTTTTGTGGCGGCAAAATTGGCATAAATATACGAAAAATAAGGAGCAGCAAAATTCCTAGGGGCAGCCCTGCACATCACACTGAAAACCAGATGACCAAATTTGCACACAAGAGCCCAAGTATAGGGCTATGATTCAGCATAATCTTAACTACTGTGCACAAATTTGGTCACCTGGGTTTCTTGATGATCAGGAGATCATGGAAAGATGGAAAGGCTGCAAACATGAGAGAACAAGCTGGTGACTGGCTCTGGAACACTCCCTATGAAGATAGGTTGAAGGTGCATGGGTTTCACGAAGTTCAGTTCATAGGCAGAAAAGAGGGGACATGATAGAAACTTATAAGTTATAAACACAAAAGCTTATTCTGATTATAAGACCATTGGTTTAATATACATATGTACAAGAATGGCAACTAGTTATGCTAGAATACTATCTAGCTTTGTCAAGACTAAAAAAAGGTGAAAAACAATAATAAATGCAAAAAAACGAGAGAATATAGTAACCTATTACAATGGTTAGGCTACCAAATTTGACAGCTCGAGTGACAATGTATGCATTTAGCCAGATGCTTCAGTCATTATTGTGAATATGCATTACATACATGACTTATTTTTCACGGTACTAACAACACCACACACTTTTATCAACAAAGATGTTTTATTAACGCTTATATTTCGCTGATTTTCAACTCAGCATCATCAGAGCACAACACACTTGTAAACGCGACAGTGAGTGAGTGAAACAATATTATTGCAAAAGACAAAAGATTTAAAGTCCTATTTTTTGCACCCTCTAACGGGAAAAAAAAAACAACAGCAGTTATTCGGGAGTTTTTCTTAGGACAACCGATCCCAAATTTTTGGCAAATTAATGCAACCATATTTGTTAAGGTTGAGAGAATTCTTCAAAGCCATTGCTGACTCAAAAAATAATCTTTCAGATCTATAATGACTCCTAAATAGCACATTCGTTTTCCTCCATCTAATCCTGTGTGAAGGAGTGTCCAAAGCGTGGTCTGCCAGTCCCAACTTGCCATAGTAATAGTAGTGAATGTATCTTTCATGTTCTTCCAGGCGGATGTTCACTGATCTTCCTGTTTGCCCATAATAGGCCAAGTCACAGTCACATGGAACTTCATACACTCCTGGGTGTGCTAAAGGGCGAAGTTTATCCTTAGGCGAGCGGATCAGAGTTGCAACTTCACCCTTTAGCACACCTCTCTGATAATTATGCGACAGCCAATCCTGAATCCATTTGACTAACCCTACATTTAAACCCATATGCTGCAACTTAAATATCAGCTTATCACATGGTACCCTGTCAAATTCCTTCGCTAATTCAAAGAAAATGGCAGTTTATACCTTTCCCTCATCTACTGCCTCTTGTAACTGTATTATAAAACGCTAGCATATTCTAAAACAAGAGTGCCCCTTCACAAATCCATGTTGACTCTCACAGATAACATTACCCTCATCTGCCCAATGTTGTATACGATCCCTCACTAATTTCTCCAAGATCTTAACAACTGCTGCTGATACACAAACTGGCCTATAATGAGACACTTCCAGTTTGCTAGCGCCCTTATACAATGGCACTATCTTACCTTCCTTCCATTCCCTGGGCATCTTTCCCACAGCAAGACTTTCATTGAAAAGCCAGGTCAAAGGAGCTGTCAGTTCTTTAGCACATTCTCTCAAATCTTGTGGTGAAATACCAACCAGTCCCACAGCTTTACTGACATCCAGAGTACTCAGTATTTGGAACACACTCTCCTCCTGCACCTCTAAACCTCGAACCTGTCCTATCCCTCTAACATTAAAAATTTACTCCTCCAGGATGAAATATTCCAATAAAGTGTTCATTAAACAATTCCACTATGTCTTCTGCATCAGTCACTCTATTCCCATTTTTATCTCACAATGTCATTCTTCCACAGTCATTTCTCCTCCTGCTGGCCACATAGCTAAAAAATTCCATAGGATTTTCTTTGGATCTTAGGGCCAATCTCTTCTCATATTCTAGTTTTGCCTTCCTTACCATACTGGTCACTATCCTGGCCTGTGTCTTATATTCTTCATGCATCTTCTTTTCACCTATCTCCTTATATCTCTTCTATAGCCTCTTTTTCACATGTAGTTCCTGTTTAATATTGTTTGTCATCCACTTTACTACAAATTGTGTCCCCCTTCTTCACTCATGGAATCAGCTTACTATTGCTACTAACAACTATTCCTTCACAATTTCTCAAGCACTAATGATATCCCATCCTTCCAATTCCTTGCTGCATGAAACTTCCCCAAGTTCACATCTAAGACTATTATAATCACCTGCCTTATAATTCCACATACATTCCCATCTCTTTGATACTCCTGCATGTCTATTCATCTTCCATGTCAAAACCACATGGTCACACTCTCCAACTGGTGGGAGAGATGTCATCTCAATTATTATCAACTCTTCTGATGCTATGACCAAATTCAAAACTCTTGAATCTCTTGTTCCCTCTATTACATGTTGCCTAAGACATTTGTCCCTCCCTCAAGAATTCTAGAAATTCCATTTCCTTATTGTTACATGCATCTTCCTCTCCCCAATTTATACTGCTGTAGTTAAAATCTTCCATAACAATCATTCTTCCTGCACTTGCCAAACTCAACTGTCTAAACATCTCCTGGTCCCCACCCTCTGTGTGCTACTTGGTCTGTAGGAACACCCTACTAAATATCCTGTCTTGCCCACCTCTACCTCACACCATATGCTTTCAAAATCAGTTAGTCACTGCCTTCCAAAGCCTCCACTCTTAGAGGACATAAGTCGTCACTTATCATAAGCAGTACTCCACCACCATGCTTTCCCTTCCTATCCTGTCAAAAAATGCTGTACCCAGCTACTTCTATTCCTTTTATTATATCCTCTTCTGTCAACCAGGTCTTAGTGATCCCAATAATCTTTGGCCAGGCTGATGCTATCAGCGCCACCAATTCCTCTCCTTTGTTCCGGATACTCATGGCATTAGTATAAAGCATAAAAATGCCATTGTTTCTATACCCAGCATTATTCCCTCTAGACTCTACTGTGCTCAGTGTTACCTGATGCTATCCCCCTTCTCCCAAGTACCCATTCCCACAAGAGGTCACCCCTGCTACCATCCATCCTGGGACACACCGACCCATTCAGAACAGCAATCTCTCCAGATGCCTATGTCCTCCTGCATATAACCATAGTTGTTTTTAACCAAATGAGGAATCCTCCAGTACAGAATATAACAGAAACAAAACAGCAATCAAGTCATTATCATCATTATTATTACTTATCTGCTCTGGATGCTTAGACATTGATTATCACTCATGCCAATTTTTTAAGGAGAAAACACACATTTAGGATAATTAATTAACTAAATTCATTTAGGTATTAAGCAAATATATCAGAATTTGGCCTTGGAAATAATAATTAATTAACTAAATTTGTTTATTCATTCTTGTTATTAACATTGCACTTCAAGAGTCAAAAGCTATTTTCAGGAAGCTATCAATGTCACATACAAAGTTGATCTAACAATATGTTAATCTCATTCACCATTTCCACATAATGCATTATACTCACCAACCACTCACTATGCTAAGCCTCTCCTTCTCAGTCCCCTGCTCACATCCTCTTGTTCAACCCTCTCCCCATCTATTACATTCTCTTCCATATGTGAAAAGAAGGAAAATAGTACCACTCCATAAGCCTGGTTCTAGGACAAAAGTCTCCAACTACAGACCAATCTTATAACTGTAATTGTGGTCAAGGTGTTGGAGAGATTGGTATGGAATAGAATGCAGGATTGGATTGAGGGACATAGCATTCTTTATGATGTCAGCATGGATTTGTAAAGGATAGGTCCTGTCTTAGCAATTTACTTGCATTTTATGATAAGGTAACAAGTTTGTTAGATAAGGGACAATCATATACAATGATATGCTATTTAACTTCTTTGTAAACGATATATCATGTGGACTAATTGGGGATCTTCAGTTGTTTGCTGATGATGCAAAGTTGGGAAAAATTATAAGTAGCACTGCTGATGTTAATTCCCTTCGGGCATATTTGAATAGCCTTTTTACTTGGACAAAGGAGTGAGATTGTAGTTTTAATATGAATAAGTGCAAGGTGTTGCATTTTGCAGTGCAAAAATATAAGGCTGTGTACCACATTGATAGTGCCATACTATAGTAAGTGGATGAGATTAGAGATTTGGGAGTGATGGTTGACAGGAGACTTAAGTTTAGAAAGCATATTGCTGGTGTTGCAAAGCCTGCATATCATAGTAATTCTATGATAAGAAGTACTTTAACATGTAGGAATAAGGAAGTGGTTATGCTACTGTATAAAGCAGTGGTCAGACCACTCTTGGACTACTGTGCTCATATCTGGTCTTGGTTTTTCAATGTGATGTGGAGAGATTGCAGAGGGTCCAGAGGCAAGTGGTTAAGGCAATGTCAGGACTTAGGAATTCTGGCTATGGAGAGAGCGTGAGAGGTGTGAATTACAGAACTTGGTGGACAGGAGGAAGAGAGATAATATAACAGAGACATTTAAGTTAGTGAGAGGATTTTATCAGCTTAATTCAGATGGAATTATAAAAAGAGTAGAAGGTCAGAGGGGAAGAACCAGGGGGCATCCGTGGAAGTTATATAAAAGTGTGGTGAAGAAGGGTGTGATGAGTGGATTTTTTAGATGGAGAATGTTAGTGAATGGAATGCATTACTAGAACATGTTATTAATGCAAGGAGTGTTACAGATTTTAAGATTCTATGTGATAAATATGTTGTCATTTGAATGAACATCCAACAATGAGTCTGCTGACTCCATGGAGGGTGTAATTATAATAATAATAATAATATTGAACTGGCCATAGCCCCTTACCATCTTATATATCTTAATCATATCAGAAATCCTTCTGTTATCATTCATGAGAGACTCTGTAATTAGCATTGAAGAGTCTCTCGTGAATGGTAGCCCAACCCTTGTCCACTTACACAGACAAATCAGATCCTTTTAGAAGGTCACAATCTGCCTTCCACTTATTTCATAGTTCTTTTCCCTTTGCATCTCTGTAAATAGCTGTATAAATTAAAGATGCCCAGAAAATATATTCTTGGTATCATCCTTTATTCAAGTGTAAAGTGTAAGCAAACAAAGTTTGCACGAGAAGTCAATTCATGACTGGGCTAACTTGTATATAGAGACTAACTATTTCATATCAATTGCCTTAGTATCTCATAATGCAATGCACATATCCTTATGAACATGAATAATGCAATGCATTATGTGAAGGGCCACTACCCAGACCAATTTTGACCTTTATTGAGGTCTCATCAGTGGGAGCCAGATAATACAGAAGTGATACCAAGGTTGAAGTAATGCAGAAGTCAGGACAAAACCCTTTGTTCCTTTTATCTTCACCATATGCATGGATGATTCCCCTATTATCAATAGTATTTCCTCTTCCTTCTTGTGCTCTCTATCCTCATGGAATAAGAGCCTATAGTTTATTTAGTATCGATGATGATGATCTTTGAATATGATGTCATCAAATCCTAAACAGGTTCAAATCCTGTCTAGGATGATAAGAGTCTTTATAAGGGATTTTCAACTGTAGGCCAATTCAACTGTTAGCCAATTTCATACTGATTGTTTTGGTGCATTGTTTTTTTCTCCTTTCAGAACCTAAGATTGTTCATCCCATAAAAAGACAAGCCATCCATAGTCTGAGCATTAATAATGCTCAGACTATGAAAACTAGTTTCATAGTCTGAGCATTGCTTTGGCCATAAATCCAAAACAACCAACTTCATGAAAAACAATGTACCCATACCCTTCCATTTTGATTCTCCTTGGTATATCATCCTCATACTCCTCATTGTTACATATTATTATTATTAATATCAGACATTCAAAGAGTTAAGAGCCCTCATCATGGGAAGTCTCACTCTTACACTTTATTTCACTGTCTACACACTCACTACACTTTCAGACAATGTCCTCCAGTCATTCTCCAAGCAAAAAAAAAAAAAAAAAATCCATTCCTCATCCCCTTGCTCACACCCTTATTATACAGCTTCCAGGGATATTCTTGCCATTCATATTACTATTGTATGGGCACCTCCATGGAAGCTGAAGACTCATCCCACAAGACTCAAACTAGCCACATAATCTATCATGCCTCTCCTTGAACCCATTAACAGACAAAGTACTAAAACCTGACTCTGGCAAACATTTCATTCATTCAAATGAGATTTAAATGAGATGAAGATTATCTTCATTTCATTTGAGAATGGTGATGAGACATTGGTTAAGATCACAAAGCCTGAATCATTTGAATATTACAAGGTTTCATGAATGAGGAAAAGCAATGGAGTGTACTGTTATCAGAAAACTATAAACAAGATTTGAGGTTAGTAAGAGAAGCTAAACTGATGTATAGGTGGAAGAATATGGACAACAATCAATGCCTGGGAACCTAAGCATTTATAGAAAAATCTAATGACAGGGAAGTATCTATCATGATATGCAATGAATGACTGGAGAGGAAATTGGCAATCCAACACAAAGAGGAGTAGGGAGACCTTATATAAGATGGTAACTTTGTGAGAAGGCCTCAATGCCAAACTCTATTAAATTAACTGGAAATATCAAGAGCAACCACACAAGTCTCTCCAACCTTTTCTATGGTGTAAGGTGATAAAGTCAGTGATTCTAAGGCTTACCATAGAATAAAAGTTGTGGAATCCACACTGGTAATCACTAATTATTTAAAGGGCATCCAGGCAGTGAAGAAGTTAGTTGTTAATGACCTTCTATTGCTTTTGAGAGTATTGTGTAGAAAAATAGTTAATGACTGAATTTTATTTTCCTTTTTTTTTTTTAGAGAAACAGCAAGAGATAATTTGTATTCAGTTTTGCAGACAATGCAAAGTTGGAAACAACAATGAGGAGTAGAGCAGATGTTATGCCTTACAAGAGAATCTGAATTGATGTAGAAAGTTTTTTCCACTTGGTTCCAGCATAAATTATACTTGTCAAAAAAGTATACTCTTGATGATGAAAATAAATTTATTAAAGTATACTCTTGTTTAATCTTTTATCCAAGTGTAAGCAAACAAGATTCACATTCTCAGTTTGTTATTCATTTCTTTTATTTCCTCAATCCTACTTATAGGAATCAAAGAAACAGTTTGTTACAGGAGAAGACTAGCTACTAATTTGCTTTAAAATAGCATTGTTTATGGAGCTTTAACTGGGAATTTTTATTATTTAGTTAATGATGGCTTCAGTTTATGTTTGATATAGTGCTAATTATATACTTTCATGATGTGAACACATACCTTGATGCTGCTAAGAATGGTTTGATATCGTGTGTTTGTTTGTGAGACTTGATTCCTAATAACCTCAACTCCAGAAGCTTGAGTAAGAGCATGAGCTTCATCTGTTAGACTGTCCACATCCTTCTGGTGCACAATTATTTCCTTGTTGAGTTCCTAAAGCAAGATAAGTTATAAGGTATACAGGGAAAATGCAAAATCAGTTCAATTCTGTTAGATAACTAATAATAATTATAATAACAATTATAATAATCATGATTTGTATCAATGTTACTGAAGATATCATAACATTAGTAATGAAATGTCTCTTAAAAAAGTCTCTTCCTACCAAAGGATCTGGCATGAACATTTGATTGGAAAAGACCTAGGTCTGAATTCTGTCATGACATGAGGAATCTGAGATCAATTTTTGGGTACCTAATCATTTATAGAAAAATCTGATGACAGGAGAGTATCTTTATCTCTATAAATATGAGACCTATATAAAGAATTTCAAGTGAAGGTGAATAAGCTAGTATCATACATAAGAATGTATGATACCAGCTTATTCACAGATTTTTATCATGTGTAATTTTAGTTTTCCTCCCATGAAAAATAAATTCAAACAGCAGAAATGAAGTTCCTCTGAAAAACAGCTGGATATACCAAGTGGGACCACAAAACAAATGAAGAAATCTTACAATCCCTGAAAATAAAATCAATTAATTACTACATAAGACAGTATTAAACAAAACGGCTAGGACATTTAAATTGAATGGACAACAGGAGACTACCAAAAAATATTATATAAATACAAAATAAGTGGAAAAAGAAGAATCGTAAGACCAAGAAAGAGATGGCATGAGACCAGAACAGGCCACTTAGCCTAAAATCCGTATTAGAAAGAAGAAGAAGTTGAAGACATTTTCCTCCTATAAAGAAGGCAAATACAACTACAAAAACATATAATTAAACTGATTAAAGACAGTGCTAACACTGTAAAGTTGAATCTGTGATTAAATAGGACACCATTGAAGCAATATTCCCTCTCATTTTTGCTAGCCCATGTGCACAAGTTTTCAGTCTTAGACTAAATGTGTGCAGTAGTTGCTATGCACAATAGCAAAAGTCAAAAGCCAAAACTCTTTATTTGACGGTAACGTTGGTGTTGCCATTTCAACACATTTGTCCAACCACACAAATTTAAATGAATTTCTAGTTCTTTTCTGCTTTAACTTTGACACTGACATTTTGAGAGTTTAACATACACTAAAACTGCTAATGGAATATTTCTAATCTTAATGTTTCCCTTTTTAACAGCTATAACTTGTAAAATTGTGAGTGCGAAATTAATTCACTTAAACTGGAGAGATAGAAAGAGATTGAGAGAAGAAATAGAACATGTGCAAAATAAGCTTAGAAACATTAAAGAAGAGATTAGGAGACTGGAAAGACTGATGTGAAGCAAAGCAGGGGGAAGGGGGGGGGGGAGAGAGAGAGAGAGAAGAAGTACCAGTGATGAGATAGGACATCATTGAAGCAAAATTCCCTCTCTTTTTTTCTGTCCCACATAGAGAAGTTTATAGTCTTAGACTAATTATAATGCAGAGATGTGAAGAGAAGTGCACCAATAATGAATGGCATGATAGCAAGAATGTGTTGAATGATAGGCTTGGATTATGTGGGTGCTTGAAGTGCATTGGAGGATAGAAGAGAGTTGCATGCAAGCAATGAACTGCATTTGAATGAGGAAAGATGTGGGCATCTGGAGATAATGTTGTTCTTGGGACAAGTGAGAATATTAGTGCAGGGACACTAGATTTGTCAGAGTGCATGGCAGCAGGGGGTGGCTTTTTGTGGGGGATAGAGATTTGGGAGATGGGGAAATGTATGGTATTATGAGAGTGAAATAGACTCCGGAGAAATGATAATAGGCAGAGAAATACTAACAATTCATTGGTGTTTCTTATATGAAAACCAGGAGTATCATGAATAAAAGAGATAAATTAGATAAACCCATTGATAGGTTCAGCCAGTTCAAAGATTATTGGGATTAGTGAAACATGGTTGAATGAAAATGATATACTGACAGGAATAGAAAGGGAATGGAATAGTGTATTCCAGGAAGATAGGAAGAGCAAACAGTGGTGAACTACTGCTTATGATAACAGGTCAGGTAACACAGAGCCCAGTGGAGTCTAGAAGGGATAATGCTGGGTATAGAAACAATGGCATTTATATGCTTTATACTAATGCCAGGAGTATCCAGAATAAGGGAGAGGAATTGGTGGCGCAGATAGCATCAGCCTGGCCAAAAATTATTGCGATCACTGAGACGTGGTTGACAGAAGGGGATATAACAACAGGTATAGAAGTCGCTGGGTATAGCATTTTTTGTCAGGATAGGAGGGGAAAGCATGGTGGTGGGGTGCTGCTTATGACAAGTGATGACCTATGTCCTCTAAGAGTGGAGGCTTTGGAAGGAAGTGAGACAAATGATTTTGAGAGCGTATGGTGTGAGGTAGAGGCAGGCAAGACAGGATATTTAGTGGGGTGTTGCTACAGACCCAGGAGCACAGAGAATTGGGACCAGGAGATGCTTAGACAGCTAAGTTTGGCAAGTGCAAGAAGAATGATTGTTATGGGAGATTTTAACTACAGTAGTATATATTGGGGAGAGGAAGATGCATGCAGCAATAGGGGAATGGAATTTCTAGGATTCTTGAGAGACAAATGTCTTAGGCAACATGTAACAGAGGAAACAAGAGGTTCAGGAGTTTTGGATTTGGTTATAGCATCAGAAGAGTTGATAATAACTGAGATGACATCTCTCCCACCAGTTGGAGAGAGTGACCATATGGTTTTGACTTGGAAAATGAATAGACATGCAGGAGTATCAAAGAGACGGGAACGTATGTGGAATTATAAGGCAGGTGATTATAATAGTCTTAGAAATCAACTTCGGGAAGTTTCATGGAGGAAGGAATTGGAAGGCCGGGATATCATTGGTGTGTGGGAAATTGTGAAAGAATATTTGTTAGCAGCAATGGTAAGTTGTATACCACGAGTGAAATAGAGGACAAAATTTGAAGTAAAGTGGATGACAAACAATATTAAACAGGAATTGCATGCGAAAAAGAGGCTATGGAAGAGATATAAGGAGACAGGAGAAGAGAAGATGCATGAAGAATATAAGACACAGGCCAGAAGAGTAACTAGTGTGGTAAGGAAGGCAAAACTAGAATATGAGAAGAGATTGGCCCTAAGATCCAAAGAAAATCCTAGGGAATTTTTTAGCTATGTGGGCAGTAGGAGGAGAAATGACTGTGGAAGAATGATATTGTGGGATAAAAATGGGAATAGAGTGACTGATGCAGAGGACATAGTGGAATTGTTCGATGGACACTTTATTGGAGTATTTCATCCTAGAGGAGTCAGTTTTAATGCTAGAGGGATAGGGCTGGTTCGAGGCTTAGAGGTACAGGAGGAGAGTGTGTGTGTTTCAGATACTGAGTACTCTGGATATCAGTAAAGCTGTGGGACTGGATGGTATTTCACCATGAGTTTTGAGAGAATGTGCTAGGGAACTGACAGTGCCTTTAACCTGGCTCTTCAATGAAAGTCTGGCTTCGGCAAAGGTGCCCATGGAATGGAAGGAAGGTAAGATAGTACCATTGCATAATGGTGGTAACAGATTGGAAGTGTCTAATTATAGGGCAGTCTGTGTGTCATCAGTAGTTGTTAAGATCTTGGAGAAAGTAGTGAGGGACCATATACAGCATTGGGCAGATGAGGGTAATGTTATCTGTGAGAGTCAACATGGATTTGTGAAAGGGCGCTCTTGTTTTAGCGATATGCTAGGCTTTTATAATAAAGTTACAAGAACATTAGATGAGGGAAAGGCATATACTGCAATTTTCTTAGATTTAGCGAAGGCAACTGACAGGGTGCCACATGATAAGCTGATATTTAAGTTGCAGCATATGGGTCTGGATGTCAGATTGGTCAACTGGATTCAGGATTGGCTGTCTGATAGGTAGCAGAGAGTTGTGTATGGTGGAGCAGTTTCAAGGAGGCAGAGGGTTACAAGTGGGGTCCCACAGGGCTCAGTATTAAGACCTATATTGTTTAACCTTTATATCAATGACATTGCCAGTGGATTGCAAGGGGATATACAGTTGTTTGCAGATGATGCGAAGCTGGGAAGGATTATTAGTAATAGTGCAGATATGGTAACCCTGCAAGAGGATTTAAATAAGCTAGATAGATGGGCAAATGAATGGGGGTTTCAGTTTAATGCAGCAAAATGTAAGGTCTTGAGGATTGGGAAACATCGATGGGACGCTGCATACTCTATGAAAAGGAGTTATACTGGAGGAAGTAGGGGAGACAAGAGATCTGGGCTTGATGATTGATAGAAACCTGAAGTTTAGGGGACATATTGCAAAGGTGGTGAAGGTAACACAGATGATTGCTGCAATTATGAGAAGGGCACTGACCTGCAGAGATAAGATGGTTATCATTCCATTGTATAAGTCTCTGATCAGACCACACTTGGACTATTGTTCTCAGATTTGGAACCTAGGATTTGAAGGGGATAAATTAACTGTGGAAAAGATACAAAGACGGATGACAAAGATGGTTTCAGGACTGTACAAGGATAGTTATGAGGATCAGCTGAGGTAATGTGGACTGCAGAGTTTGGTGGATAGATGAAGGAGAGGTGATATGATTGAGACTTTTAAACTGTTGAGAGGTGGTTACAGGGTTGACACTGGGGAGTTCTTTTGCTTGGTTGAATAGCGGGAAGGAGTGATGACAAGAGGCCATCCCTGGAAGTTACAAAAGAAAACTGTGAGCAAAAGGGTAAAGATTGGTTTCTTTGCGTGGAGGGTGGTTGAACCATGGAATGCATTGCCTGATGGAGTGGTGGGAGCGAGAACGGTCAATGAGTTTAAGGAGTGGTATGATAAGACTTTGTGTTTCTTAGGAAGGACCTCCCACAATGAGTCTTTTGACTCCATGGAGGCCTGAATAACAATAATAATAATAATAATAATAAGTAATGAGTTATTTCATCTCAGCGTGGAGGATTTGGAGGGAAATGACACTAATGGTTTTGAGAATATAAGGTGGAGTAAAGTAGGCAGGACAGAATATTTAGTAGGATGTTTCTATAAGCAAGGGAATACAGAGTTTGAGAAGCAAGAAAAGTTTAGGTAGTTGAGTTTGGAAAGTGCAAAATGAGACCATTATGGGAGATCTTAACTACAACAGCAAAAACTGGGAAGTTAAAATAGTATATAGTAGTAAGGGACAAATGCTTGAAGCAACATGTAGGAGAAGAAATAAGAAGTTCAAGAGTTTCGGATTTGGTCCTGATGCATCAGAGAACCTGATTGTAACTCAAATGTCACTACCCCCAGTTAGAGAGAGTGATCATGTGGTCTTGACTTAGGGGATGAGTAGACATGCAAAAGTGTCAAGAAAAAAGGCATTCATATGGAATTATAAGACAGGTAATTATAATGATCTTAGAAGTCAGCTTGGGGGGAGATCCATGGATTGAAGGATTGGAAGAACAAGATATCACCAGTGCATGAGAACTAGTAAGAAATATTTATTAACAGCAATATTAAGTTGGATATTGCAAGTGAAAAAGAGAACAAGATTTGGTGCATGAGGAATATAAGACTCAGCCTAGAAAAGCAACTAGCATGGTAAGGAAGGCAAAACTTCAATATGAGAAAAGATTAGCTCTGAGATCCAATGAAAATTTGAAGCAATTCTTTTGTTATGTGGCCAGTACAAAAAGAAATGACTGTGGAAGAATGACATTGTTAGATTACTATTATTATTACTATTATTACGGGCAACTCCAGGGAGTCATTAGACTCATCGAGGGAGGCCCCAAATCATATTCATCACAACTATTTGACATTCATAAATATCTATCATACCTCACCTTAAACTCATTCACTGTCACAGCATCCACCACAGACTCAGGGAGCGCATTCCACTCATTCACTACTCTAAAAGTAAAGAACCCAGCTCTAACACCTTTACTAACTACACTTTTGCCCAGTTTCCATGGATGTCCCCTAGTCCTCCCACAACCAGCCCTGTTCTCAAAAATATCTTCTGAATTAATTTTATAGAAATCCTTCAGTAATTTGAATGTTTCAATCATATCTCCCCTCCTCCGCCTATCAACCAATTTTTGCAACCCACAAATCCTCAACCTGTTCTCATACGGTTCATTCCACACACCTGCTATCATCTTGGACACTCGCCTCTGGATCCTCTCCACCTCCTCCCCATCAAGAAGAAACCTAGGTGACCAAATCTGAGCACAGTAGTCTAGATGGGGTCTTATCAAGGCTCGATACAGAGGAACAATAACCTGCTTGTCTCTGCTTGTCAACGTATTCTTCAGCAACCAAGATGAAAATGGGAGTGGCTGATGTAGAAGATTTAGTGGAGTTGTTTAACAATCAATTTACTGGAGCATTTCATCCTGGAAATAGCATTTTATTAAATTAAAATTATATATATAAAATTGAAGAGGGATGGGGAAGGTTCATGGTTTGGAAGTGCAAGAGGAGAGCATGTTACAAATATTAAGTTCTCTGGATGTCAATAAGGAAAATTTCTTATTTCAATAAGAAATATTTTTTCAACAATAGTGTTGAAATAAAAAAAAAACGTTGTTGTTATTATTATTAACATATTAATAATAATAACAACATTATTTTTTTAAATTTAATATGATGATTAATAAAGAGTTCTGCATGCACTTTAGACCCAATCTGTCCATGGGAGCAAAATAGATTGCTCACATGGACAGATTGGTTATCTGTAATATGCTAGCATATTGTCTATAGGTAGATGGAAAGTAACAAGGTAACAGGTTTTGTTCTTGAGCCATTACTGTTCTGCTTTTTTTATTATAATGTTTCGTGTAGAATGAAAAGGATTATTCAATTATTTGTTGACAATGAAAAGTTGGAGAGAGTTAAAAGAAGGAACCATGTGATCAAGCCCCTTCAAGAGAGCCTAATGAAATCTTTAGCTTCCACAAATGGGATGGAGGTTGGTAAGTTAATGTTAATAAGAGCAAAGTTGTTAATGTTAGTAAGAGCAAAGCATTGCATGTTGCACTTTCAAGTGTAGAGGAGTAAGATTAATGACGACATCCTGATAGGAACAGTAACAGAGAAATATGATTTTTTTTTTGTGAGGAGAAGAAGTTAAAGTAAAGTTAATGACAGCATAACTCCTCTGCTGTTAACTCCCCCACCTATCTTACAAGGTATAAAGAAGGAAATATGGCAGTGATTCCATAAGATCTATTATGGATGGATTCAATGGCATCTGGGCAAAGAAAATGAATTTTTCAAGTGCTGGTGGGACAAATACCTAAGGCGGAATGTGACATGGGACAAGCAGAGATCAGGCATCTTGGATTTGATCCAAAGATGTTATTGTAATGAGGTGATAAAACTCCCTCCATTTGGTGAGAATCAACATAAGTTGATCATCTGAATATAGCTAGCCATATTAGGGCCTCTTAAGCAAAGGATATATATATATATATATATATATATATGTTAAAGATACCAAGTAATTTTAAACCTGGTTTTACTCCATTTCCCAAGTAAACAGACAAACAAGTCAAGTTGGGTATAATAAATGTTAAAGATACCAAGTAATTTTAAACCTGGTTTTATGCCACCTTTACCATGAGTTGCCTTAGTCTTGCACTACCTGTAGGATCAGCTAGACTTGCAACACTTGCAAGCGCAAACTTGACTTGTTTGTCTGTTTGCTTACTTGGGAAATGGAGTAAAACAAGGCTCAAAATTACTTGGTATCTTTAACATTTATTATACCCAAGGTAAAATACTTTCTACATTTATATCTCCTGAGATTTTTATTTAATAAGGTTTTAAAACACCTTATGGTAACTTGTTCTGGTAAAATACTGCCTGTTCTTGACAGGCAGTATTTTACCAGAACAAATAAGTTCTGGTAAAATAGCCTAGCTCCCACTGATGGGGGCTGGCTTTGAGAGGCTCTGCTTGCGGATAGGTTTTTGCATGTCTCTGAGTAGGGTCACTGCTGAGATTATGGCTCTGGCTGGTGGTGGGGGTGAGCCTGCCACTGGGTAGAGCCAACGCTGAGAAGTTCTTCTCGGTGATGGAGTGAGTCTGTCAGTGAGTGGAACAACGCCGAATTGGACGGTCATTCGGCCACTATTGAGTAGTCTAGGGATCGTCCTAATTTTTAGAGAGGTCTTTACTTAAATACACCTCAATAAAGATCGAAATCAGTCTGGGTAGTGGGCCCCCTTGCCTTAATACAAAACATCATACATCTCCTCTAGGAGATGTGTTTTGGCATTAAGGGTAAATATTAAGTTAGTGATCAGAGCTTATGCCACCTTTACCACGAGTTGCCTTCAGAAGTAGTTGAGTGACTGGGGGAAAGAAATTTGTCAATTTTCTTAGGAGAGAAACCATTATTATCAACTACTTCTGAAGATCCCTCTTCCCCCAGAGCTTTCATCTCTTTGCCTTACATCAGCTCTCTTTCACCAAAACTGGCAAAAATTCCCAAGAAGTTTAACTTCAGAACTTGCTTCACTACATTCCCAAAACTTCGTTTAATACTTGGTAAGCCTAAAGAGAAACATCTTCCAACTCAGTTTCCAAGAGTGTACAAGATTTCATGTGATTGTGGAAAGCCATACTATGGCCAGACTGCTAAATCCATCCTTCTACGTTTGGAAGAACGCCATAGAGATATCTCCTATAACTAGAGCCAGCGCTGTCTCTAGCCACATTCTCTTTTCAGTTAACTCAGACGAAGGCCACCAACACATTGTGAACTGGACTCAAACTTTTAACATCCATGTGTGCTATGATAAACTGGATAGAAAGATTGTCGAATCTAGAGAAATTTCTCTAGATTCTTCTCATATCAATAACAGTCTAAGTTTCAATCTCTCTGATGCACACATTGCCTCTGTTCAGTATTGGGGGCGACAGCGTGTAGTAAACGTATACTACTCGCGACAGCACGTAGTATACATTTGTTTGGAACTCAAGCTCGCTTTTTGTTTTCAAACATGCCACTGCCTTTTTTGTACTTGTTCTGTTATTACAATTTTAAGTCTCTGTAATTCTTTATATATTTCTTTGCTCGTGATACCTGAAGATGTGGATCAATTCAACGAAACTAGTAAAGTAGTAGTATCTTTTCAAATATACCATGTCATCTTTTTTTCTCTTGGTATCAGTCATTAAAGCTTTTTCATAATATTCTAACTGAGTAAAAATGAATTCTGAAAAAAAAAAAATAAATAAATAATAATAATAATAAAAAAAAAAAAAAAATATATATATATATATATATATATATATATATATACAGAGTCCATCAAAAAATGTATACACACTTTAACAGATGTCATCTATGGACTTTTTGAGAAGTTGGATTGAATTATGGTAGCAATGTGTAGTACGATGTTCTCTCAAAAGATGTTGTTACTCACATGAATACTAGCATCAATATGTAGTCAAACAAAATGACCAAGGCACGATTGTCGTTTGAGGAACGCAAGACCATTTTAAAGTGGTATTTCTAATTTGAAGTTCAACAACAATGGAGACATATGTTTGCAACACAACCTCCAACATGCCTGACAATTGCACATATTCGTGATAAGTTTGAGACTCATGGTACCATGTGTGATGTGCACAAGGAAAGATCCAGGAGGCCTTGCACAGCAACAAGTCCTGCTTCCTCGGTTATAGTGTTGAAACAGTTTATGTCACAGAAGTCTACCACACAACGTGCATATGAGACAGGAGTTAGCAGTGCAAGCATACAGCACATTCTTAAAGCAGCTAAATGAAAAGTTTACATACCAAGATTATTACATGCAATGAATGAAGACGATGCTGATCGAAGAATGCAGTATTGTGAGTGGTTTCAACACATGGTAGATGAGGAGTTTGTGAAGAAGATGCTTTGGTTTGATGAAGCACAATTTAAGCTTAATAGAACAGTGAATTTGCATAACTGTGTTTACTGGGCTCGAGAAAATCTGGGCATTCATGTGGACAATGCTGTCAATTTACTGGGACTCAATGTCTAGCGTGGATTGTCATCTAGGGGTTTAATAGGACCATTCTTCTTTGAAGGTACTGTTACTGGTCAAGTGTACCTAGACATGCTATGCACATCCATTGTAATTGCCATTCATGCACTTTATGAGAATGATTGATTTCTCTTCCAACAAGATGGTGCACCACCACCGAGACGTGAGAGCTTACCTCGATGAGAGTTTGCAGGGACAACAGATAGCATGAAAAGGTGCATTTGAGTTCGCTCCCATGTTCTCCTGATTTAACACCCTTGGACTTCTACCTATGGGAGACTCTAAAGGATGTAGCGTATTGTAAAAAACCAGCTACACTGGCAGTTCTCGGGAGAGAAATTGAAACGGCATGCGGCAATCCCACTGGACACTTTGGTCAATGTTGCCCAAGCAGTAGATTGGCATAATAATAAGTGTCTGAATGCTAATGGTAACCACTTTGAGCATCTCGTGTATTTGTATAAGTCAAAGGTAATTTGTATTCATCCCTTGATGTCTGCATAAATTCAGTATTACAATTTTTATATAGATTTTTCTTTTGTTGAAATGTGTATACATTTTTTTGATGGATTTTGTATATATATATATATATATATATATTCACATAGACAGTTAGGAGAAAAATTGGAGTTACAGCATGGAATGAGAACTTGCTGGAAAAGAGATCAGTGCTGCTTAGACATTAGTAAAGGACTACTGAACAGTAGCAATGTCTGAGTGAATTCCATATGTCAGGAAGTTAAATAAGGTAGACGAAAATGGATGGATAATGAGATTAAGCAAATCTGAAAGAAGGAGATATTATGGAGGTGGCAGCAGTATATGATAAGTTATAATAATCAATTTCATGCAGATACAAAGAGACAGACAGAGGTGAATCAGAGAATGGTAGTCACTGCAAAGATATAGTGCAGGTATTTGAGGAACAATTCTTCAAGTTATTTCAACTTCAAGTGTGGTATCATGCACAGCTTGAATGCAGAAGGAATGAGGAGTGACTGATGGTAAATGAGCATGAGGTATATCAGGAATTACGGTATTTGCTGGCGTATAAGACACCCCCCCCTTTTTTGTACACATTTTTTAGGAAAAAATCTTTATCCAAGTTCTTATCATTTTCTCAGTTGGAGATGGCCAGAAATGCCTCTCTGCAGCCCCCCTGTTTCCATGTTCTTTAGCATACGTAATCACATGTAGCTTGTATGCCATATTGTAGCAATGCCAACGTTTTTCAGCCATAATTTGCCAAGAAATTTAGAGAAAATTTAACAGCACAAATTTATTACCATTTACAACAACTGCGACAACAATTGGAAAGGTTAAACAAACAGGAACACAGCTGTGATCATCAATGACAGCACATGCGCATCCACTGAACTCTACATAGCTGGAATGCTCTCACAACTGCAAGCAAGCAAGCAAGAAAGAAATCGCATAACTTGGAACAGAGAAAATTTCCAGAAAGTAAAGTAATAAAAATCTGAGTATTGGCGTATAAGATGCAACCTGTTTTTCAGACCGATTTTCAAAGAAAAAAGTGTCTTATATGCCGGCAAATAAGATAATTAAACAACATTATTAAAGAAGTAAGACTTGATGGCACATCCCTGCATATTTGAGTGTTCTGAAATTTCAATTTAATGTATAATGTAATAAGTTTTCTGTAATTACCAGTGAGATTTGTGATGAGGAGTCCAAAAGAACTGAAGGATGGAAAATTGTTCCATTCCACAGAAGAATTAATGAGACTAATGCTTCAAATTATAGATCAAACTGTGTGTCTGTAGTTCTGGTTAAGTTGTTGTGCAGTTAGCAGTGAGTACTAGAATTCAGAATTGGATCCTAGTACTCACTAAATAATGACAATCTTTTGTTAAATGGAAATATTTTAGCAATGCATATATGCATTAGAAGATGATAAATCTTTGAATAAGGGAGAGGCATATACAGTGGTGTATACAGATTTTGCTTTGATTGATTACCATATGACAAATTAGTAATTAAATTGGGATTATGAGGTTAGAGTTGTCAGCTGGAGAGGAGAATGGCTGTTTGATAGATTCCCAACAAGTTATGTATGGTATAGTAGTATCCTGGAAGAAGAAAGTTATTAGTGAATTTTTCCCAGGCATATGTTTGGGGACAACATCATTTAATCTGATATTAATCTGATATTTAAATCATGATTTCCAGCTATCTGAGAATAACACAGAGTTGAGAACTATTAAAAAATAGCAGATGTTATGGATTTTTCATTTTTTATTTTATATATCTCCCACCCATGAAAGGTTGTAAGCCCAGTAATGTTGGTCTAGAGGAGGCTTTGAATAGACTGTCTGAGTGGATAAGTGGAGTCCAAGTTCAGTGTTGCAAAGGATTGAAATTTTGGAAAGCAGGAATGAGATGCAGGATATACAAATGGTTGGGATATTTTGGTTCTAGAGGAGTTAAGAGACTTGGAGATAACTGTGACAAAGACCTCAAATTCAGTGGCAAAATTGTGAGGAGACATCACAATGGATTATGGCAAAGCTGCAGAGGATACTAACTTGTACAAGTGAAGAGGTTATGTTTCCTTTGTATGAGGTCTTGCTAAGGAGCATATGGATTACTGTGTGCAGATATTGTCATAAGCTTTTAAAGTTGATGAAGATAATATATTGGTAAGAGTGAAATACTGAATATGAGGAAAGACTGAGATAATGCAACATGCAGGGCCTCATTAACAGACAAGAGGAAAAGAGTATATATAGTCAGTGACTGGCAATCAGAATACATTGTCTGAGAACATAGTGAGTGGAGTACATATCGATTTAAGCATAGGTTAAATGAGCTTGTGTACGATAACGGAAATCACCTGATGAATCATTTGATTTCATGAACGTGATGATGATATAATAATGATAATCATCATCATCATCATCATACGTATCAAGGATTTAGGCCTAGCATGGCCTGTTCCGGCCTTAGAAGTCATCGTTGAATCGTTTAAGAGGACGTCATGGTTTTCTTTTTCCTAATGGCTTGTACTATAACGCTTGTTTTGGTAATCTTTCTGTTTTCATTCTTTGAACGTGTTCCATCCATTTATGTTTATATTTTTTAATTTTTTCTATTACTGGTTCTTCGTTTAATTCTTTCATAATATCTTCATTTCTTTTGTGATCAAATAGGGTATACTTTGCAGTTTTTCTCATAAAGTTCGTTTCTGCTGTTGTTAATCTTTGTTTATCTTTTTGTTTTATTGTCCAGATTTCACATCCATACATTAAGGCCGGTAGGGCTAATGTATTGTATACTTTTAGCCTGGTTTGTTTTTGAAAACTAGGTTTGGTTTAAATATAGAGTTAATTACACCTGTCATTTTTAAATATTTTGCAATTTTTATGTAGGGAGATTCTTGTTCCATTGTATAAGGATTTAATTAGGCCACACATGGACTATTGTGCCCAGATTTGGCCACCTGGTTTTCAGAAGGATGAAAAGATGTTGGAAAGAGTCCAAAGGCGACTAACTTAGGTAGTTTCTGACCTCTGGAATGTCGAGTATGAGGAAAGAATGAAAAGATGCAATTTGCAGAGTCTAGTCGAGAGAAGGAAGAGGGGAGATATGATAGAGACCTACAAGTTGGTAAGGGGTTGTTATAGGATCAATGGTGGAGAAGTTCTACAGAGAATAGTGGGAGATCAGGGGAGAACCAGAGATCATCCCTGGAAATTGTATAAAGAGGGTGTGAGTAGGGGAGTGAGAGGCAGGTTTTTTTCGTGCAGAGTTGTGAGTGATTGGAGTGCCTTGCCTGAGAGTGTGGTGTCTGCAAGGAGTTTGAATGTGTTTAAGACGTGGCATGATGAGATGTGTGTGAGATAAAAGGACCTCCTAGATGAGTCTTTGACTCCATGAGGTCTTGTTTAATAATAATAATAATAATAATAATAATAATAATCTTTTTCATTTTCATATGTGATCATACATCCTAGGTAGTTAAATGAATTCACCTGTTATAAGATCTTGTTATCTATTACTACTTTAGTTCTGGCTTGATCTTGTCCTTTAAATGCCATAGTTTTTGATTTTTTCCATTGATATTATTATTATTATTCAGCCTTCCATGGAGTCAAAAGACTCATCGTGGGAGGTCCTTCCTAAGAACATAAAGTTTGTCAAGACTCATCGAGGGGAGTCCCCCCCCACCTAAGAAACACAAAGTCTATCATACCACTTCTTAAACTCGTTGACCATTCTCGCTTCCACCACTCCATCAGGCAATGCATTCCACGGTTCAACCACCCTCCACGCAAAGAAACCACTCCTTACCCTCTTGCACACAGTTTCCTTTCGTAACTTCCAGGGATGGCCTCTTGTCATCACTCCTTCCCGCTGTTCAACCAAGCAAAAGAACTCCCCAGTGTCAACCCTGTAACCACCTCTCAACAGTTTAAAAGTCTCAATCATATCACCTCTCCTTCTTCTATCCACCAAACTCTGCAGTCCACATTCCCTCAGCCAATCCTCATAACTATCCTTGTACAGTCCTAAAACCATCTTTGTCATCTGTCTTTGTATCCTTTCCACAGTTAATTTATCCCCTTCAAATCCTAGGTTCCAAATCTGAGAACAATAGTCCAAGCATGGTCTGATCAGAGACTTATACAATGGAATGATAACCCTCTTATCTCTGCAGGTCAGTGTATTTCTCATAATTGCAGCAATAATCTGTGTTATCTTCACCACCTTTGCAATATGTCCCCTAAACTTCAGATTTCAATTAATCATCAACCCCAGATCTCTTGTCTCCCATACTTCCTCCAGTATAACTCCTCCCATAGAGTATGCAGCATCCCATCGATGTTTCCCAAACCTCAAGATCTTACATTTTGCATCATTAAACCGATTCTCGCATTCATTTGCCCATCTATCTAGCTTATTTAAACCCTCTTCCAGGGCTACCACATCTGCACTATTACTAATAATCCTTCCCAGCTTCGCATCATCCGCAAACAACTAAATATCCCCTTGCAATCCACTGGCAATGTCATTGATATAAAGGTTAAACAATATGGGTCCTAGTACTGAGCCCTATGTGACCCCCACTTGTAACCGTCTGCCTCCTTGAAACTGCTCCACCATACACAACTCTATGATACCTATCAGACAGCCAATCCTGAATCCAGTTGACCAATCTGACATCCAGACCCATGTGCTGCAACTTAAATATCAGCTTATCATGTGACACCCCGTCAAATGCCTTTGCTAAATCTAAGAAAATTGCAGTATATGCCTTTCCCTCATCTAATGTTCTTGTAACTTTATTATAAAAGGCTAGTATATTGCTAAAACAAGACCACCCTTTCACAAATCCATGTTGACTCTCACAGATAACATTACCTTCATCTGCCCAATGCTGTATACGGTCCCTCACTACTTTCTCCAAGATCTTAACAACTACTGACGATACACAGACTGGCCTATAATTAGACACTTCAAATCTGTTACCACCCTTATGCAATGGCACTATCTTACCTTCCTTCCATTCCCTGGGCACCTTTGCCAAAGTGAGACTTTTATTGAAAAGCCAGGTTAAAGGCACTGTCAGTTCCCTAACACATTCTCTCAAAACTCGTGGTGAAATACCATCCAGTCCCAAAGCTTTACTGACATCCAGAGTACTCAGTATCTGAAACACACTCTCCTCCTGTACCTCTAAACCTTGAACCTGCCCTATCTCTCTAGCATTAAAACTGACTCCTCTAGGATGAAATACTCCAATAAAGTGTTCATTGAACAATTCCACTATATCCTCTGCATCAGTCACTCTATTCCCATTTTTATCCCACAATATCATTCTTCCACAGTATCATTCTTCCACTCCTCCTACTGGCCACATAGCTAAAAAATTCCCTAGGATTTTCTTTGGATCTTAGGGCCAATCTCTTCTCATATTCCAGTTTTTCTTTCCTTACCACGCTAGTCACTCTTCTGGCCTGTGTCTTATATTCTTCATGCATCTTCTCTTCACCTGTCTCCTTATATCTCTTCCATAGCCTGTTTTTCGCATGCAATTCCTGTTTAATATTGTTTGTCATCCACTTTACTCCAAATTGTGTCCTCTTCTTCACTCGTGGTATACAACTTACCATTGCTGCTAACAAATATTCTTTCACAATTTCCCACGCACTAATGATATCCCAGCCTTCCAATTCCTCCCTCCATGAAACTTCCTGAAGTTGATGTCTAAAACTATTATAATCACCTGCCTTATAATTCCACATACGTTCCTGTCTCTTTGATACTCCTGCATGTCTATTCATTTTCCAAGTCAAAACCATATGGTCACTCTCTCCAACTGGTGGGAGAGATGTCATCTCAGTTATTATCAACTCTTCTGATGCTATAACCAAATCCAAAACTCTTGAACCTCTTGTTCCCTCTGTTACATGGTGCCTAAGACATTTGTCACTCAAGAATTCTAGAAATTCCATTCCCCTATTGCTACATGCATCTTCCTCTCTCCAGTTTATACTACTGTAGTTAAAATCTCCCATAACAATCATTCTTCTTGCACTTGCCAAGCTTAGCTGTCTAAACATCTCCTGGGCCCATCCTCTGTGCTCCTTGGTCTGTAGCAACACCCCACTAAATATCCTGTCTTGCCTACCTCTACCTCACACCATATGCTCTCAAAATCATTTGTCTCACTTCCTTCCAAAACCTATGTCCTCTTAGAGGACATAGGTCATCACTTATCATAAGCAGTGCCCCACCACCACCACGCTTTCCCATCCTATCCTGACGAAAAATGCTATACCCAGCGACTTCTATACCTGTTGTTATATCCCCTTCTGTCAACCACGTCTCAGTGATCGCAATAATTTTTGGCCAGGCTGATGCGCTCTGCGCCACCAATTCCTCTCCCTTATTCCGGATACTCCTGGCATTAGTATAAAGCATATAAATGCCATTGTTTCCATACCCAGCATTATCCCTTCTAGATTCCACTGGGCTCAGTGTTACCTGACATCGTCTCCCTTCTCCCAAGTATCCATTCCCACAAGAGGCCACCCCTGCTATCATCCTCCCTGGGACACACTGACTCGTTCAGAACAGCAATCTCTCCAGAAGCCTACGTCCTTCCTCATTCAAATGTAAACGGTCTCTTGCATACAATTCCTCTCTTTCCTCAAATGCACTCCAAGCATCCACATATACCAGTCCTCTCTTGTCACACATTCTCGCTATTATGACATTCAATATCACCGCTGTTCTGCTCAGGTCATCATTATCATAGCTAGGCAACACACACACACACTATTTTTCCTCTCTCTGTCTTCTTCTGTACAGTCTCAAGCAAAAATCTCATATCTCTCGCTGCCCGACTTATATTACCACTCAAGTCATTCGTTTCTACGATCACAATCACCTCATCCACCCTTTCACCTCTCTTAATTGCCATAGCCACCCTTTCTATTGTTCCTCCTGGCAAACACTACTCACGCACCTTATCTTGAGAGAATGGAAACAATAGGAGAGAGGGAATGGTAAGAGGTATAATGTATGGTGACTCAATGATCTGTGGTGTTTCCATTCTCTCTTCTTCTTTCATTCCCATAGGTCTCTCTCATTCCCTCTCCTCTACTGCTATTCTCTCTTCTAGCATTCCCATACCTCTCTCTCCTACTGTTTCCATTCTCTCCTCTTCTAGCACTCCCATACATCTCTCTCATTCTGTCTCTCCTACTGTTTCCATCCTCTCGTATTCTAGCATTCCCTTACCTCTCTCTCATTCCATCTCTCCTACTGTTTCCATTTTCTCCACTTCTAGCATTCCCATACCTCTCTGTCATTCCATCTCTCCTACCGTTTCCATTCTCTCCTCTTCTGGCACTTCCATATCTTTCTCTCTCTCTCTCATTCCCTCTCTTCTACTGTTTCCATTCTCTCCTCTTCTAGCACCCCCATACCTCTCATTCATACTCCCTAAATTCTCTCTCTCTCTCCTACTCTGATTCACCTTGCATTTATCTCTTCCATTCTCCTAATCTTATCTTTCATACTTCTGCTCTCATTCACAAGGCATTCCACTTCCTCTTTCAACTCATCTATCTCCCTCTGCAGGTCAGTCACTCTTAATCTAAATTCACTCTCCCAAACAAAACCATCTCCTAAACTTTCAGTCACTCACACCTTCCACACTATCAACTCTTATTTTCTCATTCATATATATCTTTTTTTCATTCTATCCTATCACACTACTTGTCTTCCTACATTCATTCCCCGTTCCTGGAGCAACAAAGTCGGATCTCGATATTTCTAATGCTCTTATTTCTTCCAACTGCCTGCATTTTGCGCACATATGCTCTCCGCTCTCTTTCACAACCCACATATCTAATTCCTGAGATGCATACATGCAGCAAGCACTGCATGCCACAAAGTCCCTTATGATATTGCTTATAATTGAGTTCTTAAATGGCGGAAGACTTGGCAATACATCACTTGCGACTACTGCTGAATCCGCCATCATTCCTTACTGCCGAGTAGCGTAATTTTAATAATTATTCAATTAATAAATTCCGTTAAATAAATAAGAAAAAAAAAGTACAAACAATTACAAGCAAAAAAAAAACATTTAAGTACTAAATATAATTAAATTAAATGAAATATAACTAAATACAGTTATCATACCATAATATTTGGATATCTCATTTAGATTTAAAATAGCTTTCTGTAAGTTATCTTCAGAATTTGTAATTATTATTTGGTCATCTGCAAAGAGGAGAGTGTTTAAGTTAACTGTAGGTGAAAGTTTAATTCCTTGATGTAAATTTTTACTCCATTTTATTATTATTTCATTTAAGTAGATATTAAAAAGAGTTGCTGAGAGGGGACATCCCTGTCGTACCCCTTGGTTTATCTCTGTCATATATGATAGCTCGTGATTTAATCTTATTTGTATTTGATTTCATATATATTTGTGATAGCTTTTAGGATATTATTTGGCATTGTCTTTCTTTTAATATGTTAAATAATATGTTTCTTTTAATTTCTTAAATATAAAGAGCTAATAAGCTTCATTTCGGCAATGAAAACATTACTTAATTTAAGTAATGTTTTCATTGCCAAAATGAAGCTTATTAGCTCTTTATATTTAAGTAACTTAATGGTTGCACCTGTTTGGATAACTCGTTCGCAGAGTATATAAGTTCTTTTCACTATACACTTTGGTATTAGGTCTAGCTACTCACTGATGAAGCCTCAAAAAAGGCTGAAACCGGTCTGGGTAGTGATCTCCCTCCATAATGTAAAAACAGCATACATTTCCTAGGAAATGTGTTTTTACATTATGGAAAATACCTAAGAATAGCGATCTGAACTTCCCCCACCTTTGCAACGAGTCATCCGGTATTGTACTACGTACTAGGATCACTTGCATTTGCTAACGCTAGTGTCGCCGATACTTTATAGTTTACTATATTCGGCAAGAAACTCTCTGATTCCAATCTTTGAGTTTCTTATTCGGTTTTAAAACTATGTGGGATTTAATATCCCCTTAATTTAAGTAATGTTTCTTTTAACTTTGTGAAATGCTTTTTCAAAGTCAATAAATGCAATATGTGTTTCTAAATTATATTCTATTCTTTTCTCTATTATTAATTTTAGGCGAAAGGCTGGGTCTATACATGATCGTCCTTTTCTAAATCCATTCTGTACCTCTAGAATAAAGTTTTCGGAATATTTCATTAGTTTGTTATTTAAGATTCTGCTATATATTTTGTAACAGGAATTTAGTATACTGATACCTCTATAGTTTTTAGGGTCATCTCTATTACCTTTCTTAAAGATAGGAATCACAATTGCTTTTTTCCATTCTATTGGGGGGATACCAGTTGAGTAAATTTTATTTAAAAATAATAAGAATCTTCCTTTGAATCTTGTTCCTGCGTATTTATATAGTTCTGAACCTAGCTTATCTTCTCCAGGTGATTTTCCGTTTCTTGTTTCTTTCAGGCTGATTTCTAATTCTTCTTCAGTTATTTCCTTTTTATTTTCGTTAATTGTTTGCCAGTTGTCTTTTTTAAAATATTTGTCTGTCCACAGCTCTGTGTAGTAATTTAGAAATTCTTCTAATTTCAATTCAGTTGTTAATTTTATGTTTTCTTTGGTATCTGCATTTAGGTGTTTCAAAATCGTATATACATTGGGTCTTATTTTATATAAATCATGTTCTAAATTAGAAACAAATTTATTCTATGATTCTCTATGTCTTTTTCTGACTTCTCTTTTAGCTATGGCTCTTATTCTTTTATATTCTATTTCATCTTCTAATCTTTTACTGCTTAACCATTTGTGATAGGCTTCTTTTTTCTTTTTGATTATTTCTTTGATTGTATCATCCCAGATCTTCAGTTTTTTTCTTTTATTGAATTTTTTGGTCTTTCCTAAGCTTTCATTTACTGCTGCATTTAGTATCATTTTTATATTAAGCCATTCTATTTCTATTTCTTCATTTTGTTTTATTTTATCTAGATATTGGTTAATTCTTTGTTCATATAGCCATTGTACATTTGTGTCATTCAATAGTCTAGTTTTATAAACAAATGTTTCAATTTTTCTTTCTGTTCTTGTTACTTGTAGCCATTTAGGTAGTAATCTTAATTTTATTTTAACAAGGAAGTGGTCACTGCTTATTTCATATAAGCAGTGACCACTTCCTTGTGATAGGCATTCCCTAACATCTAAGGAAACTTTTGATGTCTTTTCATTTAATATGAAGTAATCTAATATTGATTTCCATCCTCTTGCTGCCCAACTATATTTATGTATGTCTTTATGTTTATAGAAGGAATTCATTATTTTCAGGTTATTATAAACTACAAAGTCAATCAATTTTTTACCATTGCTGTTTAGAGTGTGTTCTCCATGTATTCCTATATCATTATTAATTTTCGTGTTTCCAATTCTTGCATTTAAGTCTCCTGCTTATAATCAATATTTTATAATATTGATTATAAAAATCAATATTATCCTGTTCTCTTCCTTCTTCTGGGGCATATAAACCAATTATTGTTAAATAGCCTCTATCTATTTTTATTCTAGCTTCTATTATTCTTTCATTCCATAATTTATAATGTTTTAACTGTTTTGAAAGGGAGTTATGTATCCAAATCATGACTCCTGCTTGTGCTCTTTGGTCTCTGTCAACTCCACTGTATATCACATTAAAATTTTCAGTTCTTATAGTTCCTTTTAATTTCTTTTTTGTTTCAGTGATTACTGCTATTTTAAAATTTCTTTCATTTAATAACTGGTCTAATTCTATTTCTTTATATGCTATTCCTCTTACATTCCAGTTTGCTATGTGTATTATATTTTGTCATTTCCATTTTCGTTTTCCCTTTTCCATTCCAGGGTCATTTCCCATAGATTCAATCCGATTATCTTTTTCTGTCAGCTTACAAGTAGGATTATGTTCTCCATGTCAGGGGACTAGCCTGACGATGGAATAGTTCAGTGGTAGGGCTGCTACCTTAAGGCTTCTGAACTAGCCTTCTTCCAAATTTAAACCCATAGGAGGAATAGGGTATATTGAAGGGGAAAGGGTAGATTATAGAAGAAATATAGTACGGTTTATAGAGAGGGCATAGTTGTAAGGCCAGAAATGAAAAGACCCCATGGCCCTCGAGTACTCTAATAGCATAAGGGTCATAAAGTAAGAAAAGTTGGCTGATAAGGCCTTATAGGAAAGATTAAAGTTAAGTGGGTCTTCCTCAAAGTAGAAGAAGGAGAGGATAGATCCAGCTAGGGGTCCATGGGAGTGCCGCTTCCCTTACAATCAAGATGATTGCCCCTTATGGCCCTGTTGGTCCACGGGTCCTTATTCGGTATATTCAGACCACCCCACCATATATATATATACACACATATATATATATGCATGCGCATGTACACACACACACACATGGTGAGCTCCCCTATCCGCCACCCAGGGTGGCATGTACATACGCACGTGCATGTACACACACACACACACATGGTGAGCTCCCCTATCCGCCACCCAGGGGACGCGCTCTCTAGGAGTTACAGGGGCCCCTGAAAGAATAATAATAATAATAATATTATATTGGAGGAACTATGCCAACAAATTGAATGAAATTTAGAATCTGGAAATAATGATGAATAGAGGCTTGAATTTAAGAAGAAACAGTGCAAGAACTGATATAAGCATACTTCAGGTATGCTGTGGAGCAACATATTTGCATATCTACAGTAACAAAGAGGGTTACTACTACTATACAAGGACTTGATCAGATGACCCGCAGACTATTCTCTGCAAATAATGCTTGCCGGTGTGATAAGGAAACTCTGGAGGGAGAGAGAGAGATGTCCTGATTATGAATGACTAAGGCATTATGAGGCCTACATCTGGAATATGGGTTATGGGACAAGTTGAAAATGTAAAACTGCAGTGTATACTCAGAAGACAGGTAAAACAATCTTACAATCTTACAGAATTAATACAGAAATGATTATACATAAAATGGAAGGAAAAGAGTCAAAGAATGAGAAACAATCCCTAAGAGTTGTACAGCAGTGTTGTGAAGAAGGAGTTAATGTGCTGAGAAGTAAATATTGAATACTAGGAGGACGAATGAGTTTAAGATTCAAAACAAAAGATATGTAGCTGAATAATTCAGGCTTGTCATGAGGATTTGTTATTAATATAACAAGATTTTATTTAAATTATGAAATAAAGAGAACAACTTACATGTATGCTTTTTAGTTGTGCTTGCTTTTCTTCAAAAGTTGATTGTAGCTGTGGATGCTTTAATGAAATTTCTGTGTCTCTGAACCAGGATGTCAACTTTTCCAGGTTTATTTCAAAACTTATCCATTGTTGCAGTACATTCTCCAGATTATGTTGACTTTCAGAGGATGAGGCAAGGTGTCGACTCCAAGCATCTTTCAGTTCTTGCATTTCTCGTCGAATAAGTTCTGCTCCGTGGTCATTGGTACCTGAACAAGCTTTCTGGCAGTGTTCTTCTAAATTGTCTAATTTTTTTGTACCTCCAACTTCATTATTTCTTAATTCCTGGATAAAAATAGAATTTTTCTATTAATAAACTGACAATCAGAATTTTCTTGAAAAACGTGAAAGTTAACATAAAGGAAATATGTTTTAAATGCCTTTTGAATCACATATGATTCAAAACCTGCAGAAAGTAAAATTTAAATACAAAGACAGAAGACAGAAGAGAGAGAGAGAGAGAGAGAGAGAGAGACATACAAAAAAAAAATAATAATAATAATAAAAAAGGAAACCAATACATCATGAGAGGGAATTTAATGAAGAATCTAAATTGCAGGTGAATGTGCCTTTTTTCTAAAAAACTTCATTATTTATAGAAAAAGAAAAGAAAAAAAGACAATAATATAAGTATACTGTAGAAACAGTGACAATGCCTTGATTCTTTATACTAATGCCAGGAGTATCTGGAATAAAGGAGATGAATTGGTGCTGCTCATAGCATTAGCCTGACCAAAGATTATTTGGATCTCTGAGATGTGGTTGATGGAGGATGATATACTGTAGGAATAGAAGTAGCAGAGTATACCATTCTTCAAAAGAATAGGAAGGGAAAACATGGTGGTGAAGTACTGCATATGATAAGTAATGAATTAGGTCCTCTCTGAGTGGAGGATTTGGAGGGCATTGGCATTGATGGTTTTGAAATCATATGGTGTGAGGTAGAGGTAGACAGGATAGGATATTTAGCGGAGTGCTGCTACAAGCCAGGGAACATAGAGAGTGAAGAACAGAAGATGTTTAGGTAGTAAACCTTAGCAAGTAGAAGAAGAATGATAGTTATGGGAGATTTTAACTACAGCAGTAAAAATTTGGAAGAAAGAAACTGCATATAATAATAAGGGAATGGAATCATTGATGGCAGGTGGATATTGTACGTGTAGTGTGGAATTATCATTCCTAAAGGAAAAGTAACTTCATCATATTTTATTTGAGAATATTAGGTTAACTTATTGTATTTTTTTTGTTTTAAATGGGTGTGGGAGTGATAGGGCTAGTCAGTTTGTAAATAAACATTTTTTTTTTTGCTTTCAATATGATATTGTTGGCATGGCACCAATGCAAGGATGAATAATGGCGGAAAAACCAATTATCAGGCAAATTAAATTTGAAGTATTTTCATTTGCAGAAATGTATTCGTTGAGAAAATTAAAGGATATGTGGAAGGAAATTGAAACTGGAGAGAGAGAGAGAGAGAGTGCATGTTAAGTGTTTCAAAACCGAGTGTCTGTTAGGTGACGAGAAAGCAGCAAGTATTAGTAGACTGGACAGTACTGATGGTAAAATAGAAAATGATGTTATTAATGTCAATATGTGGCCACAGAAATAGAGGAGAAAGAAATGGACATTAATAATGAAATTGTACACTTGAATGTTATCCTTCACAGGACAAAGTGCAAAATAGAAAAACTGCAGAAGCAGAAAGAGAATAGCGGGACTGAAAAGAGAAAGAAGCAAGCAGTCTGAAGGAATAATATAGACCAACCAAACAAACAAGAAAAACAAGTTAAAGAGAAAATTATGTATGGACACTTTATGATCAGGGGATACTTAATGAAAGTGTGACAAAATTGTGTTTTCTGGGTGCAAAAATTCATGATATTAGGATTTTTCAAATGCATTTGACAGAATACCACATGGAACTCTGTTACATTAATTAGAACAAATGGGGATAGACATAGCACTGGTTAAGTGGATAAGAAGGTAGCTTCTGGACAGATATCAAAAAGTGATATATCGAAGGGCAGATCAAGGTGGAAACAGGTTACTAGTGGTGTGCCACAAAGTTCAGTACTGGGACCATTGCTGTTTAATTTGTACATAAATGATATAGGAAATAACCCAAAAGGAAATATTCAGCTGTTTGCTGATAATGCAAAATTAGGTAGAGTAATCAAGGAGATGTGGAGGGGTTGCAGAAGATTCAAATAAGTTATTATGGGCAAAAGATAGCAAGCATCAGTTTAATGTGGAGAAATGTAAAGTTCTTCATTTTGGTATCATATTGATGACACTGTACCCTAGGAAATAGATGAAGCTAAAGATATAGGGGTGGTGGTAGAGAGAGAGTTAAAGTTTAGAGGACATATTGCTAAGGTTGCTAAGGTAGCCCATAAGATAACTTGGCTATTTAAGAACACATTAACATTTAGAGATAAGGAAGTTGTTATTCCTCTTTATAAGGCCTTGATATGCCCTCATCTGGATTACTATGATCAAGTCTGGTCCCCTGGGTTTTTGGGGATGAGGAAGCAGTGGAGAAGATACAGAGGCAAGTGACAAGATGGTAAATGAAATATTCCCTATGAGGATAGATTGAGGGCATGTGGATTGCAGAAGTTGGTTGATAGGAGAAAAAGAGCAGATATGACTGAAACATTTAAGTTACGTAAAGGTTTTATAGGAATTGTACAGGGGAAATGTTTCAAGATATAACTAGAGAGACTAGAACAAAGGGTCATACCTAGAAGATCAATAAAGGTGTGGTTAGTAGGAGTGTGAGGAAGAGATTTTTTGCTTGGAGAGTTGTGAATGAGTGGAGTGGGTTGCCAGAGTCAGTTGTGAACACTTTGTCTATGAGTGGGTTCAAGGAGAGGTATGATCAGTGGTGTAGCTAGAGCTTTTGCCATCCAGGGCAGTCCCTGAGTTTGCTGCCCCTCTCAATACACACCAAAAATACTACAAAAAGTCAAAATGACGTATAGAGAAATAAATGAAAGCACTATGTTTATTTTTGAAGTGAAACTTTAATTTTAGCATTTTAAAATGTTATTTTTCTTGCTTTTCTGTTAGCAAAATCGTCGATGACATTGGTGAAGTCTATTTCATAGTAATGTAGGTAATTCTTAATAAATTAAGAATTAATTAAGAATTACCTACATTATTATTTCATAGTAATGTAGGTAATTCTTAATAAAATTTTATTTAGAAAAACTCCTCTCACAACTGGCAACCTACAGCAATTGTGAGGAAAATTCACTGTAGTATTGCAATAGTTGGAACTGAGTTCTCGAGACTGTATTTTAGAATTAACTGCAAAAGTTCAAAAATGTTCAAAGTGCCGCCCAGGGTGGACCCCCCCCCCCCCTTGCTAGCTACGCCTCTGGGTATGATGGATTGTGAGGATAGACTGGGTCTCCCGCGATGAGTCTTTGGACTCCATGGAGGCACCCGTATCATAATAATAATAATAATAATAAAAATTTCTAGAATTCTTGAGGAAAACCAATGTATTTGACAACATGTAGTAGAAGGAATGAGCCTCTATTGCTCAGTCGGTATAAACGAAGCCATTTGGTCGAGACCTGGGTTCGATTCCTGTTGATGACATATGGAACCTTTTATCTGGTCTCTTTCAACTAAAGGTGAGTTAGCTGGTCTCATATGCTGGTAGAGGGTTTTTTTCACCTGGAAATTCAGGTTTTTTTTTTCCCTCAGAACAGGCAAACCAGCCCAGTGAACACACACGGATTACAGTCATGAATACTTACGACAATATGTGGAAAAGATAGGGGTCCTCACCACATGTCATTACACCTGTAGTTAACCTTAAGTCACATCATGGTAGTCAACCTCCTAGAATAAGAATAAGTCAACCTCCTAGATAAGCACATGAATGAATGGAGTAGAAGGAACATGAAGTTCAAAATTTTAGATTTGGTCATAGCATCAGAAGAGCTGATTATAACTGAGATGGTACCTCTTCCCCCAGTTGGAGAGAGTGGCCCTGTGGTTTTGACTTGGAAGATAACCAGACATGCAATAGTATCAAAGAGAAAGGAATGAATGTAGAATTATAAGGAGGTGATTATAATACTCTAAGATATCAACTTGGGGCAGTTCTGTGGAGATATCATTGCTTGATAGCATTTTGTTACGAGATATCATCACTGTTTGGGAACTTGTGGAGGAATATTTATTATCAGCAATAGGAAGCTGTATACCGTGAGTGAAGAACAGAACCCAATTTGGTGTAAAGAGGATGACAAACAATATCAACCAAAAACTAGAAGTAAAAAAGAGGTTAGAAGAGATATTTTAGATATAGTAGAGATATAGTTTATTTATTTCCTCATGTAACTTCTGCTCACTCAAAAATTAAGCCATACTCTCCTATGTCCTCTATGCTCGAGTTTCTCATGCTGATTAGAAACTCAAGTGTAGAGGACATTTGACCCTAATGAGGATGAAAGACTTCTGAAGCAGTTACCATTCTACCAATTTCATACATTAGCATCATATTACCATAATGATTCTTCCTTCTACTTGCCACATATTTAAAAAAACTCTCCAGAGTTTTCCTTCACCTGATTTGCTAATTTCTGCTCATACTGCACTTTTGCTGTCATTAATAACTGAGTCACTCTCCTGGCTTGTTCTTTATTATCATTATTATTATTATTATTATTAACATTTGACCTCCATGGAGTCAGACTCATTGTAGGAGGTACACACTATTGCACACAATGCTCATCCAACAATGCCTTAAACTGATTTGTGTCTCATTGAATCAACACATTCAAGCAATTCAAACAACACATTCAGGCAATGCATTCCACTCACCAACCACTCTCCATGCAAAGAACCTACTCCTTACTCCTCTGCTCACACCCTCCTTATACAGTTTCCAGCAATGACTTTTTGTCCAATCCCCCCCCACCTCCCATTCTATGAAAAATCTCCTCCATGTTGACATGATAACAACCCCTGACTAGCTTATATGTCGCAATCATATCCACCCTCTTCCTCCTATTCACAAGGCTCTGCAACTTAGATTCTCTCAATCTGTCCTCATACTCCACATTCCAAACACCACTGACCACCTTTGTGAATCTTCTCTGGACCCTTTCCAACATATCCCTGTCAATAAATAAATAACAGCAGCATTCTCTGTGGTTATCAGCATGGGTTTCTTAGTAAAATCATATTTTACTAACTTATTTATGTACTATAATAAGGTGACAAATGTCTTGAACATGTCTTGAGTGCTGTATGGAGACTCGTTAGTACGAGGTGTGTTAGTAGAGGATTTGACAAAATCGTACCAACCTGGTGCGACCATAAAGGACGTAACTGCATCTATTAGAGAGCAAAAGGAAAGGGTGAAAGAAATGATTGTTGTGGCAGGTACGAATGATTTGAAAGGAGATAAAATGGAAATGATAGAAGACCTGAATGAATTGTTTGAGGTAGCAAAAGAAAAGAGTGAGAGAGTTAGAATGATTAGTCTTTTGCCACGGTATGACAGTGAAATGTTTAAAAGGAGGGCTATAATTGCAAATGACTTTATGCGTGGGTTATGTATGACGAGTGGTGTGGAATTTGTGGATGTGTGGAGTGAGTTTGATGGGCGAAAGGATCTATATAAGATGGATGGCTTGCATTTGAATGGTTACGGTGTAAGAAGACTTGAGAAAGTGTTGCTGAATGTAGTGGATGTGCAAATACAGGGAAACTAGATTTGTTGGGGGGGGGGGGGAGTAGAGATACAGTCCTTATGGAGGCAGTTGAATGTAAGAATGAATATAATATGCCAGAGCAAATAAGCACAACAAATCTGAGTGGTATAGTTAATATAAGGCATCAAGGTAGGGTTGGGGCTAATGGGGGTCTTAAATTCATGTACACTAATACTAGGAGTATTAGGAACAAGAAGGAAGAGTTTTTGGCCATAGTTGGCACTTCCAGACCACAGGTTATAGGTATTAGTGAAACATGGCTGACTGTAGATGATATAACTAGTGGGATTGAATGTGATGGATATAGTGTGTTCAGGAATGACAGAGAGAATAAAATGGGGGGAGGAGTATTGTTGATGATAGCTGATGAGCTACAGCCAAGGAGAATAGAAATTGAATTGCAGGATAGAGAAAAGAGCACATTTGAGGCCATTTGGTGTCAGATTGTGGCTAGCAGAACTAAATATACAATTGGGTGCTGCTATAGACCAGGTGATGGAAAAGATGGTGGTGACAGTATGCACAAGCAAATAGAAGAAATGGGTGGAAGGAGGGTGATTATTATGGGAGATTTCAACTATGGTCGCATTGATTGGAGTGAGGAGAGGACACACGGGAGGAAGGAACTGGATTTTATGCGGTTATTAAGGGATAACTATCTGCGACAGCATGTAATGGAAAATACTAGGGGTCAGAGAGAGTGCTTGACCTAGTAATTACATCTGAGGATTTGGCTGTAACAAATATGACCACATTGCCACCAATCGGTGAGAGTGATCATAGGGTCTTAACTTGGGAGGTGGCTAAAGGTGTAGAAATTTCAATTAAGACAGGGTACATGTGGAATTATCGGGCTGGAAAGTATGACAAGCTTAGGAGTTTGATTGGTTCAGTGTCATGGCATGTACAACTGCAAGGACTAGAAGCTGATAGTGCATGGGAGGTAGTTAAGAAGTGCTTGCATGAAGCAATGGCTGACTGTATACCTAGAGTCCGAATAATAAATCAGGTAGGGGTTAAATGGATGAATAACACCATTAAGCTTGAGTTGCAAAAAAAGAAACAACTATGGAGGGAATTTAAGGAGAAGAGTGACCGGCAGGCACATGAACGGTATAAAGCGCAGGCCAGAAGGGTGACGAGTGTGGTAAGAAAAGCAAAAAAGGATTACGAAAGAACATTGGCCATGCAGGCTAAAGAGAATCCTAAACAGTTTTTTAGATATGTAGCAAGTAAAAGGAAAAATGTACATGGCAGATTGATTTTAAAGAATGCCGATGGTAGGGAGGTAACTGAATCAGTTGATATAGTTGAGTTTACTGAGTGAGCACTTTGCAAAAGTATATCATCCAGGTGGTGACATTGCAGAAACGAATAAACCAGTAGATTATACGGGAATTGTGGTTAATGAAGTGGAGGTGAGTAGTCTATTGCATAACCTCAATGTCAATACATCTGTGGGATTGGATGGTATACCAGCTCGTGTTGTACGAGAAGCAGCTAAAGAATTGTCAGTACCCTTGACCATTTTGTTTAATTTGAGTCTCGGGTCTGGGTTAGTCCCGAGCGGGTGGAAAGAGGGGAAAATAGTTCCACTGCATAAAGGTGGTTCCAGGACTGCTGTTGTGAATTACCGACCGATTAGCATATCAGGAATCATTGTCAAGGTCTTAGAGAAAATAGTCAAGAGGAAAATACAAGATTGGATAGAAGAAAATGGGATACTGTATCGGGGACAGCATGGTTTTGTGAAGGGTAGGTCATGCCTCAGTAACTTGCTCACGTATTATAACACAGTGACGGCTGAACTGGATAAGGGTAATGGGTTTACGGTGATTCTACTGGACCTTGCCAAGGCCTTTGACAGGATTCCACATGGAATTCTAATCAGTAAATTGCAGCATATGGGAATGGACATAGGGTTGGTGAGATGGATAGGAGGGTGGTTGACGGAGAGATATCAGAGAGTGGTTTACTCGGGAGTAGAGTCCACAAGACGGCCTGTGACTAGTGGTGTGCCACAAGGATCTGTTCTTAGACCACTGCTGTTTAATTTGTTCATAAATGATATAGGAAATGATCTGAGAGGAACAGTTCATTTGTTTGCAGATGATGCGAAGTTGGGTAGGGCAATAGTGAATGCAGATGACGTCAAAATTTTGCAGGATGATTTGGATAGATTGGAGGTCTGGACTAAGGAGAATGGATGTCAGTTTAATGTGGCAAAATGTAAGGTTATGCATTTTGGGGTGAAAAGATTGGCGGCAGTTTACTGCATTGGTGGAACCGTGCTCCAGGAAATTGATGAGGCACGAGATTTAGGAGTGTTGGTGGATAAGGAATTGAAATTTAGGGGACACATTGCAAAAGTGACCAAAACAGCTCATCAAATCATTTGGTTGCTGAAGAATACGTTGACAAGCAGAGACAAGCAGGTTATTGTTCCTCTCTATCGAGCCTTGATAAGACCCCATCTAGACTACTGTGCTCAGATTTGGTCACCTAGGTTTCTTCTTGATGGGGAGGAGGTGGAGAGGATCCAGAGGCGAGTGACCAAGATGATAGCAGGTCTGTGGAATGAACCGTATGAGAACAGGTTGAGGATTTGTGGGTTGCAAAAATTGGTTGATAGGCGGAGGAGGGGGAGATATGATTGAGACATTCAAATTACTGAAGGGTTTCTATAAAATTAATTCAGAAGATATTTTTGAGAACAGGGCTGGTTGTGGGAGGACTAGGGGACATCCATGGAAACTGGGCAAAAGTGTGGTTAGTAAAGGTGTTAGAGCTGGGTTCTTTACTTTTAGAGTAGTGAATGAGTGGAATGCACTCCCTGAGTCTGTGGTGGATGCTGTGACAGTGAATGAGTTTAAGGCGAGGTATGATAGATACTGTATGAATGTCAAATAGTTGTGATGAATATGATTTGGGGCCTCCCTCGAGGAGTCTAATGACTCCCTGGAGTTGCCCGTAATAATAGTAATAATAATAATATTTGAATTTTGGAAAAGCTTTTTATAGACTTCCACATTCATTTCAATTTAAATAAATTAAAATGATAGATTGGGTAACAGACTTCGGAGTTGAATTGATGATTGGCTGTCAAATAGATATTAAAAAGTTTTATTTGGGGGTACACTGGGAGTCAGTTCTGGGACCACTGTTGTATAATTTGTATATTAATGATATTGGAATGGATTTGACTGGTGGTATGGATCTTTTTGCATATAATGCAGAATTGGGGGAAGTAATCTAGAAGTTCCTGTAAGAGATTTTTTTAAAATATTACATACCCTATCCTAAGAAAAATTGTATTCAAGAGACAATATATATGAAATATTGTAGAAAATTGTTATTATCATTGAAAATGAAATAGAATGCAGAATAAATAAGATGTTACGGCCTTACGTGGGGGGGGGGGACTTGAATAGATTAAATGAATCATCACGTAAGTGGAACTGTCAGTTCAATTTTGCAAAGTGTAAAGTTTTTGAAATTTGGTAAGCAATGACGAGATCCAAACCATACACTTGGTTTGAAAACTTTAAAAGAGGTAGAGGAGATGAGAAATCTTGGAGTGGTGGTGGACAAAGACCTGAAATTCAGCCTTCACATCACACAAGTTGTGAAGATGTTACATCAGATAATGACAATGATGTAGAGAACTCTGACATGCAGAAATAAAGAGGTTATTATGTCACTGCATAAGGCCTTGATCAGGCTTCATATAGATTATGTGCACAGATCTGTTCACCAGATTTTCCTGGTGATGAAGATATGTTAGAAAGGTGGAGAGTGGTTGGTGAGTGGAATGCATTGTCTGAGTGTGTAACTGTAGCCATATTGAATCTGTTTAACATATGGTTAGATAGCTTTGTGTGTGATAGTGTGTACCTCCCATGATGAATTTCTGATTTCATGGAGGTCAGATGTAAATAATAATAATAATAATAATAATAATAATAATAATAATAATAATAATAATAATTTATATGATTTGTCCTGAGAACAAAGTGTGAATTCTCTTTTCAGCTGAAAATTTGATTCACAGATGTCTGTTATTTTGCCACAATCTATATGAAGTGTTGCACATTGTTCCTTTCCAAATGTATCCATACAAATATCTTCATTGAAAATTCAGATGTCTCAATTTCTCTAGATGATTTTCCTGTACAAAGTTTCATGTACAACAAATGTTGTACATGAAACTTTGTTGAAACCTGTTTTCTTTAAAATTAATGTGAGAAGAATCCATGCTGGGATGAACAGTAGAGGTGATAATGAATCATCTTGGAAAATTCTTCTTTCTACTACATGGAAAACCAACATCTTTGTTGAGCTTTCCATGTAGTCATAACTGCTAATAGGGATTTTCTGATGTCTTATTATTATTATTACATGTTACACAGGCATCACAATGAAGCTCTAGGACTCATGTTTTTTTTTTTGTTTTTTTTTTGTTTGTCATGTTCTCTCTTTTCCACCTATTCACTAAACTATGTACCCAACGAACTTTCAAATATATCTTTCAAGGGAGAACTCCAAAGCCCATTCACCATTTTAGCCACTCACCTGTGGATCCTTTCCAACACTTCCTGATCCCCCAAAAAACCTAGGTGATCATTCTCCATTGTTCCTGCTTAAAAGCATAACAGACATATTCTCAGGGAAAGAGTGATAAACACTTATCTGGAACTGATAATGTTTTAAATTACTCAAATGCTGAACCATGCTAATAAAGCTGATGCAATGTCCAAACTATTTTTCAATGGGTGAACCAGTTTTTCTCAAGTCATCAAAGATGCTAGTAATATTTAAATATCTAGCAGTATTACAGTGGAATGAAAATGTTGAAAACTGATGCATGAAAAGAGTAATTTTTTTCAAAAAAAGGATCTAACAACAACAATTGTGTTCATGTACACAATTCTTCTAGTTAAGGATTTAAAAAAAAAAAAAAGATGACAGTCATAAAACAACTGAAGTACATTCACAAGACTGGACACTCTTTATGTGAAAAAATGTCCCCTTCCCATGAGGAAAAAAAAAAAAAATTATTGCAAATAATTCCCACTGTTCATTTCACAGCTGAAACACCTGCAATAAATAAGTAATAGTATATCAGCAGTAATTTAATTGAAGGAAATATTTCAATGTATAATTTCTATCTACTATATATAAAATATGTTTTAATGAAATAATATAAAACTCAATACATACACGTAAAACTTCCAGTTTATTTTGTATTGACCTTTTCTCTCCACAGGTATCTTTACATTCCTGTAATCTTTGTTGGCAGCTAGCAAGCCATTCCTGAAATTCTCGACACTTATCAAGATATCCTTGATGCTCCTGAACTTGAGAGTCCAATTTCTCTAGAAGTTCCTGTAAGAGATTTTTTTTAAATATTACATACCTTATCCTAAGAAAAATTGTATTCAAGAGACAATATATATGAAATATTGTAGAAAATTGTTATTATCACTGAAAATGGAGTCTGAAGGCATTCTGAATGCCTACATCAACGATTATTCAGAGACTGTCTATTATACTTCATTTTAAATTCATTCATGGTGCATAGGTCTGGTCTCCTGGTTTCCGTTGTGATTCTGATATACTGGAGAGAGTGCAAAGGAGAGTGTTAAAAATGATATCAGGATTATGGAATACTGATTATGAAAACAGACTGAGAATTTGTAGACTGCAGACACTATCAAACAGGAAAAAGAGGGGGTGATATGATTGAGACTTACAAACTTCTGAAAGGGTCATACATGATTTCAGTTGATGGAATTTTTCAATTTATTGAGGGCGGAGAAAGGATAAGAGGGCATCCGAGCAATGCAAGCAGTGTGAACGAATTCAAGAATAAGTATAATAGCTGGTGTGTGTGTGTGTGTAGTATGTGGCCTCCCTCGATGAGTCAGGGACTCATCGAGGGAGGCCGCATATAATAATAATAATATATTAATATTAATATTAGAAAGCAGATATAAGGAACTTATTACTCATCTTCAAAAGGCCTTGATACAGCTATATCTGGATTACTGCACTCAAGTCTGATTGCCTGGATTATTACTATAATCAACCCACTTCTGTATCCTAGCTCTCCCCAGCCTCTTAAACATCACAATACAATTCAAGATATATACAGTAGCAAACAAATTAATCCAAACAAGCCAAATTTTCATAAAATTTTTGATTTTGGCTTGGTTTTTGTTTCAGTTCTCAATAGTTTTGGTTTCCTATTTTTGGTTTTGGTTTCACTATTTTGTTTGAGTGTTGCGTGTTTTAACTCTCTCTACAATGTTTACTAATAGTGTTATGTGTTTTGAATATTGTAAACAAGTTGACATTTGAAGTGTTTTATTCATTTTGTGTGGCTATAAGCTATAAAATGGATACATCTACAAGAAAGCATTCAAAAATATGCAATCCGTAAAGGTAAGGAAGGAAAAAAGGCTTAGTGGGCAAAAGGGGTACAAAGATTGAACTATTGCGAAGTGGAAGAGGGTCATATTTTCAGATGAAAGTGAGAAGACTTCTCCCTCTAACCTGCAATAAGCTCCTAAACACCCAGCTAAAAAGATGTTCTGGGTAGTTTACACATTGTGTCTGGACAGTTCATTGGTGACAATTCATTGTGGGAAAATTGATCACCGACAATTCATCACAGAGACTATTCATAGTGAGGAAAATTCATCGCAGGAAAATTAATCATGGGGGAAAATTAATTACAAGAAAATTTATTGCAGATATATGTGAAAAAAATTTCCCATATATGAAATATTTAAAAAAATATATTTCTTTTAAAAAATAATTTAGAGAATTAAAAAATGTTTTTTTTTAAATTTAAGAAATATTTTGTTATTTAATATTTCGATTATATTTAGCTTTTTGAAAATTTTTATTATTATTAATATTATTATTATAATCAGCACTTCGGGAACTCTGTCCAAAAACTACAAGAAACAACCTTTCCTCACAAAAACAAACATTCTCCACTAAGTCCACGAGCAACCCAGTCGATGTGGTTCCCCATAGTAAAAAAGAAGAACTATCACTTGCAATTCAACAAATTAACCCTAACAAAGGACTGGGGATAGACGGAATCAGACCAAAAGACATCAAGAAACACTCAACCAACCTATGTCAAGTTATGCAAAAACTGTTAAATAAAATCTTCGAAACGGGACACATACCTGAAACACTAAAGACTGTATTAATCACACCGATACACAAACATGGAAAAATAAAAATTATAAGTAATTACAGACCCATTGCCACGTTGTCTGTAATCAACCAAATCATGGGGCGCATCGTGCACTGAAAACTCTCCACATATACGTTGAAAATTTTCAAATCATACCCAAACCACAATATGGCTTTCAAAAGAATAAAGTAACAGCAACACTCCTGGAAGATTTCACAGACCTAATAAATGCTGCATTGGATAAAAACAGAATAACATTAGTCGTATTCATAGACCTAGCAAAAGCATTTGATACACAAATCCTTGTTAATGAAACTAATGCATATCGGAATCAGAGGTCGTCTACTCCAATGGTTTAAAGCATACATGAAAAGCAGGAAGCACATCACACATATAGGATCAGCATATAGCAAAGATGTACCGGCAGCCTGTGGAGTACCGCAAGGAGCTATCTCCGATCTCCCATTCTATTTAATATATGCACACATACGACATAAGCCATCTTTCCCTAAAAAGCAAAATCTTCCAGTACGCAGATGACACAGCCATAGTATCCATTCACAACAATGCAAATATCACTTACACAAATATGCAACACAACATCAATCAAATCACTAACTGGTTAACCGAAAATGGCATATATATAAACCTTGGAAAAACAAAGCTAATGATATTCAAAAACCCCCAAACCCTGCACATAGAAACTAAATACCTCACTATCAGACATTCATCCTCCTATACACAAAGCGCTGAACCTAAAACCACAACCATCAAACAGGTAAAAACAACACACTATCTTGGACTTCACTTCGATGCTGATCAAAGTTGGAATAGCCATATAAACTACCTACACACCAAGCTTAGGATAAGCAAGCAAACTATACCGATTAAAAGACATTTCCCCGACACACATAAAAATACTCATCTATAAAGCATTACGTGAAAACATTTTAAGATATGCAATCACATCATATGCATTCTGCGTAGACTACAGACTCAACAGGTTACATGGTTGCAAGATAAAATGGTAAAACTGAGATTCTGGGAACAACCCACACCTATGCAGGCAGCACAGACACAACACAAATTTTTTAAGGTGAAACACTTATGCCACTACACAGTCATATTGAAACATTACTACAGCCTAACCTATAGAGTAACCAGAACAACATATCAGATAACAAGACCACAGTCAACAAACTACATAACATATAAGTACAACAATCACTACGGCAAAGCCACCCAAAACTTCTATATACCTGACATGATAAACAAACTGCCGTTCGACGACAGAAACCTAGGGACATACAGAGAGCTGAAACAGGCACTATATAAATATTATAGCGAGAATGAAAATTAGAGAAATTCCTGTTTCTCTCTCTCCCTCACACTATGAAAATCTAATTAAAATCTAAACAAATAATACATAAATACATAAACAACTATATTTTGTGAAAATTATCTTGCACTGCATTTACTTTTCATATATCAGTATCAATGCAATATTGTTTCAATTATCTAGTGAATAGTGCTTTCAGCAAATTTTTTCCATGATGAATTTTCCTCCCAGTGATAAATTTTCCTCTTGATGAATTTTCCTCTCGATGAATTTTCCCTGTGATAAATTGTTCTCTCGATGAATTTTCCCAGCAATGAATTTTCCGTGAACCTTACACATGATGGTCCATGAGCATATGTGCATGTTGATGGTTTGATGAAAAGCGCCAATATACATAAAACTCATCAAAGAACTCATCTCCCAACAGACTGGTCTATAATTAGAAACTTATGTCCTAGAACTATGCTTGTGCAGTGGCACTATATTGTCTTCTTTCCACTCGTTATGAAACCCTACCCATTGCAAGATTTTCGTTAAATAACCAGGTCAAGGGCATCGCCAACTATTGTGCACATTCCTTAAAAATATGTGGTGATATTTCATCCACGAAGAGTATAAACTAATGTCGTTTCCCACACCTTATTAATTTTTTACCTAATCAACACCTGATATGCCTCCGATTCTTTCACTTCCACGCGTGGATAGGCTTATGTGTTCGTCCGACATGTTGTAATAGGTTTCACGGTATAATAACAACACAAATGGTTAAGAAAATAACTATTTATTAACTTAAAACTTATTTATTAACTCCAAACCTTAACAAGTATGGCTGTATAAATCTACCAAAGATTTGGGAGACAGTCAAAATTAATATTTATTAATTTTGACTGTCTCCCTTAATATTTATTACTTTTATTTTTTAATTTATACTTTTTAAAAATTTTTAAGACTATCATTTGGACTACTATTTCAAAACTTTGAATTTTTTTTTTTTTTTTTAACCTAGATGGCGCCATATTAGGACTTTAGTCTTGTGTTGCACGCAGCAATCACTTATACTAGCCCCACTGTTACAGATTGTGGTTTTCTTGCCTTTGTAACAAACTTTGTGTTGTGTGCTCTGAAGATGCTGGATATAATACCAGCGAAAAATATTAGCTTTTAAGTTAATAAATAGTTATTTTCTTAACCATCTGTTCTTTCACTTCCAATTCTCCTAATACTTGCCTCCCTTCTATATATTGCACTGTATCATTTACACCTCTTACTTGCCATATCATGATAAAATTTCCTTCAGTTAACCTTGTCCTGAACCAGCCAATCTCCTCTAATATCACCTTTTCTTTCTTTACTATGCTCGTCACTTTCCTAGTCTGCACTTCATACTTTTCATGGATCCAATCACCACCAACTGTTTTGTACAGTCTGCACAACATTTTTTTTTTTGCCAATGCAGCTTGCTTGATTTCACTGTTCATCCATTTCACTCCTACTCTATTTATTCGCCTAACCCTTGGTATGCAGTTATACACTGTTTTTGTCAGATACTGCCTTGAGAATTTCCATGCACTGTCAACATCTTTACTTCTCAGCTCATCTACCCAACCTTCACCCACAAAGATGATCCTTGCACTATCCAAATATGCTTATACCATTCTTTATCACCACCCTCCACATTTCCTCATAAAACAATTATATTTGCCATAACAATCTTGTGTTTATGAGTATAAATTCATTTTCTCCAATGTGCTAAAAAAAGTGTCACTTCCAATGGTATCTGCAGTGCAATCCACTGATATGGGTCAGGATTTTATAAAACGTGTATTTAAGCAAAGATGTCAGACTACAAAAGGTTTTTGTGTGAAAAGTATTTGTGAAACTTGAAGGGCCATTATAATTCATGTGCAACAAAATAAAGAAATTCCTCTTTTCACACTAATTACAGTAACACATTAATTTTACTAGTATGTTCTTCATTTATATTCATCAGCCGGCAAATTCAAAAATAATATTTTCTATTTTTGAATTTAATGGCCTGGTTGGCCATTTTTTTTTTTTTTTCCCCAGCATATCTGCTCTCTAAATGGTAAGCTGCGGATTTGAATCCTCCTGCCATGGGGATTGGTTTATGTGATTGCTTTTAGAAGGGAGAAGAATTTCATCATCTGCTGTGAGAACACTACCCCACTTATTTTTTATTTTATTTTTTAAAAATACAAGCCTTCATAAACTCATGGAGCTATATAAGCTCGCCCAGAGCAGGCTTTTGCAAAAACCTATGCTCAGTTGGGAATTCATGAACTGTTGGTTGGAGAGCAAGTATGCTATCCACTCAGCTAACCAGGCCACCTTATTGGAGAGCTTGAAGTGCTTGAATAAAAAGTTTGGTCTCTAAAAGAGGATTTCTGGTTATGTAAAAACAGAAAAAAAAAATAAAATTAATTTAAAAATATCAATAGCCTACCGACTATACTATAGGTATCTATAACCTTTCAGGTGGAGTCATATAAAAAAGCACTGAACATTTTGCCAAAGGTTATTTATTTTTTATATACTTTACTAAGAATTGTTCTTAGTTATTCTATAAAATTCTATATTTCATAAATTATCTAAATAAAATATGAAATAAAATTCTTATTTCATACTCTAATTAAAATGACCCTGTTCTACAACATACCTAGTTATTCTATAGAATAACTGAATGATATATTTTAGTGGCACTGAATGATATATTCTAGTAAAAAGCCATCTAGCACATGTGCATTTGCTTGGATTCTACTTTAACACTCATTAGTTTTGTTATGTCTTTCTGTTAGTCAGTGCTCTTATCCATACTTCATATCTATCCCCATTGATATAAATTTAAGTAATAGATTTCCATGCTACTTACCATCAAATGCCTTTACAAAGTCTAGTATTGAAGTGTTGCCATTTCCTTTATCAAACTTAAGGGATCACTTCATTATAAAAAGTAAGTAAATCACCAATGCAGACTTCTCCTTCATAAAGTCATCTATCTCTTATCTTCCTCCCACACACACATTCCTACATATATGTACAGAGTACACATTGCATTCTATCCTATGAAGTAAGGCATTCTCCAGCATTAAGTACCTCAGGTTTGCCACTTCCATACTCACTAAAGTGATCCCTCGAGACTGCATGAGCCGTCTTTTCTAGTGAGTCAGAAAAAAATAAAATAAAATTTCTTCATGAGTTTTTAATTAACAATAGTAAGAGATTTGAGTACAAAATACAATATACCTATTGCTGAATTCTGCCATTAACTAACTTTTCCAAAGTACTTTGGAAAGGTTGGAATTCTTGGCTATTCACAAAGGGAATACACTGTATGTCTATGTGTCCTGAGACACTGGAGCAACTTGTTTCGGATCGTCTGTTGCTGTATTAGGTCGTTTTTTTTTTGTTTTTTTTTGTAACCTTTAATGTATTTTGTACTCAAATATCTTACCATTGTTAATTAAAAACTCGTGAAGAAATTTTTTTTTTTTTTTTCTGACTCACTAGAAAAGACAGCTCATGCAGTCTCAAGGGATCACTTTAGTGAGTATGGAAGTGGCAAACCTGAGGTACTTAATGCTGGAGAATGCCTTACTTCATGTAATGTATATCTGTTATATTATCCGTGAACTTCCTATTCCTACTCTTTTTAACTATCATTGTTTTCTTCTTGCTCCCCCCCCCCAGTGCTATTAGAGTATTCAAAGACTAGGAGTGAATCTTTTCCAACTTTTTTTCACCTTATTCAACAATGCAGTCTGCCCTTCACTTCTTTATCTATTTGGTTAAAAAAAATAGCAAGAGGCAGCAGTCTTGATGTTAGTTACAAAATGGTTGCAAAACTGCAGTCCAGAAAGCAAGGGGAAATTACTGAACTATGGCAAGGAAACTTCAAACCATGGTTCCCAAGTTCCCAGTGTCCCTTTAATGGGACAAGGGTGCTAAAAATCCTCTCACAAAATACAGTGAATCTAGATAATGAAGAAATTAGAAGAAATACAGTAAATTACCTGGAGAGAGAGGGAGAGAGCGAGAGAGAGAAAGTATATCAGAAAAGTAAAAAAATTCTAATGTGAATTTGAACTTGGAATATGAGAACAATGCTTAAAGTAGGAAAATTAGAAGAGATGAAAGAATAAGCAAGGAAAAAGAAGATGCAGGAATTCTAGGAGTTAGCAAAACCAGATGAAAGGGTAATGGTGATTACTGGAATGGAAGCTATAGAATCATCTAAATTGGAAAGAAAGAACAAACTCACGTGAACTTCGGCGGGAGTTTATGAAAATGAAAAATGACCTTCATCTTCTTCATGAGGAAGTGGAAGTGATCGGTAAGGAGATACTGGAAGTCAAAGCTGAGTTTAATGTGTTAAACAGAGAAATTAGGACTATAGAGATTACTTTAGCTGAAGTAACTAGAACAGGATTACATATGGGTGAGTCTTTGGTGAATGATTCAGAAATAAATAGTATGGGAGTGATTGGGAGTCAACATAATAAAACCACAAGTGGCCTAGAAGAAATGAGATGTAGTGAGAGTGGGGGGATAAGTAATAGAGAGTTGAGTAATGAAGCTGGGAGAGTCATGCTGAATAGTGTAGAGAATGAGTCCATCAATGTGGACTTGAATGAAGTTAAGAGTGGTAAAATATATGGTGATTCGATTAAGGGTATGGAGAGTGGTATGCATGAGGAGTGCTTGGCTGATGGGACAATAGAAAGAGTGGCTTTAGCAATAAAGAGAGGGCATGAAGCAGACAAGATGATAGTTATGGTGGGTACGAATGACCTGAGAGGTAGTATAAATCGGGTAGGAAAAGATTTAAGAACATTATTAGATATTGTGAAGAAGAAAAGTGTCAATGGGAGAATAGTGTGTGTGCTGCCTCGTTTTGACAATTACGAGTTAAGTAGACGAGCAATGATAATGAATGATATGATTGCAAGAATGTGCAGAAAAAGGGGTCTGGAGTTTGTTGATGTTTGGAGTGTGTTTGAAGGAAAAAGGCAGTTGTATGCTAGAGATGGACTGCATCTTAACATGGAAGGACATAAGCGATTGAAGAAGTTATTGTTTTCTGAACAGGTTGAAGTTATTGGGCAGGGAAACTAATATTCAAAAGGTTGAGTGTAAGAGAGAGAAACTTTAGCACTGATTGTGTATTTATTGATCCTTATAGGCAGAATAAATTGCATAAGAGAGGGGATAAAAATCGGCATAGGACTACCGTAGTTAGTGACTTATATATCAGTTCTAAAGCCGGTACAAGATCTAGAGGGAATCTGCAATTTTTGTATACCAATGCTAGAAGCATTCGAAATAGAGAGAAGAATTTTTGGCATTAGTCAGTGAAATCTCACAAAAAGTTGTAGGCATTAGTGAAACTTGGCTGTCAGCAGAAGATGTGGTCACTGGAATTGAATGTGATGGGTACAGTATTTTCAGGGAGGATAGAGAAGATAGAACAGGAGGAGGAGTACTGTTGATGATAGCTGATGTGTTGCAGCCAAAGAAAGTAGTATATCATGATGATAGACATCTGAATGAGAGTTCATTTGAGGCAGTCTGGTGCGAAATAGTGACCAACGCAACCAAATATACAGTTGGATGCTGCTATAGGCCAGGGAGTACGGGAGGAGATATTGAATTCATGCATCAGCAACTTAGTGCAATGAGTGAAGGCTTAGTGATTATTATGGGGGATTTTAATTATGGTGATATCAATTGGAAGGAGGAAATATCACGTAACAAAAAGGAAATGGAGTTCATACATCTTCTACGAGATAATTACTTGAAACAGCACGTAACTGAAGGGACACGTGGTGTGAGAGTGTTGGACCTGGTTATTGGTTCAGAGGTTATATGCATAAGTAAGGTGTCCTCGTTACCTCCAGTTGGTGAAAGCGATCATGTGGTATTGACTTGGGAGGTTGCAAAATCTGTGGATTTTTCTATTAAGAAGGGGTATGTACGGAACTACAGGTTAGGCAATTATAACAAGCTTCGGAGTGAGCTTGCAGCCATCCCATGGCAGAACATATTGCAAGGGAAAGATGTTAGCAGTGCTTGGGATAAAATCAGCGGGTATCTGAGGAAAGCAATATCAGATTGTGTCCCCATGGTCAGGAGGTCAAACAAGGCAGGCATTAGATGGATGAGCAGTAGTATCAAGCTTGAACTGCAAAAAAAGAAAATGTTATGGAGAATTTACAAGGAGAAAGGCGATCAGGACACCCATGAGCAGTACAAGGCTCAAGCTAGGAAGGTTACCAGCATAGTAAGAAAAGCTAAATCAGATTATGAGAAGACCTTAGCCAAAGAGATCAAGGGTAATCCCAAAGTAAGAGGAAGAATGACTTCGGAAGGATAACCTTAGTGGGTGCTGATGGTATTGTGGTGACAAAATCAGATGTAATAGTTGAGTTACTGAGTGATCACTTTTCAAAAGTCTATCACCCAAGTGAGGATATCTCTATACCTATAGCAATACTTAATGTGAGAACTGAAGCTAAAGAATCAGAGGTATTAAATATATTGCAAAACTTAAATGCAAACACTGCGGTAGGCTTAGATGGAATATCAGCTCGGGTATTGCGTGAATGTGCAAATGAATTGTCAACCCCTCTTACCTGGATATTTAATTTAAGTTTGAACTCTGGTATGGTCCCTAGGGAGTGGAAGTTAGGCAAAGTGGTTCCTTTGCATAAGGGTGGCTCTAAAACTGCGGTATTGAATTACAGACCAATCACCATCTCAGGAGTAGTGGTAAAAGTATTGGAAAAGTTGGTTAAAGACAAAATTCAAGAATGGGTGGATCAGGATATGATACTCTATAGAGGCCAACATGGTTTTGTTAAAGGTAGATCCTGCCTTAGCAACCTATTAACTATTCATAATAGAATAACATCCGAGTTGGACAAAGGAACTGGCTACACAGTGGTACTTCTGGATTTTACTAAGGCTTTTGACGGGATACCCCCATATAACACTGTTACACAAATTGGAGCAGATGGGAATGGATATTAAATTGGTGATATGGATAGGAGAATGGCTCAGGGAGAGATACCATAAGATGGTGTATGGAGGAGCCGAGTCCAGAATGAGGCAGGTGACCAGTGGTGTGCCTCAGGGCTCTGTGCTTGGGCCAATGTTGTTTAATTTGTATATAAATGATATAGGAAACGGCTTAAAGGGAGATATTCAGTTGTTTGCTGATGATGCAAAGTTGTGTAGTGCAAAAAAAAATCAAGCTGATGTTGAAAGTTTGCAGGAGGATTTAAATAAGCTGGTAAAATGGGCAAAAGAAAATGGATGTCAGTTCAATGTGGAAAAGTGTAAAGTCATGCATTTTGGGATTAAAAGATTACCAGCTGTGTACTACATCGATGGAAAGGTACTCCAAGAGATTGATGAGGCTAGGGACTTAGGGGTATTGGTAGATAGGGAGATGAAGTTCAGAGGACACATTGCTAAGGTGTCCAAGATTGCACATAGGATTACTTGGTTGTTGGGGAACACACTGACATCCAGAGATAAAGAGGTTATTATTCCCCTTTATAAAGCATTGATACTTCCACATTTGGATTACTGTGCTCAGGTCTGGTCACCTGGATTCCTTGGAGATGAGGAGGCTGTGGAGAGGGTTCAGAGAAGAGTGACCAAGTTGGTGAGTGATATAAAAAATGCTCCCTACATTGATAGATTGAGAGCTTGTGGATTGCAGAGATTGGTTGATAGGCGAAGAAGAGGGGATATGATAGAAACATTCAAATTACTAAAAGGTTTTTATAGGATTGATGCAGGGGAAATGTTTCAGCTGTGTGATAGTGATGGAAGAACAAGAGGTCATCTCTGGAAATTAAAGAAGAGTGTGGTTAAGAAAGGTGTCAGAACAAGGTTTTTTGCCTGGAGGGTGGTGAATGAGTGGAATTCATTGCCTGACTTCGTTGTGAGCTCTTCGTCTGTAAATGAATTCAAGAAGAGATATGACAGATATTGTTTTGCTAGTTTGGGTCTCCCACGATGAGTCTACTGACTCCATGGAGATACCCGTAATAATAATAATAATAATAATTTATTACTAAGGAAAGAAAGCAAAAAATAAATTCTTATCACCTGAATGACAGAATACTGATGCCAACCTTCATTATTATACCTTCATTTCAACATTCAACCTTCATTATAATACCTTCATTCATGCCAACCTTCAATAGTAACTTCAGTAGGTCTTACAATAATTCAAGTATACATGCCAATAACTAATTCGGAAGATCACGAAATAGAAGAGGCATGTGAACAACTAGAAGAGCTAACAACATCAGTTAAAGATAAAGATAATTTAATTATAATTGGCAAGTTTATTATTATTAACACCAAACCCTCATGGAATCAAAATACTCATAGCAGGAGGTAGACAATATTATGCACAAAGCCCGTGTTTAAACTCATCCAATGTATCTGCATTCACAACAATGTCAGGCATTGCATTCCACCCAACAACCACTCCCCATGCAAAGAACCTGCTCCCTATGATCCTGCACACATCCTCCTTCCCCTTGTTCTATCTTCTCTTCTCCCATTCTATGAATTAACCTCCACATTAACCTGGTAACAACCTTTTATCAACTTATCTCAATCGCATCTCATCCTCTTCCTATTCATAAGGTTTTGCAAACTATACCCCCACAATCTGTCTTTATAAGCCACATCCCAAAGACCAGTTATCATCTTAGTCTGTATTCTCTGGACCCTTTCAAATATATATCCTCATCACCATGAAAACCAGGGGACCAAATCTGTGAATGATATCCATGCGAAGCCATTATACAATGGAGTTCTTATTGTGATTCCTACAGATCAAACTTCTTTGCTAGCTCACAAATTTTCATTCCGCCTTCAAAATCCTTAATAATGTTGTGTATTGTTTCCAAAGTCAATGTTTTTCTTTTCTTGCTAACTGTAGAAGAATCGGATTTGCTTCTTTTGAATGACATTATTATTTTTTATGTGATAAAATTTTTATCAAGAACATAACATTAAACAGTCACAAGGTTTGTAGACTATAAAAATCATGTATGAATGGGGACCATGTGAAACACATCAGTGCTTGTTCACAGCATGTGTGATACTGGCAAATGTGGCCTGCGCTGGAAAGATATGACTAGTGGTGAGGCGTGAAGCGTGACAGGAATACATACATATAAGAAACCGCATAACTCTGGATTCGCGTAAGTCGGGGTATGACTGTATATTACTTTATATACATCACCCTTGTCCAATACATCTGTCAACTTGTTATAGTACATAAGTAAGTTGGTAAACTAAACCATGACCTCCCTTCAAGAAACCTTGCTGACAAGCCCAAAAAATACCTCAGTTATCAATTCACTTTGGTATCATAGCTCTCTCACCAACCTTCTTCAATTCTTTAGCTACAATTGCAGATATACAGATCGGCCTATAATTTGTGCTTTATCACTACCTTTGTGAAATGAAACAATTTTACCTTTCTTCCATGTCTTTGGGACTTGTGCTGTTGCAAGATACTTGTTAAACAGGTAAGCCAAGGCAAAAGCTAACTCCCTCACACAGTCCCTTAATCATTCACATTCTCATGAAATGTATAACTCCTCATTATACCTCTTGCTTACTCATTTCATACTCTACACTTAAGCTTCTGATTTCACCCTGAGAATGAAATGCTCTGATGAACTGATCACTGAATCCCTTGACTGTGTTGTCTACAGCAGTTACCAATCTACCACTATAATCATTCTTCTTTCTGTTTGCCACATATCGAAACAATTCTCAAGGTTTTGCTTGGCCTGATTTGACAATTTCTGCATGTACCGCAATTCTGCTGTCCTTCCCAAATGAATTACTCTTGCATTGTACGCTCTTTGTGCAACTCATTATTACCATTATTCATCGTATGCTACCCCGTCCCCCCAATAGTGCATACTTCTTCCAGATTTCATGCTTAATGCCCTCATTCATCCATTTAACATCTTCCTTATTCAGTTTTTTGACTTCTGGAATACATTGACACATTGATGCCAGTATTTCTTTGCCAGTTCCCAAAGAGCATTTATGTCTTTCTTGCTCATCTCCTTATTCAATGCATTTCCTCCAACTTGCCTTGTAATTTTGTCATAATCACCAGTTTTGTAATTCCACATATATCCTTTCCTAACAGAAGTCTTTATATAGCTAGCCAGAGTAAAAGTGATCATCTCATGTACACTGCCACCAACTGTAATGCAGTGGTTGGAGAAGACAGTGAATGTGAAGAATCTGAACAATTTGGACTACACAAGAAGAATGCCAGAGAAGAATTAGTGTCCGATTTCTGTAAACAATATGGTCTTACAGAAGACATACAAAAACCAACTCAAGATATGCTACTCAGGAGCTGAAACAGAAAGTGATCACTCACTCATTATCGCGAAATGTAAAATATAAAATAAGAAAGTACAACATAGGATGATGTTATAGGCCATGGAATTTTGAGAATACTGATTGTGAAATGCTTAGGAAAATTGGTTGGGCATGTAAAAAGAAGATGATCCTGAATGGAGACTTTAATTACAGGCATATAGAATGGAAGGAGGAGATAGTGTATGGGAACAAGGAGAGTGAGTTTGTTGAATTTCTGAGAGATAAATATTTTAAGCAGCATGTGACTGAAGCAACTAGAGGCTTTAATGTTGTTTTGGATTTGGTGATAACTTCACAAGATGTAGTTGTTAATGAAGTATTGACACTGCCACCGGTGGGTGAGAATGATCATGAGATACTTGTTTAGGAAGTGGTGAAACAAGAAAAGGTTACTGCCAAAAATGGATATATGTGGAAGTATAAAGCAAGTGATTATGAAAAACTCTGTAGTCAATTAGCATCAGCTTTAATGTTGTTTTGGATTTGGTGATAACTTCACAAGATGTAGTTGTTAATGAAGTATTGACACTGCCACCGGTGGGTGAGAATGATCATGAGATACTTGTTTAGGAAGTGGTGAAACAAGAAAAGGTTACTGCCAAAAATGGATATATGTGGAAGTATAAAGCAAGTGATTATGAAAAACTCTGTAGTCAATTAGCATCAGTATATTGGGTAAATGAGTTTAGCAGAAAAGATATTGAAAGTGAATGAAAATTCACAAGACAGTATCTAACACAAGCAATGTATAACTGCATACCAAAGGTTAAGTGAGTAAATAGAGTAGGAGTGAAATGGATGACCATTGAAATCAAGCAAGCTGTGTTGGAAATGAAAATGTTATAGAGTAGTTACGAGACAGTGGCTGATGATTGGATCCATGAAGAGTATAAAGTACAGGCTAGGAAGGTGGTAAGCACGATAAAGAAAGATTCTTTACCATGTTTTTGGCTGGTCAGGTCAAGGTTTCTGCTATATGGCAAGCAAGAGAAAGAAGAATTATGGCAGTTTGACACTGGTGGAAAGCCATAGCAGCAGAATGACAGTTGCAAAAGATATAGTGTAATTATTGAATGAGCAATTTATCAGTGTACATCATACTGGTGTAAATGATGCAGTGCAATATATAGAAGGGAGGCAAGTATTAGGAGAATTGGAAGTGAAAGAATCAGAGGTGTATCATGTGATGATTGGGTTAGATATCAATAGGGATATGGGAATGGATCACCACTTACATATTTTTAAGGAATGTCAACAAGGTCTCGTTACCCTTGATCTGGTTGTCTGATGAAGGCTTGCAGTGGCTAGGGTTCCTAAGGAGTGGAAAGAAGAAAATATAGTGCCACTGCACAAGCATAGTTCCAGGACAGAAGTTTCCAATTATAGACCACTCTGTATAACTGCAGTTGCAGTCAAAGTGTTGGAAAGATTAGTTAGGAATAGACTACAGGATTGGGTTGACAGACATTGTAATCTTTATGATGGTCAGCATAGACTTGTAAAGGGTAGGTCTTGTTTTAGCAATTTCCTTGCATTTTATGATAAGGTAACAAATGTGTTAGATAAGGGAGAATCGTATACAGTAACATTCTTGGAATTTGTAAAAGCATTTGATAGATTACCACGTGATAAGTTGGTGTACACATTAGAGAATGGGAATAGATAGTATATTGGTTATATGGATTGGAAACAAGCTCTTTGAACTATACCAGCAAGTTGTGTATGATGGAGCAGTGGTTACCCTGGTTACCTCAAAAAAGGAGAGTAGCCAGTGGTGTGCCCCAGGGTTCTGTTCTTGGGCTCCTGCTATTTAATTTGTTTGTAAATGATATATCATGATTGGGGATCTTCACTCGTTTGCCAATTATGCAAAGTTGGGGAATGTGTATAAGGTGTAGTATGATGAGCTGTGTGTAAGATAAAGGGAACTCCTAGATGAGTCTTTGACTCCATCGGGATCTTAGGGTAATAATAATAATTATAATGATAATAATAATGTGAATCAAGCTCTCTCATTAAAGAGTGGCCATAGCATATACATGTCACATGATGTGATGATACAATCCTTGCAAGCTTATCCAACCCTGAACTGACAATGTAATTCAATACTGCTAAACAAAAAAAATTGTTTTGTTGGCCATGGAATGAAATATATATATATATATATATGTTAAAAATACCAAGCAATTTTAAACCTAGTTTTACTCCATTTCCCAAGTGAGCAAACAGACAAACAAGTCAAGTTTGCACCTGCAAGTGATGCAAGTCTAGCTGATCCTACAGGTAGTGCAAGACCCCAAGGCAACTCGTGGTAAAGGTAGCATAAGCTCTGATCACTAATCTTAATATTTACCCTTAATGCCAAAACACATCTCCAAGAAGGGGATGCATGATGTTTTGTAATAAAGGCAAGGGGCCACTACCCAGACCGGTTTCGACCTTCATTGAGGGCTCGTCAGTAGGAGCTAGGCTAGAAATATCAAGATTTAGTAATACAGAGCTTATAAGTATTTTACCAGAACAAGTTGCCATAAGGTGTTTTAACCTTATTAAATAAAAATCTCTGGAGGAGATATAAATGTAGAAGGTATTTTACCACCTATGCCACCTTTACCACGAGTTGCCTTGGTCTTGCACTACCTGTAGGATCAACTAGACTATACTTGCAGGCGCAAACTTGACTTGTTTGTCTGTTTGCTCACTTGGGAAATGGAGTAAAACCAGGTTTAAAATTGCTTGGTATTTTTAACATTTATTTTACCCAAGGTAAAATACCTTCTACATATATATATATATATATATATATATATATATATATATATATATATAATTTTTTTTAAATTTAACTCCCACCCATGAAAGGTAAACCAATAGTAAATTAGTAGTGTGGGTTGCCAAAGGATTTTTATTATTATTTTCTAATTGATTGCCTCCATAGTGCAATTGGAAGAATGACGGTATGTTGCACCCTTTGATTGGAAAAGGCCTAAATCTGATTCTTGTAATAACGGGAGGAATCTTTATATTGGTTTTCTTCAATTGAATGTGAGTTAGCCAATCTCATATGGAGGTATCACAATTTTTCTCATGAAAACTCAGGTTTTTCATGAGAAAAATTTACAGACCAAAAATACTAATGGTGGCAGTGAGAGGTAAATGTTATTGGTGTAGGAGATGGAAGGATGATGAAGGGGATGGATGGAAAGGTGACGTAGGGTTGTAGAGTAGGTGCCCTCCCTCGATGAGCCTTTGGACTCCTTGGAGGTGTCGTGAAATAATAATAATAATTTATATTTTTTGTGTAGAAACCCTATGCTATATATGTAAACAGGATGGTGGTATCGAACTCAGTGGTGAAATTCATCTCCCAGCTAAAGACAATCACAAACACCGATTCTCATGGTGGGAGTCAAACCAGTAGCCTATTAGTTGGAGAGCAGGTATGAAACTGCTCGGTGAACCAGCATATACAAATTGTGTTAAACTCATCTACTGTTGTCAAAAGACAAATTTGTGCTGCATAATATTACTATCATGATTAAAGGAAAAATATTAAAACTACCTCATTATGACATGTTTGTAAAAATATACCTTGGATCTGGAAGATATCATGTTATAGGAGTTTTTCAACTCTTGGATAAAACCAGGCAAATTTTGATCCTTTGTGACATTTATTAAATTCTCAGCTTTTTCACACACACCATCAACTAATGGCTTATGAGAAAGAATATCCTGGTGAACAACCTGAAATAAATTTCAAAAACACAATTATTTAATATGCAAAAATTGAAAACAAGTAAAAGAGCACTATATTGTGTCAAATTATGTATATAAGAAAATGCATTCTATGATCTTTTATAACTGAAAAGCATTAATTTCTGCTCTTCTATAAAAATGGGTATTAATTATTCACCAATGATTAAAAGAATTTATTCTCATACTTACCTTAGGGTAAAGTAATAGGTCATTGCTTAGATTTTTATGTAGATTTTTGTGAAAGAAGACTAAAATGAGTGCAGATTTTACAATAATTATACATTGCCATGAATGCAGTATGTATGTATGCATAGAGAGATGTTGAGGATGTGTATATAAAAGAGAGAGATTCAGTAAGAGAGTGAGTAAGTATAGATATGCAGAAAGTGTGACATGTTAATAAGTTATGAAACATTCTTAAATCAGAAAATGTGAAGATGTGTGAGTCTAGCAGGCAGAAGGGAGCACAAGAAACTATGACTGCAGATATAGAAGTAAATAAGACTTATAGCAAGAAAAAGAGTGCAACGAGTTTTAAAAGAGGTAAACCGTGAGTAGACATATCAGTTAGCCTTTTTAGATCTTCTAATTCTTCGCCAACCAGATGGTAACCTACATTTCTCAGTTTATAGAAAGAAGACTCATACAGGCCATTATATCCATGCGGAATCTCATCACCATCCCAGTCAAAAGGTAGGAACTATTAAAACACTGGTTCATCGGGCCCACTCCTTTTGTTCTACAGACGATCTTTTACAGAAAGAACTACAATACATAACTTCTTCCTTTCTATCTAATGGTTATAAGAATTGCTTCATTAAAAGAACTTTGAGTAGTTTTAATATGTCTTCCTCTTCAAACACAGAGGAAATAACGCATTACTATCCCTTATGTACAAGGCATCAGTGAACGTATAGCAAAAGTTTTAAAACCACTGAATATTTTTGTTGCCTTTCGACCGTTTAGAAAAATCTCCACCTTTCTCACTTCTCCTAAGGACAAGCTTCCACATCTTAATCATCCAGGTGTCTACCAGATTCCGTGCTCTTGTGAATTATCTTATTTCAGACAAACAGGAAGATCTACCTCTATTCGGCTAGAAGAAGACCAATCTTATATTGAATACTTTAAACCTGAAAAGTCTGGACTTTCTGAACATGACATCTTCACTAGACACAGAGTTCATTGGAGAAAGACGAGAGTTCTTCACAAAAGTCAGTTTCTCATGGAACGCCTTTATAAAGAAACATGTGAAACTCTACTTCATTCTCCTAACTTAAACAGATCCAACGGCTTACATCTATCCCCTTTATGGGAGATAGTACTTTACAAATCAGCTAATCTTTCTTAACTTTTTATTGTATTATTTTTTTATTTTTTTTATTTTTTTATTTTTTTTATTTTTTTATTTTTTTATTTTTAGGAAAGTTATTGACCTTTTTAGTTATCTTACACCAGCTACTTAGGTGGTGCTTTTTGGAATTGTCAGTTAGTGTTTAATTTCGAGCTTAATGTACTGAAGATGCCTGTGACACACAGGCGAAAATTATACTAATAAATAATCTTTCTAAGTGAGTTTTTTCCATTATTTATTGTGTACCAAAGAGTGTAACAGATGGCAAGAAAGAAAGTGAGAATAACAGGAAGACAGTATATGAGACTGATAGAGGAGAGGAAAGTACCACTACAAGTATGTTGGGATGTAAGACTGAAGTTAGAACAAAAAGGGTGATGAATGGCAAGATAATGAGCACAAATGACGGAGATTGGAAGGAAACACTACTAATAATTTTTTGAGTGTGCAGCGTGAGATAGTGGTGAGAAAGATTGATGAGAAGGGAATGTTTAGGCAGATGTGAATGTGAAAGTGAGTGATCATTATAGGAGATTTTAACTATACCAGTATAAAGTGGGCAGAGAAAATAACATACAGCAGTAAGAGAATGGAGGTAACATAAGGAGCGAGAGTTTGGATTTGGTCCTTGCATCAGAACATCTGATTGTAACTGAGATATCAGTCCCTCCCCAAGACACACTGGTGAGATTGACAATGCAGTCTTGACTTAGAGGCTGAATAAGCATACAGGACTCTCAAAGAGAAAGGAATTTATGTGGAAAGTTTATTTTTCACTTGGTCAAACTATAATAAATTTAGTTTAATCCTTTATCCAAGTGTGTGCAAACTAGTTTCGACCTTTATTGAAGTCTCTTCAGAGGGAGCCAGGCCCAAGTGGAGATATTGAAGTCTCTTCAGAGGGAGCCAAGCCCAAGTGGAGATAGCAAGGCAGAAGTATTAGCAAGGTCATCTCCTCCTATATGAGTTGCCAAACGGTGTGCCACCTTTTTATTAAATTACCCTGGATTTAGAGAAAGATGTCGAAAGTTTATTTTTCACTTGGTCAAACTATAATAAATTTAGTTTAATCCTTTATCCAAGTGTGTGCAAACAAAGTTTGCGCCTGAAAGTATCTTCAGGACTGGGGTAAAGTGGAACAACACTTTATTCGACCTTTATTGCAGATGGGAATGGATATTAAATTGGTGATATGGATAAGAGAATGGCTCAGGGAGAGATACCATAAGGTGGTGTATGGAGGAGCCGAGTCCAGAATGAGGCAGGTGACCAGTGGTGTGCCTCAGGGCTCTGTGCTTGGGCCAATGTTGTTTAATTTGTATATAAATGATATAGGAAACGGCTTAAAGGGAGATATTCAGTTGTTTGCTGATGATGCAAAGTTGTGTAGTGCAATAAAAAATCAAGCTGATGTTGAAAGTTTGCAGGAGGATTTAAATAAGCTGGTAAAATGGGCAAAAGAAAATGGATGTCAGTTCAATGTGGAAAAGTGTAAAGTCTTGCATTTTGGGATTAAAAGATTACCAGCTGTGTACTACATAGATGGAAAGGTACTCCAAGAGATTGATGAGGCTAGGGACTTAGGGGTATTGGTAGATAAGGAGATGAAGTTCAGAGGACACATTGCTAAGGTGTCCAAGATTGCACATAGGATTACTTGGTTGTTGAGGAACACACTGACATCCAGAGATAAAGAGGTTATTATTCCCTTTTATAAAGCATTGATACTTCCACATTTGGATTACTGTGCTCAGGTCTGGTCACCTGGATTCCTTGGAGATGAGGAGGCTGTGGAGAGGGTTCAGAGAAGAGTGACCAAGTTGGTGAGTGATATAAAAAATGCTCCCTACATTGAAAGATTGAGAGCTTGTGGATTGCAGAGATTGGTTGATAGGCGAAGAAGAGGGGATATGATAGAAACATTCAAATTACTAAAAGGTTTTTATAGGATTGATGCAGGGGAAATGTTTCAGCTGTGTGATAGTGATGGAAGAACAAGAGGTCATCTCTGGAAATTAAAGAAGAGTGTGGTTAACAAAGGTGTCAGAACAAGGTTTTTTGCCTGGAGGGTGGTGAATGAGTGGAATTCATTGCCTGACTTTGTTGTGAGCTCTTCATCTGTAAATGAATTCAAGAAGAGATATGACAGATATTGTTTTGCTAGTTTGGGTCTCCCGCGATGAGTCTACTGACTCCATGGAGATACCCGTAATAATAATAATAATAAACACTGGGCAACTCCTTGCAAAGGTGGAGCAAGCTACCAACACTCCTATCTCAGTATCTCCCATAATGCAAAACACATCTTGCGGATATCTATAATGTTATGCATTCAGGGAAGGGCCACTACCCAGACTAGTTTCGACCTTTATTGAGGTCTCTTCAGTGGGAGCCTTGGTATCTCCACTTGGGCCTGGCTGAAGTAGCTATATAATAGTCATGTGAATAAGGAAATGAAGCAGTAGATTATTTGCATAGAATGTTGAATGAAGAAATAAACGAATGGAATGGAATGGAATGCATTGCCTAAGTGGAGGGAGAGCGACCCAAGAGTGTTCAAGGCAAGGTATGATCTGAATTTTGATCTACAGAGAAACTTTGGCTTTCTTGAAGATTCTTCTGATTCTATGAAGGCTGAAATAATACTAAATGTTGTGAATTTCACTCAATATAAACAACAAATACGAAACTGAGATTTTTTTAAGAGTCGAATCTGATGATTGTATTTTCTGCATAGTAGTTTTTTTTCTCTTTTCCATTTTAACCTCCATAGCGCAATTGGAAGAACGACAGTATGTTGCATCCTTTGAATGGAAAAGGCCTAGGTTCGATTCTCGTCATGATGGGAGGAATCTTTATATGGAATTTTTCAATTGAAGGTGAGTTAGCCAATCTCATATAGAGATAGCAGGGTTTTTTCTCCCAGAAACAAAGGTTTTTTCATCCTGCATACAGACAAATTGGCCCTTCAGAATACATGCAATTTACAGACAAAATATACTATTATTATTATTATTACTGACACCTCCAGGGAGTTCAAAGACTCATCGAGGAAGGACACCTACTCTACAGCTCTCTGTCTCCACTATGCGAATGCCATCTACTGCCCACCACCACTACTAGCATTTTTCACAGACAATCACAAACATCCATGCCCATGGTGAGATTTGAACCTGCAGCCTTTTGGCTGGAGAGTGGATACGTTAACCACTCAGCCAACCATGCTGGGAATACTAGGTGATGGTGGGCAGTAGATGGCATTGATGCTGATAATGGTAGTGGTGGTTTGATGTAGTGGTGGAGACAGAGAGTGTAGTGTAGGTGTCCTCCCTCGATGAGTCATTGGACTCCTTGGAGGTGTCACAAAATAATAATAATAATTTTTAATTTATTTTAATGGCATCATAACACCAAATGAACTAAAAGAGATGTTTTTTAACTGGCTTATACTTTGCTGGATTTCAAACTAGCATCTTCAGAGCACATTACATGTTGGGAATAAAGTTTATTCTCAGAAGAATGGATCAGGATTGCTAATTTAACATGTGGTTTGAGTGTGGTGCATAGGTTATATTTTATTAGTATTTTGGCTATCAACAAAATTACAGTGAAATGTGTTTGTACAAATTAATTCTTTGTAGAAGGTTAAAAACATCATGCAATTTGTCTGAGTCTGATAAGAACTGCCTGATTGTAGGCTCAGCCAGATTAGCTAGTGCTGGCAATTCACCAGAGTATGCGAATGGTAAGATGTGTGTTGCATTTCTCATGCATAGGTGGGTCATCAGCTTTCAATAAATAAGAGTGTGTAAGATGACAGGGACCTATGAAGAGCCTAAAAAGAACAATTTTTTCTTTTCTGTTTCCACATTCACTAGAATTCCAATGCTTAATTTCATGCAGTTTGTATGTCAGCGCTTCCTCCCATGATGACTGCTATTAGGTAGCTTTGATCTTATAAACTGTCTGTATATGGGACTGTCAAACAGTAAACCAAAAAAAGTATGAGCTGAGCTAGCAGATGCGTCTGCAGTCTCATTTCCCTTAATTTCAATGTGACTGGGAATCCAGCAGAACCAAACAACAAAATTAAAGATCTTTATTTTGTACAACAGTTGTAGAATCCCACAAAGCATGGAATGTGGGTTGTACAAAGCAGAGGAGATTGTCTGTATGAAACTCAATGAATCTGTATAAATTATGCATTTTTGGAAGTGGTTTTCTTTTATGTGCACAATAGCAAGCTGAATGACATGCAATTTGGTTGTATCATTACTGCAATCAAGTGGGAGCTGACTGACTGAAGATAATATAAGACATCTCAGATATTGAACTGTCAAGATAACTCTGTGCATGTTAAACAATTGCAAGTAAACAGATGATGGGGTATGAAACTTGAATAGTTGATAGAGTGAGAGCTAGCAGGATGGAGTATAAACCTGCCATGGAAGAGTGCTATAATGTGTGGTGCTGGTAACGTTGTCAACATTTATGCCAATAGCTTTCATAATCTCTCTCTCTCTCTCTCTCTCTCTCACACACACACACACAAAGGAAGGGGGGATAGCAATCTGGTATGTGTAATATTATGTTTCCCTAACATAATAAGTGGGAGTTATAGTGTCACATTGGGTGATGAAACTCATTTCCTAACTAATAACATTTACAAACATTTATGCAATGACAGGATTCAAACCTGTAGTCTTTTGGTTTGAATCATGCATCTGGCAGGATCTAAACTTATAGTCTGCTGATTGGAGAGCAGTTGTGATAACCACTTGGCAAACTAAGTGGACTATTTACCTCCACATCACATCATAACTCAAAATTACATCCACCATCTCTCCTGCCTATATTTCCACCTTGAGTAGGCATAATTCGTCACTATCATTTAGCACTCTCCATCGTCTCTTCCTGTTCTCACAGAAACCACCATATTTCATCTCTGTTCTTTTCAGTATATATCATTCTGATCCAACCATGCTTCACTCGTATCAATGATTTTCAGTATAACATTATTTTCTTCATTATTTCTTATACTCCTGACACTTGTAAACATAGTCTCATTTTGGTTCTATGGCTGGCAAGTCCAACTTATTCCACCCCTCAGCTCTGAATCTCCTGCATCAAACCTGAAACTTGCTTTCTATCACAATGCTTAATTTTTTTCCCCAAGTGATTCCACATAAATCCCAAGGTATCCCTGTCTGCCACCAACTGCTTCCCAAACTCCCTCTCCACCTTTTTTTTTTTTTCATACTCATTCTCATCTCTCACCCCATATTGGTTTCTCTTCCCATCTCTTTTTGTCCAGTTGCAACCACCACCACTACACAATAAATATCACTTTTCCTTGATCTTCTGTTCTTTCAAATCTCACCATCCTACCATTGCTCTCCTGTTTACCTTTTGTGAGGCTGTTATTAACCTATCATTATTCCTAACAACAGCCACAGAAAATGATATCTATCCTCATATCATCTTTCATCCATCCATAGGTTCCTACAACTCACTGTTAATTTGCTTCACAGATCATCATATTCAAAGTCTCAATGACTTGTTCTTTTTTTTCATCTTATTCACTACACATCTAATAATGAACTCCCCATATGGTTTCACTATCAAATAATTCGTTATCTCTTTCTTTTCTGAAAATCAAACTTTTGTACACCCTCATGAAGTATATAAGTTATCTCAATAAATACTTTCCTAAAAATCAGCACTGGTTACTAATTTTATTATTACTAATTATTTTATTCTCACTAAATATACTTATTACATTATGCATTACTGGAAATTTTAAATGTTATAGTAAGGCTAAAGAGTACACAGTCATCTGCTGTAGCCTTGCTATTACATTCAAATGCCTTTTTTTCCCCTGATAAATTGTTATGGATAATTAATAAATAAAACACATACTTTATGACTCTGCAGTTGAGCTCGCTTTTCTTGTAATGTTGCTTTTGGTTCAGAATTCTGCTCAACAGCTTGTTTCACATCTTGTAACCATTTAGATAACTGTTCCTGTCCTTGGGAGAAAGTACTTAATCTCTGTAAACATGAATCCATTTGACGTAAAGTAGCTCCCAGTCCTTCATGAAGTGCCTCCCATCTCATTCGTAAATTTCTAAATAGGTCAAAGAGCATAAATTATGGAGATTTGTAATGGTGTATATGCTATCTTTACTTATAAAATAACACTGGAAAACAAAATTTTACAAAAGTCATGCCCTCCAGATTAATTTAGTCATTTCTTATAGATTTCGAGGTGTTGAACATGAATATAGCAATGAAAATGCAAAATTGGCTATGGTTTGTGTGAGATCAGCAATACGTACTTATCACATATACCAGTAAATGTTCTCTTCTAAGTCTGACATCATTTGTATAGCTTCTCAAGATCATCTCTAGAGAGCATCCAACAGTAGTCAATCAACATGGAAGTGGACCACTTTCCCTAGTATCGTTTCTCCATCATTGCAATTTCCTGATGGAAATGTTCACCGTGTTCATCACTAACCATGCCACAGTTGTTAGGGAAGAAATCCAAATGGGAATGGAGCAAGTATATTTTTAAGGACATATTGCAGCCAAGTTTGTGATATAGAAACAACAAAAAACAACCAGTTACTTGTAGTTTTCTGTCCTGATATTTCTGAGGAAGTTAGCTGACACCAGATGGAATGCATTCCAAGCTTTTTTCTAATCACCATGTAGCAGGCTATTGAACATCTCATCAATGAAGAGATCTTGGATCTGAGGACACAGAAAAACTCCCTCTTTAATTTTCACTTTGCTGAGTCGAGGGAATTTATTAGCCAAGTACTTGAAAGCTGATCCAGTCCAGTCCATGGCTTTTACAAAGCTTTTTACAGCCAGCCATACTTGCTGTATAGAAGACAGTCCAACAGCTGGTTTCGGTTGTCATAGATTTCTTTCATATAGACAGCATATATGACTGGAACGGATGGAAGCTGGTTTCCATTATGCAGTAACACTGCCTTGAGACTCAATTTTGACGAATCTGTGCATAGTTGACGTTCGTACAGGTCGTGTTTGATTCAAAGGCAATTCATCAGGCAATCTGCATCATAGCAGAACATAAAGTCATCTTTCTTTCAGAAGTAAGCCACAAAAGCTGCTCACAACAAGTGCAAAATGAAATGACTTGTACATTTTTCTTGAGAAGATTCCATTGTAGAAGTCTTGATCCTAGTAACTCCATTTTGGCCTTAGACAGCTCTAGATCACAAACAAATCATTCAGTTCTTCTTGTGTAAACATAAATGACACAGATCATGCATCATAGCCAAAATATGGATCATTATTAGATGCCGAAGGCACAGGAAAACCTGACATTGGTTTGCCTCCATACTTATAGTCCTCTGAATTGATGGAAAATTGTTTCAGAGGAATGGGAAGTCCTTTGCATGTAGAACTGGTCAGAGAGCAGATGGTATATTTGGGAACACTACTGTACACTTATTTTTCCTCATGATGCCTCCCTAAACAGGCGGTGCCATGCAGAAGTGGAAGTTATTTGCATGATTGCTTGGCTCCCTCCAAACCACAGGAACAGTAAATGGCATCGACACTTTACTGCCTTTCAGCCACTTTGGAAAATTTCTAGCACATGTGTGGGAGCCCAGGCTGTATCTGGTCTCCGATCTTACATCCAAAATAAATACAGCTTTTTCACTAACAGAATGATGGCCTTTTACTGGCTTGCAAACATCACTTCCCCACAAATGTAAGAAAAGTTATTTGCACTATTAACACAAGAACAGGCGTCACTACTGCTGGATGCAGGAGTAAATGGGAGTGTAGCCCAGGAAGTCACACAAACACTTACTCAATGAACACAAACACTTACTCAATGAGACTTTACTTTATACTAATGATTGCATCATCTTACAACAGCAATGTCATGACTCAACTGCATTGCAACAGCAAATAGTGCAATAGCTCCTGGAGGTATTGTGCATGATTGACATGAAATGTTATGCAATATGTCGCAATCAGGAGAATGAAATATAGCATTGACAAATGATACTTATGTACACATTGAAGACTAAGTTTCTCTAAACAAGAGCCAATTGGCAGATTTTATTGTTAATTTTGGGTTCAACACATCGAAATCAGTAGATAATCGCTATTTTCATTTCAGAGGCAAATTGTGTGTTTTCCAGTGTAACTGAAAAAAACAATAATTTAAAGAAAATGCAATTTACATAAGAAAACAGTTATTGAAGTTATGAGAGGTATTAGTTATGATTTATGAATTATCAACACCTGCTTTAAATATGTTGCAAGAGGACTTATATGAGTCTCAGATATTATAATATAAACTTATTTCCATACTTTCAACAGAAGAAAAAAAAATTCAACTCACAACATAAAATATTAAAATTAAAACTTAGTTTGTATGAATAGACACTTTGAATTTAAGCTGCAGAAGAATATCTTCATTTACAAATATACTTTTTTTCAATATACAAATCACTGTGAAGTAATGAAACAATGGATATGCTAATGAAAATAGAACTTTCTATTGTCATTAGCAAATAATACTTTATTGCTTTAAATTGCTTTAAAAATGGAAACAATAGGAGAGAGGGAATGGTAAGAGGTATAATGTATGGGGACTCAATGATCCGTGGCGTTCAAGATCGGATGTGTGAGAAGTGTTTGCCAGGAGGAACAATAGAAACTGTGGCTTTGGCAGTTAAGAGAGGTGAAAGGGTGGATGAGATGATTGTGATCGTGGGAACAAATTACTTGAGTGGTGGTGTAAATAGGGCAGCGAGAGATATGAAATTATTGCTTGAGGTGGTACGAAAGAAGACACAGACAGGAAAGATAGTGTGTGTGTGTGTTGCCTATGTATGATAATGACAAGCTGAGCAGAAGAGCAGTAATATTGAATGATGTAATAGCTAGAATGTGTGACAAGAGAGGTATGGAATATGTGGATGCCTAGAGTTCGTTTGAGGACAGAGGGGAATTATATGCGAGAGACCGCTTATATTTGAATGAGGAAGGATGTAGGCATCTGGAGAGATTGTAGTTCGGAACAAGTCAGTGTGTCCAAGGGTGGATGGTAGCAAGAGTATCCTCTTGTGGGAATGGGTACTTGGGAGAAGAGGGACGATATCAGGTAATACTGAGCCCAGTGGAGTCTAGAGGGGATAATGCTGGGTATAGAAACAATGGCATTTATATGCTTTATACCAGTGCTTCCCAAACTTCTGGATGTCAGGACCCCTTTGCAAAAATTAAAATATTTCATGCCCCCCCTCGAAAAAAATCGTAATAGAGATATATTATTATTATATTTATTGTATTTATATTCAATACGAAACATACACAGCGAATATTGCAAAAATCAAATGCATATATTACATTTTTTGCCTCTTATCGTTTGGATCTGAAGACAATACGGTCTGTTCTGGTAAAATATGAAATAGTGTCCTGTTTTTTTTTAGTCTGTTTCTGCTTCTTCTGATTGTTCATGGGATATTTTTTTTATTTTTTATCAACCACTTATCCATCTCAGGGTTAAATTTTTTAACGTAGAATAGATCAAATAATATCACCACTTACCGATACTGGCACACCACAGACTGATAACTTGAAATTAGTGAATATTACCGGAATATGGGAATCCCCGGACCAGGAACATTTTTCACTTTTGTGACTTTTCTCCTTTTACGGTAATTAAGCCTAACGCGAAACAGACAGCAAAGGCAGTCTGTTTATTAAAACGTGCATATGATTGGTGCGGTATTAACAAAAGATCGCGCAACCGAAAGATAAAAGCATAGCTGACAATTGAGTTGAAATGCTAACTCTCTTCAACCAAATTCCATATGTGAAACTGCCATAACATTTAATATATATATATATATATATATATATATATATATTACTTAGTTTTAACACTTTTATGAATTTTAACACGTTCGGTTGAATTTTATTGCTGCCTTGGGAAATCGAACTCACATACATCTAATTAATAACAATAGTTTTTAGTTAGATACTATGTTTGCCCATGCAACATATGGTTTTGTTTCAGTCTATACAGCATGGTTTCTGTATGAGGGGACATGTGATTCATTAATTAGTGTGTTTTTATCCCAGTTGTCTCTAATTGCACTATTTGTTGAGAAATATATTACACAGACTCCTCATACCTTATTCACTGGCATAATAAAAGTACTTATTTTTATTGCCTCTGCAGTATAGTGGCTCTCAGGGAGGGTTGTTTACCACTGCAAGCGAGTTACTATATCCCCACATGAACTTGTTTAAGCTTTTTTTCATGTGTGAAGTGTATGCGAAACTTTTATTGGTAACAGAAAACTAGTTCGGATGACAGTGATAATATAAAACGAGTTTTGATATGTATATAAAATCAATATCAACATAAAGTCAATATCAACAGTCCCTGATTACGAACGCATTATGAAAGGGACAGAAAGATTTGGAAATTCCCTGGAGAACATTCGAAGTAAATACAATTAACCACTGCTTTGAAATGAAACATATGAATAAGCAATATTTACTAATATTCGTTAAGCGCCGAAATACACAGGAAGCAAAGTTTGTGAACCAACACCAATGTGTGAATTTTTCCATTAAAATATAAAAAATAACAAAAAAGAAATAATAAAAGTTAAATACGTTTCTTTTAAAATAAAAAAAAATATACTTAGTCTTAAAACATTTTAAATTTGTTTTCATTATTTCATGGCCCCCCTCAACAAAACCTACGGCCCCCAAGGGGGCCGCGCCCACAGTTTGAGAAGCGCTGCTTTATACTATGCCAGGAGTATCCGGAACAAGGGAGGGGAATTGTTGGCACAGAGCATCAGCCTGGCCAAACATTATTGGGATCACTCAGACATGGTTGACAGAAGAGGATATAATAACAGGAATAGAAGTCGCTGGGTACAGCATTTTTCAGCAGGATAGAAAGGGAAAGCTTGGTGGTGGAGTACTGCTTATGATAAGTGACGGCCTATGTCCTCTAAGAGTAGAGACTTTGGAAGGCAGTGGCAGTAATGAATTTGAAAGCATATGGTGTGAGGTAGAGGTGGGCAATACAGGATATTTAGTGGGGTGTTGCTACAGACCCAGGAGCACAGAGGGTGGAGACGAAGAAATGTTTAGAAAATTGAGTTTGGCAAGTGCAAAAAGAATGATTGTTATGGGAGATTTCAACTACAGTAGTATAAATTGGGGAGAGAAAGATGCATGTAGCAACAAGGGAATGGAATTTCTAGAATTCTTGAGGGACAAATGTCTTAGGCAACATGTAATAGAGAGAACAAAAGTTTGGGATTCGGTTATAGCATCAGAAGAGTTAATAATCACTGAGATGACATCTCTCCCAGCAGTTGGAGAGAGTGACCATATGGTTTTGACTTGGAAAATGAATAAACATGCAGGTGTATCAAAGAGACAGGAATGTATGTCGAATTATAAGACAGGTGATTATAATAGTCTAAGACATCGACTTGGAGAAGTTTCATGGAGGGAGGAATTAGAAGGCCAGGATATCATTGGCATGTGGGAAATTATGAAAGAATATTTGTTAGCAGCAATGATAAGTTGTATACCACGAGTGAACAAAAGGACACAATTTGTAGTAAATGGATGACAAACAATATTAAACAGGAATTGGATGTGAAAAAGAGGCTATGGAAGAGATATAAGGAGACAGGTGAAGAGAAGATGCATGAAGAATATAAGACACAGGCCAGAAGAGTGACTAGTGTGATAAGGAAAGCGAAACTAGAATATGAGAAGAGATTGGCCCTAAGATCCAAAGAAAATCCTAGGGAATTTTTTACCAATGTGGCCAGTAGGAGGAGAAATGACTGTTGAAGAATGATGTTGTGGGATAAAAATGGGAATGGAGTGACTGATGCAGAGGACATAGTGGAATTGTTCAATGAACATTTTATTGGAGTATTTCATCCTGGAGGAGTCAGTTTTAATGCTAGAGGGATTGGGCAGGTTCGAGGTTTAGAGGTACAGGAGGAGAGTGTGTGTTTCAAATACAACGAGTTTTGAGAGAATGTGCTAGGGAACTGACAGTGCCTTTGACCTAGCTTTTCAATGAAAGTCTGGCTTCGGCAAAGGTGCCCAGGGAATGGAAGGAAGGTAAGATAGTACCATTGCACAATGGTGGTAACAGATTGGAAGTGTCTAATTATAGGGCAGTCTGTGTGTCATCAGTAGTTGTTAAGATCTTGGAGAAAGTAGTGAGGGACCATATACAGCATTGGGCAGATGAGGGTAATGTTATCTTTGAGAGTCAACATGGATTTGTGAAAGGGCGCTCTTGTTTTAGCAATATGATAGCCTTTTATGATAAAGTTACAAGAACATTAGATGAGGGAAAGGCACATACTGCCATTTTCTTAGACTTAGCGAAGACATTTGACAAGGTGCCACATGATAAGCTGATATTAAAGTTGCAACACATAGGTTTGGATGTCAGATTGGTCAACTAGATTCAGGATTGGCTGTCCGATAGGTATAAGAGAGTTGTATATGGTGGGACAGTTTCAAGGAAGTAGAAGGTTATAAGTAGGGATCCACAGGGCTCAGTACTGGGACCTATATTGTTTAACCTTTATATCAATGACGTTGTCAGTGGATTGCAAGGGGATATTCAGTTGTTTGCAGATGATGCAAAGCTGGGAAGGATTATTAGTAATAGTGCAGATGCGGCAGCCCTGCAAGATGATTTGAATAAACTAGATATATGGGCAAATGATTGGGGGTATCGGTTTAATGCTGCAAAATGCTGCAATAAGGTCTTGAGGTTTGAGAAACATCGATGAGACACTGCATACTCTATGGGAGGAGTTATATTGGAGGAAGTAGGGGAATCAAGAGATCTGGGGTTGATGATTGATAGAAACCTGAAGTTTAGGGGACATATTGCAAAGGTGGAGAAGGCAACACAGAGGATTGCTTCAATAATGAGAATGACAATGACGTGCAGAGATAAAACAGTTATCATTCCATTGTATAAGACCCTGATCAGACCACACTTGGACTACTGTTCTCAGTTTTGATCCCTAGGATTTGAAGGGGATAAATTAACTGTGGAAAGGATACAAAGACGGATGACAAAGATGGTTTCAGGACTGTACAATGATAGTTATGAGAACAGGCTGAGGGAATGTGGACTGCAGAGTTTGGTGGATAGAAAAAAAGAAAGGTGATATGATTGAGACTTTTAAACTGTTGAGAGGTGGTTACAGGGTTGACACTGGGGAGTGCTTTCGCTTGGTTGAACAGCGGGAAGGAGTGATGACAAGAGGCCATCCCTGGAAGTTAAGAAAGGAAACTGTGAGCAAGAGGGTGAGGAGTGGTTTCTTTGCATGGAGGGTGGTTGAACCATGGAATGCATTGCCTGATGGAGTGGTGAGTGCGAGAACGGTCAATGAGTTTAAGAAGTGGTATGATAGACTTTGTGTTTCTTAGGAATGATCTCCCACGATGAGTATTTTGACTCCATGGAGGCCTGAATAATAATAATAATAATAATAATAATAATAATAATAATAATTAGGACAATAATACAAAAGCTGCTTAAATGTATATTCATGAATTATGGATTATGCTATAGAATTTCATGGTAGATGTGTATTCTAGAAACATTGACAAAGGTTATTATTCATGTAAAATAACATATATATTTTATTATACAGGTAAACCTCGTTAATGTGATCAATTAATCCATCAATTAATGTGCGCTAACATGTAGGAATAAGGAATGGGTTTTGCCACTGTATAAAGGTGTGATCAGACTACACCTGGACTATTGTGTACAAATCTGATCACGTGGTTTTCAGTGTGATGTGGAGACAATGGAGAAGATCCAGAGGTGATTGACTAAGACAATATCAGTACTTTGGACTGCTGGTTATGGAAAGAGGTTGAAGGAATGTGGATTGCAGAGTTTGGTGGATAGGAGAAAGAGATGTGATATGATAAAGACATTTAAGTAGTGATAGGATTTTATCAGATTAATCCAGAGGGGATTATAAAAAAGTATAAAGTGATAGGGGAAGGCCAGAGGTCATTCCTGGAAGTTATATAAAAGTGTGGTGAAGACAGGTGTGAGGAGTATATTTTTTACATGGAGAACTGTCAGTGAATGGAATGCATTACCAGAATGTGTTGTTAATGCAAGGAGTGTTAAGGATTTTAAGATTCAGTATGATAAATGATATTGTCAGTTGAATCAACCACCCACGATAAGTCTGCCAATTCTAGTGAGAGTGCAATAATAATAACAATAATGAATTCCATCAAAGCTAGGTCAGCAAATTTCACTTGTGAGGAAGAATTATTTTCTAGAAATTAAAACTTAGTGAAACCAAGGAAACTTTGAAGAATTGTTAATAGACAATAGACAATAGATACTAACTGTACCAAATTGTAATAAAGAAATATTTTGTTTCTTGCATAATTTTAGGTCAAAATTAACTGCAAAGTAATATGCATAATTAGTGGATGTTAAGTGGAAAATATAGCATTAGTAGTTGGTGTGGGCAATATTTATCCTTCTGTTGTCTATTTCCATATTTAATTTGCCACCATTACTAATTTTTTTTTCCTAAATATTAATTGCATCCATTCAAGATGCAATTAATATATTCACTGTTCCTGCTTCTTTGTATAGTCTTTGTCTTTTTATTGATCATTTTCATACCACATTTATTACGGAAGTTATTCAGTTTATTTAGGGAATCCTGCACACTTAAACTGGATTTATTTATTTATTTATTTTATATCTCTTGCATACATGAAAGGTCACATGGCCTATAGCATGTCAGTATCATGTGTGCGGTGTTTATAACATAATCCGCAAAAAAGTAAAGAGTTGAGATTAACATATCCCATTTTGATATCATGTTTAATGCCACTGTTCTTCGTAATGCAATCCATATAAATGATGTGCACCTTTATCTCGCACCTGATTTAATGTCAACCATCTTCCTGCACCTCCTTGATTTATAACTGCTGCTATACAACTTAAATATAGATCATGTAATAAAATGTCCTATTTACACCACATAATTGTAGCATTCCTGAACAGCTTCTCTCTTAGCATCTGGTTAGTTGCCTTTCCAAGATTTAGAAAACGAAAATAGAGATCCCTGTTATATTTCCATGTTTTTTCAACTGTTTGTCTTAGAGTGAAACTCTTATCCTGACAATCTCTATTTGGCCCGAACCCAAATTGTTCTTCTTCAAGAACAACCTTTTCTCGTACCTTTCACAATTTTTCAGAGTCTATTTTTTTTAAGTATGCTTGTATATATCTTACCTGAACACTCAGTAGGGAAATTGCTGTGTAATTCTCCCATTCAGTTTTATTTCTCTTTATGTGAGCTCTAGTCCAATCATCTGGAAATCGGTCCGCTGACAAGATCTTCTGAATTATGCAGTGTAGCCACTGGAAAGTATCTGCTCCAGCTGCCTTTCTATATTTTGGTTTCTGATGGATTTTTCTACTTCAGTATTGATATGTACTCTAGAAATCATTCCTCCTGACTGTTTTCTGGAAATTGCTACACGATAATGAGAGTGTGGTGTCTGCAAGGAGTTTGAATGTGTTCAAGGCACGGTATGTTGAGCTGTGTGTATGATAAAAGGCCCTCTCAGATGAGTCTTTGACTCCATGAGGTCTTGAGGTAATAATAATAATAATAATCTTAGAACTACATTCCAAGAAGATATTGTACACATTCAGTTATAACAGATATAACTTTCAACAAATTTATGATAAAAAATTTGTAGATTTCATCAATATCTGAATTATATGATAAGTAAATGAAAGATTACAGTAATAGTTCAATTGTTCCACTGACCTCAAAGTCTGACGAATAGTCTCTCTTCCATCAGGTGATGTATGTGGGTATAGCTTTTCACCCATTTCTACAACTAATTCTAGTTGACTTGTTTGCTGTGACAACTTATCACTTAGAGCCTGTTTTGATAAGAAATAAAATACATTCATTTCCAGTTAATTAAAGAAATTAAATAACTAAGAATTTATTAGTCAACAAACAATGAATGAACTATATATATATATATATATATATATTGCTGGCCTGATCATCTGAGGATTAACATATCCACTCTCCTAACCAACAGGCTGATGGAAGTTTTTCACTTGGCTATGTTACCAATTACATATTTGGTTTAATCTTTTATCCAAGTGTAAGCAAACAAAGTTTGTGCCTGAAATATTTTCAGGAGTGGGTCATTGATAATGAAGAGACTGATAGGGTGAAAGGTAATATTTCTATACCATACATAAGCTCTGTCTCACCCAAATTGGCCAAGGTTCTTAGGAAATATAACATAAGAAGTTTATTTACTCCTCTTCCGAAAATCTGCTCCTTAGTGAGCCGTCCGAAACCTAGACATCACAACCTTTTACCAGATTTGGTGCAACTGTGATATACCATACTTTGTCCAAACAGAGAAATTGATCGAGTTACACATTGAAAAACATAAGAGAGACGGCAGTTAGAAGAAAACATGAGCCAGTGCTTTGTCTAGTGATGTTCTGTTCTGGGCCAATTCTAACGAAGAAAACCTTAGCTATGCAGTCCTATGAGACAAGTCTAATAGCATTTTCTGTTGCCACAATGAATTAGAAAGAAAGATAATAAATCAAAAGAAATCATTCTCAACCCCCTACAACTCAACAACAACCTGAGTTACAACCTTTCAGACTGTCATGCTAAGATCAAATACTGGCATTTGCGAGTTGCTATACGCATGTATATGCTCAAAAATGAAGCCAATGAGAGAACAGTTTTGAATGTGCAGACTTCAACATTTCAACATTGAATATATATATATATACACTAACTTTCCGTGGTTTACAATTATTTCTTCTATGTTTTACTGGTTATTTATTTTTAATGAGAACCTTAAGAAGGTTGATACAAGCTAAAACTAGTTGTTCTATTAAACTTTGTTTTCATTCTTCTGGGTTTCTAGTCATTCAATTTTTTTAAAAAATGTATATCAATCGAGTAAATCAATCTTCCTATATATATATATATAAATTAAAGATGCCAAGAAATTATGTTCTTGGTTTCATCCTTTATCCAACTGTAAGCAAGTGGTGAAGTACTTCACAACAGGGCAACTCATATATAGATACCATTGGCTTCACATCAATTGCCTTAGTACCCCATAATGCAAAGCATGTATCCTTACAGATATGTATAATGCTATGCATTTTGGGAATGACCATTACCCAGACTAGTTTTGACCTTTCTTGAGGTGAAAAATGAAAGGGGGGGTGCTCATCATAGGCCTAGAGTAGTTATACTCTATACTGGTGGTTCCCAACCTGTGCACTTCCCAGGGGCTCTGCGGCCGCTCTAAGAAAATAAAATAAATAAAAATTGAATGAAATAAAAGAATAAGAAAAAAAAAGTAGAATCAATCACTTCACAGTGAATTTTCATAGCAATAGCATTGTGATTTCTTAGCAATTCTTCCGCGAGTTTTCTGTGCGTTTGACCTCTTTGTGTCTCATTACACATTATTTTATGTTATGTCTTAATTTAGGCCTACTGTTGCACTACAGTGCACTCTAGTTGCACTGTAGTTAATAAAATTAAATAGCAATTGTCTTCTATACTGAATAATAAAAATTTCGAATAACAAGTAATGAATGAATATGTATTTGAATTGAATTGGATGTAATGATTAAATTGGAGGAACTGAGTTTATTGTATGGACCTTATTGTTGCTCTCACCAATAATGTAAAATCTGTTGTAACACAAATGGTTTGATTAATTGAACTTTGGAAGAACTTTTATGTATGGCCAAGTTTTGACAATATCATGTGTATTGGTGGTAGTTGAGAATAAATTGAGATATAATGGTAAATTTCAAAGTTTTTAAAATATAATTTTAGTGCAAGGACATTGTGCAATTGTCCTTGCACTAAAATTGTCCTTGCGTAACACTACTCCTAAACACCATTAACTTGTAAGAAATAGGGTAGGCCTAAGGGGCTCTGCCATAGAAATTGATTCTAAAAAGGGCTCCATGAGTCAAAAAGGTTCGGAACTGCTGCTCCATACATAGGGGGGTGCAAGAGAGCTTGATAGTCTTAGAAGAAAGAAAGACAAATAAATAGTATGAGAGACGGACAAAAGCCCTCAGCTCTTTTCTATCATCAGAGCCAAAGGCTATTGGTTTTCTTCTTTCACCAGTCTCATATAGATGAACAACCAAAAGACCAACAAACTAAAGTGAAAAGATGACTAATATCCAAGTGGTTAACCTTATTATTATTATTATTCAGGCCTCCATGGAGTCAAAAGACTCACCGTGGGAAGTCCTTCCTAAAAAACACGAAGTTTATCAAGAGTCATCGTGGGGAGGCACCCCCCCCCCCTAAGAAACACGAAGTCTATCATACCACTCCTTAAACTAATTGACCGTTTTCGCTCTCACCACTCCATCAGGCAATGCATCCCATGATTCAACCACTCTCCATGCAAAGAAATTACTCCGCACCCTTTTGCTCACAGTTTCCTTTCGTAACTTCCAGGGATGGCCTCTTGTCATCACTCCTTCCCGCTGATCAACCAAGTGAAAGCACTCCCCAGTGTCAACCCTGTAACCACCTCTCAACAGTTTAAAAGTCTCAATCATATCACCTCTCCTTGTTCTATCCATCAAACTCTGCAGTCCATATTCCCTCAGCCTGTCCTCATAACTATCATTGTACAGTACTGAAACCATCTTTGTTATCAACCTTTGTACCCTTTCCACAGTAAATTTATCCCCTTCAAATTGTGAGGACCTAATCTGAGAACAATAGTCTAAGTGTGGTCTGATCAGATTCTTATACAACGGAATGATAACTGTTTTATCTCTGCAGGTCAGCGTCGTTCTCATTATTGCAGCAATCCTCTGTGTCACCTTCAACACCTTTGCAATATGTCCCCTAAATTTCAGGTTTCTATCAATCATCAACCCCAAATCTCTTGTCTCCCCTACTTCGTCCAATATAACTCCTCCCATAGAGCATGCAGCGTCCCATTGATGTTTCCCAAATCTCAAGACCTTACATTTTGCTGCATTAAACCGACACCCCCCCCCATTCATTTGCCCATCTATCTAGATTATTCAAATCCTCTTGCAGGGCTGCCGCATCTGCACTATTACTAATAATCCTTCCCAGCTTCGCATCGTCCACAAACAACTGAATATCCTTGCAATCCACTGACAATGTCATTGATATAAAGGTTAAACAATATAGGTCCCACTACTGAGCTCTGTGGGACCCTACTTGTAACCATCTGTTTCCTTGAAATTGCCCCACTATACACAACTCTCTGATACCTATCGGACAGCCAATCCTGAATCCAGTTGACCAATCTGACATCTAGATCCATGTGCTGCAACTTGAATATCAGCTTATCATGTGGCACCCTGTCAAATGCCTTCACTAAGTCTAAGAAAATGGCAGTATATGCCTTTCCCTCATCTAATGCTCTTGAAACTTTATCATAAAAGGCTAGCATATTGCTAAAACAAGAGCATCCCCTTCACAAATCCATGTTGACACTGACAGATAACATTACCCTCATCTGCCCAATGCTGTATATGGTCATTCACTACTTTATCCAAGATCTTACTAACTACTGATGACACACAAACTGGCCTATAAGTAGACACTTCCAGTCTGCTACCTCCCTTATGCAATGTCACTATGGTACCTTCCTTTCATTCCATGGGCACCTTTCCCACAGCCAGACTTTCATTGAAAAGCCAGGTCAAAGGCACTGTCAGTTACCTAGCACATTCTCTCAAAACTCGTGGTGAAATACCATCCAGTCCCAAAGCTTTACTGACATCCAGAATACTCGGTATTTGAAACACACTCTCCTCCTGTACCTCTAAACCTTGAACCTCTCCCAATCCCTCTAGCATTAAAACTGACTCCTCCAGAATGAAATACTCCAATAAAGTGTTCATTGAACAATTCCACTATGTCCTCTGCATCAGTCACTCTATTCCCACTTTTATATCACAATATCAGTCTTCGACAGTCATTTGTCCTCCTACTGGCCAATACCTAAAAAATTCATTAGGATTTTCTTTGGATCTTAGGGCCAATCTCCTCTCATATTCCAGTTTCGCTTTCCTTACCACACTAGTCACTCTTCTGGCCTGTGTCTTACATTCTTCATGCATCTTCTCTTCACCTGTCTCCTTATATATCTTCCATAGCCACTTTTTCGCATGCAATTCCTGTTTAATATTGTTTGTCATCCATTTACTACAAATTGTGTTCTTTTGTTCACTTGTGGTATATGACTTATCATTGATGCTAACAAATATTTTTTCATTTCCCACGTGCCAATGATATCCCGGTCTTCCAATTCCTCCCTCCATGAAACTTCCTCAAGTTGACGTCTAAGACTATTATAATCACTTGCCTTATACTTCCATACGTTCCCGTCTGTTTGATACTCCTGCATATCTATTCATTATCCAAGTCAAAACCATATGGTCACTCTCTCCAACTGGTGGGAGAGATGTCATCTCAGTTATTATCAACTCTTCTGATGCTATAACCAAATCCAAAACTCTTGAACTTCTTGTTCCCTCTATTACATGTTGCCTAAGACATTTCCCTCAAGAATTCTAGAAATTCCATTCCCTTATTGCTACATGCATCTTTCTTTCTACCTGAGTTAATTGCCTTGAATTGTCCTTCTCTGCCTGGGATTGCTCTCCAGTCATCCTTGCAATTGACTATATGACCACATTGAATTAAGAGGATGGAACTATTTAAAAACCCTCTTACAGCAAGAAGAGACAGAATTTTATCTCTCCCTGGCAAATATTGCATAATGTGGGTGGTCTAAACCATCTAGTCAAAAATTTGATATCTTCTCCTACAATGCCTCTTTCTAAATACAATGTTTGACTGAACAATAAAATTTCAACAGTACAATACAATATTATAAAGCATTTGGATGTCATATTGCTGGTTTTCTTTCTAATCTTCCATAAATGGTATTTTAATTCATTAATTATAAAAATCAAAATTCTCTTACCATATATATATATATATATATATATATATATATATATATATATATATATAGAACAGGTTATAAAAATAACCTGTTCTGTTATAAATAATGGAATGCCCAACACATTATCTAATCTGTTTCAAATATACGGGGCAAGAGGGTAGCTGGAGAATGCATGTTCTATTGTTTCCAATTAGTAACAGATGTTACAGATTGGATCTGCAATGTTAAAGTACTTCCGTTTGATGGTATTGACTGGAAGGCAGCCATATGCAATTCTCCAAGCAAGATCCTTCCTGTTAGGGTACCCTTGGTACTTCACTAACAAAGTACTGTTGTCAGTATCCAACTGTAGAAGTTTCACTGAAAGAGATTAAAGAATGTTTATCATTCCGTTGTATAAGTCTCTGATCAGACCACACTTAGACTATTGTTCTCAGTTTTGGTCCCCAGGATTTGAAGGGGATAAATTTACTGTGGAAAGGGTATACAAAGGCAGATAACAAAGATGGTTTCAGGACTGTACCATGTTAGTTATGAGAGTCGACTGAGGGAATGTGGACTGCAGAGTTTGGTGGACAGAAGAAGGAGAGATGATATGATTGACACTGGGGATTTGTTCTTTCGCTTGGTTGAACAACGGGAAGGAGTGATGACAAGAGGCCATCTCTGGAAGTTAAGAAAGGAAACTGTGAGCAAGAGGGTGAGGAGTGGTTTCTTTGCATGGAGGATGGTTGAACCATGGAATGCATTGCCTGATGGAGTGATGGGGTGTCTGTGAAGTAGGTATCAGATATTTTTATATGGGGTTGCAGATGCAGTTATACTAAATACTGTGAAAATGCCACACAACAAGATGTCGAATATATTGAAATGGATGGGATTAGATAACAGACTTCTGAGTTAGATCAGTGGGTGTCTGTCAAGTAGGTTTTGACATGATGTTTAGGGCCTCCCTCAATGAGTCTAAGGACTCCTTGGAGTTGTCCATAATAATTTTTTTTTAATAAATAATATTTTTATTCATTGCTAAAATATTTACAAATATATATATATATATATACAATAGTTATCTTGAGTATAATTTTACAAACATTTTCTACATTGGATTTCAGTTAATAATTTTAATAACACTCTTCAGCTCTTTGTTATGCATTTACAACACATGTTCTAATATTAACAGTGATGATTATACAGAATTTTTTTTTTAGTGAATAACTAATATAATAATAATAATTTGGGAGGCATTTCTGATTTCTTTCTCGAAGCTTAGCAGAGCTTATCTGAGGAAGATAACAGATGGTGGTGGTTTCATGGTTATGTTTCTATACTGGTCGCAAGCCAGGTGTTGATTTTACTCTTTGTTGTACATGCTTGGAAGGCTTCAACTACTATTACACAGTTTAACTTTTTTTTTTTTTTTTTTTGCAAGTAGGGTTGGATTTGGACATGGTGTGTTTGTTTGTGTCCTTGTAGTGGTGTTTTTTTGAGAGGGGTTTGTCATAGGTTTTTTGTGTGTGTGTGTGTGTGTGTGTGAGAGAGAGAGAGAGAGAGAGAGAAACAGGAATTTCTCTAATTTTCATTCTCGCTATAATATTTATATAGTACCTGTTTCAGCTCTCTGTATGTCCCAAGGTTTCTGTCGTCGAATGGTAGTTTGTTTATCATGTCAGGCACGTAGAAGTTGTTTCGGGTGGCTTTGACATAGTGATTGTTGTACTTATATGTTATGTAGTTTATTGACTGTGGGAGACAGCATTGTGGGTGATTTTGGTTACTCTATAGGTTGGGCTGTAGTAATGTTTTAACATGACTGTGTAGTGGCATAAGTGTTTCACCTTAAATATTTTGTGTTCTGTCCGTGCTGCCTGCATAAGTGCGGGTTGTTCCCAGAATATCAGGTTTACCGTTTTATCTTGCAACCATTGTATAGTTTGCTTGCTATTATCCTAAGCTTGGTGTATAGGTAGTTTATATGGCTATTCCAACTTTGATCAGCATCAAAGCGAAGTCCGAGATAGTGTGTTGTTTTCACCTGTGTGATGGTTGTGGTTTTAGGTTCAGCGCTTTGTGTATACTTTGAGGATGAATCGGATAGGGAGATATTTAGTTTCTATGGGCAGGGTTTGGGGATTTTTGAATATCATTAGTTTTGTTTTCCCAGGGTTTATATATATGACGTTTTCGGTTAACCAGTTAGTGATTTGATTGATGTCGTGTTGCATATTTGTGTAAGTGATATTTGTGTTGTTGTGAATGGATACTATGGCCGTGTCATCTGCGTGCTGAAAGATTTTACATTTTAAGGGAAGATGGCTTATGTCGTGTATGAATGGGAGATAGGACAGCTCTTTGCAGTACCCCGCAGGTTACCGGTACCTCATTGCTGTACGCTGATCCTATACATGTGATGTGCTTCCTGTTTTTCATGTATGCTTTAAACCACTGGAGTAGACGACCTCCGATTCTGATATGGGTTAGTTTTGTTAACAAGATTTTGTGTGTGCGTCGAATGCTTTTGTTAGGTCAATGAATACGACTAATGTTATTCTGTTTTTATCCAATTAGCATTTATTTCCGGGAGCAACACTCCTGGAAATCTTCCAGGAGTGTTGCTGTTCCTTTCTTTCTCTGAAAGCCATATTGTGTTTTGGGTATGATTTGAAATTTTTCAATGCACGATGCGCTCCATGATTTGGTTGTTTACAGACAAAGTGGCGATGGGCCTGTAATTATCAGTGGCGAATTCTCCATGCTTGCTGTGCAAGCTCATTACTTGAGAAAGAAGTAATATTTATTTGTTAATGAATGCATGCATTTATAAGCATTCCATTTAGGCTTTTATTTTTGAAGACAGAAGAGGTCTTAAGCTTGCATGGCAATAATTAACACGTTCGCTGCCATGCTACTTCGGCATAGTCTGTTCCCATACGCCGAGCAATTTCACTTCTTCAAGGTCAGTATGGTAATCTCGTTGCTGGCGGTAAGCGTCATACGAGTATACTCGTAGTTGGCTTGTGCAGAGCATATACTATCTATGAGAATACACAGTTTTGATGCTAGCTCCACAAGCCAAGCATTTTCACTTCTTCAAGGTCAGTACAATAATCTTGTTGCCGGCAGTAAGCATCAAACGAGTATACTCGTAGCTGGCTTGTGTAGCTGGTTTACCAACTACGAGTATACTCGTAATTGGCAGCGAACGTGTTAAGCTTTGTGTTGTGTATCAAAGGCCGATGCTTGCTCGTCTAGTTAAAGCTACCTTGGCTTACTCGGTTGTCAGAGCTTTCAGGTCCTCGCTGCAGCCCTGTGATTTCATGCATGCGCATAGCCATTTCCGTTCCCTTCATGTTGTTTTAAACACAGGCCATACGCAGTCAAAGTAGCTTTAGCCAGTGAACTTCAGCTGGCCTTTACTGGTGTGCGTGTCGCTTGGGAAAATGAAGTTACAACCAACTTTTTTATGACGATGTTATTGACCAGTTCATAAAGAAGAACCATAGGGTAGAATTTGTATTCAAGTAGTTAAATTGAAAAAGATAGATTATCATTTGTAAAATATATGTTGTATTTGTATGATTAAATATACATAAGTTTCTAAATATATAGTTTTAAACGGTCAGTAATTCATTATTCCACTAATCAGACTTCAATCACACCTCTCACTCTCTAAATGATAACAAGAGCAAGCGTGAATTTCAAGACCAGCATTCGCCCCTGGTAATTACTTATAATGTTTCTTTTTCCATGTTTGTGTATGGGTGTGATTAATGCTGTCTTTAGTGTTTCAGGTATGTGTCCCATTTCGAAGATTTTATTTAACAGTTTTTGTATAACTGGACATAGGTTGGTTGAGTGTTTCTTGATGTCTTTTGGTATTATTCCATCTATCCCCGGTCCTTTGTTAGGGTTAATTTGTTGAATTGCCAGTGATGGTTCTTCTTTTGTTACTGTGGGGAACCACATCGATTGGGTTGCTCGTGGACCTAGTGGAGTATGTTCGTTTGTGTGAGGGAAGGTTGTTTCTTGAACTATCCAAAAACTATGGATAGTTCAAGAATTGCTGTTTGCCAACTGTTTGAGGGATTAGGGGTTGAGCAAAGCTGTGTTTTATTGTTTCTGAGGCAGTAGTTCTGTGTATATTGTCCAGCATTTCATTAATCAGGTGCCAGGTTTCCTTTATGTCGTTCTGAGCTGTTGTTAATTTGTTGCTGTAGTAGTTTCTTTTTGCCATTCTAATGTGTTGCTGGGAGATTCTGTTTTCTTTTGTATTCAGCTTGTAAAGCGATATTGTTTGGTGACTTCTTAAGTTGTTTCCATAGGGCATCTTTTCTTTGTATGTCTGTTAATATGTTGTCTGTTATCCATGGATTCTGTTTTGTTTGGGAGCATACTTTTATTTTTGTTAATGCTTTATTATATATTTTATTAAATGCAAGTTTAAGATTATTATATACAGCTTCAGCAGAGTCTAAAGTGCTATCTGCATCCAGTCTGCTTTTCTGATTTCGTTATTTACTATTGTTTCATTTAGAATGCTATAATATTGTTTTGTAGTCTCAGTGAGTTTTATGGGTTCTGGTTCAGTGTGTAACTGTAATGCTGTGAAATAATGGTCTGCCAATTTGCATGTTATGACGGTTGCAGTGTGACTGTTTGGAGGGGGGCCCGTATATTTATATGGTCAATACAGGATGAGGTTGTTGTATTTCCGACTATCTCTTCTCATGTATACGACTGTATGGATGGGGTTATGTTATATGCTGATAAGAGGTCTAGGTATTGTTCTGTGTTATTATTTATGTTCCTAATGTTTATATTCATGTCTCCTATTATTATCAAGTATTCTGAGGCACTCCTTTCGTGGCTGAAAGCCATCTGTTTAGTTCATCTAGAAAATTTGTGGTGCTTAAGTTGGGTGGTCTGTATATTGTGTTTAATATGAAGGAGTTTTCTTGTTTGATGTTTTTAATTTTGATGCATATGTTTTCTGCATATTCTAGTTTATAGTTTATTTCTGTTACTTGTAGTTTATGTTTGTTAAATATTATTATACCACCTCCTCGTTTGGTTTGTCTGCAGTGTTTGTGTTGTTGGAAGTGTGGCATTTGGTAGATGGTTGCCTCTTTGTTTGTCATAGATACTTCAGTCAGTATTAAAATGTAATCTATGTTGTCTATATCTTCCTTCAGATAAGCTTGCAGGGTCAGCCAGTATTTTTGAATGCTTCTGATGTTGAGGTGGAGAATAGATAGTCCTTTTTTGGGGATAATCACTTGTTTCCATTCTGTTATTGATTTTTCAAAATGTGGCAATTATCATGTTCCGGGGTGATTACATCTGCTTGATGGTCTTCATTCATGTAGATTGGTGTGCTGTTCCCTTCTTTAAGAGTCATCTATATTCCTTTTAATGTGGCAGCATGTTGAGGTCTTCTATGGATTTTATTTGGATTGGTTTTCTTGTGTCTTTTTAAGGAATATTTTGTTGTCTCTTATCCATATAAACTGGTCATTTTTTTTCTGTTTTTACTTTCCTTGTTAGGTAGAATAGTTTCTGATAATAAGGCTTTAAGTATTTGGACAAGTATATAGGGGTATTGTCATGAGCTCCTTTCAGCTCCTTGACTACTGGTTTTTTAATCCTGCTAGCTTTTATAAGTGTAGTTTTTATTGGGCTGTTGGTGAGTCGCACCACGACAGGAGGAAGATGGGAATTAATTTTTCTTTTCCATTTTTGTGGTAACCGATGTACTGACTGGATATCTTTTGATTCAATGAGAGCACCAATTTTTTTTGCTTAGTTGTATGAACATTTGGTGTCTTTAAATGTTCCGTAGCAATTTCCAGGAGACCATCTATCAGGAGATCATTTTTATACTGCTGTTGGCTTAAGAGTTTGTACTGTTGCTTTAGAGAGTTTAGTTCTTGTCGTAGTTCCGTTGTCTCTTTAATTAGATTATGCTGTCTTTCCGTTAGCTCTTTAATGGAGTTTTTGATTTCTCTGACAGTTTGTAATACATATTCTACCGAGTTGTTATTAAATTTAATAAATTCCTCATATTGGTTGAATTTTTCGGTAATCTGTATGGTGTGTTTTTCAAATAGTTTTCCAACAAAATCGATTAAACAGTCTTTTAGGTTTTTTAATCTATTTTCAAGTAATTCATTCAAAGTTGGCTCACCTGGGTTTCCATTTTTGTTTTCTTTGTTTTTCGTTCCCTCTGCTGTTGATTGCTGCATTATCTGTTTACCACTTGCAGTTGTTTTCAGCATTGTCTGTTTCCAGTCTGCAGTTGAAGGTGACATTCCTTTGTTTTCTCTACACTGCTGACATTTCCACTCATCACGCTTCGCGTTTGATTTTCTCTGCCAAGTGGCCTCAGACAATCCCGCAAACATGCATAGAAAATGCATGTTTCTCTGGTAGTTCCTGCATGTTATGTGGTTTTCTTCCCCCGTTAGGTCTTCATTGCATTTGTAGCACTTCATATTTCTTGTTTGACGATCTTGCTGTAATTTCTAATATGGCAACTTCTTTTGTTCTCTTCGCGTGTAGTTGACCAACGTATACTTCGAACTTTGAATACTTATAATATACTTATTACTTACCTGGTACTTATAGTTTTTACATCAATATGTTCAGCTTGAAGAATGGAATTCACTGATGCACTTTAAATTTTAATTCACCAGAAAAAATCTACTTTGCAACTTAAAATTTGGGAGCATTGAAATAGCATGCCTGCTGTGGCTTGCTGCTAAAGTGGCTTCTAATAATAATAATAATAATAATAATAATAATAATAATAATGGCAATGATCCAGAGGTCCATGATATGCAGAAAGAAAGAAGGCATGATGCCATTCTATAAGGCCTTAATAAGACCTCATATAGATTATTGTGCACCGATTTGGTTACCATCTTGGTTACTCCATCTTGGTTACCCAGTTTTCATGGTGAAAAGATCCAGAGAAGATTAACAAAGATGGTCAGTGGTCTTTGTAATGTGGGGTATCAGGACAGATTGAGAGAATGCAAATTGAAAATCCATACGAATAGCAGAGTGATATGATTGACACATATGAAGAAGTCAGGGGTTGTTATCAGGTTGACATGGAAGAGAATTTTCATAGAATGTGAGATGGGGGGGGGGGGAGAATGTGATGCTATCACGTCTGGAAACTGCATAAGGAAGTTGTGTGAGCAGAAGAGCTAGAAGTTTCTTGACAAGCAGAGCGGTTGGTGAATGGAATACATTGCCTGAGTGTGTTGTGAATGTAGACACAGTGCAGTTTAAGGCACAGTTGGATAAGCTTTGAGTGTGATAGTGTGTACCTCTCATGGAGGTCAGATGTTAATAATAATAATCCTTAATGGTATCTCCATCTTGTTGTGGTAAAGAGACTTTATTGCACCAATGACTTCAAGAGCTATGCCAAAAGTAGCTAAGCTACTTGTATGGCCTCCCTATTTGGAGAGGTTGAGAGGTAGAGGGCCATACTAAGAGAGATACCCTGGTTCTCAAGATTGGAGTTTTGCATAAGGCTGGTTACCTTACCATGTAAGGTAACCAGCCTTAAAAAAACATGATCTGACCTCTTGTTACAGACCTTACAGAAAAATTGGCATCCCTTATCCGCTCCACTAAAGACCAACCACTTCCCCTAGACCTACCTGGTGTATACCAGGTCCCTTGCAGTTGTAAACTGTCTTACTTTGGCCAAACAGGCAGGACAGCGAATATCAGAATTTCTGAACCACAAGGGCTACATCCACAAGTATATTTTCACAAGTATAGCCATTCTGGTCTTGCAGACCATGCTCTGGATACATGCCACAGAATACAGTGGAAGAAAGCTACAGTACTACACCGTAGCAAATACAAATTCAAAAGACTATTTATGGAATCAGCCTCGGCCCTAAGAAATTCTCCAAATCTCAACAAATTTGGTTGTATGCGACTGCCCCAAATTTGGGAGGCTTACATCAGCAGACCTTCAGCCCAACGGCCAAGAACACCTACTTAGCCCGCTAGGGGGCACCATCAGGACTTTTATGAGAACAATAGCTTCATCACTTCATTCCCAGTTACTGTGTTGTAGTGCCTACGTGCACGTGCCTTTTTTTGTAAGTTCCTTTAGAAGATGGCAAAGTGACGTTGCCAAAATATCAGAAATATTTATTAAAGTATAATTTAATTTATATTCTTAAGTACGCTGTTCAATTCCTTAAGTGTTTTAATAATGCATAACCAACATATAAGCCTGTCTACGAGAATCAGTAATTTTAGTAATGAATTTCCTCTTGGCTCTGATCTGAGGCAAAAGAAACTCTCAACTTTGAAAGAACAACTCCATACTCAGAGTAAATTGATGTCCTTGTTTACTAAAGAGGCTGGGCTGATGTTAGTACTGAGGCTGGTTTTATTTTAGCGTTTAATATTGCACAGGCAAAATGTCCGTACATGGAAGTAGAATTTGTGAAGAAGAATATTTGTTCAATGTTCTTCACAAATTCTACTTCCATGTATGGACATTTTGCCTGTGCCTGTAATCTAGGTCTAATTTTAGTTTTAAACCTGGATAATAAAAAGTTACTCAAAATGATTGAACAGATGCCAGTCTCCAGGTATACAACTGAAAAAAGAATTTCCATTACCAGTGCTGAGATTATAAATAAATTACACCATAACTTGAAAAGTTGTTGCTGCACATACTCTAGCTTTGGATGAATCTACAGATATTCAGGACAAATCATAACTAGCTACATTCATCTGCTTTGTATCTCACGACCTGGACATCAAGAAAGAGCTATTGTACTTGATACTTGATAGTGTTGATAGATACAACATGTGGCTTTGACATCAAAGAAGTTCTCTATGTTACATTTACAAAAGCTTCGGTATCATGCGAAAAAATCCTCAGCATTGCAACATGGTGCTCCTGCTATCAGGGATAAAACTAAGGGGGCTAATGGGGCTCCTTGAGAATAATGAATCATATCCTGCTTTCCTACCTGAACACTGCATTATTCACACAGAAAATCTAGTTGTCATGTGTTTTAAATTTGAACACGTAATGGAAGTAGTTCTAAGTGGGGGAAGGGGACAACATCAGGTAACACTGAGTCCAGTGGAGTCTGGAGGGGATAATGATAGATATAGAAGCAGTGACATTTTAATACTTTATACTAATGTCAGGAGTATCCAGAATAAAGGAGATGAATTGGTGGTGCTGATAGCATCAGCCTGGCCAAAGATTATTGGAATCACTGAAATGTGGTTGATGGAAGATGATATAATAACAAGAATAGAAGTAGCAGGGCACAGCATTTTTCTGCAGGAATAGGAAGGGAAAATATGGTGGTGGAGTACTGCTTATGAAAAGTGATAAGAGTGGATGCTTTAGAAGACAGTGACATTAATGGTTTTGAAAGCATATGGTGTGAGGTGGGCAAGGCAGGATATTTAGTGGGATGTTGCTACAAGCCAAGGAGCACAGAGGGTGGGGAACAGGAGATCTTTAGGTGGCTGAGCTTGACAATTGAAGAAGAATGATTGTTATGGGAGATTTTAAGTACCGCAGTATAAGTTCTTGGATATCCTGTAAACTTGTTCTCTTTTCCAGCTAACTCCTTATTTCATGCTACACCTGCAAACTGTGTCCTGAACTGCTCATAATCACCTGTAGTTCCACATATACCCTTTTCTCACCGAGGTCCTCACACTGTTGACAGCTCCCCAGGTAATCACTTTATGGTCACTCTCACCAACTGGAGGGTGATTTGAAACCTCATTTATAATTACATCATCTGATGAGATGATCAAATCCAAAACCCTCAATCCTCATGTGCCCTCTTTTACATGCTGTTAAATCGCTCATGAAATGTGACTTCGCAACTTATGATGTTCGTTTCTACATTTTTTTGTTTTGGAGAATGTACTTAGAGAAATGTTAATTTTTGTAATAATCTTGTAATGAATCTTTGATAAAATAACGTGGCTCATGATGTCATCATGTAATGATATTAACTCGTGTTAAATCAGTGTCTAATTATAAAAATAGTGAAGAATTCCAGCAATTGTCATGGATGGAAATTTCCAAAGACGTGCGAATAATGACATCATCATCTCCAAAGGTCAATACGTGACAATAGTGAAAAATTCTGAGAATCTCCATGTATAGAGAATTCCAAAGATGCAAGAAGAATAACATCAGCATCTTTGAAGGTCAGTATGTGACTATTTTTGAGAGGCATGCACATGTGCACAAGGGAAGTCTGCGCGTATATAAGGCAGGTCATCAAGGAGGAAGTTTGTCTTGGGGTTTTCTAAGTCTTCTCTTATCTGGGTCTACTGTCGTGTAAAGTTATTGTCGGGAATTGAAAAAGAAAGAAGTTTGTCTTAGGGTTTGCTAGACCTTCTCTTACTTGGGTCCACCGTCATGCTAGGTTCACTGTCAGAAATCTAAAGAGAAGCGTCGTGGATTCTGAGTTTTCTGAGTGGATCCGTCGGCATGTGAGAAGTATTGTGTTGATCATCTTGAAAGGAGAGAGCTATACACTGCTGCAAGTTAAGGGTCATCTATTATTCTTTGCTGTATAGGAAGAAAGGAAGAAATTTAGTGGGAAAATCAGAAATGAGCCAGCAGATAGAAAGAAAGACAAAAAGAAGATTTACATGTGAAAAAAAATTAATGTGAAAGACAGTGTGCTGAACAAGAATTATAAATAGTTATAATACTGAACAAGAATGTATGTGGAGTGTTTATGTTTATGAGATAATATATATTAACGTTGAATTAGGCTTAAACAAAGTATGCCTTATATTCAGTTAGTGTTATGCTAGATTATGAATTAGCTCAGAATTAAGTTAGAATAGAAAGAATTGAGACTAGCAAGAGTATTGTAATGACACTGTACACATATGTAAATGTGAGTCATTCTGTAAATATTTCCTTTTGACTTAAATAAATAGTATATATATATATATATATATATATATATATTGAGTTGTTGAAAATTTATTTATCACTAGGTTAGACTATAATAGATTTAGTTTAATCCTTTATCCCAGTGAGAGCAAACAAAGTTTGCGCCTGAAAATATCTTCAGGACTAAATATAGTGTTGTACTATCTTATCCAGTAAGTAGTGCAACACCAAGGCAACTCGTGGCAAAGGTGGAGCAAGCTACCAGGCACTTCTAACCCAGTATCTCCCATAATGCAAAACACATTTCCTATGTGGATATGTATACTGTTATGCATTAAAGGGATTGGCCATCTACCCAGACTAGTTTCGACCTTTATTGAGGTCTCTTCAGTGGGAGCCAGGCCCAGAGCTGGAGATACCAGGCAGAAGCAGTAGCAAGTCATCTGTGCCTATGGGAGTTGCCAAAAGGTTTATCACCTTTTTTAAAAATTACTCTGGATTTAGAGAAAGATGTTGAAAATTTATTTATCACTAGGTTAGACTATAATAGATTTAGTTTAATCCTTTATCCCAGTGAGAGTAAACAAAGTTTGCACCTGAAAATATCTTCAGGACTAAATATAGTGTTGTACTATCTTATCCAGTAAGTAGTGCAACACCAAGGCAACTCGTGGCAAAGGTGGAGCAAGCTACCAGGCACTTCTAACCCAGTATCTCCCATAATGCAAAACACATTTCCTATGTGGATATGTATACTGTTATGCATTAAAGGGATTGGCCATCTACCCAGACTAGTTTCGACCTTTATTGAGGTAGAATGGGAGTTCATGCCTTTCATCACTGGCCTCTTTAGATTTAAAAAAAAAGTTGTGCTGAGAGTCAGCTTGATAGAGAGAGAGGAGAAGAAAGATAGAGTGGATAGTAGTAGGTAGTTAAAAGAGGCCTCAGTCGATCCACCTGGCCTGACTTAAATGCCAGCACCAAGCAGATCTCCGACATTATCTCCCTCCATCCGTTCTCCTCCGCGTTCTCCGGCCAGCCACCTCTTCAGATGTCTGGCTGATGAAAGAAGTGAAAAAACAAATGCAGGAAGACACACATAAATTGAAAATCAAAAGAACTAGGACACACATAAACAGAAACAACAAAGGAGCTAGAACACGCATAAAGAGGACAACAAAAACAGAAACAACAAAGGAGCTAGAACACGCATAAAGAGAACAACAAAAGTCGGTGAATTAACAGAAAAGTACTGCAAGAACGGGGGAAGAGCCTGGCCCGAGTGATGCAGCCCGCAAGGAGCTGCACCGCCTCGCTGTAAGCCTTCGCCGCTCGGGTTCTCAGGTCTGCCCCCTCCTATGTGGATTAAGCGTGAACATGCAAAAACAGAACCAAGAAACTTAGAAGGGGCTTTTTTTTTTTTTTTTTTTTTTTTTTTTTTATGTCATATTTGCCCTGCTATCTCTTACCGCTTCCTCATAGTCTTTTACCACGTTTTCCATCACTGTGAGTACGTGTACTGACTCTTCATCATTAAGTTGCCATATTCTCTTCAAGCATTCATTCCATTCCGCTCGGTCGTAAGTGACTTTCCCAAACTTGAGCCATATTCTAAGACTCTCTAGCTCACCTTCACATTGCAAAGCCACGTCTCCCTTTTCCTGTACAGCTGTGTGGACTTTGTTTTTTATCTCGGGTTTATTCCTAAGATAGAATAGGATTCGTTCTGTTACATTCGAATATTCATATCGGGGTTCTTTTCTTTTTACCGGTTTTGTAATAGCGTGAGAAGAACCGGTGTTTGTATCCTGTTTATTTCGTTTCATTTCTCCTTCTTCTTCCGGTGTGATGGGTCGTTTTGTTGTACTGGTGTTGATTTCCATTTCCTCTGTTTCTGTACTGTTATTGTTGCCTTCCGATTCATTGGTGTAAGATTTCATAGTGTTCTGTTTCTTTTTCATCCTAATTCTCCCTTCTGCGTTCCTCCCAGTAGTCGTTGCGGTAACTGGCGGTTGGAGGGCTGGAAACTCTTCTGGTTCAGTTGTTTGTGGTTCGTTTACTGTTTGGCCGGTAGCTCGAGAGTCCTGTGTTGTGAGCTTAGGAATGGCTACTGCCACAGGTGTTATGGAGCCTCCTGCTCTTTCTGCAAGGGTCCTATTAGGACAAATATCTATTTTATGGGATGTGTTCCCACATTTATGGCACGGTGAATCACATTGATTCAATGTGTGTTCTGTCGATAAGCAGTTGCGGCATGTGTTGTTTTTCGGGCAGTGAGCGCTAAGGTGACCCAAAGCGGTGCACCGAAAACATTGTTTTCTTACGCCTGGATAATTGACTATTACTCTTGCTGAGCCTAAAAAAATCAAGTTGGGGACCTCGGTTTTCATCTCGATTGAAATGCTCACTTCCCCTGATTTCCACTCTGGGATATCCGCGTCTTGTCCGAATGTTACGTTTCGGACAGTCCCCCACTTGGAGAAAATGGTTTTAATGATTTCCTCCCCTTTCTCTAGATATTCGAGTGGAAACCTGTCAATTTTTATGGATTTTAAAATACTTCCGACTAGGAAGGGTAGGTATTTTTTCCCTTCACATTCTACACCCTTAAGGAGCGTTTCTCTTGTTTCTATGTTGTTTGTTACTACTTGGAATCTACCCCCCCGTAAGGGGTAAGCCCATAAACACTTTCTGCTTTGACGACTTTGAGAAGAGCTCTCACAAACGTCGCTTTGTCGATGTTTGGGTCAATTTCGATCCCGAGAGTACGAACTCTTGGCAAGAATTTCGACATTGTTTAAAAGCAAATACCTTACCAAGGGAATAGCAAATTTCAGTCCAAAAAGGAAATACCCTAAAACGGACCTGCACCGATTGGAACGAGGCCGCAAAAAATAAAAACCAACAAAAGAAAAACTAGAAGGGTTCTTACCAAACAATACTGGAATAGGAGCTCTCTCTCTCGGGATCTGGTAACTGGCAACTGGAATCCAAAAGAAGACTGGAACATGGAGCTTTCTCTCGGGGCCGCTAAATCTGGAACTTGTCTCATCAGTGGGAGGTCTCTTCAGTGGGAGCCAGGCCCAGAGCTGGAGATACCAGGCAGAAGCAGTAGCAAGTCATCTGTGCCTATGGGAGTTGCCAAAAGGTTTATCACCTTTTTTAAAAATTACTCTGGATTTAGAGAAAGATGTTGAAAATTTATTTATCACTAGGTTAGACTATAATAGATTTAGTTTAATCCTTTATCCCAGTGAGAGCAAGGATTAAACTAAATCTAAATCTAAAGGATTAAACTAAATCTATTATAGTCTAACCTAGTGATAAATAAATTTTCAACATCTTTCTCTAAATCCAGAGTAATTTTTAAAAAAGGTGATAAACCTTTTGGCAACTCCCATAGGCACAGATGACTTGCTACTGCTTCTGCCTGGTATCTCCAGCTCTGGGCCTGGCTCCCACTGAAGAGACCTCAATAAAGGTCGAAACTAGTCTGGGTAGATGGCCAATCCCTTTAATGCATAACAGTATACATATCCACATAGGAAATGTGTTTTGCATTATGGGAGATACTGGGTTAGAAGTGCCTGGTAGCTTGCTCCACCTTTGCCACGAGTTGCCTTGGTGTTGCACTACTTACTGGATAAGATAGTACAACACTATATTTAGTCCTGAAGATATTTTCAGGCGCAAACTTTGTTTGCTCTCACTGGGATAAAGGATTAAACTAAATCTATTATATATTGAGTTGTGTTGGAAAACGTGTTTTTAAATTAAAGTATAGTGTGCGTTTTTGTCTCAAATTGTGCTGCAGTTGTGCTTCAGTTGGATACAAGTGTCCTTCAGTGATGTTATTGTTTGGAATTCTGTTGTATATATTGCGTTTTTGCTGCTGTTTATTTCACTACTTCAGCAACTAAAGATGGTGTCCAACAAGAAATGTATGTCAGTGGCTCACAGAACTTCTCTACAAAAGGTCTGGCTCTGCGGTGAATTTTTTGCAGCGGATGCATTGCGGAAACTGTAATATATGTGCACCGAGGAATGTGAAGGATCTGTGGACTGTTTGGCTAAATGAGAAGAATGAAAATATCGACATATGTGAGAAGTGTCGGGATATGGCTGGAGAAATTAGGCATGGAAGTAGACATCGGGACCTTAGCAGATGAACTTCGGCAGGAGTTCAGGAAAATGAAAAGTGAACTTCCTCTTTTGCAAGAGGAAATAGAAGTGCTCAGTAAGGGGGGTTTCGGAAATTAAATCCAAGTTAAATGGGTTGAATAGAGAAATTAGGACTATGGAGATTACTCTAGCTGAAGTTACTAGAACAGGATTAAGTATGGGAGAATTTTTGGTGATTGATAAAGAAATAAATAGCATGGGAGTGATTGGGAGTCAATAGAATGAAAGCACAAGAGGAATACAAGAAATGAGATGTCGTGAGAGTGAGGGAGTAAGTAAAAGAACGTTGAGTAATGAAACTGGGAGAGCCATGTTGAATAGCATACAAAATGAGGGCATGAATGACTCTTTTTTGGAATTGAATGAAGTTATAAGTGGTAAAATATATGGTGATTCTATGATTAAGGGTATGGAGAGCAGTATGCCTGAGGAGTGCTTGGCTGGTGGAACAAAAGAGAGAGTGGCTTTAGCAATAAAGAGAGAGAGCATGATGCAGAAAAGATGATAGTTGTGGTGGGTACAAATGACCTGAGTGGTAGTATAAATCGGGTAGCAAAAGATTTAAGAACATTGTTAGATATCGTGAAGAAGAAAAGTGTCAATGGGAGGATAGTGTGTGTGCTGACTCATTTTGACAATTATGATTTAATAGATGAGTGATGATAATGAATGATATGATTGCAAGGATGTGCAAAAAAAGAGGTCTGGAATATGTTAATGTCTGAAGTGTGTTGGAAGGAAAAAGACAGCTGTAAGCAAGAGATGAGTTGCATCTGAACATGGAAGGTCATAAGCAATTGAAGCAGTTACTGTTTTCTGAACAAGTTGAAGTAATTGGGAAGGGTTGCATAATTGTTGATCCTTATTCGCTGAATAAATTGCAGAATAGAGGGGATATAAATCGGCAAGGCAATACTGAAATTAGTGACATGTATATCAGTTCTAAAGCTGGTAGAAGACATAAAGGGAATCTGCAATTTTTGTGCACAAATGCAAGAAGCATTCAAAATAAGAGGGAAGAATTTTGAGCATTAATCACTGCAATCTCGCCAAAAGTTGTAGGCATTAGTGAAACTTGGCTGTCAGCAGAAGATGAGGTCACTGGAATTGAATGTGATGGGTACAGTATTTTCAGGGAGGATAGAGAAGATAGAACAGGGAGAGGAGTACTGTTGATGATACCAACCAAATATACAGTTGGTTGGCTGCTATAGGCCAGGGGGGTATAGGGGGGGGGTGATATTGAATTCATGCATCAGCAAATCAGTGCAACAGGGTTAGTGATTATTATGGGGGATTTTAATTATGATGATATCAATTGGAAGGAGGAAATATCAGGTGGCAAAAAAAGGAAATGGAATTCAAACATCTTCTAAGAGATAATTACTTGAAACAGCACATAACTGAAGGGAGGACATATGGTGTGAGAGTGTTGGACCTGTTCAATGGTTCAGAGGATATATGCATAAGTAAGGTATCCTCGTTACCTCCAATTGGTGAGAGCGATCATGTGGTATTGACTTGGGAGGTTGCAAAATTTGTGGATTTCTCTCTTAAGAAGGGGTATATAAGGAACTACAGGTTAGGCAATTATAACAAGCTTTGGAGTGAGCTTGCAGCAGTCCCATGGCAGAACATATTGCAGGGGAAAGATGTTAGCAGTGCATGGGATAAAATCAGCAGTTATCTGAGGAAGGAGATATCAGATTGTGTCCCCATGGTCAGGAAGACAAACAAGATTGGCATTAGATGGATGAGCAGTAGTATCAAGCTTGATCTGCAAAAAAATAAAATATTATGGGGATTGTACAAGGAGAAAGGCGATCAGTACACCCATGAGCAATACAAGGCTCAAGCTAGGAAGGTTACCAGCATAGTAAGAAAAGCTAAATCAGATTATGAGAAGACCTTAGCCAAGGAGATCAAGGATAATCCCATAGAGTTCTTCTGCTATGTTGCAAGTAAAGGAAGAATGACTTCAGAAGGATAACCTTAGTGGGTGCTGATGGTATCGAGGTGACCAATTCAGATGTAATAGTAGAGTTACTGAGTGATCACTTTTCAAAAGTCTATCACCCAATTGAGAATATCTCTGTACCTGTAGCAATAACTGATGTGAGAATTGAAATTAAGAAATCAGAGGTACTTAGTATATTGCAAAATTTAAATGCGAACACTGCTGTAGGTTTAGATGGAATATCAGCTTGTGTGTTACATGAATGTGCAAAGGAATTTTCAATGTCTCTTACTTGGTTATTTAACTTAAGTTTGAACTCTGGTATGATCCCTAGGGAGTGGAAGGAAGACAAAGTAGTTTCTTTGCATAAAGGTGGCTCTAAAGCTGTGGTAGTTAATTACAGACCAATCACCATCTAGGGAGTGGTGGTAAAAGTATTGGAAAAGTTGGTTATAGACAAATTTAAAGAATGGGTGGATCAGGATATGATACTCTATAGGGGTCAACATGGTTTTGTTAATGGTAGATAATGCCTTAGCAATTTATTAGCTCTTTATAATAGAATGACATCGGAGTTGGACAAAGGAAATGGCTACACAGTAGTACTTCTGGATTTTGCTAAGGCTTTTGACAGGATACCCATGGAATACTGTTGCGCAAATTGGAGCAGATGGGGTGGATACTAAACTGCTGATATGGTAGGAGAATGGTTCAGGGAGAGATGTATGGAGTTACATAGACCATTTGGATGAGGCAGGTGACCAGTGGTGTGCCTCAGGGCTCTGTGCTTGGGTCATTGTTGTTTAATTTGTACATAAATGATATAGGAAATGGCTTAAAGAGAGTTATTCAGTTGTCTGCTGATGATGCAAAGTTGGGTAGCACAATAAAAAATCAAGCTGATGTTGAAAGTATGCAGGATGATTTAAATAAGCTGGTAAAATGGGCAAAAGGAAATGGATGTCAGTTCAATGTGGAAAAGTTTAAAGTTATGCATGGAACGGTACTCCAAGAGATTGATGAGGCTAGGGACTTAGGTGTGTTGGAAGATAGGGAGATGAAGTTCAGGGGACAAATTGATAAGGTGGCCAATATTGCATATAGGATTACTTGGTTATTGAGGAACCCACTAACATCCAGAGATAAAGAGGTTATTATTCCCCTATATAAAGCATTGATACTTCCACATTTGAATTACTGTGCTCAGGTCAGTCACCTGGATTCCTTGGTTGTGGAGAGGGTTCAGAGGAGAGTGACTAAGTTGGTGAGTAATGTAAAAAATGCTTCCTGCATTGATAGATTGAGAGCTTGTGGATTGCAGAGGTTGGTTAATAGGTGGAGAAGAGGGGATATGATAGAAATGTTTAAATTATAGTTCGCCCACCGTTTGTAGGTCCCTGCTTCTCGTCTTTCCAAGAATAGTCGATTCATGCTGAAGGGGAGAAAGAAATGAAGAACGTCCAAATTGGTCGCCAACACGCGAAATCACGTGCTTTATAGGTAAAATTTTCCAACTGTTATACAAGCAACATAGTTAACTACAATAATCATAAAAGAGAAGTTAATTTTCCGACCGGTAATAATAAACAACTCATCCCACTATACGGACTGATTACCCTATTATCGGAATGGATTCTCCTTTTTCTGAGATGCGCAGAAGTGTCGAAGGATCTCTAATCGGTGGGCGAACTATACTAAAAGGTTTTTATAAGATTGATGCAGGAGAAATGTTTCAGCTGTGTGATAGTGATGGAAGAACAAGAGGTCATCCCTGGAAATTAAGGAAAAGTGTGGTTAACAAGGGTGCGAGAACGAGGTTTTTCACCTGGAGGATGGTGAATGAGTGGAATGCATTGCCTGACTCAGTTGCAAGTTCTTCATCTGTAAATGAATTCAAGAACAGATATGATACATATTGTTTTGGTAGTTTGAGTCTCATGCGTTGAGTCTATTGACTCCATGGAGATAACCGTAATAATAATAATAATAATAATAATAATAATAATCTTGCACTCAATATATAGTCTAAGGTGCAGTCATAAATCAAATAAATTTGTTAGCCTACAGATCTCTGCATGAGAAATAAGATATAGTAGAAATAGATAGATGGCAGCAGCAGGTAGTTAAAGCAGCCAACCATTCCTGAATATTAAATAAAGAAAGCAAAGGCAAGGCAGGGGAAATAGAAAGACAGAATGTTTTATAACAATGCTGTCTGAGGTAGATGTCCCTGAAAAATTTGGAAACACATTTTCTTTAGTACCAGTTGATATCTCATCATTCCAGTCTATATTGCCATAATTAAAATCACCCATAATGATCACCCTTTTCTCATTTGCTTGGCTAATTTGATTATACATTTCATAGTCACTACCATCCATATTACCAAGTCTATAACAAAATCCGACTAAGTATTCCATTCTATTCACCTCTATCTCACATCATACTCTCAATACCACTGGCACTATTTCCCTCTTGTATCTCTGCTTTACATTTATATAACTCTTTCTTTGTCATCAATGGCAGTGATCCTCCCTTTTTACCATTTCTATCCTATTTCCATCACAGATTCTTAAAATTAATAAATAACTGCTATAGCAAATGTGAGATTCCATCAGACTGGTTAAAAGCTAAGGTTATATATATATATATATATATATTTAAGAAATGAGACAGAGATGATTATGGAAATTATAGAGGAATAAGTTTATTAAATCTAGACTACAAATTTACAGTAAAATCCTGAATAAAAGACTTAGACAAAAAAATCTACTGTCAGAAAAACAAAATAGTTTCAGGCATGGGAGATCATATATAGACAATATTAATGTTCTGAAACAAATTATTGAAAAAAGACAATTTAATTTAGAGACTCATATGTCATTATTATTATTATTACATAACACCTCCAGGGAGTCCAAAGACTCATCAAGTTAGGGTACCTACTCTAGCTCTCTCTCCACTAACGACAACTACACCAACGCCATCCACCACCCACCACCACTAGTATTTTCACAGACAATCACAAATATCCATGCCCATGGCGGGATTCGAACCTGCAGCCTTTTGGCTGGAGAGCAGATACGCTAACCACTTGGCCAACCTGGCTATAGATTACGAGAAAGCCTTTGATGAAATACACAGAGAGAAACTATGGTATCTAATGAAAAAAGACTGATCATCTGCATACAGCATTGTATTAATAACAGTTCTTCTGATTAACTGGATACCTTGTTTTATTGTTGTTTTCCATATTTTAATAATCTAATCAATATATATATATATATATATATATATATATATATATATTAAATGGAGTTAGAGATAAGCTACATTCTTGTCTTCCACCTTGATTTATTTCAATCTCTTCTGTTAATTTATTACGTTACTAACAGTAACTTATTTTTGTATCTTTATATAATCTTTGTGTAGCTTGTACCAACTATAATGGATATACTTCTTTTTTGTTTATATTACAAGACAATGAAGATGACAATAAAAAATCACTTTATGAATTAAACAAAATAAGCCAACAATACAATTTTAAAATTTCAAAACAAAAGTCATGGCATTTAAAGGTTGAGATCTTGTTAGATCAAAAATAATTATAGACAATAAAATAATAGAACAGATGACACAGTTTAATTTGGGCTGCATAATAACATATCTAAAAGATAAAGATATAGATGAAAACTTAAAGAAATTTAAGAAAATCTGTGGAACAACTGAATAAAAAGGACACTGAATAAAAAAACAAGATGAGAAACCTACCTAAAATTTTACAAAGTTATGAACACTCTCTCCCACACTGTTATATGATTCAGATACATGGACTGTTAAAAAGAAAGATGAAAGCAAAATAAAAGCTGCAGAGATGAAATGTTTAAGAGCAATTAAAGGCTGCACAAAATTGGACCATATAAGAAATGAAGACATCCGAAAAGAGCTAGATATTTATGATGTAAATGAAAAGATCACAGAATATAGAAAGAAATGGAAAGATTGTCTATTTAGGATGGAAAGATATCAGCTACCAAAAGAGGTGGATAGATATCGATCAAATGGAAAGAGAGAGAAAGACCAGTGAATAATATGTGTGAATAATAACCAGTGAATAATACCAGTGAAAATGCCTAATCCTTGAAGAGAAGAAGAAGAAGAAGATTGGTGGGAATATCTTAGAGGAGGTTGAGGAGATGAAAGATCTGGGAGTGATGGTGGATAGTGACTTGAAATTTCAGAGAAATCTTGATAAAATGGTGAGGACAACATAGTACAATAGATTATGGAAATGGTGCAGAGAACACTGACACATGTGATGTAAGAATGTTATGATTCCTTTGTAAAAGACTTTGATCAGACTTCATATGGATTATTGTGCACAGATTTGTCTGCTTGGTTTCAAAAGGATGATGAGTTGTTGGATAGGGTTGAGAGACGACTGACTTAGTTGGTTTCTGGTATCTGGAATGTGAAGTATGAGGACAGATTGAGAGAATGCAAATTGCAGAGCTTGTTGGATGAGGGGGGGGGGGGTGATCAAGACATATAAGTTGGTAAGGGCTGATTACCAGAGTAATGCAGACGAGATTTTTCATAGAATAGCTGGAGACAGGAGGAGGAGGAGGAGAAGGACAATAGGACAACCCTGGAAGCTGTATAAGAAGGGTGTGAGCAAGGGGGTTAAGAGAAGATTTATGGAATGGAGGAGTGGTGTGTGATTGGAATGCACTGCCTAAAAGTGTGCTGAGTGCAGAAACTGTTATTGCATTTAAGCCAAGGTATGATTAACTGTGTGTGTGTGTGTGTGTGGAGGGGACTTCCCACAATGAGTCAATTGACTCCATGGGGGAGTCTAATAATAATAATAATAAAACAATTTATTTATGTAATATGGTTTTCGAATTGAAGACATAAAAAATTTAAATAAATTCTTACCTCAAGTAAAACTTTTCTTTCTTGAAGTGCAGATAAATCACCACTTAAAACAGACAAATCCTTCAGTTCTTGCTCTGGCTCTTTAAGCCAATTTTCCATTTCTGTTAATTTCTGTTCAAAAACTTCATGCTCTTTTACATATTGATCCCATTTTCTTACCATCTCCTAAAACCAAAAGGAAGTCATGGTTACTTACTTAATCCATAAACAAATATAATACAAAACTGTGAGATCTGTGATAAATATGTTTACTTAAAAGATTCAAATGTGAATTATTATATTTCAAATAAAAAAGATATTAATCATTCAAGAACTTTATTGAAATAAATAAAAATACTAACCTATGGACTAGAGGAGTGAAAGGAAAGGTAAAGAAGGCAAACTCATTCAGAATATGAATAGAAATTAGATAATAACACAAAAGTGTATCATAGGATTCACTTCATAAATTAAATTTAAATGGGTTTGGTTTGAGTTAACTGGAAAGAGTGTTGCTGGAAGGAAGGGAAGTGCAATGAGTGATGTGAGCAAGAAATCAGAAGAAATAAGAGGAAGTGAAAGATAAGGAGAGTGGGATGAGTGAGACTAAAATGCCTGTTAACATAAATAGCAGTAGCAGGAGTAGTAGGATGATGATGAAAGAACAGGAGTTTAACGTGAGCAGGGAAATGGGGGAAATCAGGCAGAGAGAAACACACATAAGGAGAGTTGATGCTCAAAGTAGTAGTGAATGTGTGTATGCCAATGGTCAGCATAGGAATGGGATGGCCTGGGATATAAGAGAGGATAGTTAAGTCCAAAGAGATATATGGGATGAGTGGTGGCATGAACAGGACTGGTTACAAACCTAAAAGTGAACTGCTGTGCTTTGTTACAAATGCCAGAAGCATCAAAAATAAGAAAAATGAGACTGTTTCACTGACTGAGTTTATTTGCCAAAAGAATGTTGGAATATGCAAAACATGGTTGGATGAGTATGATGGGAATTGAAATGGAAAGGTACAATGGTTTTCATGAGAATAGAAAGGACAAGAAGGGAGGAGGAATGCTGATCATGACTGCAGGGGCATTATGTCCACATAAGGTGAAGATGCAAGAGGGAAATGGTGGCAATGGCTTTGAGGGAGTATGGTGTGAGGTAGAGGTTGAGAGAAAGAGATGTTGCTCTAAGCCAGGGAATGGGCAGGGTGGTGGAGAATGTGATGGAGAAATGTAAAAGCAACTATGATTAATGAACATTAATGAATAAGGGAAGGATGATTTTAATTACAGTACCAGTACCAGACTGATATGAAAGGATGAGAGATAGCATTTGGGCATAATAAAAATGAATTCTTGAGTTTGTGAGAGACGGTTATCTTAGGAAGTATGTAAAGGAGGACATGCAAGGATTAAGAGTTTTAGATTGGATTATTTCAACAGAGAATATCATAGTAGGGTGCCACATTTAACTCCGGCTGACAAAAGTAAACATAAAGTGTTCACCTGGATGATGGACAGCAATACGAAGACTTCTGTGAGGAAAGACTCTTTGTGAAACTATAAGGCAAGTGATTAATAAAAGCTTAGGAGACAGATTGGGGCTATAGCATAGGATGAGTAGTTAAGTGAGAAGAAGAAATATGCTGCTTGGGCACTGGCTAAAAGATACTTAACAGCATCAATGTCAAATGTATGCTGAAGGTCAAAAGGCTGAATAAGATTAGTGTCAAGTGAGAAAATGAAGAAATTCAGCATGGCATCTGGAAGCAAAAGCTGCCGTGGGGTTAGCACAAGATGAATAATTGTAATATTCATCTTGTGCTGATAAGATGAATGATTGGTAAGGACAGCAAAAGTGCATTAGGTGCAGAAATTAGGAAATCAGGCCAAGAAAGATTCCAGAGAGTTTTTCAATACATAGCAAGTAGAAGAATGAAAACTTTATTCTTAAATAGTACATTGCAGAGGACAGAGTTTAAGTATTCAGTGAGAAATGTGCTTCTTCCCCATTAGTGTGAAATCATAAGAAGATCAAGGGCAGAGGAAATGGAAGAAGATAGCTTAATTATAGGTGAGTGAGCAAGAGATTGATGAGGTAAGGAAGCATGATGTCAATAACACTTAATGACATCTCACGACATGCCTTAAGGGAAGGTTCCAAGGAATGAGCATCAGTCATGGCAAACCTATTTTAAAAGGATCTTACAACAGAACAGTCCCAAAAGAAAAGATAAATTTGTTGCACTTCATAAAGGTAGTGATATGACTGAGACTATAAATTACAGGCCAATTTGTATATCTGGAGTTGTAAGGTAATTGGACAGGCTGGTGAGAGTTAAGATAAGAGATGGGCTGATAGCAGCTGTGATTGTCAGAATGGGTTTGTTAAAGGGAGGTCATATTTCAATTTAATTATGCACTATGATAATTGGACAAGAGAGAAGCAATGGTATGCTTTGGCAATCTATCAAAAGCAAAACGCTTTTGATAGATTGCCAAAATAAAACCTGATAAATGAATTATAACAGATGAGATTGGATAGTAGATTAAAGAGATTGATAGGTGACTGACTGTCAGACGGGTAGCAAAAATTTGTGTATGCACATGTGGTATCCTTCTTTCCATTCACCTCTATTCTTTAGAACAATCCCCCCATACTGATTTTCCCAAAGGGCAGGCACAACATCCCACTCTTTAAGAAACATCAAAAGGCTGCATTTTTCTCCTTAATTACTTGTCCATACATGGTACTGTAGTGTTATAGGTCTTGTGACCTTTCATGTGTGGGGTCAACATAAAAAAAAAAGAAAATCACTAGCAGCATGCTGCAGGAGGATGTTGTAGTGCCTTTGTTGTTAACTTGTATATTTTATTAGGGCAGATTTAACTGAAGGATATGCAGCTTTTGAAGATAATTTTAAGATAAGTAAAGCGGTAAATGAGTCTTTGAGGGAGGTAATGGCAGATTGCATACCTAGAGTCAGGAAAGTAAACCAAGTGGGAGTTAAATGGATGAATATCATCATCAAGCTGGAGTTGCAAAAAAAAAGAAACAATTGTGGAGGGAATTTAAGGAGAAAGGTGTCCTACAAGCACATGAACAATACAAGGAACAGACAAGAAGGGTAACTAGTGTGGTGAGACAGGAAGTTAATAATGCAGGGGCTAAAGAGAATCCTAAATGGTTCTTTCGATGTGCTGCAAGTAAAAGAAAGAATATATAGGGAAGAATGAATTTTAAGGAATGTTGATGGTAGAAAGGTAACTGAATCAGTCAAAATAGTAGAATTACTAAGTGAGCACAATGCAAGAGTATATCATCTAGGTGGTGATATTGCAGGAAAGAGAGAGCCCAAGGCTTATACAGGAACTGAGATAAATGAAATGGAGGTGCATAGCATGTTACAGAACCTTAATGCGAATACAGCTCTGGGACCAGAATGGTATATCAGCTTGAGTTTTATGTGAAGCAATGAGATAATTGTCAGTGCCCTTGACCATATTATTTATTCTAAGTTTCAGCTCTGGGTTAGTCCCGAGAGGGTGAAAAGAGGGAAAAATAGTTGCATTGCATAAAGGCTCCAAGACTGATGTAAGAAATTACCAACCGATCAACATATCAGGAGTTGTTGTCAAAGTATTGGAGAAGTTGGTCAAGAGCAAAATACAAGAATGAATAGATGGAAATGGGATACTATATGAAGGTCAGCATGGTTTTGTGAAGGGTAGGTCATGCCTCAGTAACTTGCTCATGTTTTTTAATACAGTGACAGCTGAGACAGATAAAGATAATGGTTAACAGTGGTACTGCTGGACTTTGCAAAAGCCTTCAGCAGGATAACACATGGAATTCTAATCATTAAACTGCAGCACATGGGGATGGATATAGAGTTGGTGAGATGGATAGTTTGGTGGTTGATGGAGAGATATTAGAGGGTAGTTTATTCAGGAGTAGAGTCCAAAAGAAGGCCAGTGACTAATGACATGCTTGAGGGTTATTTTCTTGGACCCGCTACTGTTTAATTTTCTCATTAACAATACAGGAAAAGATCTGAGAGGAATTGATCAGTCATTTGCCGATGATGCAAAGTTGGGTAGAGCAATAGTTAATACAGATGATGTCAGTTTAATGTGGCAAAGTGTAAGGTTGTGCATTTTAGGGTGAAAAGATTACCAGCTGTATACCACATTGGTGGAACTGTACTCTAGGAAATTGATGAAGCCAGAGACTTGGGAGTGTTAGTCGATAAAGTTTAGGGGGCACATAGTAAAAGTAGCTAAAGCAGCTTATCAGGTTACTTGGTTACTGAAGAATACTTTGAAGAGCATAGACAAGCAGGTTATTGTTCCTCTTAATCAAGCCTTGATAAGATCTTGACTACTATGCACAGATCTGGGTGCCAGGGTTTCTTTGTGATGAGGAGGATGTGGAGAGGGTCCTGAGGGGAGTTCACTCGCCTCAGGACCCTCTCCTCAGGTCTATGGAATGAACTTTACGAGAACAGGTTGAAGATCTGTAAGTTACAGAAACTGGTTGATAGGTGGAAAAGAGGTTATATGATTTTGAGTCATACAAATTACTGAGGGGTTTCTACAAGATTAATTCAGAGGAAATTTTTGGACCATCCATGGAAATTGATTAACAGTGTGGTTAGTAAGGCTTGGAGAGTAGTGAATAAGTGTAATAGGTTGACAGAGTATTGTGGGTGCCACAACTGTGAATGAGTTCAAAGCAAAGTATGATAGATACTGTGCAAATGTTGGATAGTTCTTGGCTTGATGTTTAGGACCTCACACAATCAGTCTAAGACTTCCTTGGAGTTGCCCATAATAATAATAATAATAATAATAATAATAATAATAATAATAATAATAATAATAATTCAAAATTGGGGAGAATCATTAGGGGTTATGTAGGGCTGCTTTACAGGAAGACTTGACCATGTGAGTGGAACATTAATTCAATGCTTCAAAAAAGTAAAGTTCTGAAATGTGGAAGGCAATGATGGAATGCAAAGTATACACTTAGTGGGGAAATTTTGAAGTAGACATAGGCAATTAGAGATCTGAGAGTGGTAGCAGACAATGTCATGAAGTTCAGAAGTCAATCATTATAGAAAAAGAAAATAACAATAATCTCTTGTAAAATTTTCTATTTTCTAAAAACTCTGGTCATACTTCTACCCATCAACACTTTTTCTTTCTCAATTTCTTACGTTTTCTGTAAAACCTAACCACAGATGTAGTTACAAACACTGGAAGAAATTGATCGATAATATAGGCCAGTCAGTTCCACAAATGATCTGGAAGACATGCATAGCTAAATTAGTACAAGTTAGGTTAGTACTAAATTAGGTCAAGTGATTATTATGAGTGACTTCAACTATGGATACATAGACTGGAAGGAAGAAAGATCACATAGCAAGAAGGAAACAGAATTTATACACCTGCTAAGAGATAATTACATAAGGCAGAAGGTGATAGAGGGGATTAAGGGTGGAAAAGTATTGGACCTAGTCATAGAATCAGAAGGACTATCGATAACTAAGGTAAACACATTGCCTCTGATTGGTGAAATTGACCAAGCAGTCTTGACTTGGGAGATTATAAAACATGAGGAATATTCTGTCAAGAAGCGGTATATATGGAACTACAAGACAGGTGATTATGACAAACTTAGGAAAAAGCTTAAATCTGTGCCATGGCATAAAGCACTACAGGGTAAGGATGTTAGTATTGCATGGGATATACACTATCTGATCAAAAGTATCCCCCTCCCCCTCTGTGTTGTTCAGTGATAAGAAGTGCGAGCAGAATGAGTAAGTCAAGGGAGCTCAGTGACTTCGAACGTAGACACGTTATTGGTTGCCTCATCAGTAAGAAATCTGTCAGAGACATTTCAACCCTCCTCAAGTTGGCAAAGTCAACAGCTGGTGTGATTGTGAAGTGGAAATGTGAAGGCACAATCACAACAAAACCATGATCGGGTAGGCAACATTTAATGACAGATGGGGACCATCGAGCATTGAAGGTGGTTTGTAGAAATCACCAGACATCGAGTGAAATAATCACCTGGAAGGTCCACAGTGCTACTAACTGTCCAGCCAGCACCATGACTGTGCATCAAGAGTTAAGAGGAATGGGGTTCTATGGTAGAGCAACTGCCCATAAACCAAACATTTCTCCTGTGAATGCTAAGCGCTGCCTACAGTGGTGTAAAGAGCGAGACCATTGAACAACTGAAAATGTGTGTTTTGGAGTGATGAATCATGTTTTACCATGTGGCAGTCCGATGGGATGGTATGGGTGTGGTGAATGCCTGGAAAACGATTCCTGCAAGCATGTGTAGTGCCAACAGTGAAATTTGGAGGAGGTGGCATTATAGTATAGAGGTGTTTTTCATAGAATGGACTTGGCCCTCTCGTAACAATACTCAGAAATCTAAATGCAGAAGGGTACAAGGACATTTTGACCCGTTGTGTACTGTGTAAGGTAGAAGATCAATTTGATGATGACAATTGTCTGTATCAGCATGACAATGTTACCTACTATAAAGCAAGGTCTGTAAGAGAATGATTTGTGGACAATAACATTCCAGAAATGGACTGGCTGGTCCAGAGCAATGACCTGAATCCCATAGAATGCCTTTGGGTTGAATTAGAATGCTGACTTCGCTCCAGACCCCAATGGCCCACATCACGAACTGGTTTGGCTACAGCTCTTCAAGAAGAATGGGCTGCCATTCCTCCAAAGACATTCCGACACCTGGTAGAAAGTCTCCCCAGAAGAGTTAGAGCTGTCATAGAAGCAAAGGGCAGACCATCCTGTATTAATATCCACTACTGGAAAGTATGTCACAGGGAAAGTCTAATTACAGTTTTGAGTAGGTGTCCGTATACTTTTTTAATCAGATAGTGTAGTTAAGGATAATCTAGAGGAAGCAACATTAAATTGTATACCTAAGTTAAGGAGGGTTAATCAGATAGGAGTTAGATGGATGAGTAATATGAAGCATGAGATGCAGAATAAGAAAATGCTATGGAAGGTATATAAAGAGAAAGGAGACAACAAACTGATGAACGATACAAGGCACAGACAAGAAAGCAAAATCAGTTGTTGAAAGTGTTTCACTTGGTTATACTATAAATTAATGATACCAAGAAATTATATACTTGGTTTAATCCTTTATTCGAGTGTAAGCAAACAAAGTTTGAGCTGAAGTATCTTCAGGACTGGCGCAACCGTGGTAAAGGTGGCATGACTTCACATCACTTGCCTTAGTATCCCATAATGCAAAGCACATCTCTTTGCAGACATGTATAATGCTATGCATTATGGGAAGGGTCACTACCCAGACTGGTTTCCTTTATTGAGGTCTCATCAGTGGGAGCCAGATCCAGAGGTGATGATACCATGGTGGAAGTAATGAAGAAGTCATATTTCAATATGCCAGTTGCCAAAAGGTGTCACACTTTATTATTAAAATTCTCTGGATTAGAGATAAGTTAATGGAAGTTTTTTCACTTGGCTATGCTCCCATTGATGAGACCTCAGTAAAGGTCGAAACCAGTTGGAAGCTTGGGTGATGAATGCAATGATGCAGCCCATGATGTTTTAACTGAGGCTCGGCTGTTGCTGTCACCCAGGTTCTGTGGGGGGGGGTGAATGGCAATGCTGTAGCCCATGAAGTTAACTGAGGCATGGCCATTGCTAGTGCCCCTAGATGAAATACGAGTAGCTCTGCTCAGTGAGGGGGGGGCGAGCCTGTCATGGGGTAGAGCCTGTCATGGGGTAGAGCCAATGCTGAGAGTTCTTCTCAGTGGGAGGGTAAGTCAGTTACTGAGGGGAAAAATGTTGAGATTTTGATCCTATGGGTCACTCATTGTTGGGTGATCTGGGGGATATCACGAGATTTTGGAGAGGTAATCCCATACTTAAACAGGGAAACCGGTCTGGGTAGTGACCCTTCTCTTAATGCATAGCATTATACATGTTCGCAAGGAGATGTGCTTTGCATTATGGGATACTAAGGCAAGTGATGAGAACTTATACCACCTTTGTCATGAGTTTCCACAGTCCAGAAAATACTTCAGGTGCAAACTTTGTTTGCTTACACTTGGATAAAGGAATAAACCAAATATATAATTGGAGAATGACAAGGTAAGATTAATCTTAAAGAGTAATGATCACGAGGAGACAGAAGCAGATAAAATAGTTGAGTTACTAAGTGACCACTTTGCAAGAGCACATATTATCCTAGTGAGGTTACTGCTTTAACATATGTGACAGAAATAAGTGTGGGTAGAGAGATGGATGAGCTGGAAGTTCTCAGGATATTGTACAAAGTCGATATGAAAACAGGAGGATTAGATGTGTATATAAGTTTGCAAAGAGGGCAAAATAATTTCTTGTGTGAGGGAGGTTTTACACTTCAGTACATAATTATTAGACTAATCACAGTATCTCAAGAGTTGGGTAAAATTACTGGAAAAATTGGTCAAAAAGAAAATTCAGGAATGGGTAGGATAGAAATATGATATTTTATGAGAGGCAACATGGCTTTGTGAAGGTTTGGTCATGGTTTAGTAATTTATAACTTTTTATATGGAGTGATGACAGCCAAGTTAATTAACAGAAATAGCTAAACAATTATTCTTCTATATTTTGCAAAGGCATTTGACTGAATAGCCCATGATAAGTCCGTGTAAAAGCTGCAGAGGATGGGAATATATAGTATATTGGTTAGATGGATTGGAGATTGGCTCTCGAAGGATACCAGCAGGTTATCTATGATGAAGTAGTGTCTCAAAAATGGAGGATAACCAATGGCATGCCCCAGAGGTCTGTTTTTGGGCTTCTGCTGTTTAACTTGCTTGTAAATGATATATCATGTGGATTAACTGTGGATCTGCAGTTGTTTGCTGATGATGTAAAGTTGGGAAGATTTATAAGTAGCATTACTATTTTAATTATTTTAAGTAAGATTTGAATAGACTTTTACTTGGACAAAGGAGTGGGATTGTAGTTTTAATATCAATAAGCACAAGGTGTTGCATTTTGGAGTGCAGAAATATAATGCACCTATACAGGGCGCACTGATGGTGGGATATCGTTTGAAGAGCTCCAAAAGATAAGTTATTTAGTTCTAAAAAAATAGCATTATTAGTTTAAAAATTGTGCTAAAATTATAGTATATTGCAGAGTTAATCTGTTTAGCAAAAAAAAAAAAATTGTTTTAATTAGTGCTAAATTAGTATTTAATAAGATACGGTAGATACGTAGCATAGCACATGACACCAATGCAAAGAAAGGCAATGGCGAAATAATAGCTGTCTTTGTTTAAAAAATTTAACCAAAGGAGTTCATCCAGTGTAACGTCTGTGGGATGTACACTTTCCCTAGAGTGACTGGAGTTTGCTTTAATAACGATAGTCGTGGGAAAGTATGCCGAAAGTGTCATGAAAGCAAGGATTTGAAGTGTGTCTCAGGTTGAGAGATTGATGTAGTAGATGAAAGTCTTAATGTGATAGAAAATAGTGATGTGATAGAAAATTGTGATGTAGTGCCAGATAGCATTGAGAGTGGTGTTGAAAGTGAGAGTAAAAAAGAGAGTGAAAGTAAAAGTATAGAGCGAGAGAATGGTTTGACTGATAAAAATAATGAAGAGTTAGTTGCAATGAGGGAGATTGCATGGTTGCATGGCATGATACATAGGGCGAAGCAGCAGCGGGAACGATTACAAAATTGTCTGCCAATTGCATCAGCTAACAGAAAGAAGCAAATGTGTGATAAGAAAAATGAGGGCATGATCAGGAGTGAAAGAAAAATTAAGGAGCAAGTGTTGTATGGTGATTCAGTAGTAAAAGGTGTAATAGATGAGAGTTTGACAAAATCGTGCTTTCTGGGTGCGAAAATTAATGATGTAAGTGAGTCTATTAGAGCAAAAAAGCATAGAGTGAAAGAAATGATAGTAATGGCAGGAACGAATGATTTAAAAGGTGAAAAATTTGCTATGAGAGAGGACTTGAAGGAATTACTAGAGGTAAGAAAAGAAAAGAGTGAGACAGTTAAGATAGTGAGTGTGTTGCTGCGGTATGACAGAGTAGAATTGAGAAGGAGGGCCATAATTGCGAATGACTCTATGTGCAGGTTATGCAGGAGGAGTGTTGTGGAGTTTGTGGATGTGTGGAGTGAGTTTGATGGGCAAAAAGACTTATACAAGAAGAATGGTTTGCATCTAAATGGATTTGGTGTCTGGAGACTGGAAAAAGTGTAAAAAAGCTTGACCTATTAATTGCATCTGAGAATTTGACTGTAATGAATATAGCTAGATGATATAGTTAGTGGGATAGAATGTGAAGGGTAAAATGTGTTCAGGAGAGACAGAGAGAGAGAAAAGAATGGGGGAGGAGTGTTATTGATGATAGCTGATGAACTGCAGCCAAGGACAATAGAAGTTGAACTGCAGGATAGTAAAAAGAGCACATTTGAGGCTATTTGGTGTGAGATCGAGGCTAGCAGAACAAAACACACAGTTGGGTGCTGCTATAGACCAGGTGATGGAATAAATGATGAAGATAGTATGCACAGGCAAATAGACTCAATGAGTGAAAGACGGGTAATTATTATGGGGGATTTCAACTATGGTTACATTGATTGGTAGGAGGACAGGATACATGTGAGGAAGAAACTGGAGTTATTCAGTTATTAAGCAATAACTATCTGAGACAGCATGTAATTGAAAATACTAGGGGTTTGAGAGTGCTTGACCTGGTAATAGCATCTGAGAATTTGACTGTAATGAATATGACCATGTTGTCACATATTGGTGAAAGTGATCATAAGGTCTTGACCTGGGAGGTGGCTAAATGTGTGGAATTTTCAATTAAGACAGGGTACATGTGGGCTGATAAGTATGACAAGTCGAGGAGATTGCTTGGTTCAGTGCCATGTCATGTAAAACTGCAAGAGCTGGATGTTGATAGTGCATGGGAAGTAGTTAAGGAGTGTTTGCAGGAGGTAATGTCTGACTGCATACCTAGAGTCCGGATAGTAAATCAACTGGGGGTTAAATGGATGAATAACACCATTAAGCTTGGGCTGCAAAGAAAGACACTGTGGAGGGAATTTAAGGGGAAAGGTGACCTGCAGGCACACAAAAAAGTATAAAGCACAGGCCAGAAGGGTAACTAGTGTAGTAAGAAAAGGAAAAGCAAATTATGAAAGGAAATTAGCAATGCAAGCTAAAGAGAATTCCAAACAGTTTTTTTAATATGCTGCAAGTAAAAGAAAAATGTATATGGCAGAATGATTTTAAGGAATGCCGATGGTAGGGAGTTAACTGAATCAGTTGAAATAGTGGAATTACTGAGCGAGCACTTTGCAAGAATATATCATCCAGGTGGTGATATTGCAGGAATGAAGGAACCAATAGTTTAAACAAGAAACGAAGTGAATGAAATGGAAGTGAATCATATATTACAAAACCTTAATGTGAATACATCTGTGGGATTCGGTGGTATACCAGCTTGGGTCTTATGTGAAGCAGCAAAAGAATTGTCAGTGCTCTTGACCATTTTGTTTAATTTGAGTCTCAGGCTTGGGTTAGTCCCGAGAGGGTGGAAGGAGGAAAAAATAGTTCCATTGCATAAAGGAGGCTCCAAGACTGCTGTTGCAAATTACCGCCCGATCAGCATATCAGGAGTCATTGTCAAGGTTTTTTCTCCAAAACCTTGACAATGAGTAGTCAAGAGAAAAATACAGGAATGGATAGATGATAATGGTATACAGTATGGGGGACAACATGGTTTTGTGAAGGGTAGATCATGCCTCAGTAACTTGCTGACGTTTTATAACACATTGACAGCTGAACTGGATAAAGGTAATGAGTTCACACTGATACCACTGGACCTTGCTAAGGCCTTTGACAGGATACCACATGGAATTCTCAGTACACTGCAGCATATGGGGATGGATATAGGGTTAGTGAGATGGACAGGAGCGTAGTTAATGGAGAGAGATATCAGAGAGTAGGTTATTCAGGAGGTCAGTCCAAAAGTTGGCCTGTGACTAGTGGTGTGTCACACGGTTCTTTCTTGGTTCATTGCCGTTAAATTTGTTCATTAACGATATAGGAAAGGATCTGAGAGGAAATGTTCATTTGTTTGCTGATGATGCAAAGGTGGGTAGAGCAATAGTAAATCTGCACGATGTCAAAATTTTGCAGGATGATTTGGATAGATTGGAAGACTGGGCTAAGGAGAATGGATGTCAGTTTAATGTGGAAAAGTGCAAGGTTATGCATTTTGGGTGAAAAGAATAGCTGCAGCATACTACATTGGTGGAACTGTACTCTAGGAGATTGACAAGGCCAGGGATTTGGGAGTGTTGGTGGACAGGGAGTTAAAATTTAGGGGACACATAGCAAAAGTAGCTAAATCAGCTCATCAGATCACTTGGTTACTGAAGAATACTTTGACGAGCAGAGACAAGCAAGTTATTGTTCCTCTTTATTGAGCCTTGATAAGACCCCATCTTGACTACTATGCCCAGATCTGGGTGCCAGGGTTTCTTTTTGATGGGGAGGAGGTAGAGAGGATCCAGAGGCAAGTGACCAAGATGATAGCTGGTCTATGGAATGAACCTTATGAGAACAGGTTGAAGATCTATGGGTTGCAGAAATTGGTTGATAGGCGGAAGAGGGGTGATATAATTGAGACATTCAAATTACTGAACGGTTTTTACAAGATTAATTCAGAGGAAATTTTTCAGAACAGGTCTGGTGACGAGAGAACTAGGGGCCATCCATGGAAACTGGGCCAGAGTGTCGTTAGCAAGAGTGTCAGAACTAGGTTTTTTTGCTTGGAGAGTGGTGAATGAGTGGAATAAGCTGCAGTGTCTGTTGTGGGTGCCATGACTGTGAGTGAGTTCAAATTAAAGTATGATAGATACTGTGTGGATGCTGAATAGTTTCTGGACATGATGTTTCGGGTCTCCCTCGATGAGCCTAAGGACTCCTTGGAGTTGCCTGTAATAATAATAATAATAATAAGGGTTGTGTACTAAATCTCCTAATCTCATCCACTTTCTGCCATATGGCAGAAAGTGGATGAGATTAGGGATTTAGGAATGATGGTTGTCATTAGACCGAAGTTTAGAGGACATAACTGCTAGTGTTGCAAAGGCTGCACATCATAGTGCTGCTATAGTAAAAAGTACTCTAACATGTAGAGATAAGGAAGCAGTTGTACCACTGTATAGAGCACTGGTCAGACCACAATTGGACTATTGTGCTCAAATGTGGTCACATGGTTTTCAGTGTGATGTGGAGACATTGGAGATGGTCCAGAGGAGAGTGACTAAGACAATATCAAAACTTTGGACTGCTGGCTATGGAAGGAGGTTGAAAAAATGTGGATTGCAAAATTTGGTGGATAGGAAGAAAAGAGTGATATGATAGAGACATTTAAGTTAGTGAGAGAATTTAATTGGATTAATCCAGATGAGATTATAAGAGTTGAAGGCAAGAGGGGAAAAATCAGAGGTTATTCCTGGAAGTTATGTAAGAGTGTGGTGAAGAGGGGTGTGAGGAGTAGATTTTTTACATGAAGAATTGTCAGTGAATGGAATGCATTACCAGAATGTGTTGTTATTGCAAGGAGTGTTAAGGAATGTAAGATTCGATATGAGAAATATGTTGTCAATTGAATGAACCTCTCATGATGAGTCTACCAACTCCATGGAGGGTGCAATAATAATAATAACTATTTTACTTCCAGATGGAGTATGTCCACAAATGCCATTATGTAATTTTACCCTTAGATATTTTCATTCTAAATTGTTCTACTAAAATGTTATTATTATTACATGACACCTACAAGGAGTCCAAAGACTCATTGAAACAGGGCACCTACTTTACAACTCTACATCTCCACCACTCAATCCACCAAGTACAGCAAACCACATCATCTACACTAATACCATCTGCTGTCCATTACCACCACTAATATTTTCACAGACAATCACAAACATCCATGTCCAACACAGGATTCAAACCTGCAGCCATTTGGCTAGAGAGTAGATACGCTAATCACTCAACTCCACCAGGCTGCTCTTGTAAATTGTCTCTCTACCTGATATTATTACCTGATCATCTACAAAAACAAAAAATAATAGAAAACTTATATACTTGGATTTTTTTAAGCATTCCTCTTCATTCCACTGTTTCCACTCAATAAATTTTTTGCTGGCCTGGTTGGCCGAGTGGTTAGCGTATCTGCTCTCCAGCCAAAAGGCTGTGGGTTCGAATCCCACCATGGGCATGGATGTTTGTGATTTCTGTGAAAATACCACTGGTGTTGGTAGGCAGTTGATGGTGCTGGTGTAAATGATGATGGAGAGATGGAGAGTAGGTGCCCTCCCTCGATGAGTCCTAGGACTCATATATTATTTAATTCTATAATGTCTGAAAACAATTTATATTAAATTGTTTTCAGATTAAATCTTTATAGATTATGAAATGCTTTTTCATAATCTATAAAGAAAAGGTGGGTTTCTAAATTATATTATATTCCTTCCTCTATAAGTAGGTTTAAACAAAAAGCTGAATATCCCAATGAAAGACATTCAAAAACATCAAATATCCATAGAGGAATTTGAATATATAACATTTGAAGGCTGAATATGTTAACTGTTCAACCAACCAGGCTTGCAGGAATAAATGTTTCTGTCTGTTTAAAACAAGATTTAAAGTGAAATTCTGTAAATTTACTTGTACAATTAAATTAAAAATAAGCTTTTTACCTTTGCTGTGCTTCTTAATGTTTGATATCTGCTATGCAATTTTGCCACATGTGAGGTAAGGCTGGTATCTCCTCTAATTTGTTCTGTTTTAGCTGACAAACTTAAAAAATCTTTTTGTTTTGTATGAATTTCTTCTTCTAGTTCCTGTAAAATACAAGGGTTTAAAATAAATAAATATATATATATATATATATATAAGATTTTGATCTATGTCAAAGATTTTCATGGGTATGAGGATATGTTAGAAATGAACCTGAGAAGATTCACAAATGTTGTCTCTCTCTCTCTCTCTCTCTCTCTCTCTCTCTCTCTCTCTCTCTCACACACACACACACACACACACACACACACACACACATATTATCATATACACATCTTTTTGAGTCCAAAGACTCATCCCAGACCCACACTAGTGTGTGGGTCTGCACTGTGGATAGTAGAAAGTCCCACATTATCCACAAAATTACTTTTTTTTTACTGATCTCAAAAATATTTACACATATACAAGAATCATCTTAAGTGATATTCTAACATGTTATTTTACAAAGTACAGCAACTAAGTGCTGCAGATTATGGTTCATTTTCCACATTAGATTTCTATAAAAAAAAAATTCAATAATTTTTTATTATTCAAATTATGATTATATATTATGTGTTTACAACCCATATTGTTCTGGGTTTTTTAACAATTGAATTCATATAAATTTTCTTTCTCTCTTTTTTGTATGATGTATTATTAATAGTTACTGTAGTTGGTAGTTTATAAGTTGCAGTTGAATAAGATTACATTTTTTACAATATTTATACAATAACAATAAATTATAGAGCAATCCCTCGATTAGTGCACTTTTTGCATTCTTTAAAACAGGTGCATTAATCGAAAATGCACTAATCGAATATAATGACCGATGGGAAAAAGTATAATTCATTCCTCAAATTTCTTTTTTGAACCTTAATTTTTTTATAAAAGAATTAAGGTATGTCTCAAGGCTTAGTTAAAAGAAAACCATGAAGCTGAAAGACAATAAAACATATTCAAAACATAAATTTTATTATTCTACTTCTTAACAAAGAATTGAGCTAATATAGTTTGGCAGGCATTTTATTTCTTTTTTTCATACAACTGACGGTATGGTCCTATGGCCTCTTCTACTCTTCTGCAAATTTTACTGCTTCTCCCTTCATCAGGGTCAGCCTCTAAGCATTGCTGCTTAAAAACTTCAATTGTACAAAAAATATTTTCAAATTGTTTCTGTGAAATCTCTTTTGGCTGACTATCAGTGGTTAAATTTTCTTCATATTCTTCGGGATCTTCCCATTATGCATCTAAATTTAGCAGGTTGGAATCACTCAATTCTTCAGAATGAGATTTAATTAACGCTTGAATGTTATCACTGAAGGGGAGAAAGAAATGCAGGATGTACAAATTGGTCACCAACACGCGAAATCACATGTTTTATAGATAAAATTTCCCAACTGTTATACAAGCAAACTAGTTACCACTTTAAAAACTACAATGATCATAAAAGAGAAGTTAATTTTCCGATGTGTAATAATAAACAACTCATCCCAGAAGACAGATTGATTACCCTATTATCGGAATAGATTATCCTTTTTGTGACATGTGCAGAAGTGTCGAAGGGTTTCGAATCTGTGAGTGTACTATAGGAGACATAATTTTGGCAGTAAAAATTTGGAACATAGTATATATATAGTGTACATTGAAGTAGTGTAGTATGTCATTAAAAAAAACTTTGTAAAATGTTTTAAATCGGTAACTAAATTATTTCATCCTGGTGAGTGATTTTTTAAAATAGTTAGCCATGAAAATGTATACATAGAAAATTTTTAAAATATGTAACATTGATTTTTAAGATGTATATAGGCACACTAATCAAATTTGGGTATCAAAAAAAAAAAAAAATGACACACTAATCAGGGGCACATTAATCGAGGGATGTATATATACTGTATATATATTTACAATTTTTGCCTTAATGTATTTTGGCACTGTAGCTACAGCACTTAAATGTAATAAATGGATTTTTTTTTTCTTTGTGTTGATCTCAGTTGAGATGTAATGTCTCAGCTTGCAACCTTGAAGCTTTTTATTAAGCTTATCTGTGGATGGCACCAGTAATTGTTTATTGGCTTGATTGCTTGGGACACACGCATGCACGTCCACACATGCACGCATGTGCGCACACACACACGCAGATATAATTTGGAATGTTTTGATGCATCACTGAACTGTAAAGCCTGAACTAATATACTGTGTTTCATTAAGTTTGTAAGGTGTGTAGGGTATGAATTTCTTGTTCATAGTAATGTCCTTAAGACTCTTTTCAGGCATTGTAGTTTGTAAGGTTCCTATATTCAAAATGTAGTTTATTTAGCATAGCTGGGGATGTATAAGCTTCGAGTGGCCTTTCCATAGTGATTATTACATTTATATGTGATCCTATAACAACCCAAATTTTGCAACATTGTTATACGGTATGTATTTCTGGCTGTCCTGTAGTTTTGGAAGTATGTCTTTTAACCTGTAGAGTTTGCCAGTTATTGTTTGCAATTTGTTTTGTAGATGGTTTATGTGGCTATTCCAGTTCATATCTGCAACAAAGTAAATTCCAAGGTATCGTATTGTTTCAACCTGAGTGACGGTAGTGATTGTACTGTTATGTGTGTTTTTTATGTTGGAGATTGGATGTTGGATGGTTATTTATATATATATATATATATATATATATATATATATATATTATCAACTGGTTGAGTCAGTGAATGTCTGAATATAATTAATTTTGACTTATCTAAGTTTAAGAGTATGGAGCTTTTAGTGAGCCAGTGAATGAGCAGATTTACATCATGCTGCATATTTGCTTGAGCTATGCTTGCATTATATGGACGGATATGATCTAGGAGGTCCTTTTATCATACACACAGCTCTTCATACCATGCTTTAAACACACTCAAATTCTCTGCAGACACCCCACTCTCAGGCAAAGCATTCCAATCATTCACAACTCTGCATGAAAAAAATCTGCTTCTCACTCCGCTACTCACACCCTCTTTATAGAGTTTTCAGGGATGACCTCTGGTTCTCCCCTGATCTCCCACTATTTTCTGTAGAACCACTCCAGCATTGATCCTATAACAACCCCTTGATAAGTTGTAGGTGTATATCGTATCTTCCCTCTTCCTCCTGTCCACCAGACTCTGCAAGTTGCATCTTCTCAATCTTTCCTCATACTCGACATTCCAGAGGTTAAAAACTACCTTAGTCAGTTGCCTCTGGACCCTTACCAACATCTCTTCATCCTTCTGAAAACCAGGTGACCAAATCAGGGCACAATAGTCCATGTGTGGCCTAATCAAAGCCTTATACAATGGAACAAGAATCTCCCTACTTCTACAAGTCAGTGTCCTCCACATCATTCCCAGAAACCTTTGTGTTGCCTTCTCAATTTTGGCTATATATCACCTAAATTTCAGATCCTTAGCCACTATTCACCCCGAGATCCCTTATTTCCTCCACCTCCGACAATATATCCTCACCAATCATAAATTCAGCATCCCATTTTTGTTTTCCAAATTTTAACACCTTACATTTTGCAACATTGAATTCACATCCCCATTCCTGCCCAATCACTCAATTTATGCAAGTTTTCTTGTAAGGCCACAACATCTCTATTCTTCCTGGTTCATCCCAACTTTGTATCATCTGCAAACAACTGAATATCTCCATCCAAATCTTCACCAATATCATTAATATACAAGTTAAACAGCAATGGCCCTAAAACAGACCCTTGAGGCACACCACTAGTAACTTTCGTTTTCCTGGATATTGCTCCCCCATACACAACTTGTTGATACCTATCAGCTAGCCAGTCTCCAATCCATTTCACCAATCTAATATCCAACCCCATCCACTCTAGTTTTACTATCAACTTATCATGCAGTAATCTATCAAAAGCTTTTGCGAAATCTAAGTATATTACTGTGTATCCTTTTCCTCTGTCCATGAAAGCAGTTACCTTATCATTCATATAAATGAAATGATGGGGAGAGAACAACTCACTGTGGCACTCCACTGGGTACTGGTAGCTTTCTACTGCGGCCTGACCCTATACGTGTGATATGTTTTATACTTTGAAGGTAGTTAATAAACCGCCTGTGCAGAGGCCCATCTATTCCAACATGTCTCAGCTTTTCTAATAAGGTTTGATGTGTGATGTGTGAAATGCTTTAGTCAAATCGATAAAGACTACCATGACAATTTTGTTTTTATATAAGGTGATATTAATTACATCCATAAAGTCTTCCAAGGGAGATGTTGTTCCCTTATTTTTCTGAAAACCGTGTTGTTCTTTGGGGATAATATGAAAGTTCACTGTATATGTTATGAGTTTCCTTAGTACGATCAGCTCCATAATTTGATTGATAATTGGTAGTGCTGCTATGGGTCCATAATTATTGATTAAATTTCTTTTTTGATGTTGCGTATGGGTGTGATTATGGCAGTCTTTAACATACTTGGTGTTTGTCGGTTTTAAATATTTTATTTATTAATTTTAATAGGATAGGGCCTAGGCTAGTAGCATGTTTGACATCCTTAAGTCTTATACCATCCTATGCTTGACATCCTTAGGTCTTATACCATCAATTCCTTGGCCTTTGTTTGGTTTGATTTGATGTATTACAGAGAGAAGTTCTGTTTCTTTTAAGGTTGGGAATCATAATGTCTGTTTTGCTTGTGATCCAAGTGGAAAATCAAATTTTGTGAATGGAGGGATATTTCTCTGTAGTTCTTGGATGGAGTCTACAAAGTGGTTAAAGTCATTTGCTAGTTATTGAATAGATTTAGCATCTTTCATGCAGCTGTGTTTTAGGGTTTCAGAAGCAGTAGTATTGGGAGCACAATCTAGCATCTCGCTGATCAGATACAGGTTTGTTTCATATCATTTTGTGTGGAGATTAATTTGTCTCTGTAGTATTTTCTTATTGCATTTCTTATTTCTTATTGTAAGGCAATTCCTTGTTATCTTATATTCGGTTTTTAAAGCTGTGTTATTTGGATGTCACTTTAATTGTTTCCATAGGATATCCTTTCTGTATATATCTAGAATTATGTTTTATGTTATCCAAGGATTTTGGCTTGTTCTTGAACAAATTATATATTTCCTCCGGTGTGAGTTTAATGTTGTTAATACAGTATGTATTGAATCTGGTGATGCTATGTGTTTTCAGTCAATTTTAGTTATTTCGTGGTTGACTATTTTTTCTTCTATTATTGTTTTATGTTGCTTTTCATATGTGGAGCATTGCATGGATATTGTCTTAGTGTGCAGGTTTAGAGCCATGAAGTAATGATGTGCTACTTAAATATTATGACTGCTGCAGTGTAACTATTTGGTGGTGCCTGAATGTTTATATGATCTAAGCAAGAAGCAGTGATAGTTCCTGCTATTTCTTCTCTAGTACATGATGTTATGGTTTTTGTTGGCAATATTTATGTTTTATATTACCGATTATCATTAGGTACTGTCTGACCACAGATCCGAGACCTTAGTCTGACACCTTGCCAAAAAGAGTCAATTCATGCTGAAGGGGAAAAATTCTTTTTCCCCTTCAGCATGAATTGACGTGCTTTATACATAAAATTTTCATACTGTTATACTAGCAAAAAGAGATACCACTTTAAAAATTACAAAGTTCATAAAAGAAAAGTTAATTTTCCGATGTATAATAATAAACAACTCATCCCACAAAACGGATTGATTACCCTATTATCAGAATGGATTCTCCTTCTTGTGACATGGGCAAAAGTGTCGAAGGGTCTTGTATATGTGGGCGTACAGTATTTAGTTGAGCATAATTCTTGGTGTGAAAGCCAGCAATTGAGTTCATGCAAGAATTTTATCATGTTTAAGTTTGGTGGCCTGTAAATAGCATTAAGGGGTGCTGTCGATTGGCAGTATTAATGATTTAGATGCAAAGGATTTAGCATGCTCAAACTGATAAACAGTTTCTTTTACTGTTAATTTATATTTGGTAAATATTAATATTCCATCCCTTCTTTTTGTTTGATGGTAGGATCCATGTTGTTGAAAGCCTGGAATTTGGAAGGCAGTTGCTTCATCAAGTAACAGATACTTCTGTTAGGACCGATATATCAATGATACCAGTATAATTCTTAGGATAAGCCTGTAACATTAACCAATGTTTTCTAATGCCTCTGATATTAATATGCAGAATGGAAAGTCCTCTTGTTTGTACTGTGTATTGTTTCCATGCATCGAGCAAGTCAAAAGTCCAATTACTGATATGTTCTGGTGTTATTACATCTGTCTGATGGTTCACATTCACTTTTTGTTATATTGAAGTCTTCTTTTTGATCTAATTAGGAATTTTTTGTTTTCATTGTGGTAGCCTATCTATGTCTTCCAAGTTTTTTTTTGATTTGTATCAACTTTGAAGTTTGTGACTTCCTCAAGAATATTTTAGCATCTCTGATCCACAAAAATTTGAGTTTTTCCTGTTTTTACTTTGCTTGTGTGGTACAACAGATTCTGGTTAAATGGTGTTAAATACTCTGATAGGAAGATTGGCTATTGTCTTGCGATGAGTTCAAGTCCTTGCAACTGTTTTTTTCAGTCTGCTGGCTTTTATGACATTGTCTCTTGTGAACATGCTTGTAAGATGAACTATGACTGGTGTGGGTCATGGCAAGCCTTGTTTTTTGTTCTTCCTGGGAATCCAATTTAAGGTCTGAATGTCATTATGTTGTAAGGGGATGTCAATTGCATGGCCTAACTTTAAAATTACACCTTTGAGATTTTCTGTAGATGCAGTTTCAGGAAGACCGTTTATGACAAGATCTTTATATTGTTGCTGATTTAAAAGTCTGTATTGTAGTTTTAGGGAATTAAGTTCTTGATGAAGTTCGGATGTCTCTTTTATCAAATTATGTTGCCTGTCAGTTAGTATGTTAACATTAATTTTGATATCGTTTACCATTTGCAAGACTTCTTCCACTGCTAAATTATTATATTTAAAAAAATCCTCATATTCGCTAAATTTTTTTATTTGTGTATTCTGCTTATCAAAGAGTTCTTGGACGAGATCTTATTAGGCTGGCTTCTATAGTCTCTAAACCGTTTCCTAGTAGTATATTTAAAGAATTCAAATAGGAGTCGCCTGTATTTTTTTGCTTGTTCAGTTAACTGTCTGATTCTGCCTCCTGGCAGCTGTTTTAACTTCAAAATAATTTTCAAATTCTCTCTTCAGGTAAAGGTTATTCTATATGAATACAGTCGACTCTCATTATAGCAAATTAATAGAGGCTAGAGATATATTTTGAGAGAAAGAAAAGCTTTTTGCTGTAAATTTCCTTATGAATATACCTAAGACTATGAGATTTTAATCATAACTTTTAGGGTGTGAGTTTTATAATGGTTAGCAAGAGGAGAAGATATCAATGGGGATGGTTATGTGGATAAGAGGGTGGCTGCTGAACAGATATCAAAAAAGTGGTATATGGAGGGGCAGAATGAAGACAAAAACAGGTGACCACAAGGTTCAGTGTTGGAACCACTACTGTTTAATTCGTGCACAAATGATAAAGGAAATATTCAGTTGTTTGCTGATGATGCAATATTAGGTAGAGTAAAGTTAATCAAGGTGATGCAGAGAGCTTGCAGGATGATTTAATAGGCTGTCAGTATGGACAAAAGATAATGGGTATCAGTTTAATGTGGAGAAATATAAAGTTATGCTATTCAAATTAAGGGGATATTAAATCCCACATTGTTTTAAAACCGAATAAGAAACTCAAAGATTGGAATCAGAGAGTTTCATGCTGAATACAGTAAACTATAAAGTATCGGCGACTTACTAGCGTGAGTTAATGCAAGTAGTCCTAGTACGTAGTACAATCTCGGGCAACTCGTTGCAAAGGTGGGGGAAATCGCTATTCTTAGGTATTTTCCATAATGTAAAAACACATTTCCTAGGAAATGTATGCTGTTATTACATTACGGTGGGAGGTCACTACCCAGACCGGTTTCAGCCTTTTTTGACTTCATCAATGAGTAACTAGACCAAAAGATACCAAAGGGTATAGCAAAAAGAACTTATATACTTTGCTATACGAGTTGTCAACCAAGTACAGCCATTCATGACTTATTTTTCACGGTATTAACAACACCACAAACACTTTTATCAACAAAGATGTTTTATTAATGCTTATATTTCACAGATTTTCAACTCAGCATCATCAGAGCACAACACACTTGTAAACGCGACAGTGAGTGAGTGAAACAATATAATTGCAAAAGACAAAAGATATCTAAAGTCCTATTTTTTGGCACCCTCTAATGGGAAAAAAAAAAAAAAAAAACAGGTTATCCAGGAGTTTTTCTTAGGATAACCGTCTCCCAAATTTTTGGCAAATTAATGCAACCATATTTGTTAAGTCATGAATAACCATCAACACCTAAGCTTATCTGTTAGACAGGTGCAGCTATTAAGTTATTTAAATATAAAGAGCCAATAGGCTTCATTTCGGCAATATAAACATTATTCAAATTAAGCTAATTCTTAATTCAAAATAACTTAATTTGAATAATGTTTATATCGCCGAAATGAAGCCTATTGGCTCTTTATATTTAAATAAAGTTATGTATTTTGGGATAAATAGATTAGAAGCTGAGTACCACACTGATGGAATTGTACTCCAAGTAATAAATGAAAGTAGACATTTAGAGGTGGTAGTAGACAGACAGTTAAATTTAGAGGACGTATTGCTAAAGTTGATAAGCAGCTCATAAGATTACTTGGCTATTGAAGAACACACTAACAAGTGGAGATAAGGACATTCTTATTCTACATTATAAGACCTTGATACATTCACATCTGGATTACTGTGTTTAGGTCTGGTTTCTTGGGCATGGGGAAGCAGTGAAGACGATTCATAGGAGAGTGACCAAGATGGTGAGTGATCTGTGGAATGTTCTCTATGAGGATAGACTGAAGGTGTTTGGATTGCAGAAGTTGGCTGATAAGTGAAAAAGAGGGGATATGATAGAAACATTTAAGTTGCTTAAAAACCTATATATATATATATATATATATACCAATTCTCTTAAAAATTATATACACAGCTCTAATAACAAAAATTTCTTGAATTACCTTCATTTTATTTAATTGTTCTTTTTTGGTGTCTATATTTTTTTTTAATGGCTGTTCATGTAAAAGATTTTCTTTGGAATTCAACCATTCTTCAAGACTAGTCAGTGCATTTTCACATTGTTTTCTTTCATTGATAGTACTGGAAGATGCCTCCTGAGCAGTCTTGCACAATTTCATAAAATTATTCCACTGATCTTTTAAACATTGTAGTTCATCCAAAATACTGCTGTGACCTGTGCTGTCAGTGTGCTGTAGTACTTGCTTCACTTGATGGTGCAATGCCTCAAGTTTTTGCTCTCCTTCTTCTTCAGAACTTAAAACAGTCTAGGGAAAAAATATGCATATAATGTAACAATTTTACAGAAAATAATTATAGCAGTTACTACTAAGAGATTTTTCTGGAGTCAATAGACTTATTGTAAGTCTTAATTAACAAGCAACATATTTAACATACTGAACCTGTATCTAACCCACACTTTTAACACTCATTATAGAGACTCACACATTTCTTAATGTGAAAAATCTTCTCATTACTCCCTTATTCATGACATTCTCCCCAAACCACTTCAGAATATAGAATATAAAATATTCTCTAAGATCATACAATATATAAATATCATTTTAATAATTTAGTTAAATGATACTTATGATTTTGTGATTGTCGGAGGACGAGTCTCAATCGATTGCAGTATCACTGCTGCTCTTTTAAGCATAACACCCAGACCAGTACCTAGGTTGTCTGCAGATGATTTAGTGCCTGCATGTCACAATGAATAGTGTGATGCAGGAGGCAGTGGCTGTATAGTCTCAGCAGCTACTTTAATGCTTTTGTTCTGATGAATTCATCGCCAGAACAATTGCACCATAACTGTAAGAAAGCAACTCTGGCTAGCACTATGTTTCAACAAGTGAGACAGGAATGGCATCATTATAGTGATTAGATGGAATTCTGCTTTAGATGCATTCAGTTATCATCATGGATTAAGAATCTAAATTGGTACATGAACCTAAAATCATTCAAGAACTTCAATAACAAATGATGGAAAAGACCAGGGATTTGAGAGTGTTGGATCTGGGAAAAGCATCAGAAAATTTATCTATAACTGTAGTAGCAACTTTAGCTCCAATCAGGAAAAGTGACTATGCAGTCTTGCAGTGATAGCTTATCGATAAGGACTGCAGGGCTGCATTGAATGCAGCTCTAGCACTGAGTATACTAGCAAGTAGTACTGGCCAGTATATTCAATGCTAGAGCTGCATTCAATGCAGCCCTTATGGATGAGTTGCCACTGCAGTCTTGTTTTGGGAGGTTGCACAACGTGTGGAAATTTCAGTCAAGAAAGGGTTTATGTAAGACTACAAAGCTGGCAATTATGACAAACTTAGGTGGCAAATTGGAGCAGTTCATGGCATAAGAAAGTACATAGAATGAATGCCATTATTGCAAGGGAAGTGGTCAAGGATTGTTTGAGAGAGGCAGTATCACAGTACATACCCAGGGTCAAGAAGATAAACTGAATAGGGATTAAATGGATGACAAACAATATTATTATTATTAGTAGTAGTAGTATTATGTGACACCTCCAGGAGTTCAAAGACTCATCGAAGGCGAGCATCTGCTCTAGAACTCTGTCTCCCCCACTCAATCCACCAATTACAATGAACCACAACTATACCAATGCCATCTACCACCCACCACCACTAGTATTTTCACAGATAATTACAAACATCCATACCCACAGCGGATTTGAACCTGCAGCCTTTTGGATGAAGAGTGGATATGCCAACCTCTCAGCCAACTAGGCCAGCATATAAAGCAGGAGCTGCAAAAAAAGAAGAAAAAAGAAAGAACTGTGGAAGGAATATAAACAATAAGGTGATCAGCATACCCACGAGCAGTGTATAAAGCACAAGCAAGATGGGTAACTAGTATGGTAAAGAAGACTAAATCAGATTACGAGAGAAAATTAGCTAAGCTGGCCAAAATAAATCCAAAAGAGTTTTTCTATTATGTTGCAAATAAAAGAAAGAATGAGCATGGAAAGATAACTTTACTGCTTGCTGATGGGACAAAAGTGACTGAAGCAGAAGAAACGGTTCAGTTACTAAGTGATCACTTCGTAATGGTATATCAGCCAGGCAGTAACTTTGCAGTTACTGTGGTGACAGAGACTGATGTGTGCATTGAGGTAGGTGAACTGGAGGTACACAGTATATTAAAAAATATCAATATGAATACAGCAGTAGGTCTAGAAAGTATTTCAGCTAGTGTGCTACGTGAATGTGCGAGTTAACTGGCAGTGCCTCTGATGAAGTTGTTTATCTAAGTCTCAGCTCTGTTTGGAGATAGTGGAAAAAGGATAAAGTTTCATTACAGAAAGGTGGCTTACAAAAGCAAGACAGAAGTAGCAAATTACAGACCAATTAATATCTCTTGAGGAGTGGTGGTTAAAGTATTAGAAAAGTTTATCAAAAGTAAAATTCAATAAAGAGTGGAGAGAAATATGATACTCTATAGAGGGCAACATGACTTTGTAAAAGGTAGGTCCTGCCTCAGTTATTTATTCACATTTTATAAGGTGACAATGGACTTAGATAAGGAAAATGGCTAAGCCATAATGCTGCTGGATGATGCAAAGACATTTGTCAGAATATCATGTGGAAAACTATTAATAAATCAGAGAAAATGGAAAGAAACGGATATGAGGGTGGTGGCATGGATGGAGGATGGGGAGGATTGCTGATAGATGGATATCAGAGGGTGATGTATGGTGGAGTGGAATCAAGGTGAATGAGGGTGACTAGTAGAGTGCCCAGGGCTCTGTACTAGGATGACTGCTCTTCATTTTGCACATTAATAATGATATAGTGGAAGATCTGAAGGTAAATATACAGTTGTTCACTGATAATGATGCAAAACTGGGGAGGGCAATAGTTGATGAAATTATTGTAAATATCTTACAGGATGATTTAAATAAATCAGCAGTGTGGACAAAGGTGGTCAATTTAATGTTGTAAAATGAAAGGCAATGTACTTCGGGATGAAAAGCTTACATACTACTTCATATCATATTGATCATACTAGTTTACAGGAAATTGATGAGGCTAGGGAATCTGAAAGTGATTGTGGAGAGAGAGAGAGAGAGAGAGACGGATTTGTTTAGCTGACAGGTGGAGGAGAGGAGATATGATAGAAACTTTCAAGTTACTAAAGGGATTCTATAAGACTGACACCAAAAAATTTTTCAATACATGAGTAGGATGAAAACAAGGGTTCACACACGGAAGTAGTCTAAGAGTGTGTGTGTGTGTGTGGTCAGTAAGGGTGTGTGTGCACTAAGTTCTTTACTTGAAGAGTGGAGACTGAGTGGAATGGATTGCCAGAGTTGATGTGAGAACCCCAACAGTAAATAAATTTAAGGAGTTGTATGATAGGTATTGTGTTAATGGGTAGTGTGAGTCTTCCATGACGAGTCTTTTGATTCCATGGAGTACCCACATAAATGGAGTACACATATAAATAATAATAATAATAATTTTCTTTTTATATAAATTCCTTTCCCTTGTGTAAGCTGCCTTCTCTAATATCATGAGACATTTCTATACTTCTTTCTTAGTAAGTAGAACCTTCTGTGGGACCACAGGCACAAATAAGTCTCACTCTCCAATTCCTCAATCTGCTGTTTGTCTACTTGATATCATCTGGCATTCAAGAAGATTATCCTCATATTTAGTGTTCACTACTATAGCTGCAACTTCTTTTCCTTGATTATTATTGCCTGAATATCACATCCTATATTTTTTCCATAAAAGAATCTCCCTCTTTTTTTGCCTTATTTGTTTCAGTAACACCTATTATGTTGATCTGGTACTTATCCAATTCTTCTACTAGTCCCATTCCTTTTCTACTGATTATTCTTATGTTGCTGCTGCCAATCTTGAACTCTGCTGATGTTGAGGTAGCATTTGTTCCAGTAGCTGAATTTTAGTTGTTTACTCTGGTTCACTAAAAAAGCAAAAGGGGATATTGTTTAACTGGGACATTGCCAATGTACCATTATTCTATCAAGAATATAATTGTTCAGCTAAATCCGAAATTACCAGACTAATCTAATTTGTTCAGTATCCAAGTTGTGGATACTGAGTAGGTATACTAATGGATGCACCCCCATTAGTGTATACTAACTAAAAGGGTGCACTACAACATAGTGAGGACTAAACATCAGGTGGTCAGAAGTCGCTGTGAGCTCTACATCTCCTCCAGTTATCCGGCTTTGATCCTTAAGTGACCAGTCTGTGTGAGAATTATGTAATTATACTCATTCAATGACAAGGCATTCACAAACTTCCCTGGCAAAGAAACCCACTCATTCACCACACTCAAACAAAAATCTAATTCTTGCTAACAACACCCTTATACAAGTTTCAAGGTTTCAAGAGAGAGATAAGAATGAAAGTGAGAGAGAGAGAGAAAGAGCGAGAGGGAGAGAATGAAAGAGATGAGAGAGAGAGAGAGAGAGAGATGAGAGTAAGGGGGAGGGAGGGAGTAAGGCATATCCTCCACATATTCTTTCCCATCCAGTGACGTAGTGGAAAATTTCTTAATCATGCTGTATGAAATCATTTTAATAAGTTATGTGCTTCCATCATATCCTCCCTTATCTGTCTAATACCAAACTTTGTGACCTCCAAGCATTTGTCCTTATATGAAGCACTCTACAGACACTTGTCCCTGAATTCTCTTCATTATTTCCATTTGCAAGAAACACAGAATGTAAACAAATTTTACAATGCAAGTGCACCCTTACACAACCATGTTTCAGGAGAGAGAGAGAGAGAGGAATGAAAAGAATAAGATTCCTAGAAGTTGAATAAGAGCGTAGAAATAAGGATATAAGAACTACAGTTCATTTTAGGCAGTAATTAACATGGAATGGGGTGCTGAAAATGGAGAAGTATGGCTTCCATTGCAGAAGTAAGCTATACATTGTGTCATGAGCTACAGTCTACCATTTTCATCCACTATTATCATCATCCAATAAAGTTATGTTTCACATTCTGGTATAATTAACTAGAAAATAATAAAATATCTTTTTTTTTTTTATTCTGTAAAAAACTTTATTTAAACTGTCATACTTACAGAAATGGCTATAAGCTTGGCTTTCAAACTTTCAGTGTCACCATGATCTATGCTAGTATCCACGGTTGCTTTGAGAGCATGAAGCCAGTCTTGAAAACGCTCCATATTTTGTCTATAACATTCATGCTCATTCACATATGTTTCACATGTTGTGGTGCAGTCCTACATAAAATAAAATCCAAAAATAATAACAGAAATCACGTTTGTAATTATTAAGTAAGACCTTTTAATAAAAAATTAATATTTTATAATTTATGCAACAAATATGATAACTCTGTACCTGAGAAATTTATTACAATGACTTGCTTGGAAAAGAAAACAATGTTCTTTGTTTTGGAGAAGATGAAGATAGTATCATTTCAAGAACTAAGACAGGATCATCATTATTATTATTATTCAGGCCTCCATGGAGTCAAAAGACTCATCGTGGGAGGTCCTTCCTAAGAACATAAAGTCTGTCAAGAATCACTGAGGGGAGGTCCCCCCCCTAAGAAACACAAAGTCTATCATACCACTCCTTAAACTCATTGACCGTTCTCGCTCTCACCACTCCATCAGGCAATGCATTCCATGGTTCAACCACCCTCCATGCAAAGAAACCACTCCTCACCCTCTTGCTCACAGTTTCCTTTCATAACTTCCAGGGATGGCCTCTTGTCATCACTCCTTCCCACTGTTCAACCAAGCAAAAGAACTCCCCAGTGTCAATCCTGTAACCACCTCTCAACAGTTTAAAAGTCTCAATCATATCACCTCTCCTTCTTCTATCCACCAAACTCTGCAGTCCACATTCCCTCAGCCGATCCTCATAACTATTCTTGTACAGTCCTGAAACCATCTTTGTCATCCGTCTTTGTATCCTTTCCACAGTTAATTTATCCCCTTCAAATCCTGGGGACCAAATCTGAGAACAATAGTCCAAGTGTGGTCTGATCAGAGACTTATACAACGGAATAATAACCCTCTTATCTCTGCAGGTCAGTGTATTTCTCATAATTGCAGCAATCCTCTGTGTTACCTTCACCACCACTGCAATATGTCTCCTAAACTTCAGGTTTCTATCAATCATCAACCCCAGATCTCTTGTCTCCCCTACTTCCTTTAGTATAACTCCTCCCACAGAGTATGCAGCATCCCATCGATGTTTCCCAAACCTCAAGACCTTACATTCTGCTGCATTAAACAGACCCCCCCCCCATTCATTTGCCCATCTATCTAGCCTATTCAAATCCTCTTGCAGGGCTACCACATCTGCACTATTACTAATAATCCTTCCCAGCTTCGCATCATCCGCAAATAACTGAATATCCCCTTGCAATCCACTGGCAATGTCATTGATATAAAGGTTAAGCAATATAGGCACTAGTACTGAGCCCTGTGGGACCACACTTGTAACCCTCTGCCTCCTTGAAACTGCTCCACCATACACAACTCTCTGCTACCTATCAGTCAGACAATCCTGAATCCAGTTGACCAATCTGACATCCAGACCCATGTGCTGCAACTTAAATATCAGCTTATCATGTGGCACCCTGTCAAATGCCTTTGCTAAGTCTAAGAAAATTGCAGTATATGCCTTTCCTTCATCTAATGTTCTTGTAACTTTATTATAAAAGGCTAGCATATTACTAAAACTAGAGCACCCTTTCACAAATCCATCTTGACTCTCACAGATAACATTACCCTCATCTGCCCAATGCTGTATACGGTCCCTCACTACTTTCTCCAAGATTTTAACAACTACTGATGACTCAAAGACTGGACTATAATTAGACACTTCCAGTCTGTTACCACCCTTATGCAATGGAACTATCTTACCTTCCTTCCATTCCCTGGGCACCTTTGCCGAAGCCAGACTTTCATTGAAAAGCCAGGTTAAAGGCACTGTCAGTTCCCTAGCACATTCTCTCAAAACTCGTGGTGAAATATCATCCAGTCCCACAGCTTTACTGACATCCAGAGTACTCAGCATCTGAAACACACTCTCCTCCTGTACCTCTAAATCTCGAACCAGCCCTATCCCTCTAGCATTAAAACTGACTCCTCTTGGATGAAATAATCCAATAAAATGTTCATTGAACAATTCCATTATGTCCTCTGCATCAGTTGCTCTATTCCCATTTTTATCCCACAATATCATTCTTCCACAGTCATTTGTCCTCCTACTGGCTGTTACTACTACTTATTGAGGTCTCTTCAGTGGGAGCCAGGCCCGAGTGGAGATACCAGGCAGAAGCATTAGCAAGGTCATCTCTACCTACAGGAGTTGCCAAATGGTGCCACCTTTTTATTAAATTACTCTGGATTTAGAGAAAGATGTTGAAAGTTTATTTTTCACTTGGTTAGACTATAATAAATTTAGTTTAATCCTTTATCCAAGTGTGAGCAAACAAAGTTTGCAACTGAAAGTATCTTCAGGACTGGGGTAAGGTGGTACAACACCGGACAACTCGTAGCAAAGTTGGAGCAAGCTCTTACCCCAGTCCTGAAGATACTTTAAGGTGCAAACTTTGTTTTCTCACTCTAGGATAAAGGATTAAACTAAATTTATTATAGTCTAACCAAGTAAAAAATAAACTTTCAGCTAATTTAGTGTTATGACTAATTTTTCTCTTATTCCATATGAATTTATTCAATTGACTTCCTATCATACCAGCTTTGTTGATTCTGTTGTCTATTTCCATATTTAATTTACCTTCTTCACTAAAAATCGTGCCTAAGTAGCTAAAATGTTTTACTTGTTCCACAGGTTCTCCATTCACAATGCAGTTGACATTTTCAACGATTCTGCCTATTTTCATTGCCTTTGTCTTTTTATTGCTGACCTTCATACCATATCTATTACAACAGTTATTCAATTAAGTCTGGGAATCTTGCAAACTTATAACAGATTTATTTAGAAATATAACATTGTCTGCATAATGCAAAGAGCTGACATTAACATCTCCAATTTTGATATCAGGTTTAATACAATTTTCCTTCATAATATGATCCGTATAGACAATGAATAACAGAGGGGATAATGTACATCCTTCTTGAAAGTTTATTTCTCACTTGGTTAGACTATAATAAATTTAGTTTAATCCTGTATCAACACCAGGTAACTCGTTGCAAAGGTTTGCAATGAGTTGCCCAGTGTTGTACTACCTCACCCCAGTCCTGAAGATACTTTCAGGCGCAAACTTTGTTTGTTCACATTTGGATGAAGGATTAAACAAAATTTATTATGTACATCCTTGTCTCACACCAGATTTAACATTAAACCATCTTCCTGTACCTCCTTCAATCCTAACTGCTGATTTACAACTCAAATAAAGACTAAGTATTGCTGGATATAATGCCCCATTGACACCATATAACTCCAGTGTATTGAATAGCTTCTCTCTTGGTACCTTGTCATATGCCTTTTCCAGATCAACAAAACTTAAATACAGATCTTTGTTATATTCCCATGATTTCTCAACTATTTGTCATAAAGTGAAGATCCGATCCTGACAGCCTCTATTTGTCCTGAATCCAGCTTGTTCTTCGACCTGGATTCAGGCCAAAGTTCACCAAGCTTTCCCTCCACAATTCTTCTCAACCGTTTCTCAAGTATACTAGCATAAATCTTACCAAGAACACTCAGTAGGGGAATATGTCCATGCCTTCTGAACTACGCAGCCACTGTAAGACTTTTATACCACCATACTTAAGCATTTCTGATGGAATATCATCTACTCCTTCTGCCTTTCCACATTTCAAGCCTTTGATGGCTTTTTCTACTTCAAGTATTGATATGTATTCCTGACTGTATGCCATTGCACTATCACTGCTTGTTTCATTTAGCAATTTTTCGAAGTAATTACTCCATACCTCAAGGATATCTTTTTCTCCCGTTTTTCATGTCACCTCTAATTCCTTTTACAGCACTCTTTCCTCCATTTCTGAGCTTCTTCAACAACTTCCGGAATATTTTGCCACCTTCATGATATTTATTTTCTATGTTCTTGCCAAAGTCGTCCCATGACTTTTGTTTAGCTAGTTTTACACAGTGTTCAGCTTTCCTACATTTGTCTCTGTATTCTCTAAGAGCACAGGCTGACTTATTTGCAGGAATTTTTGATATGCTTTCTTCTTTTCCTTCACTGCCTCTTTTACTTCCTATGTTCACCATGGAGTTCTGATTTTTCTATCATTGCAGACAACCTCACCACATGCCTCTCTGGCTGAATCAATCAGGATTTTCTTCAAGGTTTGCCACTGAATCTCTAAGGTTTGGTTCCTGTTCTCAAACTCTTTCATTTTATCTTCAATAATCTTTGTGTATTTTAGTCTACAGTTCACATCTGAGAGTTGCTCAACTTTTATTCGCTTTAAAACTTTCTTACATGTTATTCTTTTCGATATGAAATTCAATTTTATCCTGCTCAAGACTAAATAGTGATCACTTCCAATTTAAAATCCTCTGGACACTCTGGTGTCCTGCACCAGGGAGAAAACATCATTATAGTTCGCCCACCGATTAGAGATCTTTCGACACTTCTGCGCATCTCAGAAAAAGGAGAATCCATTCCAATAATAGGGTAATCAGTCCGTATTGTGGGATGAGTTGTTTATTATTACCGGTAGGAAAATTAACTTCTCTTTTATGATTATTGGTTAACTATGTTGCTTGTATAACATTTGGAAAATTTTACCTATAAAGCACGTGATTTCACGTGCTGGCGACCAATTCGGACGTCCTTCATTTCTTTCTCCCCTTCTGCATGAATCGACTATTCTTGGAAAGACGCAAAGCAGAGACCTACAAACGGTGGGTGAACTATATCAACAATAACACAGTCAATGAGACTTTTCTTATTCCTGGCCTCTTCTCTCCTTGTGAATTTGTGCACATTTTTATGTTGGAACATAGTGTTAGTAATCACCAGTCCATGTCCTGAGCAGAAATCCAACACGTATTTGCCAATAATATTAGCTTTGCTCTTTTCTCCAAATTTTCCCAAAATATATTTGTATGTCTGACAATTACTTCCTACCAGTGGTGCACCCAGGAAGGGGGCCAAGCCCCTCCCCCAAAAGCAAAAGTTAAAATACACTAAAAAAGTTTCCAAAATACTTTTCCTAATTTAAATTCATTTTTTTATTTATGTTATGTTGTGTCTTCTATTTCTATACTACTTATGAATTAGTGGTCACATAAGGTGAGAATACCCTATAGCAGTGTTTCTCAACCTGTGGTCCGCGATGATGGGACAGGTGGTCCACAGGCGGACTTAAGTTAACCAAATAAATCTATATATTTTAATTATCCAAACAAAACAAATTAAAATTGAATAAGTAAAAATTAATGAAATAAAATGGATACTTAAAAATAAAATAAAAATAGCGGCAGAATGTTCATTCCATGAACATTCTGCCACTATTTTAATTTGTAAAGGCAGAATGACGAGTAATAAAAGAGGGATTAAGTGAACAATAATATGGTTTTATTGCTTCCACTTTCCTTTGCTGTTTTGTCAGATTTGAAGTGAACATGTGTTGTCCATGTGACCACATTTCAGCCAATTACTTGTTGTTTATTGATTTTTATTGTTGAAGGATTTCCTCCTTCAACCAAGGCTCAATATATCTTCAGAAGTGCTAAGTAATACTTGGATAAAGTGTGATGTGAGTTAACCCCAGTATTTATATATTTTTAGGAAATCGCACGACTGAAAGATAAAAGCAAGCTGCCAGTTGAGTTGAAATGCTAACTGTCTTCAACCGAATTCCATATGTGAAACTGGCATAACAACATTCACTATATATATATTTGTAAGTTTTAACACGTTTACAAATCTTAACACTTTCGGTTGAACTTTATTGGGGCAGGCGAACTCACACACATCTAATTAATAACAATAGTTTTTAGTTAGATACTGTGTTTTCCATTGCAATATATGGTTTTTCCTCGAGTCTAAATAGCATAGTTTCTGTATGAAAGGACATGTGATCTTAATTGTGAACCCAGTTGTCTCTAATTGCACTATTTGTTGAGAAATATACTACACAGACTGCTGGTACCTTATTCACTGATAAGTACATAATAAAAGTACTTGTTTTTCTTGCCTCTGCAATATAGTGGCTATTGGGGAGGGCATGTTGTTTACCGTAGGAGCAAATTACTATCCCCCACTCTGAATATGTTTCAGCTTTTTTTCATTTGTGAGGTATATGCAAAACTTTTTAGTTTCTCTTTTCGAGAAGTAAAATCAGGGATACAAGTTATATTCGAGTAAGTACGGTATTTCAGTTATGGATACGCACATTGGTTCCTTCTTAAAACGGAAAAATAGCTCGGATGACAGTGATAATACAAAAATGAGTTTGTAATGACAGTTTGTGTGTAGTTTCTGAAGAGAAAGAGGTCTGTAACGAATCCACAGAAACACAGAATTCCCATCAGTTGCAATGCGATAATATTAATACGCTGAACGAAAGGAAAGATTTGCTGACTTGCTGGACACTCGACCAGTGGATCTCATTCAAAGGTAAAAACAATTGGTTATTTTATAGGAACATTTTTCTGTTTTGTGACTTTTCTCCCTTTACAGTAATTATGCATACGTTATTGTGTTATTATTCAACAATTGTTTATAGTTTTGAATGTGTACATAAATCAATATCAACAGTAGCCTGATTATGAATGCGTGATGAAAGGGACGGGGAGGCTTGGAATTTCCCCGGATAGTATTCAAGAGGTAAATACAATAGAGGTAATTACGCCTTCCCAATGGTTATTTAGAATTTAACCATTGGGAAGGTGTTTATGTCCACCTCAAAACTCTGAAACAGAATGGCGAAACATATTTTCCGAATAACTTTTATAAGAAATTTCTGTGGGTTCACTATCCATTTCAGGCTTGCAGTCACGAGAACGACCTTTCGTTATCGAAAAAAGAACAGCTAATTGAGCTTTCAAGTGACAATGGGCTTAAAATGCAATTCCGTGATTGTGGTTTGGCTTGATTCTGGATCTCGCCTTCAGTGAGAAGTGAATTTTCCAAATTATCTGCAGGAGCATCGAAAATCGTCATGCATTTTTCTACAACCTATCTTTGAGAGAAAGGATTTTCATCGCTCCTTCAAATAAAAACAAAATACAGAATTTGTCTTAGTGTGTGTGCCGATCTTCGACTGAAGTTGACCAATATTGAGCCAGATATCCAGCAACTCTGCAATGTCGAGAAGCTCATCCATCTCATTAAAAGTAAATAATAAACAATTATATCATATTATTTATTTGTTTAATAAAAATTAAAACTTTGTTCGACGATGATACACTTTTACTCGTTTACTTCCAAGTTAATTATGTTTCCATATATATTCAAAACATGCTTTCAGATTTATTATGTCATAAATAGCACAGTTTTTCCCAAATGTTGGTAATCCCCACACACGTTTTTTAAAAAATTACATAACTTAGTGGTTCATAGAATTGTTTTAGGCATTTTACTTGTCCTTGGGCTTAGAAAGGGTGAGAAATGCTGTCATATAGCTGTCTGAGCCGGGCCAGATAGGATCACGGGTATCGTGTATTGGCGAAGCATTGCAGATGCTCAGTCATAGATCGTGTGCGATATGCTCGTATTCTGTGCTATTTTGCATTAAGTTTGTTGAAAAGCATGTCTTGAACTTGACTTCTTTCCATCTCTGAAGAGTAACCTTAACGTACGTAAATTCTTCAATAACATTGAATATTGTCAATACTGATTTGGATTCGGTTTCCCCAGTCGCAGGTCTGACAAAACCATTGAATTATCCAGAAGAAAGTACTTCCTTAGTTATTAATAATTCTCACGACATCACATTTTTGAAAGAACAAACATTTAATACTGATGATAATTTAGATATTGTGAAAAAGTTGTGGAAACCAGAACCAAATTTTAATTTTCCTGCAACCTGTGCTGCAATTCACAAAAACCAAAGTTTTCAATACACATGGTTTGAAAAATTTACATGGCTTGTGTATTTTCAAGTTGAAAATAGTGCATACTGTAAATATTGCGTGTTTTTTGCACCTGCTAATGTTGGAAAATTTAAATCTGAAGTACCTTGGCAGTTAATTACGCAAGGTTATAATAATTGGAAGAAAGCCATTGAAAAATTTAATAATGATCAAAAAACAAAATATCATATAATGGCTGTTATGATTTACGAATGGCTAAACAATATTTGAGATGGAAAATGTATTCCAATCAATCGACAAATTGATGTAGATAGTGCATCACGAGCTGCAGTTAATCGGAAATGATTAGAGCTGATTATAAAAACAGTAATTTTATGTGGTCTGCAAAATATACCCTTGAGAGGACATCGTGATTATGGAGAATTTTCATCTGAACAGGAGCCAATCGCCAATGAAGGCAATTTTCAAGCTTTGTTAAGAACGAGAATCGATGCAGGCGACAAAAACTTGACTGAACATTTTAAACATTCTGCCAAAAACGCTACCTACATTAGCTGGAACATACAAAATCAAATTATAAATGCATGTAACGAAATCATTTTGAACCGTAAATTAATTTGGTGAAATGTTTTTCAATTATTGCCGATGAAATTTGTGACATTTCTACCACTGAACATGTTTCCTTATGTGCCAGGTATATAGATGAAAATGACAACAAAGTTTGTGATAAATTTTTACAATTTGTTCCTGTAACAAGCACTACAGGAAAAAACTTATCCGACAAAATATTAGAAAGCTTAAATATAATTATGGCACCAATTTGTCATATTTACGTGGGCAAGGTTATGACGATGCTGCATCAATGAGCAGAAAGTTTAATGGTGTCCAATCTCACATATCAGCTATATATCCACAAGCTTTATATGTTCATTGTGCATCACATAGTTTGAATTTGGCAATTGGAAATGCTGCATCTGTGATTGAAATAAGAAATTGCATTGGCATAATTGAAAAGGTACACAATTTCTTCAATACCCCTAAGAGACAGGACGTCCTTATTGACAACATTGATAAATATACACCGGATACTAAGAGACAGAAACTATGCCAAGATTGCCCGACTAGGTGGGTGGAATGCCATGAAGCCATCATGACAATGTTGGGGATGAAGTTTAGGGGGCACATTGCGAAAGTAGCTAAATCAGCTCATCAACTCACTTGGTTGTTGAAAAATACCTTGACGAGCAGAGAAAAACAAGTTATTGTACCTCTGTACCGAGCCCTGATAAGACCTCATCTCGACTACTGTGCCCAGATTTGGTCACCTCGGTTCCTTCTTGATGGGGAGGAGGTTGAGAGGATCCAGAGGCGAGTGACTAAGATGATAGCAGGTCTATGGAATGAACCATATGAGAACAGGTTGAAGATTTGTGGGTTGCAGAAACTAGTTGATAGGCGGAAAAGGGGAGACATGATTGAGACATTCAAATTGCTAAAAGGATTCTATAGGATTAATTCAGATGATATTTTTGAGATCAGGACTGGTGGTGGGAGAACTAGGGGACACCCATGGAAGCTGGGCAAGAGCGTGGTTAGCAGGGGTGTTAGAGCTGGGTTCTTTACTTTTAGAGTGGTAAATGAGTGGAATAAGCTGCCAGAGTCTGTTGTGGGTGCTATGACAGTGAGCGAGTTCAAGGCAAGGTATGATAGATACTGTGGGAATGTTGAACAGCTGCGTGAACATGATGTTTAGGGCCTCCCTCGATGAGTCTAAGGACTCCTGGAGTAGCCCGTGGTAATAATAATAATAATAATAATAATGTTGGTGGAATTATATGATGCAGTGATTCATAGTCTTGAAACAATAATTTCTTGAGAAGACAGAGACTCGTCTTCTAACGCAAAACTTATGAATAATTCATGTGTGAATTTGGTTTTATAATATCTTTATTTAGCTTTCAAAAAATATTTGCGTACACCTTACCATTGTCTAAAATAATGCAAAAATCTGACAGTGACCTCTTAATTGCCCTAAATTTTGTTGATGATGTTGTGGCTCAATTAAATACCATTAGTGAAACACCAGAGTCTTAATTTAAAGATATTTACAATGAAGCATCTATAAAAGCCAATAATTTTAATATTGACATTAAAAAGCCAAGGACTACATCAAAACAAACATTAAGGTCCAATGTTCCAGCTGATTCTGTAGAAGAGTATTTCACGAGAACTATTTTCATTCCATTTATTGATCAAATATTGACTCAACTTCAGGATCGTTTCACTTGGCACCGCAACATTTTGAAATTTTTTTTTTCTCTTCTACCAAATGGAAAAGATGCTCCAACAGCAAGTGCAATGGAAGATTTTTGTCAATTGTGTGAATTTTATGCCAGCGATTTGCCTTATACAAATCCAGCAATTTTGAATGCCAAATTCAAGTTGTGGTATAAGAAATTTGAAAAACCGTTTGCAATAGTTCCACACAAAAATGTCGTTGATGCAGTTTCAAAGTGTATATCCTACCATCTATAACTTGTTAAAAATATTTGCAATGCTTCTGGTAACAACATGCGTCAGTGAAAGGTCATTTTCTAACTTACGCCTTTTAAAAACCTATTTAAGATCTACCATGACACAATCACGATTGAAAGGACTGGCTTTGCTGTATATACACAGAAAGATTAATGTAACCATGACTGAAATAATTCAAGAGCTTTGTAAAAAGAAAAGAAAACTGGATTTATTCTTTAAATAAATTTTCATAATTTAGTTGAACAGATAAAAATATTTTTAATGCAAATTCATTGCATTAAAAATATTTTTATCCATTCAACTCCCCCCCCCCCACAAGATTAAATCCTGGGTGCGCCACTGCTTCCAACAAGGACCAACTTTTCCTTTTTCATTGTGTCAGCAATTTTCTCTAGAGCCTCAAAACATTCTTCCACTTCTACCTTAGTAGAGCCTTTGTGGGACCATAGGCACAAATAAGTCTCATTGACCAGTTTCCATTTCTGATATTTGCCCATATCACTCTACTTGAGACTGCCTGCCATTCAAGAAATTAGCCTCATATTTAGTGTTGAATACTATGGCTACTCCTTCTTTTCCTTGCTTGTCATTACCTGAATATAACATTTTGTATTTATTGCTTAGAAAGATCTCACCTGTTTTTGTCTTTTTTGTTTCAGTCACCCCTATTATGTCGATCTGGTACTTATTTAATTCCTCAGCTAGCTCCATTTCTTTGCCATTCACACTTCTTATGTTGATAGTACCAATCTTCAACTCCAGTGATATTGAGTTGGGGTGTGTTTTCAGATTTGTTCCAGTAGCTGACTTTTTGCTGTTCGCCCTGGTTCCCTGGCGAAAACAATTGTTTAATATGCAACGCCCTAGCTGGCATGAAATTTTGTCATGTTGTACCATCATTTTGTATTTTGGTTAAAGCCAATAAGAATACAATTTGGTCTGCTACATCCCAAATTGTCAGCACATCCTCGTTCGTTCAGTATCTTCTTGTGGTGCACCCTGTTGAGTATCTACCCAATAGGGTGCACCACAAGAAGGTGAGGATTGGACATTAGATCAGAAGCCCTGGTCGGTTCTCTGCATTCCTTTAAAGACTATGTGGAGGTCTCCTCTCAATTATACAGCTTTGACCCTTAAGCACCCCTAAAAAAAAAATATATATATATATATATATATATATATATTCATCAATTTCCTGATATGTATCCCCAAGGGATATTCAGATTACTATGACAACACTACATGATTAAGTTTACATTATTATTAATTTCCTATGCACAATTTTAATCCAAATTACTCTATTACTTGTGAGCACTTCAATATTGTCATACCTAACATTCTGTTCTGTTAAGGCACTTCGGACTGAATAAATGCACCGAGACTTGTCTTCCTCTGGGTCTCTTTCCTGCCATCTTGGCATCAAACACCTGTTTTGCTAACCTTTCCTCACCCATTCTATTTAAGTGGCCATACGATCTATCAAAAGCTTTTGTAAAATATAGCTCTACTTACACATTCTTGTATGCTAATAGTGTCACGGTATAATATCTTCATTTTTAATATGATTCTGCCATTGATGTCATCGGTTCACTTATTTAATTTTTCTCAGAATCATCATATCTATGGTCTCTAGACGTGGATCAAGTACTTCATTTAGAATCCATCTCTCAAATCGATAACTTAAAACTGGTTTGAACACTGTCTTGTATACTGCTACTTTGGTGTTTTGACCATACCTTCACTTGTTCTTTTGTCTATTTCCAGATTTAACCTGCCATCTTCACTAAAAACGCTAAATACATGGGAAAACTTACCCGGCCCGGACACTGGAAGGATTGAGATTAAATAGCAGAAATATTTTACTTGTTTTATAGGATCTCCATTCAGAATGCAGCTGAGTTTTCTGTATTTTTCACAGTTTTGGTCTTTTTATTGCTGATTTTCATTCAAACAATTTTTACAGCTGTTATTCAATTTAGTTATAGAATCCCAGAGACTTGCACTAGGCGTGTTTTGGAGTACAAAATTATCTGAATAAAGTAAAGAACTAAATTTGACATGCCTAATTCCAATATCAGATACTTTGTAATATGCAACTTTCTTGCATAATGTGATCCATATAGATGATGAATAAGAGAGAAGTTAATGTGCATCCTTGTCTTATCCCAGACTTTACATCAAACCATGTTACTGTATTTTCTTCAATTTTGACTGCTTACAGACAACTTAAATATATATAGTGTGACAATTATGTAACAATTCTCTCATTACTCTTTCTCCATTTCTTCGGCTTCACAGCTTCATACAGTCCATTAAAAATATTATTATTATTATTATCCTAAGACCATATGAAGTCAGACACTCATCTAGGAAGTCCCTTTTCTAATACACACAGCTCATCACCCTTTGCATTAAACAAAGGGTGATGAGCTGTGTGATCATCATCATCATTTTTTCTATAGACGTGACACTCTCAGGCAATGTATTCCAATCTTTTACAACACTCCATGTAAAAAACCTGCTTCTCATTCCCTTGCTCACACCCTCCTTATGCAACTTCCAGAGATGATCTCTTGTTCTCGCAAATTCTCCCATCATTTTATGAAAAACCTCTTCAACATTGATCCTATAATAACTGCTTACCAATTTGTACATCTCTATCATATCACTCCCTTCTTCCTCCTATCCACTAGCCTATGCAAACTGCATTGCCTCAACAAATTTTCTACAGATTGAACATTCAAGTGATCAGAAACTATTTTGGTCAATTGCCTTTGAACCCTCTCAAACATCTCTTCATCCTTTTGAAAACCAGGTGACCAAATCAGTGCACAGCAGTCCATATGTGGCCTAATCAGCACTTTATATACTTTAACCAGAATCTCCTTACTCCTACTAGTCATTGTGCTCTGCATCATTCCCAGAATTCGTTCTCTTGTCCTCACAATTTTGGCAATAAATCCTCTAAATTTCAGATTATTATCCATGATCATCCATCTCCATATATATATTTCCTCCACCTCGAACAATATATCCCCACAAAGAGTAAATTCTACATCTCATCTTTGTTTTCCAAATTTTAAAACCTTACATTTCACAACATTGAAACTGGCATGGTTCATTTCTTGTATTCTTGTAGCCATTCACTGAGTGAATGGCTACAAGAAATTTTGATTTTGTAGACCTTTCCAAGTTCTACAAAATCCAATTGTATTTCCCACCCTTTGGTGATTCTTTTTTTTTCTTTCTATGATCTCTCTTATAAATGAAAATGTTATCAATACAAGATTTTCCAGAGTAAAACCAGCCTGTTTATCTGACGTAAAAGAGGCAATACTCTTCTCTAACTATGTAGTTATAATTTTACTTAACAACTTACTCATGGAGGCCATCACACTAATAAATCTGTAATTTGAAAGGTCATTCTTATTATTAAAGATGAGGATTATATATATATGATAATGATGACCAACCACTGATCAGGAGTCTAGAACTTGAATTAACACTCTCATTATTTTGCTTAGCTGCTGATCGCTTCCAAACTTCTACAATTCCATGAGTACTCCTGGGCCAGCTGCATTCCATTTGTGACCTTGCCAAGGCATCAGGTGCAAGACAAATGATCTTCCAAAAACAGATCCACTAGCTCCTGCACCTCAAATCATCATTGGTGTCTCCCTCAATGTATTCTTTCCTATTCTCCATCAAAAGATCCCTAAAATGATTCATCCAGGCTGTCATAGATATTAACCGCACCAGATGTGATCTAGGACTTGTTGTTCTCACGCACATGGCAGTCTTCTATCCCTGAGCTGATCTATTATATCCTAATGAGTGACTAATCTCAGAACTGACTCTGTTCTAACATTCTTCATTACATTTTCATTTTTTTTTTCCCATTTGACAGTAAAGAGGACAGCCTCAACTTGCATGGAGGGGAGGAGGTGTGGAAACAATGCAAAGTCAGAGGAATTCAAGAAGGCTCCATAAAAAAAGCAAAATGCCTAAAGTAATCTATAGGTAGTAGACGATTTTGATTTCCTAGAGTTACCACCATCTTGCTTAAAAAAAAAAAAAAGGTGTGCCTGAAGCAGCTTGAAAAAGACCATGTTTAGTCTCTATGACCAGGGTTCCAAATATTTAATCCATAGCCAAAGTGTAGTACTATAGCAGTTTATCATTAACATTGCTTTAAAAAAAAAAATAAGTAACTCTCCTTGTTAATTAACAGTCCAGAGTCATTATACTGACTACAACAACTATCCTCTTGTTCAACATCCTACCTATTATAGAAGCAATTAAACTATACCACTCGTAAATTAACACAACCGTTATGCCAGTATGGATTGCAAAATGGATAAACTACACATCTTTCAAAATAATAATAATAATAATAAAATCATTTTTCAATTACTGTTTATGCATACACGGCTTACTTTTATCTTTGTAAAAAGCATGTCATACTGAGACTGAAGATTATTCACTTTCTGGATAGCTACAGTTTCTGGTAATTGTCGTGCTTTATCTTGCAGTTTTGTGATTATAGTCTGATGAGAACTAACACTTTGAGCCATAGCCTACAGAGAGAGAGAGAGAGAAATGAAACCATTAAGATTAATCAAAATAATAATTTTGTTAAAAAAAGAAATGAATATTAGGAAGATAGTAATTTGTTTTTCCTCTGAAATTCATTCAGTTCCATTGCGGAACTAAATGTTTTATTTATGCAATATGCTTTATTAAAAATAAAAAAAAAAAACCTGAAAATATTTTTGAAATTTTATGGGATCTTCATATTATTATTATTATATTTAGTATTATTACTATCATCATCATCATCATCATCATCACATCTCCATAGAGTTAAAAAAATCCACTGTCAAAGGTTCTACTGTCACACACACACACACACACACACAGCTCATCAGTCTTAAACTCATTCACCACCTCTGCATTGACGAGTAACGTATTCCAATTAATTATTATTCTCTGTGCAAAAAACTATTCTTCACCCCCTTCTGATACCATCCTTACACAACAGAAATGACCTCTTTACTGTCTTTGATCCCTTCCCATTATATGTCTCAATCATCTCACCCTTTCTCCTTCTCTTATCCACTCTATCCATTATGAAATGATCCCTAATGATCATCGTATTCTCATTTGACAGGTAGGCCAATTTGGTTACACATTTCTTTGTAACAGCTTCAATATCACTGCCACTATTTTGCTCTTATATCTCCACCTTCCTTGTTGCCTTCCTATTCTGATGAAAAACATCATAGCCTTCACTTCCATTGTCCTCCTTACTTTTGATATATCTGGCATTCTTAAGCATAATTCATACTAAGATTATAATGAGTCCTACTCATGCGACACTTAGATTTTCCTCCTCCACACCTCACACTTGCCCTAAGTGTCCCTTTGTATCATAAATTATCCCATTTTTTTCAAGATTCAAATGCTCCCCTTTCATCTTTGGTCATCCCTTATTTTGTCATCTGGCCACATATGCATATTCACATATTCATATCAATACCAGCATCCTGGAATAAGTAATAAAGGTGCCCTCTGCTAATCTGTCCCTGTTTCTCTGTTGAACTTGCAATTCTAATCTGTCACATTTTCTCTGAAATGACTTGATTCTCCAGTCTGACTACTTTCATGTTTTCACACTTCATCACCTCTTAATTCCTCAGATCTCCTTTTTTGCTTCTGTCATTATTGTCTTTCAGAAATAGCCTCTCTAGTTAACTCATAGTCTGTTCTACAAACTCATACAATGTGAACTATAGTACACCTTTATATGACAATAATATTCATTGAAACATGATATTCCAATAAACATGATTATTATTGTCTGATATGAAACCTTGCTATGGCAGCTATTATACCATATCAAGGATTAATATTGCTACATTTTATTTTCGATTGCACATATTTCACTGTTACGAATTGAATTATTTTTTTCCCTCCCCATTTGAAATGAAATTTTAATTTACATTTTTTTTAAAACTTCTGTTGTCTATCAAACTCATCCTGCAAACCTCTTAAGTAGTGAATTAAAAAGAGTTTATCATATCCTATTCTTCCAAAATCCAAAAAGATTATAACCATCAAACAGTTTACCAAATTCAACTCAAATTAGGAAAAGTATATCTAATCTATACTAGTCTTAATACATGAGACTTCCATGAAGTCAAAAGACTCATTGTGGGAGGTCCACACGTTAACATCTCCCCCCCCCAAAAAAAATACATAAATAAAATAATAATTGAACTGTGCCTTAAATCCATTCATAGTTTCTGCACACTCCCCATACTTTCATGTAAATGCATTCCTCTCACCAACCACTCCCTTCCTATCCTGAACAAGTCACCCTCGTACAGCTTCCAGACATGGCCTCTTCCCCTACCCTTGTCTCCCTCTATTCTATTAAAAAAAAAGTCACATCTGCATTTATCTAGTAACAACCCCCTCACCAATTTAGGCATTTCAATCATATCCTCTTTCCTTCTTCTATTCAAAAGGCACTTCAAGTTACATTCCTTCAAGCTGTGCTCATATTCCGCATCCTATAGATGTGACTTTAATTTATAGAACCTGCTCTGGATCCTCTGTAATATACCTTCATCTCTTTGAAAACCAGTAAACAAATCTGCACACAGTAGTCAACTCCCCTTTCATCTTTGGTCATCCCTTATTTTTTCATCTAGCCACATATGCATATTCACTATCTATGCCAGCATCCAGGAATCAGTAATAAAGGTGCCCTCTGTTAATCTGTCCCTGTTTCTCTGTCGAACTTGCAATCCCAATCTGTTTCATTTTCTCTGAAATGACTTGAAAATAGTGGCATGGGCCTAATCCATCATCATCACTCCTAAGTCTCTTTTATTCCATTTGCTTCAAAATTTGACAGATGACTGTTGGTGATGGGTAGATGACACTGATGGTGGTAATGTCTGTGTATGTACTTGGAGATTTAAGTAGCAGAGTAGAGTAGAGTGTCTTCCAGTGATGAGTCCTTGGGTTCCTTTCAGGTGTTATGTAATTAATAATAATAATAATAATAATTTCAACACTAATTCTATCCTCTACATCCTAACATTGCCTTCCAAATTTCAAGACCTTGCACTTTGCATTCCTTTTCACACTACACTTTCTGGCAGGAAAGTCTGGCTTCGGCAAAGGTGCCCAGGGAATGGAAGGAAGGAAGGTAAGATTAAGTAGTGAGGGACCATATACAGCATTGGGCAGATGAGGGTAATGTTATCTGTGAGAGTCAACATTGATTTGTGAAAGGGCGCTCTTGCTTTAGCAATATGCTAGCCTTTTATAGTAAAGTTACAAGAACATTAGATGAGGGAAAGGCATATACTGCAATTTTCTTAGACTTAGCGAAGGCATTTGACAGGGTGCCACATGATAAGCTGATATTTAAGTTGCAGCACATGGGTCTGGATGTCAGATTGGTCAACTGGATTCAGGATTGGCTGTCCGATAGGTATCAGAGAGTTGTGTATGGTGGAGCAGTTTCAAGGAGGGAGACAGTTACAAGTGGGGGTCCCACAGGGCTCAGTACTAGGACCTATATTGTTTAACCTTTATATCAATGACATTGTCAGTTTAATGCAGCAAAATGTAAGGTCTTGAGGTTTGGGAAACATCGATGGGATGCTGCATACTCTATGGGAGGAGTTATACTGGAGGAAGTAGGGGAGACAAGAGATCTGGGGTTGATGATTGATAGAAACCTGAAGTTTAGGGAACATATTGCAAAGGTGGTGAAGGTAACACAGAGGATTGCTGCAATTATGAGAAGGAAACTGACCTGCAGAGATAAGAGGGTTATCATTCCGTTGTATAAGTCTCTGATCAGACCACACTTGGACTATTGTTCTCAGATTTGGTCCCCAGGATTTGAAGGGGATAAATTAGCTGTGGAAAGGATACAAAGATGGATGACAAAGATGGTTTCAGGACTGTACAAGGATAATTATGAGGATCGGCTGAGGGAATGTGGACTGCAGAGTTTGGTGGATAGAAGAAGGAGAGGTGATATGACTGAGATTTTTAAACTGTTGAGAGGTGGTTACAGAGTTGACACTGGGGAGTTCTTTCGCTTGGTTGAACAGCGGGAAGGAGTGATGACAAGAGGCCATCCCTGGAAGTTATGAAAGGAAACTGTGAGCAAGAGGGTAAGTTTCTTTTCGTGGAGGGTGGTTGAATTGTGGAATGCATTGCCTGATGGAGTGGTGGGAGCGAGAACGGTCAATGAGTTTAAGGAGTGGTATGATAGACTTTGTGTTTCTCATGTGGGGGGGTCCTCCCCTCGATGAGTCTTGACAGACTTTATGTTCTTAGGAAGGACCTCCCACGATGAGTCTTTTGACTCCATGGAGGCCTGAATAATAATAACAATACACATTGTATCTTTATTTCAGAACCAGGAGACCAAGATCTGGTCATAAACAGTGCAGGTGATGTCATATAAATACCTAAATGTCACCACTTCAGTTATCCTCAGAATTGTATTTGCAGTTTTTGCTATATCACCCTTAAACTTCAACCTCCTATTCACTATATGAAGTGTTGAATGAGGAATTAGAAGGGAAAGAAATCAATGCTGCTTGGTCCCTATTCAGGAATATCTAGAAAAGGCAATGACTAAGTATATTTCAAAGGCCAAGAAATTAAATAAAGTAAGTGTAAAATTCTGTCCTGATTTTTTTTTCCCAGGACAAGACAGGATAGAATAAGGAAACCTGTGCATTGAATGGAGAGAGCCATGCTAAACATCAGACTGCAAAACAAAATAAGAAATGAAGATATTTGAGCTGACCTGGTTGGCCGAGTAGTTAGCATATCTGCTCTTCAGTCAAAAGGCTGTGGGTTCGAATCCTGCCATGGGCATGGGTGTTTGCGATTGTTCTTTGAAAATACTAGTGGTGGTGGGCAGTAGATGCCGTTGGTATAGATGAAGATGGTAGTTGCAGTTCATTGTAGTTTGTGGAGACGGAGAGTTGTAGAGTGGGTGCCCTCCCTTGATGAGTCTTTGGACTCCCTGGAGGTGTCACGTAATAATAATAATAATATATGAAAATAAATAAAAGTGTAGGATATAGGGGAAGATATTTTAAAACTGAAATAGATATTGCATGAATGAAAAGTGTTAGATAGACAAAGACAATCACCGAGTAGCATCAATATGAAGGAAGACAAATACCAGGATGAGAAGACAGAAAGGCAATTTGGTAGAGATGGCTAGAGAATGTTGGCATCAGGAAGCCTTCAACAGAGAAAGATGAAAACAAATGGGGAGAAGCATATAACCAAAAATGGTTATAAAGAATGGCTTAGAAGAAGATAAAGAAGAAGGAGTAAAATGGATGACTGAAGACAGGAAGCATGCAATCTGGAAGAAAAAGGGATTGTGGAGGCAGCACAAGATAACTGGCAATAATCGGTTACATGAAGAGTACAAGGAGTAAGCAAGGAAAGTGACTCACTTGCTTAGAATAGCAAAAGTGTAGTATGAGCAGCAGTTAGCAAATGAACTAAAAGACATCCTAGAGAGTTTTCAATATGTGGCCAGTAAAAGGAAGAATGATTACGGGAAGATGATGTTGCTTGATACACAATGGAAGAATGATAGCAATTGAGGAGGATATAGTACAGGTGTTAAATGAGCAATTCATTAAAATATTCCATGCTTGTGAATATAACATAATGCAAAACTTGAGATCAGTGGGAAAGGGAGAAGAACTACTGATGGTGAGTGAGCAGGAGATATATGAGGAATTTAGTAATGTCAATCAGGTCATAGGAGTTAATGGTATGTCACCACATACCTTGAGAGAACATTTCAGGGAGTTAACAACAACTTTAATTTACCTTTTTAATATAAGTCTTAGATTGGCCCAAGTTTCAAAGGAGTGGAAAGAGGAGAGGGCAAAATTGTTATACTTCATAAAGGAGGAGGATGATAATAATAATAATAATAATAATAATAATAATAATAATAATAATAATAATAATAATAAGAGGCTTCAAATTATAGGCCAGTCTGCTTGTCTGGAGTTCTGGTCAATATGTAAGAGAAGCTAGTGAAGACCAGGATTCAGAACTGGATTGACAGCAGCAGAATTCTCTTACAGCATGAGCTTGCTAAAGGAAGATTTTGTGTTATCAATTTGCTTACCTATTATAACAAGGTGACAAATTGGATAATGGGGATGCATATGCATTAGTACATTTAGAATTTGCAAAGGACTTTCATAGAATGCCATACAACAAGCTAGTAATTAAATATGAACAGATGAAATTGGTTGGTAGATTAGTGTGGTGATTTGGAGACTGGCTGTCTGATAGGTATCAACAGGTTGTATATGGTGGGAAGCAATATCCCAGAAGAGGAAAGTCATTAGTAGTGTGCCCCAGGGGGTCTGTTTTTGGGACACAGTGGTTTAAATTGTATGTAAATAACACTGGAAGAGTGATATACAGTTGTGGTGATAATGGTTATATACAGTGTCTGCAGATGATGCAAAGTTGGGTAGAGCTATGAGAAGTAGAGCAGTTGTTGTAGCCTTGCAGGACAACTTGAATAGACTGGGTGAAAGAGCATGCATAGGGATGTGAGCTCAATATAGCAAAGTGTAAAGGTTTTTTTTTTTTTTTTTAATTTGGAAAGCAAACATGGGGATGAAGAGTATAATATTGGTGGGAATATCTTACAAGAGGTGGAGGAGATGAAAGATCTGGGTGTGATGGTGAATAGGGACCTAAAATTTCAGGGACATATATTTACAAAAATTGTCAGGACAGCACAGCAGATTATGACAATGATGCAAAGAATACTAACATGTAGAAGTAATAGAAGTAAGGATGTTATGACCCCTTTGTACAAGGCTTTGATCAGACCACATATCGATTATTGTGCACAGATTTGGTCACCTAGTTGACTAAGTCAGTTTCTGGTCTCTGGAATGGGGAGTATGAGGACAGATTGAGAGAATGCTAATTGTAGAAGCTAGTGGATACAATAAAGAGGGATGGCATATAAGTTGACATATAAGTTGGTAAGGGGTAATTACAAGATTAATATAGATGAGATTTTTCACAGAATGGATGGGGGACAGGAGAGAAGAAGAGGCCATCTCTATAAGCTGTATAAGGAGGGTGTGATCAAGGGGTTAAGTGTAGATTTTTTTGAATGGAAAGTGATGGGTGTTTGAAATGTGCATTATCTGAAAGTGTGGTGAGTGCAGAGACTGTGAATATCAAGGTATGTCAAGTCAAGATATGATGAGCTGTGTATGTGTGTGAGAATGGGACCTCCCATGATGAGTCTCTAAACACCATGAAGGTCTGGTGATAATAATTATAATTTCAAGATCTCTTGCCTCAGCAGTCCCTTCTAGCCTAATTCAACAAATATAATATGCCAATGGACATCTGATCGCATCACAATGCACAAATTTTTATTTACTATCATGGAACAGACAGTCATTTTCACGTACACAATTTCAGCCTATCAAAATCATTCTGTAAATGCTGAATGCCCCCCCTAAGAAACACAAAGTCTATCATACCACTCCTTTAATCAGGAATGTGACAGACATACAGAAAACAGCTGTATGTTTCCTGTAAAATGCTTCCCAATGTTAACACGTTTGCAGCCACGCTCCCCGGACATAGTTTGTTACCGCACTCCAAGCACTTTCACTTCTACAAGGTCAGTACGAGTTATCTCATAGCTGGCTTATCAGACAGAATTTTGTTGCATACGTCAACTATGAGTAAACTCATATCATCCCCCACCTATGTCTTACATGTGCTGACAACTGTGTAATTTGAGTTCAGAGTCAGTGACGTTCAGCATTCAGTGCAGTAAGGTTTATTACATCTAGTCTTACAATTATTTAAAATTATCTAAATAAAAACCTTCAATTATGCCATGGCTAGTAAAAAAAAGCTTACTGATAAAGAATTAGAATCTTCTGCTAATATGAGTGATGATGAATGGAATACTATACTTTTGCTGAAATTATTTTCCTTCTACTAAGTCTCCCAGATGTGCTCTGCTTTATTCACCAGCCAAGGGTCCAAATTAACGTGCTTATACCATGGGTTAACTCATGCTCGGCATAGGAAATTGACATACGAGTATATTCATAGTTGGCTTGTGAGGCTCATATACCAACTACAAGTATACTCATAGTTGGTAGCGAACGTGTTAATAATAAGAACTGAATAACAGTAGACCAAGAACTGATCAACAGGGAATATTACTGGTCACCTTAAATCTTGCAGACTCATTTCACTCATATATCACTTTTTGATATTTGTCAGTTATCCCAGTCAACCATTCTCTTATCCAAGCTAACAGTTTATAATCCAATCTTATATCCTCCAACATATGTAACTTTCTATGCTGTATCCTATCAAATGCCTTAGCAAAAGTTAAAAAATATCAAGCATTTTCCATGTCTAACTTAAACACGACATTATTATGAAACGTGTGCAAGTTAATCAAGCATGACCTTCTACTTTGCATCTGCCACTGACATGCCATCTGCATTCAGCCAAGTTATCCTTTCATATCCATTCTTTCTTCTACTTGTAACATAAAAACAGAATTATTCTGGTTGTATTTAGCTTAAAGAGTCAGTTCTTTTCATATGCAGACTTAGCTTTTCCTTACAATACTTCTAACATTTATGAAGCTGTTTCAAAAAGGTGAAGAACCTTTATAAGGACTTTTCAAATTAAAATGAGTTATTCAGATAATTACAAAAAAGAGATGGCCGAGTTTTTACCTTCAGGAAACAATGTGAACAGAAATGAGTTAACCAGACTAAAATGAATCTTAGAATCTTTTGATTTGTGACAAGCTGGAGAAAGAATGATTAAGGTAAGATGATGTTAGTGGTCATAAATCGTAGACTATTAGCTGTAGTAGAGGACAAAGTCAAGATACTGAACAAACAACAGTCCATCAGGATATTTCATCATCATCATCATACGTATCAAGGATTTAGGCCTAGCATGGCCTATTCCGGCCTTAGAAGTCATTGTTGAATCATTTATTATTATTATTATTATTATTCAGGCCTCCAAGGAGTCAAAAGACTCATCGAGGGAGGTCCTTCCTAAGACATAAAGTCTGTCAAGACTCACTGAAGGGAGGTCCCCCCCTGAGAAACACAAAGTCTATCATACCACTCTTTAAACTCACTGACCGTTCTCGCTCCCACCACTCCATCAGGCAATGCATTCCATGGCTCAACCACCCTCCACACAAAGAAACCACTCCTTACCCTCTTGCTCACAGTTTCCTTTCGTAACTTCCAGGGATGGCCTCTTGTCATCACTCCTTCCCGCTGATCAACCAAGCGAAAGAACTCCCCAGTGTCAACCCTGTAACCACCTCTCAACAGTTTAAAAGTCTCAATCATATCACCTCTCCTTCTTCTATCCACCAAACTCTGCAGTCCACATTCTCTCAGCCGATCCTCATAACTATCCTTGTACAGTCCTGAAACCATCTTTGTCATCCGTCTTTGTATCCTTTCCACAGTTAATTTATCCCCTTCAAATCCTGGGGACCAAATCTGAGAACAATAGTCCAAGTGTGGTCTGATCAGAGACTTATACAATGGAATGATAACCCTCTTATCTCTGCAGGTCAGTGTCCTTCTCATAATAGCAGCAATCCTCTGTGTTACCTTCACCACCTTTGCAATATGTCCCCTAAACTTCAGGTTTCTATCAATCATCAACCCCAGATCTCTTGTCTCCCCTACTTCCTCCAGTATAACTCCTCCCATAGAGTATGCAGCATCCCATCAATGTTTCCCAAACCTCAAGACCTTACATTTTGCTGCATTAAACTGACACCCCCCATTCATTTGCCCATCTATCTAGCTTATTTAAATCCTCTTGCAGGGCTACCACATCTGCACTATTACTAATAATCTTTCCCAGCTTCGCATCATCTGCAAACAACTGAATATAAGAGGACGTCCTGGTTTTCTTTTTCCTAATGGCTGGTACTTTAAGGCTTGTTTTGGTAATCTTTTTGTTTTCTTTCTTTGAACATGTTCCATCCATTTATGTTTATATTTTTTAATTTTTTCTATTACTGGTTCTCGGTTTAATTCTTTCATAATATCTTCATTTCTTTTGTGATCAAATAGGGTATACTTTGCAGTTTTTCTCATAAACTTCATTTCTGCTGTTGTTAATCTTTGTTTGTCTTTTTGTTTTATTGTTCAGATTTCGCTTCCATACATTAAGACCGGTAAGGCTAATGTATTGTATACTTTTAGCCTGGTTTGTTTTTGAACTAGGTTTGGTTTAAATATAGAGTTAATTACACCTGTTATTTTTAAATATTTTGCAATTTTTATGTTTATATCTTTTTCATTTTCATAAGTGATCATACATCCTAGGTAGTTAAATGAATTCACCTGTTCTAAGATCTTGTTATCTATTACTATTTTAGTTCTTGCTGGATCTTGTCCTTTAAAGGCCATAGTTTTTGATTTTTCTGTTGATATTATCATACCATAATCTTTGGATATCTCATTTAGATTTAAAATAGCTTTCTGCAAGTTATCTTCAGAATTTGTAATTATTATTTGGTCGTCTGCAAAGAGGAGAGTGTTTAAGTTAACTGTAGGTGAAAGTTTAATTCCTTGGTGTAAATTTTTACTCCATTTTATTATTATTTCATTTAAGTAGATATTAAAAAGAGTTGCTGAGAGGGGACATCACTGTCGGACCCCTTGGTTTATCTCTCTTGTATATGATAGCTCATGATTTAATCTTATTTGTATTTGATTATTTTCATATATACTTGTGATAGCTATTAGGATATTATTTGGTATTTGTCTTTCTTTTAATATGTTAAATAATATGTTTCTTTTAACTTTGTCAAATGCTTTTTCAAAGTCAATAAATGCAATATGTGTTTCCAAATTATATTCTCTTCTTTTCTCTGCTATTAATTTTAGGCAAAAGGCTGGGTCTATACATGATCGTCCTTTTCTAAATCCATTCTGTACCTCTAGAATAAAGTTTTCGGAATATTCCATTAGTTTGTTATTTAAGATTCTGCTATATATTTTGTAACAGGAATTTAGTATACTGATACCTCTATAGTTTTTAGGGTCATCTCTATTACCTTTCTTAAAGATAGGAATCGCAATTGCTTTTTTTCCATTCTATTGGGGGGGGGGGATACCAGTTGAGTAAATTTTATTTAAAAATAGTAAGAGTATTTTTTTGAATCTTGTACCTGCGTATTTATATAGTTCTGAACCTAGCTTATCTTCTCCAGGTGATTTTCCGTTTCTTGTTTCTTTCAGGCTGATTTCTAATTCTTCTTCAGTTATTTCCTTTTCATTTTCGTTAATTGTTTGCCAGTTGTCTTTTTTAAAATATTTGTCTGTCCACAGTTCTGTGTAGTAATTTAGAAATTCTTCTAATTTTAATTCAGTGTTTAATTTTATGTTTTCTTTGGTATCTGCATTTAGGTGTTTCAAAATCTTATATACATTGGGTCTTATTTTATATAAATCATGTTCTAAATTAGAAACAAATTTATTCCATGATTCTCTATGTCTTTTTCTGACTTCTCTTTTAGCTATGGCTCTTATTCTTTTATATTCTATTTAATCTTCTAATCTTTTACTGCTTAACCATTTGTGATAGGCTTCTTTTTTCTTTTTAATTATTTCTTTGATTGTATCATCCCAGATCTTCAGTTTTTTTCTTTTATTGAATTTTTTGGTCTTTCCTAAGCTTTCATTTGCTGCTGCATTTAGTATCGTTTTTATATTAAGCCATTCTATTTCTATTTCTTCATTTTGTTTTATTTTATCTAGATATTGGTTAATTCTTTGTTCATATAGCCATTGTACATTTGTGCCATTCAATAGTCTAGTTTTATAAACAAATGTTTCAATTTTTCTTTCTGTTCTTGTTACTTGTAGCCATTTAGGTGGTAATCTTAATTTTATTTTAACAAGGAAGTGGTCACTGCTTATTTCATATCCTCTGTGAACTTTAACATCTAGTGAAACTTTTGATGTCTTTTCATTTAATATGAAGTAATCTAATATTGATTTCCATCCTCTTGCTGCCCAAGTATATTTATGTATGTCTTTATGTTTATAGAAGGAATTCATTATTTTTAGGTTATTATAAACTACAAAGTCAATCAATTTTTTACCATTTCTGTTTAGAGTGTGTTCTCCATGTATTCCTATATTATTATTAATTTTACTGTTTCCAATTCTTGCATTTAAGTCTCCTGCTAAAATTATGTAGTCATTTTTATTTATTTTATTATATATGTTTTGTAGCTGATTATAAAAATCAATATTATCCTGTTCTCTTCCTTCTTCTGGGGCATATAAACCAATTATTGTTAAATAGCCTCTATCTATTTTTATTCTAGCTTCTATTATTCTTTCATTCCATAATTTATAATGTTTTAACTGTTTTGAAAGGGAGTTATGTATCCAAATCATGACTCCTGCTTGTGCTCTTTGGTCTCTGTCAACTCCACTGTATATCACATTAAAATTTTCAGTTCTCATAGTTCCTTTTAATTTCTTTTTTGTTTCAGTGATTATTGCTATTTTAAAATTTCTTTCATTTAGTAATTGGTCTAATTCTATTTCTTTATATGCTATTCCTCTTACATTCCAGTTTGCTATGTGTATTATATTTTGTCGTTTCCATTTTCGTTTTCCCTTTTCTATTCCAGGGTCGTTTCCCATAGATTCAATCCAATTATCTTTTTCTGTCAGCTTACAAGTAGGAATATGTTCTCCATGTCAGGGGACTAGCCTGACGATGGAATAGTTCAGTGGTAGGGCTGCTACCTTAAGGCTTCTGAACTAGTCTTCTTCCGAATTTAAACCCATAGGAGGAATAGGGTATAATGAGGGGGAAAGAGTATATTATAGAAGAAATATAGTAAGGTTTATAGAGAGGGCATAGTTGTAAGGCCAGAAATGAAAAGGCTCCATGGCCCTAGAGTACTCTAATTGCATAAGGGTCAGTCATTCTCATAAATTCTCATAATCCATTCTCATAAATATAGGAAAAATATTTTTGAGTAGGAATGGTAGAGAATAAATTGATGCTGAATAAGAAGGAAGTATATGAGGAATTAAGTAAACTCAATGTTCAGTAAGGTAATAGGAATCAATGATATATCACTGTCTGATTGGACAGAATGTTCCAGAGAGTGATCATTCTCAATATTTCAAAGGGATTCATGTCTTCTATCGAAGTCTCCTGAGCAAGCTGCCATCTTATGGCCTCCTTTATCCAAGGTTAAGCATTGCACGTGATGTCCTTTCACAAATTTAAGTCACTTTCAACATTTCAACACTGGACATGATGGATGATTCAGAATCATTCTCCTCTGCATTATATGGCATGTAACAACATACTACTAAATATCTAAAATTGGCATTATCATTGTTGCTTTCTTCAAATTCCATATTGCAACTCTTCTGAAATTATCAGTAATGCGCTACCTCCTCTTTCAACTTTTCTGTCTTTTTGAAAAATGTTATAATGATCACATTCTATTCCTGTGACATCCTCTGTTAAACATGTCTCATTGACACCAATGATTAATGTATATATACATAGTATATACATAATACTTAAATTGTGATGTGAGCATATTGTATTGTGGTTGATGAGGAGGACCTTGACACAAAGAAGTGAAGAGGTTATGGTTCCCTTGTATAAAGCATTAATCAGGTCACACATGGATCACTATGTACATCTTTACCTGATACATTAGTAAAAGTCTGAAGATGACTAAGGTAATTTCCAGTCTGTGGAATTTAGGATACAAAGAAAGACTGAAGAAATGCCATTTGCAGAGCCTTGTGAATAGGAGGAAGGCAAGGGGATGGGGAATATGATTGAGATATATAAGTTGGTAAAGGAATGTTGTCAGATAATATGGAATAGCTCTTTCACTGGAAGGAGACAGGAGTAGAACAAGTTGCCATCTATTAATGCTGTATAAGAGGTTGTATGTGGTTCATGAGTGGAATATATTACCACACGGCTCAATGAACTTCTTGTGTGGTAAGAATCTCCCAAAATGAGTTTTTTTTACTCCATGGATGTCTAATGTTATTATTAAAATAATAATAATAAAAAACAAGCAAACTAGCTGGAGAATGTGCAAAATTAACCAAAAATACACCCACCTCCTAGCTTTAGTTGTTTAGTAACAAAACCAAGTAATTTTTTTTCCTTTCATTTTTAACTACATATTTTATTAATTTATTATTTTAGTGTTATTTATTTGGCTGCTGGTTAAATTTAAACAAGAGTTAGAATATCATTTAGAATTGATATCAAAAGCTTACCTTATAACTCTGCAACTGAGCTCTCTTTTCTGAAAGATTTGGTTTCAGCTGTACTTCCTTACAAATCTGATTTGTGAGTTCTGATAGCCATGTTGCTACTTGCTTGCAACTGAAATGCAATGATTCAGAAAAAAAAAAAAAAAAAGAAAAATGTTGAAAACATAAAATGAAAATAAAATTTCATTAGAAGTTGAAATCTTATAAAAGCTAATATGTTCAATAATTTCTATAAATGCAAATAAATGCTCAATAATAGGAAAACTTAAATTAATATAATGACTAACATATGATGATTATCATCCATATAATTATGTAGCAATAATAAAAAAACTAATTATAATTAGAAAGTTTGGATTACCATTAGTTATAACACTTGTGTTTATCCTTCATTATCCTCTTTACTCTGCTACTATCCCCTTTTATCATTCCTATTGTGCAACAAAGTTAATAGTTTTTTGTTCTTTTTTATTTAATTTTTATGACATCACCTTTGAAACCCACCTTTTGGCAACTCATATAGGCAAATATGACTTCTCCATTACTTTCACCTTAGTATCACCACCTCTGGGTCTGGCTCCTACTGACGGGACCTCAATAAAGGTCGAAACCGGTCTGGGTAGTGGCCCTTCCCTTAATGCATAGCATTATATATGTCCACAAGGAGATGTGCTTTGCATTATGGGAGATACTAAGACAGGTAGTGATGAGAGCTTAGTCCACCTTTACCACAAGTTGCTTCAGTCCTGAAGATACTTCAGGTGCAAACTTGTTTGCTTACACTTGAATAAAGGATTAAACTAAATTTATTAAAACAAAACATCTGCTCCAGAGATTCTAGGTATTGGTAATTGGGAAACAAATCTAGAAAGCATAATTGTATTTAATGAAATAGATGGCAATGCTGATTTTGTTTTCATAGAATTTTGTTTATTTTTGATAACTTGGTGTAAATACAATTGTAAGACTTAATTATTATTATCATTATTATTATTATTATTAACACCAGATGTTCATGGAGTCACATTGTCATATAGAATGCAAGTAGAATCTCTTTATTTCTACATATAGAGATCCTCTGCATCATCGTCATAATTTGAAGTGTTGACTTCATAACTTGTGTAATGTGACTTCTGAACTTCATATCCTTGTCCACCACCACTCCAAGGTCTCTTATCAGCTCAACTTCCTCCAAAATTTCACCACAAACTGTATACTTCACATCCCATTGTTGCCTACCAAATTTCAGAACATTACGCTTTGTAACATTGAACGGCTATCTCCATAATTTTGCCCATTCATACAATCTATTCAATTTCTCCTGTAAGGCCACATCTGGTTTGATTCCTAATCTCCCCCTCACTCCAATTTTGCATCATTTGCAAACAGTTGTATATCACCCATTAACCCATTCAAATCATTAACATGCAAATTAAATAAAATGGTCCCAAAAAAGACTTCTGTGGCACCCCCACTAGTAACTTTTCTTTTCTGAGATACTGCACATCCCATACACAACTTGCTGGTATCTGCCTGAGAGTCAGTTGCCTATCCATTCACTAACCTATCATGCAATCCATCTGCTTAAGTTTAGTTCCCAACTTGTGATGTGACAGTCTATTAGAAGCCTTTGCAAAATATAATAAATTTTGTTTAATCCTTTATCCAAGTGTAAGCAAACAAAGTTTGCACCTGAAAATTTCGATCTTTATTGGGGTGTATTTAAGTAAAGACTTCTCTAAAAGTTAGACGATCCCAAAAGATCACCCAACTCAGCATTGTTCCATTCAGTGACAGGCCCATCCGTCACCAAGAAGAACTTCTCAGCGTTGGCTCTGCCCAGTGGCAGGCTCACCCCATCACCAGACAGAGCCATAATCTCAGTGGTGGCCCTACTCAGAGACTGACAAAAACCTACCCCAAGCAGAGTCTCTCATATACCCCTTGTCAGTAGGAGGCAGACCCAAACGTGGAGATACTAAGGCAGAAGCAATAGGAGAGGTCATATTTACCTATACAAGTTTCCAACAGGTGTACCACCTTATTATTGAATTACTCTGGATTTAGAGAAAGATGCTGGATATTTATTTTGCACTTGTTAGACTATAATAAATTTAGTTTAATCCTTTATCCAAGTGTAAGCAAACAAAGTTTGCGCCTGAAAATATCTTCAGGACTGAGGTAAGGTGGTGCAACACCAGGCAACTCCGAGCAAAGGTGGACCAATCTCTCATCACTCCTTGTCTCAGTATCTCCCATAATGCAAAGCACATCTCTTTGTGGACATGTATACTTCTATGCATTAAGGAAAGGGCCACTACCCAGACCGGTTTCGACCTTTACTGAGGTCTCGTCAGTGGGAGGCAGACCTCAATAAAAGTCGAAACCGGTTTGGGTAGTGGCCCTTTCCTTAATGCATAGAAGTATACATGTCCACAAGTAGATGTGCTTTGCATTATGGGAGATACTGAGACAAGGAGTGATGAGAGATTGGTCCACCTTTGCTTGGAGTTGCCTGGTGTTGCACCACCACCTTACCTCAGTCCTGAAGTTATTTTCAGGCACAAACTTTGTTTGCTCACACTTGGATAAAGGATTAAACTAAATTTATTATAGGTCTAACCAAAACTTCAATCTAGCAATAGTTTCTCTAGTTCACTCACTCCAAAGGCATTCAAATGCAATCCATCACTTTTGTATAATTCCATTCTTCCCTCAAATACATGCTATACATCCAAAAACTGTACTCTCTTCTGCTCACACAGCTCTACCAGCATATAATTCCTGATTCTTGCTCTCTATCTCAACTCATCATTGTCATATCTCAGCAACACACTGTCAAACTTTCCCATTATACTGTTATCTTTCACCCTCCTCATTAACCTCCTGATATCTACCTTTACATTCTCCTTATACTTTGTGGGTTTATTACTGATGATTTTTTGTTTATTTTTATTTATTTTACTGAATTTTGAAGCTTTCATTGACTGAATCAATGAAAATTGAATGAATTTCATGAAGATTTATTGTAATTAACAGCATTGATTTTTCAAGAATGGTTCATTGTCATGAGTTCAGAATCTATGTGGTGGAATGTGGTGGACATGTTTGTAGAAAAACTCAGTAGGAAATGACAAAATGTATGGGCTTATAGAAAGTGCAATATTTTTCTGCACAACAAGTTATCAACACAGACTAATGGAATCAAGGCTAGCATAATTGCAGGTGCTAAAGACTGTATGAAGCACAGAATGAAAACGAACGAGACTATGGAAGTGAAAAAATGTATGAGAAGAAATAAAAGCAAGTTGGACTATGGAAATAAAGGAAAATAGGAATGTGGGAATAAAAGTGACAGAATGAGAGATAGCAAAGCTACATGAATGACAGAGAGTGAAATTGCAAGATGTAAGATTTGAAGAACATGTTGATCAGAATGAGAAATGAAGTGAAAAATATGTCGAGTGAGATTAGATATTCAGTGGAAGGAATGAAAGAGGGCCAATGGATAGAATGAAGTAAAGTAGAGAAAAAGAGGAGATGAATGATTTGAAAATGGCAATGCATGGAGATTCCATTATATCTTGGAATTAGATATCATTGGGGGGGAGAGAGAGAGACCACAAAGTCTATTTTCTAGGGTGGGGGGGAGAATGACCAAGAAAATTAACACTTTGGGTAAGAGAAGCAAAACAGCAAGAGCATGAGTAATGGTTGTGGGAATGGAACAAATGATTTTGTCAGAATAATAATTGATCAGAATAAGAGAATGTAGAGCCTCCATAGCTCAGTTGGTAGATGAAGCCTTTGGATGGAAAGACTTGGTTCAATTCCTGTCCATGACACCAGAAACCTTTATCAGGTCTTTTTGACTAAAGGTGAATTAGCCAGTGTCATATGAAGGTGGAGGGGTTTCCTTCTCCCATTAACTCAAGTTTTTCATCCCTCAAAACAGGAAAACAGGTCCCCAGGAGCGCGCGCACACGCATGCACGCACGCACGCACACACGCACGCACACACACACACACACACACACACACACACACACACACACACACATCAACAGACATAAATACTTACAATAGGTCACGGAAGGCAATGGGAAATCACCTTGGACCATAATCAATTCCCTAGTAAATAGCATATTGCCATCCCAGAAACCATAAGGTTGATTACTATACCACCACCAGGAGAATGTGAGGAAGAATATCAGGAAATTAGTGAGAAAATTGAAAGATAACAATGTGGTAAGATAGGTGTATTGGTATGGTGTGGTGTGGTGCCAAGGTATGACAATGATGATGTGAGATAAAGAGCAAGAATCATGAAAGGTATGTTGGCAGACACATGTGAGGAGTATATAATGTAGATTGTAAGTGTGTGGTATGTATTTGATGGAAGGATAGATTTGTAAAAAAGTGACAGACTGCATTTGGGTGTAAGTTAAATGAGTGACCCTTGCTAGAAAAAAGGTGCAATGAGTTATGCAAGCAAGGGATCAGAGGAAGTAAAAGGTAAAGTGAAACAGGTGAGACTGAAGTGCTTATTAACGGAAACAGTAATAGTGTAAGAGATGATGAAATATAAGGAGTGAAAGATAGACAGGGAAATGAGGGAGGGGCAGAGGGAGATATAACATAAAGAGAGTGGATGTAGGAAGCAGGATGATCAAAATAGGAATATGATGGCCCACAGTGTAAGGAGGAAGGAACTGAGTCTGAAGAGATATATGGGGCAAGTGTTGATAAAGGCAATTCAGCATGGGCAGTTGTGGGGAATCATAACTAACAGGTGCCATGGGGAGGACTGGTAACAACACACCTAAAAGCGAACAGCTATGTTTATTTATGAATGCTAGGAGCATCAGAAATAAAGAGGATGAAACTGTTTCATTGAATGAGTTGAATTTGTCCAAAATTTATGGGAATAAATGAAATATAGATGAGAAGGGTACTTTTGTTTCACGAGGAGAGAAAGGACAAGAAGGGAGAGACAGTGATGCTGATGATAGCAGATGAATCATGTCTGGTTAAGGTAAAGATGCAAGATGGAAACAGTGGCATTGATTTTAAGGTAGTATAGTTTGAAGCAGAGGTTGACAGAAGAGATAATTAAACAGATGTAGGTATAGGCAAGGGAATGTGGATAGTGGTGATGAAGAAATGTATAAACTTGGGTTAGTGGAACAAGGAAAGGGTGATTATAATTATGATATAATTGGGAATGAAGAGATGGCATTTTGGAATAAGTGTGCCCTCCTTTACATACTCCTATACTCCAGTATAGGAGTATGTAGAGGAGGGCACACAGAATCTTAGATCTCATCATTTCATCACAGGAGGTGATTTTGAAAAGGATTACATTTTCCTCCACTTGGTGAGAGTGATCATGAAGTGATATCTAGGTGGCAGTTAGACATATGAAGATTTCTATGATGAAAGGATATATGTGGGTACTGCAAGACTTGTGCTTATGAAAAGCTTAGGATATAGCTTGGAGCTACAGCATAGAATGAAGAATTAAGTTGAAGGAAGATAAATGCTGCTTAGGCACTGACCAAGATGATATTTAACAGCATCAATAAGGAAATGTATTCTAAAGGCCAAAAGGTAGAATAATGTAAGTGTAAAATGGATGAATGAAGGGATTAAGTATGAAATGTGGAAGTGAAAGAAGCCCCTCCAATGGCAGCATGAGATAAACAATAATCATTGAAAAAAGAGTATAAAGAGCAGGCTAAGAAAGTGACTCAGTTTGAGGACAGCAAAAGGGGAGCATAAAGAGAAATTAGCAACTCAGATGAAGAAAAATCCTAGAGAGATTTTTTCACTATGTGGAAAACAGAAGAAAGAATTATTATGGCAAGATGATGTTAATGGATGAAAATAGTAGATAGATAACTGCTGCAAAGGACATAGCTGAGGTATTCAGCAATCATCAGGGTGTTTCATCCTCATCAATGTGAACTCATGTGAAGTCCAAGTATAGAGAAAATGGGCGAAAATGGCTTACTGGTGAGCAAGCAAGAGATATATGAGGAGTTCAATAAGCCCGATGTCAATAATGCAAGAGGACTAGATGACATCACTATATGCCTTAAGAAATGCTTGGTAGTATAGTAGTAAGTATCCCTCTCGATCACAGGCGAGACCGAGGTTTAATTCCCTGCCGGGGAGAGGAGTGCCTTATAGTGCCTCCATGGCACAATTGGAAGAATGATAGTACAGTGTGCCAAAAAAAAAATTTTACCTTGCATATAATAAATGTTAAAGATACCAAGCAATTTTAAACCTGGTTTTACTCCATTTCCCAAGTAAGCAAACAGACAAACAAGTCAAGTTTGCACCTGCAAGTGTTGCAAGTCTAGCTGATCCTACAGGTAGTGTAAGACCAAGGCAACTCATGGTAAAAGTAGAATAAGCTCTGATCACTAATCTTAATATTTACCCTTTATGTCAAAACACATCTCCTAGAGGAGATGTATGATGTTTTGTATTAAAGCCAAGGGGGCCACTACCCATAATACAAAACATCATCTCCTCTAGGAGATGTGTTTTGGCATTAAGTGTAATTAAGATTAGTAAGCAGAGCTTATTCTACTTTTACCATGTGTTGCCTTGGTCTTGCACTACCTATAGGATCAGCTAGACTTGCAACACTTGCAGGCACAAACTTGACTTGTTTGTCTGTTTGTTTACTTGGGAAATGGAGTAAAACCAGGTTTAAAATTGCTTGGTATCTTTAACATTTAGTACAGTGTGCCCTTTGACTGGAAAAGATCTGAGTTCGATTCTCATCATGAAGAGAGGAATCTTTATATGTTTTTTTTTTTTTTTTTTCAATTGAAGGTGAGTTAGCCATCTGATATGGAGGTAGCAAGGTTATGCTTCTCCCAGAAACTTGGATTTTTCATCCCACATACAGACAAATCGGCCTTGAGAACACAAACAATTTACAGACAAAAATACTAATGGTGGGCAGTAGATGGCATTGGTGTAGGTGATGATGGTAATGGCAGTTTGCTCTAACTGGTGGAGACAGAGAGTTGTAGAATAGGTGATCTCCCTCAATGAATCTTCAGATCCTTTCAGGTGTCATGTAATAATAATAATAATAAATGTTTCAAGGAATTAGTGTTAGTCATTTAACAAGAGTTTTGCAACAGCACAATCTCAAGGGAGTGGAAAAGAGTAGAAATTGTTACACTTTAAAAGGATGGTGATAAGGCTAAAGATACAAATTATATGTCAAAGTGTATACCTGAAGTTAAGGTGTTGGAGAGGTTGGTGAGAGAGCTAGAATACAGAAGTGGGTTTATGACATCAGTATTGTCACAGACAATACTGATGTCATAACAAACTATGCTGGAGTCTGTGACTTCAGCATAGTTTGTTAAAAGAGGTCCTATAGCATGTGTCTGGTTCTTAGGTATTACTAAGTATGGGAGTACAGGATCCCAAAAAAGGTAAGTGCTGTTGGTGTGTAGCAGGGTCTGTTCTGGGGCCATAATTTAACTTGAATATTGATGATATTGATAGGTGGCATTGAGAGAGTTATGAAATTGCTTGCTGATGTGGTGAAATAGGAAGAATAATGAGGAATCAAGCAGATGTTGTGACCTTAGGGGACTTGAATAGATTATATGAGTGGGTATATGAATAGAACTATCAGTTCGATGTTGCAAAGTGTAAAGTTGTGAAATTTGATAGGCAAGAATGAGATGCAAGTTATACAATTGGTGGGGAATTTTTGAAGGCGATGAGAAAGCAAGAGATCTGGGAATGGTGATGAACAAAGACCTGAAATTCAGGGAACGTTTTACAAATTGTGAAATCATCATTTGTTATGGCAGTGATGTAGAGGACCTTAATGTGCAGAAATAAAGAATTTATGGTTCCATTATATAAGGCTTGATCAGGTTTCATGTTGATTATTTTATACAGATTTGGTTTTCATTGTAATGAGAATATATCAAAAATGAACCAAGAGAAGATTGAGTGAATAAAATTTTGCAAAGCATCATGAATAGGAGGATGAAAAGGATATAATGAGATGTTTAAGTTAGTAACAAGTTGTTACCAGGTAAATGTTGAAGAAAGTTTTCACAGAAGGGGATGACGAAAGGGGGAAGAACAAAGATATATCACTGGAAACTGTATAAGGAGGGTGTGAATGCAGATACACTGAATGAGTTTGCAGCACAGTTTGATAGACTTAACAGAGTGTCTCCAATGATGAGTCTTTTGACTACATGGAGGGCTGGTGTTATACTAATAATAATAATTAGTATCATGTGAAGGCTAATGGTCATATAATCATGAGATTTCACCATACTCTAGAGACCCAGTATGTCCTCTTGATACAACATTTGGCTTAACATTGCAACAGTGGTGATGGTGGAAGAGATCCAATATTCTCATTAGTCATCTTGATTCCTCATATCAGGTCAACAGCCATAGAATACCAGAACAGTAATAATTGATTAATCTCTGGATTATTACTAGCTTTCAATTATCAGTTTTCTTCCAAATTAATCTATTTCTCCAATAATATTCTCACATCTAACATTTCTTTCTTCTCAGGTGCTTTAAAATGCATCAATCTGCATGTTCGTCTGTTATGATAGCCTTACCTCTCTTTTATGCCTTTATGCAATGCAACCGATTTCCCAGCTTTCTACAGCTTTTCAAATCAAAAAATCAGCTAATGCCTTTTTATTCCCATATAGAGGGAGTAGGCGAGGCTGTTTTTAGCCCTATCTAACTTTTGGAGACTGAGTGGGCAGTTCAATCTCCACTGGTACCAATCAGAGATAGCTGGCCCAAGGCTATCACTAATTAAGCGGCACGCAGTGAAGAGAGACAGCCCAACAAGTGCCACAATCTCGTGGTCGCTAACCCTAACACTCGTATTTAATGTCTGAAATAATGTGACTTCTATGGTCGATTTTCTTGTGTTTACGGGACGAAAAAAACTGAGTTTCCGGGAGAAAAAGCCCGCTTGCCCATTCCAGAGATCGACTAACTTGGGAAACGGTCGAAAAGAGGCTTAGAAAAATTTCTTCTAGTCGATGACTAGATTCGAAACCAAGAAGTCTTCCTTCGTGCGGTTAAGCGCTGTGGTGTGCAAACGTCACATCCACTGAGCTACACAGGCTCTTCAACCTACCTAAATCTGACACTGAAATAAAAAACTCAGGTGAATAGCATTGGCAATTCCTAGCAAATTCTCATAATATTTTTATATTATTTTTATTATTTCATGACACCTCCAAGGAGTCCGAAGACTCATCAAGGAAGGGCACCTACTCTACAATTCTCTGTGTCCACAACATAATCCACCAACTACTACTAACATCATCGTCTACATCAAAGTCATCTACTGCCCACTACCAAATCCACCACTAGTATTATTATTATTATTATTATTATTATTCAGGCCTCTATGGAGTCAAAAGACTCACTGTGAGCGGTCCTTCCTAGGAAACACAAAGTCTATGTTAACACTCCTTAAACTCATTGACAGTTCTTGCTCTCACCACTCTATCAGGCAATGCATTCCACGATTCAACCACCCTCCATGCAAAGAAACCACTCCTAACCCTCTTGCTCACAGCTTCCTTATGCAACTTCTAGGGATGGCCCCTTGTCATCCCTCCTTCCTGCTGTTATACCAAGCGAAAGAACTCCCCAGTGTCAACCCTGTAACTACCTCTCAACAATTTAAAAGACTCAATCATATCACCTCTCCTTCTTCTATCTACCAAACTCTACAGTCCACATTCCCTCAGCCGCTCCTCATAACCAACATTGTATAGTCTTAAAACCATCTTTGTTATCTGCCTTTGTACCCTTTCCACACTTAATTTATCCCCTTCAAATCCTGGGGGACTAAATTTGAGAATAATAGTCCAAGTATGGTCTGATCAAGGCTTTATACAAAAGAATAACCACCCGTTTATCCCTACAGTCAGTGTCCTTCTCAGTATTGCAGCAATCCTCTGGGTTACCTTCACCACCTTTGCAATATGTTCCCTGAATTTCAGTTTTCTATCAATCATCAACCACAGATCTCTTGTCTCCCCTACTTCCTCCAGTAAAGCTCCCTCATTCGAGTATGCATCAATGTATCCCAAATTTCAAGACTTTAGATTTTCCTGCATTAAACCAATACTCCCATTCATTTGCCCATTTGTCCAGTTTATTCAAATTCTCTTGAATGGCTACCACATCTGCACTATTGCTAATAACCCTTCCTAGTTTCACATCATCTACAAATAACCAAACCCTGCAATCCACTGACAATGTCATTGATATAAAGATTAAACAAACAGGTCCTAGTACTGAACCCTGTGGTACCCCACTTGTAACCTTCTGCTGTCTTGATATTACCCCACCATACACAACTCTGATACCTATCAGCAGTGGCATTGCTAGGGCTTTTGCTGCCTAGGGCGATCCCCAATTTGCCGCCCCTCTCAATACACACCAAAAATACTACAAAAAGTCAAAACGACATATAGGATAAAGTTCAAAGTGCCCCCCCCCCCCCCCCCGTAGCCACTCCACTGCCTATCAGATAGGCAATCCTGAATCCAGTTGACTAACCTTACATCTAAACCCATGTGCTGCAACTTAAATATCATCTTATCATTTGGCACCCTGTCAAATGCCTTTGCAAAATCAAAAAAAAAAAAAAAAAGCAGAATATGCCTTTTCCTCATCAACTGCTTTTGTCAGGTTATTATAAAAGGCAATCATATTACTAAAGCAAGAGCGCCCCTTAACAAATCAATGTGGACTCTCATAGATAACAGTACCCTCACTGCCCAACGTTGTATATGGTTCCTCACTAATTTCTCCAACACCTTAACAACCTCGAATTTGCCCTATCCTTCTAGTGTTAAAACCTCCTGCAGGATGAAATACTCCATTAAACTGACACACAAACTGGCCTATAATTAGACACTTCCAGCCAGCTACGGCCCTTATGCAATGACACTATCTTACCTTTCTTCCATTCCTTGGGTGTCTTTCCTGCAGCCAGTCTTTCATTGCAGATTCAGGTCAATGGAGCTGTCAGTTCTTTAGCACATTCTCTCAAAATCTGTAGAGAAATTCCATCCAGTCCCACAGCTTTATTGACATCCAGAGTACTCAGTATTTCAAACACATGCTCTACTCTTGAACTTCTAAACCTCGAAGCTGCCTATCCTTCTAGTGTTAAAACCTCCTGCAGGATGAAATACTCCATTAAAGAATTCATTGAACAACTCCACTATGCCTTCTGAATCAGTCACTCTATTCCCATTTTTATCCAACAATGCCATTCTTCCACAGTCATTTCTCCTCCTACAGACCACATAGCTAAAAAATTCCCTAGGATTTTCTTTGGATCTCAGTGCCAATCTCTTCTCATATTCCATTTTTGCCTTCCTTACCATATTAGTCACTCTCTTGATCTAAGTCTTACATTCTTCAAACATCTGCTCTCCACCCCTCTCCTTATATCTCTTTCATAACTTCTTTTTCACCTGTAGTTCCTGTTTCATATTGTTTGTCATCCACTTTACACCAAATTGTGTCCTCTTCTTCACTCATGGAATACAGCTTACCATTGCTGATAACAAATATTCCTTCACAATTTCCCAAGCACTAATGATATCCCAGCCTTCCAATTCTGCCCTCCATGGAACTGCCTCAAGTTGATATCTAAGATTATTATAATCATCTGCCTTATAATTCCGCATATATTCCCTTCTCTCTGATACTCCTGCATGTCTTCATCTTCCAAGTCAAAACCACATAGTCACTCTCTTCAACTGGGGGAAGAGATGCCATCTCAGTTATAATCAGCTCTTCTGATGCTATGACCAAATTCAAAACTCTTGAACCTCGTGCTCCTTCTATTACATGCTGCTTAAGACATCTGTCCCTCAAGAAATCTAGAAATTCCATTCCCTTATTACTACATGCATTTTATTGTTTCCAATTTATACTGCCATAGTTAAAATCTCCTATAACAATCATTCTTTTTGCACTTGCCAAGCTCAACTGCCTAAACATCTCATGCTCCTCACCCTCTATGCTCCTTACCTTGTAGCAACATCTCACTAAAACTATAAATTGTCTGTAAATTGTGTGTTCACAATGTCGATTTGTCTGTATATCGGATGAAAACCCTGCTACCTCCATAAGAGATAGATCAGCTAACTCATCTTCAATTGAATAACTCATATTAAGATTCCTTCCATCATGACGAGAATTGAAAGTACACCTTTTCCAATTGATGGGCACAAATTACCATCATTCTTCCAATTGCACTACAGAGATGCTGATTAAATAGCAGTGGCTGACTAAATCCAGAGTTCTACAGAAGACTACTAATCAAAGGCCTATTTTCCTTGACTGTAATCTCTTGATTGTAACCATTCTCTTATCCATATTACCAACTTCATATCTCTCTGGATTTGCTGCCACTTATGTATCCAACTCAGCTGTTGCTTTATTATAAAAAGTGAGCAAACTGGCTGAGAGGTTATTATGTCCAACTACAACCAACAGGTTGTGGTTGGACATCTTTCATCTCGAAGAAGACTTTCATCTTTCATCTCGAAGAAGACTATTGATTTGCTTACTGGTGGCTGCTTAAAGAAGTTCCATATTTGGTTTCTAGAGCAGAATTTTCAGATTATGTAAAAAAAAAAATTAAAAATAGAAAAAATATATAATATTAATAAGAAATAGAAAAAAAATCCTCAGCTCACCCACAGTACTAATATATATATATATATATATATATATATATATAAAACCTTTTGTAAGTGGGAGTCACATAAAGAAAAGAAAAGAAAAAAAAAAGAAAAAAAGTTAGTGGGCTATTGTACACCATTCACAAAACTATATCACCCCCCCCGCCTCCTCATATGGTATCTCATTCATATACACCAGCTCCTAAATTTGACTCCATGCTCATAGTATATAAGCTGAATTACCAACTAATCCCAAAGCTGTATTTACATCAAAAATTTGTAATATCCTATATAACCTCTGGTTTGTATATCCTGATTTCCACAGTACCATAAAGGTGCCAATCGAGTGAAAATAGTCCCACTGCATAAAGGAGGCTAGAATGCAGAAATAGCAAATTATAGGCCAGTTATCTCAGGAGTGGTGGTAAAGGTATTGGAAAAATTGGTGAAAGACACAGTTCATGACTGGGTGGATAGGAATATTATTATCATACTCTATTATTATTATTATTGAACAGATACCTCCTGGAGTCCTAAGACTCACTGTGAGAAATCCAAACTATCAGCACAATATCTATTGCACCTTGAAACCATTAAAAGACAAAGCACTCACAACTGACTCAGGCAACCTATTTCTTTCATTCACCACTCTCTAAGTAAAAAAGCTAATTCTCAGGTCCTTGCTAACAATGCCCTTACCAAACTTTTCAAAGGGATGACCTCTTATTCTTCCTCTCTAGCCAAGTGCTCACACCTTGCCCCTGCATCAATCCTATAAAATTCTTTAAGGAACTTAAATGTTTCTACCCCCCCTCTCTTTTTAGCCTATCAACCAAATTTGCAATCCACAAATCTTCAATCTATCCTCATAGGAAGCATTCCAGAGGCCTCTCACCATCTTTGTCACTCACTTCTGGATCCTCTCCACCACTTCCTCATGCAAAAGAAATCCAGGTGACCAAACCTGAGCAGTAATCCAGATGCAGTCATATCAAGGCTTTATAAAGAGGAATGATAACTCCCTAATCTCTGTTTGTTAGTGTGTTCTTCAATAACCAAGTAATCTGATTAGCTACCCTGGCTACTTTAGTACTATGCCCTCTGAACTTCAACTGTCTGTCTTCTACTACCACTACTACTACTACTACTACTACTACTACTACCACCACCACCAGTACCCCCCAAATCCCTGGCTTCAACAATTTCTGGGAGTACACTTCAATCAATGTGGAACCCAGCATATAATCTTTTTATCCCAAAATGCATAACTTTACAATTTTCTGAATTTAATTGACATTCATTATGTTTTGCCCACAATATGTCAGCATATTTAAATCATCCTGCAAGCTCTTTACATCACCTTGATTAACTATTACCCTATCCAATGTTGCATCATTAGCAAACAACTAAATATCTCCCTTCAAATTATTTCCTATATCATTTATGTACAAATTAAACAGCAGTGGTCCAAGTGGAACACAGCTTGCACCACTAGTCATCTGCCTTCTCCTGGATTCTGCTCCTTGAGTGTCTTTAAGGCACAGTATGATGAGCTGTGTGTATGACAAAAGGATGAGTCTAGATGAGTCTTTAACTCCATGTAGCCTTAAGATAATAATAATAATAATAATAATAATAATAATAATAATATACAAATTTTTGGTATGTACCTTTCAGCCATCTATTTATCCTTATCATCTACCCCCCATTTGTTGCAGTTTGTATAACATGTGGTAGCCTTTCTTTTAGTGTTATGCGGTGAATCAGCATTAATTTTAGTAAAATTACAGAGACTATAACCATCTTAGAAATAATTATTTTAATTTCCTAATATTTTGACCTTCATATTAAGGTCCTCATCTGGAGTATACACATATATATACAAAGACAAACTACATTACATTTCTAACAGTAAGCCAAAAGTGAGAATGAGTTGATCAATTGTTATTCTACTGACCTGATCTCTAGAGGGGGGGGAAATGTGGCATCCTGTCAAATGCCTTTGCAAAATCCAGATGACTTGCCATTCTCTTTATCCAATTCAGCTGTTACTATTATAAAAAAGTTATCAGATTACTAAGGCCATGCTGCTCCTCATAGAGTATGATATTTTTATCCACCCATATCCACCAATTTTATCCACCATTGCTGAATTCTCATTTTGACCAACTTCTCCAGTACTTTTAAGACCACTTAAATTGAGTCTCAGCCAGAGCTGAGACATAAATTAAACAGCATCATCAAAGGCATCACCAGTTCTGCACATTCCCTTAAAACAAGAGCTGATATCCAATCCAATCTCTCGTCTATTGGATTCAGAGTCTGCAATATCCTAAGTACCTATAATTCATCAACCTCTGTTCTCACATCAATTCCTGTCATCTCTGCCATAACAATGTCTTCACTTGAATGATTAAACCCTTGCAATATGGTCATCCAGTAGCTCAACAATTTCATCTGCCTCTATTGCCTTGCTACTATCTGCACTCATTAAAGTTATCATTCGATAGTCATTCTTCCTTTTATTTGCCACATAACAAAATAACTTTTTTGTTCCTTTGACCTGCTCAGCTAATTTTTTCTCATAGTCTGATTTTGTCTTCCTTACAATACTGGTCACCTTTCTTGCCTGACCTTTGTTCTGTTCATGAGTTTGCTGGTCACCATTCTCCTTATATACTATTTTTTTTTTAATCTTTTTTTTTCAGCTCTTGCTCAATGATACTGAGCAAGAGCTCGATCTAATATCCTGGTCATCTTCCTTCTCTTGGATTCAAGAGAAGCAGCATTAGCTTTAAGAAAGTTTATATTAATTTAAATGCATTTTTCTATCTACTAAATTATTAGAATAATATTATGACAAGACAAAATTAGATTTAGTAGAACTAAATGTAATTTAGGTCCTTTTATTTTGTGATTATAACTTTCTTGGACATCTGCATGGAGTTATAGACTCAATGCAGGAGGCACACTCTCTAACTATTGTTTACACAATACCTATCATACACCTCAAACAAAAAAATATAGTCACACCCTTGTAATGCAGTTCCCACTCTTGCTAACCACACATTCTTACAGAATTTCCAGGGATAACCCCCTTCTTCTGCTAAGTACCGAAAAAAAAAAATCTTCACTGTTAATTCTTTAAATCTTTTTTAATAATTTATATGTCTTATCACATGCCTTGTTCTTCACCTATCTACGATCATTTTATATTACCCAAATCTTCAATATTCCCTCATAAGGGGCATGCCATATACCTGACACAATCTTGGACACCTGCCTCTCGATCCTCTCCACCACTCATCGTTATGATATCTAGAAAACTAGCTCTGCATGCAATAGTTCATTCTCATTTACACAAATGAGAATAGCCTACTGAGAATGTATATCTTGTCATGCATAATATGTTATGTATGAATGAAACTTGGTACTTTCTTTAGTTATTGTTAGTGCTACAATTTTTATTTTTTTATTTTTATTTTTTAATGCTTAAGAAAGGTTGGAAACTTACAGTTAGTACTACAGATTTGGTAAGGATTAAATAATCTCAAAACCTTATTCTAGAGATCAAACATTAACCTTTTTAACCACTTTCATCATCTACAACATGAAGAAATTCATGAACATTGATGCTTGCAGTGAGATTCAAACCCATAGCTTGTTGGATTTATAGCAGAGATGCTATCCACTTGATCAAAACTAGACTGGCAAATTATTCAAATATTTTCTAAAAAACCTAAAAACTAAGTATCTTAAATTGAATTTAAATATAAATATTTTATCCAGTAATTTGAGAAGTGCTTGACTGATTAGTATATACTTATATGTGCATGCTTGCATGTATGTTCAATTATACAGAACAAACACAGGCACACAAAACACATACCTATCTTCAAATGTTCCCCATGCCATCAATGCAGATTCAATACTTTTAATGGCTTCATTAATTTGTTCCCATTTTGCTGCCCAAGATTCTCGAAGCAGCCGCATTTCAGAACGGATGCAATCTCTTCCTTCCATACTCAAACTCAAGTAAATAGTTTCTCCAGCATCAGTAACAGCAGAAAGGAGTATTACACTTTGTTCTTTTTTGGCTAACAGCTCCTAGGAGAAAAAAAAACAATGAGAAAAAATTATCTCAAGTATATATTTTTCATATAACTACCTTCCTCTGAAAAGCATATTCATCGAATATACAAAAATAATATGAAGAAAATAAAATAAATAAAAGGATCAGATGATTTGGACTGCCATTAGCAACATAATAGTGGATGACAAGGACTTGTGTGTGTGTGGGGGGGGTAAATGTTTTAACGATCATTGGATATAAAATTGGTTTTATTTGAATTTTGAATATAACTATTTTATTCAGTAGTTTAAGAAGTGCTTGAATGATTATTTTTTAAAATATATTTTATTGTTTTCAGCTTAGTTTTCACTTAGCATACATGTGCATATTATTATTATTATTATTACACCCTGCATGGAGTCGACAGACTCACTGTGGGAGGTTCATTCAACTGAAAACATATTTATTGTACAGAATCTTAAAATACTTAATATGCCCTATATTAGCAACATATTCAAGTAATGTGTTCCATTCACTCACAATTCTTCATGTAAAAAATCTACTCCTCACACCCTTTTTTGCCACACTCTTACATAATTTCAAGAGATGGCCTCTGGTTCTTCCCCTCTCACTCTCTACTATTTGGAAATAATACATGTTATTTAAATTGTTTTTAAATCAATGTATTTAAATTTAATGTATATATACAAGTGTAAGTGAGTTTGCAAATGGGCATTAGTAATGATAGCAAAAGAATTGGTGCCAAGAAGAGTAGGAACTCAACAGGATGGCAGAAATGTGGGAAGCAGTGCATTTTAGGCAACCACATGTAAGAGAGAGAGAGAGAGAGAGAGAGACTAACAGGACAAATGATATAGTCAGGTGTTGCTGCAGGCTGGGTAGATGGGTAGATGCAATGAAAAGATGGCCCTGATGCTGCCTGCAGTATCAGGGGATATGAGTATGAAAAATGACATGGAAAAGATTAGGAAACACAAGTACAATGCTGTACATTGGACTGTAGGATAATGTAAGAAATGGATATCAGTTGATTTTTGATTATGTGTTGCTCAGTTTCAGAATGTCCAGTTGAAATTATGAGAAAAAATCAAGCAGGATATCAGCAGAATTATGTAAGGAGAAAAGGGTGCAGTCAGTGAATGTGAGGAAGAAATTTGAGAGAAGAATGGAAATCTATAAGTATGATAGATTACACAAGAGTGGAATTAATGTGAGTCAAATTGAGAAGATGCTGATGAAATAGCAAGTAATGAAGGAGAGAATAACAAATAAGAGGCAATATTTAGGAGCTGGAGAAGTAAGAAAAATGTAAAAGAGCAGAAGAGTGAGATAAAGGAGACTGGAGAAATGCTTATGGGTAGACAGAGATAGGAGAGTAATGAGTAGTAAGATAATGGGAATGCAAGAGGAACAGAAAAATAGGGAAGTTGGAATAGAGAAAGTGACAAAAATGTATGTTGAAAGCAGTAGTTAATGAGTATAAGAGGGTAGCCTGGGATGCAAGGAAATGGTTGGAAGGAATATGGTAGAGAGAAAAAAAAAAATGCCAAGGTCAGGTACAGAGAAGTTATAGCTGAGAGATAGCACAGGTTGAATTGGTCATGGACACAATCAGTTAATGTCTTTGTTTATACATGCCTGCAGTATCAGGGGAGCAAAATGCTTACACTGCATGAGTTAACTTCACTAAAAATTGTTTCTATAGGTGAAACATGATTGAATGAGGATGACATACTGACAAGAACAGATTAAGAGGATATGATTGTTGTTTTTGTTTTCTTTCGTGAGGATAAGGACAAGAAGAGGAAGCAACATTTTTGATAACAGTGGAAATGTCCTCATACAGGATGGAGAAAACAAAAGGAGGGAAGGGAGGGACAGTAGTAGGCAGTGTGATGTTATGAGGTGGAGTTGGATAGAAAATGTATCAATAACTGGCTTAACAAACAGTAAAGCATCATTAAATATGCAATTATGGTGATATATATAGTTATCTTTCTATAGCAAACTCATAAAAACCAGAGGAATCCTATGTTATTATGAATAGTTTACTACAGTGAATCGTTTTTAGAATAGCATCATGCCTATCAGTTTTGATTAAAATTCTTTATAGTGGAAACTACACAGAGACGTAGACTGTATACAGTAGAAACTGTGAGGGAGTCTTGAATATTATTATTAATATTATTATCATTTACATCATCTCCATGGAGCCCAGAGACTCATTGTGGAAGACCCAAATCAACCATCATACACACAAATCCAATCAATATATAGACTTGAATGTGTTACTAGACAAAATCATTTTTCAAATTTTTGAGGAACAACTATCACAAGTAGTATATAACAGAAGGCACAAAGGATCAAGAATCTTGAATTTGAAATTTTTATCAGAGGATGCTATTGTAAAGAGGTGTAAAATATGCATGTAGTGTGGGAGGGTGTCCAATGATCAGCTGGTCAATAGTGAGACTTATCAAGGACTCAAATTCAGTAATCAAAAGATATATAGGAACTACAAGACTAGTGACTGTGAAAATGGCAGAAGACAGTGTAGCTATAGTGTGGAATAAGGAGAGCAAAGCTACTTACATTGATCAAGGGCCATTTAGCATGTATTTAATGTTATTTAATGGCTGAATGAATTTCTAATAGTGGGCAAGTTACACATGTAGGCATAAAATGGATGACTGCAGAAATTAATAAGCAATCTTTAAAAAGAAAGCTTGTATAAAGTTTTCTTTTCCCCCAAACACTTTCTTTTTCAAGAAAGCATTATGGAGAAGTATAAAGAAAGAGGTAATAATCAGTTACAAAAAGAATAAAAAAAAAAGGCTAGGAATGTGACTCAGTTTGTACAGTTACTGAAAGTGCAGCATTCATAAAATATATCCCACTGGTCCAAGAAACATCTCAGAGATCTTTCAATATCTGTCCAGAAGAAAAATAATTATTATCAGGGGAAGATGTTGGTGGATGAAAATGATTAATTGGTAAGTACTGCAGAGGATATAGCTGAGGTATATAATGAACAATTCATCAAATAGATGAAGAGATGGTGAAGGAGAAGAAACTAATAGTGAGCAAGCAAGATATACAGTAGCAAACAAATTAATCCGAACAAGCCAAATTTTCATCAAGTTTTTGGCTTGGGTTTAGATTTAGTTTCAGTTTAATAGTTTTGGTTTCTGTTTACTATTTTCGGTTTTGGTTTTAAGTTCAATATTTTGTTTGAGTGCTGCACATTTTAACTGTCTCCATAATGTTTTATTAACAGTGTTGTGCATTTTTAGCAGTGTAAACAAGTTGACATTCATAGTGTTTTATTCATGTTGTGTAGCTATAAGATATAAAATGGATCCATCTACAAGAAAGCATTCAAAAATATGTAATCTTTCTCAGCACAAATCCATGACTCAAAGACAACTTGCCAATTATTATTATAATTATTATTATTCAGACCTCCATGCAGTCAAAAGACTCAGCGTGGGATGTCCTTCCTAACAACATAAAGTCTGCCAAGACTCATCGAGGGCAGGTCCCCCCTAAGAAACACAAAGTCTATAATACCACTCTTTAAACTCATTGACTGTTCTCGCTCCCATCACTCCATCAGGCAATGCATTCCATGGTTCAACCACCCTCCATGCAAAGAAACCACTCCTTACCCTCTTGCTCACAGTTTACTTCGAAACTTCCAGGGATGGCCTCTTGTCATCACTCCTTCCCACTGTTCAACCAAGCGAAAGAACTCCCCAGTGTCAACCCTGTAACCACCTCTCAACAGTTTAAAAGTCTCAATCATATCACCTCTCCTTCTTCTATCCACCAAACTCTGCAGTCCACATTCCCTCAGCCGATCCTCATAACTATCCTTGTACAGTCCTGAAACCATCTTTGTCATCCGTCTTTGTATCCTTTCCACAGCTAATTTATCCCCTTCAAATCCTGGAGACCAAATCTGAGAACAATAGTCCAAGTGTAGTCTGATCAGAGACTAATACAACGGAATGATAACCCTCTTATCTCTGCAGGTCAGTGTCCTTCTCATAATTGCAGTAATCCTCTGTGTTACCTTCACCACCTTTGCAATATGTCCCCTAAACTTCAGGTTTCTATCAATCATCAACCCCAGATCTCTTGTCTCCCCTACTTCCTCAAGTATAACTCCTCCCACAGAGTATGCAGCATCACATCGATGTTTCCCAAACCTCAAGACCTTACATTTTGCTGCATTAAACTGATATCCCCATTCATTTGCCCATCTATCTAGCTTATTTAAATCCTCTTGCAGGGCTACCACATCTGCACTATTACTAATAATCCTTTCCAACTTCGCATCATCTGCAAACAACTGATATCCCCTTGCAATCCACTGGCAATGTCATTGATATAAAGGTTAAACAATATAGAACCTAGTACTGAGCCCTGTGGGACCCCACTTGTAACCCTCTGCCTCCTTGAAACTGTTCCACCATACACAACTCTCTGATACCTATCAGATAGCCAATCCTGAATCCAGTTGACCAATCTGACATCCAGACCCATGTGCTGCAACTTAAATATCAGCTTATCATGTGGCATCCTGTCAAATGCCTTCACTAAATCTAAGAAAAATGCATTATATGCCTTTCCCCCATCTAATGTTCTTGTAACTTTATTATAAAAGACTAGCATATTGCTAAAACAAGAGCACCCTTTCACAAATCCATGTTGACTCTCACAGATAACATTATCCTCATCTGCCCAATGCTGTATATGGTCCCTCACTACTTTCTCCAAGATTTTAACAACTACTGATGACACAAAGACCAGACTATAATTAGACACTTCCAGTCTGTTACCACCCTTATGCAATGGAACTATCTTACCTTCCTTCCATTCCCTGGGCACCTTTGCCGAAGCCAGACTTTCATTGAAAAGTCAGGTTAAAGGCACTGTCAGTTCCCTAGCACATTCTCTCAAAACTCGTGGTGAAATACTATCCAGTCCCACAGCTTTACTGACATCCAGAGTACTCAGTATCTGAAAAACACTCTCCTCCTGTACCTCTAAACATCGAACCAGCCCTATCCCTCGAGCATTAACTCCTCTAGGATGAAATACTCCAATAAAGTGTTCATTGAACAATTCCACTGTGTCCTCTGCATCAGTTGCTCTATTCCCATTTTTATCTCACAATATCATTCTTCCACAGTCATTTCCCCTCCTACTGGCCACATAGCTAAAAAATTCATTAGGATTTTCTTTGGATCTTAGGGCTAATCTCCTCTCATATTCCAGTTTCGCTTTCCTTATCACACTAGTCACTCTTCTGGCCTGTGTCTTATATTCTTCATGCATCTGTTCTTCACCTGTCTCCTTATATCTCTTCTATAGCCTTTTTTTCACATGCAATTCCTGTTTAATATTGTTTGTCATCCACTTTACTCCAAATTGTGTCCTCTTCTTCACTTGTGGTATACAACTTACCATTGCTGCTAACAAATATTCTTTCACAATTTCCCATGCACTAATGATATCCCGGCCTTCCAATTCCTCCCTCCATGAAACTTCCCGAAGTTGATGTCTAAGACTATTATAATCACTTGCTTTATAATTCCACATACGTTCCCGTCTCTTTGATACTCCTGCATGTCTATTCATTTTCCAAGTCAAAACCATATGGTCACTCTCTCCAATTGGTGGGAGAGATGTCAACTCAGTTATATTAACTCTTCTGATGCTATAACCAAATCCAAAACTCTTGAACCTCTTGTTCCCTCTGTTACATGTTGCCTAAGACATTTGTCCCTCAAGAATTCTAGAAATTCCATTCCCTTATTGCTACATGCATCTTCCTCTCTCCAATTTATACTGCTGTAGTTAAAATCTCCCATAACAATCATTCTTCTTGCACTTGCCAAACTTAGCTGTCTAAACATCTCCTGGTCCACATCCTCTGTGCTCCTGGGTCTGTAGCAACACTCCACTAAATATCCTGTCTTGCCTACCTCTACCTCACACCATACGCTCTCAAAATCATGTCTCACTTCCTTCCAAAGCCTCCACTCTTAGAGACATAGGTCATCACTTATCATAAGCAGTACTCCACCACCATGCTTACCCCTGCTATCCTGACGAAAAATGCTATACCCAGAGACCTCTATTTCTGTTGTTATATCCTGTTCTGTCAACCATGCCTCAGTGATTGCAATAATTTTTGGCCAGGCTGATGCTATCTGCGCAACCAATTCCTCTCCCTTATTCCGGATACTCCTGGAATTAGTATAAAGCATATAAATGCCATTGTTTCTATACCCAGATTAGTGTGGTGTTGGTTTAGGTACTATAAATCTGATTTTAAAGAGGTTCAGGGAGACAGTTACCTTTTCTACTGACAGAAAAGGAAAATATGGGTGAAAAAGGAAAACTATCCTTACTCAAGATCACTTACTAGTAATGAAAAGCAAATTGAATCCAATATTATCTGCTGTAGAGTAAAATAGAGACAGCAGCTAGTGGGATTAATGTTTTGACACAACGGTCTGTCGAAGACTGTTGGTGGAGGAGACTGGCCACAGACCAAAAAAAGAAAAAATTATTAGCAAAGGCTATGAAGAAAAGGAGGCTCCAGTGTGCAAAAGTACAAAAATTAGATGGTTGCGAAATGGAAGAGGCCATATTCTCAGATGAAAGTCATTTCTTTGTCCTAGAAGAGCAAGCCCTATGTTTGCAAATCAACAACTGAGAAGAATTATTCCAACCACCTTCAACAAACTCCTAAACACTCAACTAAAAAAATGTTCTGAGGTTGTTTTATATATAACAGTCCAGGATCACTTCTGCCTGTTGACAGTATGATGAAAAGTGACCAATACATAAAAATATTGGAGAAAAGAGTGATCCCACAGATCTAGAAAGACAAGGAACTCATCTTCCAACACAATCTTGCTCCATGCCACATTTCAAAAAGAGTGAGAGTTCCTCAAAAATCACAACATCCAATTGCTTCAGTGGCCAGGTAATTCTCTTGGCATTAACCCAATAGAAAATTTGTCGGCGTTAATGAAAAATAAATTTGGAAAATTAAATTGTGATACCAAGGCTAACTTAATGCAATCCACTATAAAAGTATGGTTTTGATATATTATTATTATTATTACGGGCAGCTTTAGCAAGGAGTCCTTAGACTCATCGAGGGAGGCACTAAATATCATGTCAAGAACAACTATTCGACATTCACACAGTATCTATCATATTTTGCCTTGAACTCATTCACAGTCATGGCACCCACAACAGACTCTGGCAGCTTATTCCACTCATTTACCACTCTCCAAGTAAATAACCTAGTTCTAACACCCTTGCTAACCACACTCTTGCCCAATTTCCATGCATGCCCCCCCCCAGTCCTCCTACCACCAGCCCTGTTCTCAAAAAATCTCCTCTGAATTAATCTTATAGAAACCCTTCAGTAATTTGAATGTCTCAATCATATCACCCCTTTTCCACTTATCAACCAATTTCTGCAACCCACAAATCTTTAACCTGTTCTCATAAGGTTCATTCCATAGACCTGCTATCATCTTGGTCACTTGCCTCTGGATCCTCTCCACCTCCTCCCCATCAAGAAGATACAGAAATAAGAAAAATGTGCTCTACATTGGTAGAGTACATGCCTAAGCAATTTGATGAACTTTTTAGGAACAGAGGAGCACATATAAATTCTTAGGTAAAGTTCAAGTTTATTTTCTTGAAAAATTAAAATTTTTCTTTAAAATCTGAGTGTTCAGATTAATTTGTTCACTACTGCATTTTGAAAAATTAATACACTTGAGGATATTAAGCCAATAGGAATTGATGACACATCACTGCGTGTTTTTAAGAGAATATTCTAGTGAGATAACAGTAGCAGCATGGACAATATTTAATAAGTCTCCCAAAAGGAACCAGTCCCAAAGGAATAGAAAGAGGACAAAATTGTTCTACTCTAAAAATAACAGATAAGATTGAGATTTTCAATTGTATACTAATCTGAGTCTGGAGTTGTAGATAAGATGAAGTGATTAGTGAAAATTCCAAAATGGGGTTTAAAGCAGCAAGATTCTCTGTGATGATGATGAGGAGGAGGTGGATCAGTAAAGGTTTTTACCCGTGGATAGGCTTATGTGTTCGTCAGACATGTTGTAATAGATTTCACGGTATGATATAAACATAGATGGATAAGAAAATAACTATTTATTATCTTAAAAGCTAATATTTCACTGGTATTATATCCAGAATCTTCAGAGCACACAACACAAAGTTTGTTACAAATGAAAGACAACCACAATCTGGTGTAACAGTGGGGCTAGTATAAGTAATTGCAGCATGCAACACAAGACTAAAGTCCTAATATGCCGCCATCTAGATTAAAAAAATAAAAAAAAGTCAAAGTTTTGAAATAGTAGTCCAAATGATAGTCTTAGAAAGTTTGAAAAAATATAAAATAAAATAAAAAATAAAAGTAATAAATATTAATTCGGTCTTAGGATGACTGTCTCCCAAATCTTTGGTAGATTTATACAGCCATACTTGTTAAGGTTTGGAGTATGTTTTAAGGTTTCTGTTGATTCCAGGAACAACCTCTTTGACTTGTAGAAGCTTCTATGCATTACTTTTATTTCTTTCCAATTGATCCTGTGTGCAGGGGTATCCAAAGTATCCGCCTCAGTGAACACAAAAAATATATCTGACACTTTCGCTATGCCAAGTCGGGTCTGGCAGACCATGCTTTGGATACCTCCTGCATAAAGGATCAATTGGAAAGAAACAAAAGAACATCCCTTTTGTCTCTCTCTCTCCCTCTCTCACACACACACACACACACACAGCTCATTATACCGTGCCTTAAGCACGTTAAAATTCTCTGCAGATACCACATTCCCAGGCAGTGCATTCCAATCATTCACAACTCTCCATGCAAAAAAACTGGCTTCTCACTCCTCTGCTCACAACCTTCTTATATAGCATCCAGGATGACCTCTTGTTCTACCTCAGTCTTCCACCATTTTATGAAAAAACCTCTTCAATGTTAATTCTATAACAACCCCTTACTAACTTGTCATATCTCTCTCTGCTTCATCATATTCACTAGAATCTGCAGATCGCATTGTCTCAACTTTTCTTCATATTCAACATTCCAGAGATCAGAAACTATTTTGGTCAATTGCCTCTCCAGTGTCTCTTCATCGTTTTGAAAACCAGGTGACAATGTGCACACTAATTCATATGTGACCTAATCAGAGCCTTATACAATGGAACTAGAATCTCCTTATTTCTACAAGTCAGTGTCTTCTGCATCATTCCCAAACTTCATTATGTTGTCCTCACAATTTTATCTTCTTCATATTCAATACCATCAGCACCCACTAAAGTTATCCTTCCAAAGTCATTCTTCCTTTTACTTGCTACATAGCGGAAGAACTCTTTGTGATTGCCCTTGATCTCTTTGGCAAAGGTCTTCTCATAATCTGATTTAGCTTTTTTTACTATGCTGGTAACCTTCCTAGTTTGAGCCTTGTACTGCTCATGAGTGTACTGATCGCCTTTCTCCTTGTAAATTCTCCATAACATTTTCTTTTTTTGCAGATCAAGCTTGATACTACTGCTCATCCATCTAACATCTGCCTTGTTTGACTTCCTGACCATGGGGACACAATCTGATATTGTTTTCCTCAGATACCCACTGATTTTATCCCACACACTGCTAACATCTTTCCCCTGCAATATGTTCTGCCATGGGATGGCTGCAAGCTCACTCTGAAGCTTGTTATAATTGCCTAACCTACAGTTCCATATATAGCCCTTCTTAACAGAAAAATCCACAGATTTTGCAACCTCCCAAGTCAATACCACATGATCGCTTTCACCAATTGGAGGTAACGAGGACACCTTACTTATGCATATAACCTCTGAACCAATAACCAGGTCCAACACTCTCACACCACATGTCCCTTCAGTTATGTGCTGTTTCAAGTAATTATCTCGTAGAAGATAGATGAACTCCATTTCTTTTTTGCTACGTGATATTTCCTCCTTCCAATTGATATCACTGTAATTAAAATCCCCCATAATAATCACTAAGCCTGCACTCATTGCACTAATTTGTTGATGCATGAATTCAATATCTTCCCCTGTACTCCCTGGCTCCCTGGCCTATAGCAGCATCCAACTGTATATTTGCATTGGTCACTATTTTGCACCAGACCGCCTCAAATGAACTCTCATTCACATGTCTATCATCTTGATATACTACTTTCTTTGGCTGCAACACATCAGCTATCATCAACAGTACTCCTCCCCCCAATTCTATCTTTTCTATCCTCCCTGAAAATACTGTACCCATCACATTCAATTCCAGTGACCACATGTCCCTTCTGCTGACAGCCAAGTTTCACTAATGCCTACAACTTTTGGTGAGATTGTACTGACTAATGCCAAAAATTCTTCTCTCTTATTTAGAATGCTTCTTGCATTGGTATACAAAAATTGCAGATTCCCTCTAGATCTTGACAAGGACAATCTGCTTCAGAGATGACTGCTCTCTCAGCGAATCCCTGCAATTTACTTTCTCATAGATCCTCTGTTTCTGAATTCTGTCTTTTTTAAAGATATTTTCATAGGTGCTGTTCAACTCAATATGCCACCACTGTTCCTCTGCTTTCCTCTAAAAATAGATTTGCTATAGATTCAGTGAAAACCTAAATTTAGTCTGGGGTTTCGAAAAGTTTTGGATAGAAAAAAAGCATTCTTCCTTTAAGTAACATAAGATATACCATTTCAGATTCACTTTCACAGCTTATGATTATTTTAGTTTTGTGATAAGGAAAATGGAACAAATGAGTTATTCATTTGATTGTTGAAAGGATCAGTCTTCCATTCCAAAAAAAAACTTGAATTCAAATGCACTTACCTTCTACCTCTCCAATAATGGTGGATGAAATATATATGTTATTAGAAATATTATATATATATATATGTCTCTATAAAGAAATTTAAAGACAAGAAGCTGAGAGATATCAAAATATAAAAAAAAAACTATTTATTATTTTTTGAATGCACAATTAGTTGCATTTTCTTAGAAGACTTTATCAGGTACATAACATGGAAAGAGAAATAAAAAAATATACATTACAAGAGAGCAACAAATGCATTGCTGATATTTGAAGTCGTTTTGAATGCTATAGTTTATTGAAGAAAAAGAACTGTGGAATCAACAAAAATTGTCCTCAATCTTGTCCATCTTAATACTAACCTTAGCTATAATCTGATTGTCACACTTCAGCTATTTAACTTTGGCAAACACAAGATCATGCCCATGTGAATGTGTCCAACAATAGTATAGAATCCAGAATGCCTTCAAACCTCAGCAAATAAGTTTGCAAGTTATTTGTATGGCTGTTGTTCTCTTGAAGCGTATATTTTTGTATTTCTCTTTTCATGTTATGCACAGAATGAAGTCTTCTAACAAGTCATCTTGTTAGATGACCTGTTAGAAGACTTCATTCAAATAATAAATAGTTTTTTTCTATTTTGGTATCTCTTGTTATCAAGTCATTAGATCCTGTGTTTAAGAATTCTGTCTTTTTCATAGATATTTTCATAGGTGCTGTTCAATTCAACTAATGTAATTTCTTGAATTATATCATACAGCCGAGTAAATCCATTGTATCAAATGGATTTACTTAGCTTTACTCATTTTGTATATGCATATATACAAAATGTATATATGCAAATACGAGGATGGTCTGAAAAGTTCTTGGCCTAACAATGAAAAATGAATTTATAATTTCAAAATTATTTTTAAATTTTTTCAACATAATCTCCCTTAAGACTAATACATTTATTCCAGTGATGCTTCAGCACCATTATGCATCCCTGTAGTGGTTCTCAGTAAGATCTGCAAAATATCCCTCTACAGCTGCAATCACCTCTTGATTCGAAGAAAAACGCTGACCAGCAAAGAAAAATTTTAGTTTTGATAACAGACAGAAGTCAGAGGGAGCCAAATCTGGGGAATAGGGTGGATGTTCCAACGATTCATAGTGCAGATCCCTTAATTTTCCCATTGCCAAGACACTTTTGTGGGCAGGTGTATTGTCTTGATGAAAGATGATTTTTTTTCTTCTGCAAACTGGGTCTTTTCTCACGAATTTTTTCATCTAGTCTGGTTAAAAGATTGGAATAATATTCCCCGGTTATTGTTTTACCTTTTTCAAGATAATTAATAAACAAAATACCTTTAGCATCCTAAAACACCATTGCCATTACCTTTCCTGCTGATGGAACTGACTTTGTCTTCTTTGGTGCTGAACAACCGGCTTCTGTCCACTGTTTTGACTGGATTCTGGTGTGTTATGGTGAATCTAAGTCTCATCCATAGTAATAAATTGACGAACAAAATCAGTTTTATTCTTTTTAAAATGCTCCAAGCACTGTTCAGAGATTTTCATGTGAAATTGATGCACAAAATCATCTTTTAACGAGAGTTTTATTCTCATTAAAACGCTCCAAGCACTGTTCAGAAATTTTCATGTGAGTGTAACAAATTCAGTTTAAATCCTTTATCCAAGTGTGAGCAAACAAAGTTTGCATCTGAAAGTATCTTCAGGACTGGGGTAAGGTAGTACAACACTGGGCAATTCGTTGCAAAGGTGGACCAAGCTAACATCACTCCTATCTCGGTATCTCCCATAATGCAAAACACATCTCCTTGCGGATGTGTATAATGTTATGCATTAAAGGAAGGGCCACTACCCAGACTAGTTTCGATCTTTATTGAGGGCTCTTCGGTTTCATGTGAGTGTGTTTTATCTGCTGTGAGCAAGCGCAACACCATCTTGCGCAAAGCTTTTTCATATGCAATTCTTCATGCAAAATGTATCCTACATTCTTCTGAAATGCCTATAGTCTCAGCAATTTCATGCACTTTGGCTCGCCAGTCATCCAATACCATATCGTGCACTTGATCAATGATTTCTGATGTCGTTACACTTTTTTTGGACGTCCTTCACGTGGATCATCTTCAAGGCTTTTACAGCCACGTTTAAACTCGGCAACCCATTTCTTAATCATTGAAAACGAAGGAGAAGAGTGCCAATAAATCTTTATGAACTTTAAATGAATTACTTTTGGCGTTAAACCTTCTTTTACAAAGAATTTTATAACCGCACGATATGCAATTTAATCCATTTCAAGGGATACAGACAACACTTTTGCTTCAGACAGCTGTATAAAACAAACTACTTGATAGAATGCCTTGCAATTTCACCTCGATGCTTATGACAAATGTACCAACTTAGAAAAAAAAACTCTTGCCGATAGTGTTGCCATCTATGGCCGAGGCCGAGAACTTTTCCGATCCCCCCCTCGTATATACATATTATACGCACGCACACACACACACACACACACACACACACACACACACGTAATGTACACTTAAAACCCAATATTTATTTTTCTAAACCAAAGATAATTAAATGTTATCATCTAACCTTCAGAGTATGCAACCTAGCTTCTAAACTTATCTTATCTCCAATAGTTTCTGGAGCTGCTTCCAGTTTTTGATCTATAACACTTAGCCAATTTTGAAGATCAACTTTAGCCTGTTCATAATTCTTTTGTGTTTTCAACAAACCTTGGAGCTTTCTTAAGGACTCCTAAAAAATAAAATAAATAAATAAAAAAATAATAATAAACTAATGATTATGGAAGCTTACTCTTATTAATAATGAGATCAACACAATGAATATATTTTATTTGTTTATTTATATTTTTCATGGCAACATCTATTATTACGATGATGATTATTATTGTACAAGCACCTCAATGCAGTCCGAAGACTCATCGCGGGAGTGCCACTTCATTCACACAATTTATCACTCCACTCCTTGAACCAAATAATAACTGACTCTGGCAACCCATTCCATTCATTAACAAACAACTCTCCAAGTGAAAAATCTAGTCCTCATGTCCTTACTAACCACACTTTTACTCAACTTCCAAGGATAACCTCTTGTTCTGTCCCACTCTAGCTAAGTGCTGAAACATATCCCCTGCATCAATCCTATAAAGCCCTTTAAGTAACTTAAATGTTGCTACCATATTCCCTCTTTCTTACCCTTCAACTAACTTCTGCAGTCCATAATCCTCAATCTACCCCTATAGGGAACATTTCACAGACTTACCATCTTTTTTTTGCTTGCTTCTGAATCCTTTCCACCACTTTCTCATTCCAAAGAAACCCAGGAGACCAGAAGAACTGAGCACAGATCCAGATGTGGATGTATCAAGGCTTTATAAAGAGGAATAACAACTTACTTATCTCTACTTGTTAGTGTGTTCTTCGATAGCAGTAAATCTTAGGAGATACCTTAGCAATATGTCCTCTAAACATCAACTTTCTATCTTCCACCACCCTAAATCCCTGTTTCATCCATGAATGCAGAGATAGGAAGGGAAAGAGTTGATTGTATTGGCAGGCACAAATGATTTGAAAAGTGAGATATTTGTAATGCGTGAGGATATGAAAGAGTGCCTGGATTAAGAGGGGAAAAAAAGGGGAAGGGGTGAGAGAGTAAACACTGAGTCTGCTGTCATGATATGATAGAAAATGAATTGTAAAAGACCATCATGGTGAATGACTGAATGAGAATATTATAACAACTGGAAAACTACCAAAACTGTGACGGGAAGCCAAAATAATTGCTATGCCCAAACCAGGGAAAGATCCAAATAATGTCAAAAATCTACGACCTATCTCCTTGCTTTGCTCCACCTTTAAGCTCTTTGAATGAATTCTCCTTAAAAGTATTTCACCACTCATCAAAAGAACACTCCCAATTGAACAAGCTGGCTTTAGGCCAGGAGGAAGTTGCTGTGACCAGGTCCTGGTCCTGCCAAGAAATTGAAGCATGCTTCCAGAAGAAACTTAAATCCGGGAGTCACTTTCATTGACCTAACATCAGCTTATGACACAGTCTGGATCAGGGGCCTCCTCCTAAAGCTGAGCAATATCATAAGGTGGAAAACAACTTTCTAGCTTTTTGAATCCATTCTCTCCAACAGAAAGATTCAGGTCCATATTGGTGGAAAAAAAGAGCAGGCCCAGATTCCTCCACAATGGTCTTCCACAGGGCTCTGTGTTATCTGCTTTACTATTTAACATCTACATGTCTGACTTACCACATACCAGCTCAAGCAAATATGTATGCCAATGATCTCACTATCCTACACCAGTCTACCTGCTGAAAACAACCTTGAACAAAGACCTGAACATCCTAGAGGTGTACTTCAAGCAGTGGTACCTGAAAGCAAACCCAACAAAAACTGTGTCCACAGCATTCCACCTGAACAATGTAGAGGCAAATTGACACCTCTTTCAAAAAATCTGACAAAATGATGAAACATGAGCCTCGCCTGAAATACCTTGGAGTGAGCATGGACAGAAGCCTAACCTATAAAAGGCACATCACCAACCTGTCCAACAAAGTTAAAATAAGAAATAATATCATCTATCGGCTTGCTGGAACAACACTGGGTTGTGGTGCTGATGTCTTAAGGTCATCTGCACTAGCCCTTGCATTCTCTGCAGCAGAATACTGTGCCCATGTCTGGGAAAAGAAGTGCACAAACTAACATTATAGACACCCAGCTAAACTCTACCATGTGCACAATTAGTGGGACACTGAGAAGCACCCCTTTCCCCTGGCTGCCTGTCCTATCTAACATTGCTCCACCAAATATACAGAGAAGACAAGCCTTGATTAAAGTATTTAATAAAGTAATGAGCAACCCATCCTGCCCCAGCAGCAGACTCTCATAAATCTACCTAGTATTCACCTAAAATCCCAAAATCCTTTCTGGTCCATGGATGAACTCTCTTCAATTGCCTTACCATCAACAACTGACATGTGGAGAGAACAAGGATCCAACAATCTTCCAACAAATGATTTACTGGTTGAAGATCCCTGTGCTCTGCAGCCTAGTTTTACCCTTCCTAGGAAGATTTGCTCATCTATCAACAGGATCAGAACTAACCAGGGCAGATGTGGCTACCTACTACATAAATGGAGTAGTCAGACCACCCTTATTGTGACTGTTCCCCTGTGGCCCAGATGATCACTCATACTGTGAATGACTGCCCAAGGTGCCAACTTCATGGTGGTGGCCTCCAGGACATCTACATGGTGACAGATGAGGCCAATGTCCAGACCAGAATTGGCTTTCTGGTCTGGACATTGACCTGTAGCTGCTTTTGTTATAAGAATAAATAAATAAATACTGAATGAGAAGATTAATTATGTGTGCAATTTAATAGCTGTAGAGAATGAATTAGTATATGCCCGATGGTTTGCAGTTGAATGGTTCTGGAGTTCGATTTTAGGAGAAAGCGTTGTTAAGTGAGGGATGGGAAGTGAAAAACCAGAGAACTAGAAGTATTAATGGGAAGAGAATGCAGTCAAGCACGTATCTGGCAACTTCTGGGACAAAGGAGTCCCAGAAGTTGCCAGACTATTTACTTGGACAAAGGAGTGGAGTTGTGGTTTTAATATTAATAAATGCAAGGTGTTGCATTTTGGAGTGAAGACATATAAGGCTGCATACTATAATGTCAGTGCTGTACTGCAGGAAATGGATGAGATTCAAGATTTGGAAGTGATGGTAGACAGTTCAGAGAGCATATTGCAAGTGTTGCAAAGGCTACACATTGTAGTGTTGCTATGATAAGAAGTACTCTAATATGTAGGGATAAGGAAGTGGTTGTGCCACTGTATAAAGTGTTGGTCAGACCACACTTGGACTATTGTGTTCAAATTTGGTCTCCTGGTTTTCAGTGTTATGTGGAAACATTGGGGAGGATCCAGATGAGTAAGTAAGACATATCAGGACTTTAGAATGCTGGCTATGTTTGAAGAAATGTGGATTGTAGAGTGTGGCGAATAAGAGGAAAAGAGGAGATATAATAGAGACATTTAAGTTAGTTAAAGAATTTTATCAGATTAATCCACATGGGATTATAAAAAGAATAGAAGGTGAGAGGGGAGAAAACCAAAGGCCATCTCTGGAAGTTGTGTAAGAATGTGGTGAATGTGTGAAGAGTAGATTTTTTAACGGAGAATTGTCAGTGAATGGAATGTATTACTAGAATGTGCTGTTAATGCAAGGAGTGTTACAGATTTTAAGATTCAGTATAATAAACATGTTGTCAGTTGAATGAACCTCCAATGATGAGTCTGCAAACTACATGGAGAGTGCAATAATAATAATAATAATAAAAGAAAAATAATGATTAATGTCAGGTAGAATCAGTTAACCTATACAACTGTGAAAATTGGGAACTTTGAAATTGAAAAAGTGGAACAATTTAAATATTTAGGAGTAATGATCACTAGCCAACCAAATAAGATGGTGGAAGTGTAGAATCAAATAAAGAGAGGTAATCAGACTTTCTATTTTCTCTCTTGTATATTCAGTTCAAAAAATATTCATTGTAAGAGTAAAGTAAAAATATATAAATTGATAATTCGTAAAGTTGTTACCAATGGATCCTTAAAAAATATTTGGATCAGTGAAGGATAATAGTCTCTGGAGAATCAGACATAACCATGTGTAATATCAACTTTATAAAGAACTCACAATTTTTGAACTTGAATCAAGTCCAAAAAATTGCAGTGCACAGGACATGTTTTTCGTATTGAATATTACAGTATTCTTAGGGAGACAATAAATAGTAAAATTATTAGTAAAAGCCCAAAAGGAAAACCTTTAACAGGATGGAAAGGCACCGTTAGTTAAGATGGCAACATTGCACTATAATTCCAAACTGGTGAAGTAAAGTTTTGGACAGACAGGGTTGGAGCAAACAACAACAATTGAGACCAAGGCTCAATTTGGGATCCATAAGAAGAAGATGAAGAAGTAGAAGCTGGCTGAATGGTTTGTTTATCCATTCTCTAAGTGTCAGGTCAAGGACTTGAATCCTGCCATAGGCATGGATGCATGTGATTGTCTTTAGGTGGGAGATCAATTTCATTACTTGGTGCAAGACCTTATTATTGGAATACTGAAATTGCTTAAAAAAGTTCCATATGTGGTCTCTATATAACTAACTAAAAAGTAATCTGGTATGGATGCATGGATATTGATTATTACTCTTGTTGGTGTTTAGTGGAGAAAACACAGGTTGAAGGATACTAAGAAATATGCTAAGCATGGACACAGGTACACTAGCAGAATACACACTTCTCTTCTTCTTCTTTTTTGGCATGTCACCAAATGGCATGTCATCAACTCCACTGCCATTTAAGAACTCTATTATATGTAACATAATAAAGGACTTTGTGGCATGCAGTGTTTGCGGCATGTAGGCTTCCCAGGAGTTGGATATGTGGTGGGAGAGAGAAGAGGGAGTGCGCATATGTGCAAAATGCAGGCAGTGAGAGGAAATCAGTGAATTAGATATTTGGCTAACCAACCTAGTTGCTTCAGGGACGGGAAATGAATGTCGGGAGATGAGTAGTGTGATAGGAGAGAATGACGAGTGGGGAGACAAGTAGTGTGACAGGAGAGAATGACAAGCGAAGTATGAATGAGAAAATAAGACTCAGAGTGTGGAAGGCTTGAATGACTGTGAAGTTTATGGAGATGGTTTTGATTGGGTAAATGAATGGCGAGTAAGGGTGACTAACATGCAGAGAGGGATAGATGAGCTGAAAGAGGAGGTGGATATCTTGTGAACGAGATGAGAAGTATGAAAGATCAGATTAGGAGAATGGAAGACATGTATGCAAGACAAATAAGGAGTGAGAGAATGTTTTGGGAATGATAGCAGAGGAGAGTTCAGAAGCAGTAGTAGAGAGGGAATGAGAGAGAGGTTTGGGAATGATAGAAGAGGAGAGTATAAAAACAGTAGAAGAGGAGAGAATGGAAACAGTAGAAGAGAAGGAATGACAGAGAGTTATGTGAGCTATAGAAGAGGAGAGAATAGGATGAGTGGAAGAGAGGGAATGAGAGAGAGAGAGAGAGATAGGAATGATAGAAGAGGAGAGAATAGGAACAGTGGAAAGAGATGGAATGAGAGAGAGAGTAATGGGATTGATACAAGAGGAGAGAATGGAAACAGTAGGAGAGAGGGAATGAAAAGAATGTGAGGGAGCACTGGAACCAGGGATAGAGTGATGTCAGGAAGGCAAGTAAGTAGGGGAACACAGAGAGAAAGTGTTAGAGGAGAGTAAGATATGCATGGGAGCAATCGAGGAACAGGATAGTAAGAGGTATAATGTATGGGAAATCAATGATCCGTGGCGTGCAAGAAAGGATGCGTGAGGAGTGTTTGCCTGGAAGAACGATAGAAAGTGTGGCTATGGCAATTAAGAGGAGGTGAAAGGGGGGATGAAATGATTGTCATGGTAGGAATAAATGACTTGAGAGGTAATGTAAATTGGGCAGCTAGAGATATGAAATTCTTGCTTGAGCTAGTATGAAAGAAGATGCAGAAAGAAAGATAGTGAGCATATTGCCTAGGTATGATAATGACGAGCTCAGCAGAAGAGTAGTAACAATGAATAGCATAATAGCCAGAATAAGTCAAAAGAGAGGATTGGGATATGTGGATGTTTCGAGGACATTTGAGGACAGAAAGGTGCTGTATGCGAGGGACCGCTTGTATTTAAATGAGGAAGGACGTAGGCACCAGCAGAGATTGCTGTTCTGAATGAGTCAGTGTGTCAATGCAGAGAAACTAGAATGCCCAAGATGGATATTAGCAGAGGTGGCCTCTTGTGGGAATGGGTACTTGGGAGAAGGGGGACGACATCAGGTAATGCTGAGTCCAGTGGAGTCTAGAGGGGGATAATGCTGGGTATAGAAACAGGGACATTTTTATGCTTTATACTAATGCCAGGAGTATCCAGAATAATGGAGAGGAATTAGTGGTGCTGATAACATCAACCTGGCCAAAGATTATTGGGATCACTAAGATGTGTTTGACAGAACAGGATATAATAACAAGAATAAAAGTAGCAGGGTACAGCATTTTTCAGCCGGATAGGAGGGGAAAGCGTGGTGGTGGGTACTGCTTATGATAAGTGATGACCTATGTCCTCTAAGAGTGGAGGCTTTGAAAGGAAGTGACATTAATGATTTTGAAAGCATATGGTGTGAAGTAGAGATGGGCAAGACAGGATATTTAGTGGGACATTGCTACAAACTAAGGAGCACAGATGGTGGTGACCAGGAGATGTTTAGACAGTTGAGCTTGGCAAATGCAAGAAGAATGATTGTTATGGGAGATTTTAACTACAGCAGTATAAATTGGGGAGAGAAAGATGCATGTAGCAATAAGGGAATGGAATTTCTAGAATTCTTGAGGAACAAATGTCTTAGTAAATTTAATAGAGGGAACAAGAGGTTCAACAGTTTTGGATTTGGTCGTAGCATCAGAAGAGTTGATAATAACTGAGATAACATCTCTCCCACCAGTTGGAGAGAGTGACCATGTGGTTTTGACTTGTAACATGAATAGACATGCAGGAGTATCAAAGAGATGGGATCATATGTGGAATTATAATGCAGGGGATTATAATCCTAGTCTTAGATATCAACTTGGGGAAGTTTCATTGAGGGAGGAATTGGAAGACCGTGATATCATCAGTGCTTGGGAAATTGGAAGGAATATTTGTTAGCAGCAATAGTAAGCTATATTCAACAAGTGAAAAAGAGGACACAATTTGGTGTTAAAGTGGATGACAAACAATATTAAACAGGAACTGCATGTGGAAAAGAGGCTACGAAAGAGATATAAGGAGATAGGTGAAGAGCAGATGCATAATGAATATAAGACACAGGCCAGGAGAGTGACTATTATGGTAAGAAAGGCAAAACTAGAATATGAGAAGGGACTGGCCCTAAGATCCAAAGGAAATCCTAGGGAATTTTTTAGCTATGTGGCCAGTAGGAGGAGAAATGACTCTAGAATAGCGATTTTTAACCGGTGTGCTGGAGCACACTGTGTGCCACAAGAGGTCTTCAGGTGTGCCACAAGATTTATGAAAACAAATTAATTGAAAGAAATAATATCATAATTTGCGCATTTATTTATTAGTGTCTGGTCTTCCATCTTCTTGTGTGTAAATCAATCAAAATTATGCCTATTTTTTACCAGATCATCAAAAACATTAAAAGAATATATTTTTAGTGTGCCGCAGAATTTTAATAATTAGTCTAGGTGTGCCGTGTTATGAAAAAGTTTGAAAATCACTGCTGTAAAAAAATGACATTGTGGGATAAAAATGGGCATAGAGTGACTGATGCATTGAACATAGTGGAATTGTTCAATGAACACTTTATTGGTATATTTCATCCTCGAGGAGTAAATTTTAATACTAGAGGGATAGGGCAGGTTCGAGGTTTAGAGGTGTAGGAGGAGAGTGTGTTCCAAATACTGAGTACTCTTAATGTCGGTAAAGCTGTGGAATTGGATGATATTTCGCCACAAGTTTTGAAAGAATGTGCTAAAGAACTGACAGCTCCTTTGACCTGACTTTTCAATGAAAGTCTGGCTACAGGAAAGGTGCCTAGGGAATGGAAGGAGGGTAGGATAGTGCCATTCCATAAGGGCAGTAGCAGACTGGAAGTGTCCAATTATAGGCCAGTTTGTGTGTGTCATCAGTAATTGTTAAGATCTTGGAGAAATTAGTCAGGGACCATATACAACATTGGGCAGATGAGGTTAATGTTATCTGTGAGAGTCAACATGGATTTCTGAAGGGGTGCTCTTGTTTTAGTAATATGCTAGCCTTTTATAATAAAGTTACAAGAGCAGTAGATGAGGGAAAAGCATGTTCTGTCATTTTCTTGGATTTAGTGAAAGCATTTGACAGGGTTCCACATGATAGCCTGATATTTAAGTTGAAGCACATGGGTCTGGATGTCAGGTTGGTCAACTGGATTCAGGATTGGCTGTCTGATAGGTATCAGAGAGTTGTGTATAGTGGGGCAGTTTCAAGGAGGCAGAGGGTTATAAGTGGGGTCCAACAGGGCTCAGTCCTGGGAACTATATTGAAAGGGCCTATATACAGGACGATATTCAGTTGTTTGTGAAGCTGGAAAGGATTATTAGTAATGGTACAGATGTGGTAGTCCTGCAAGAGGATTTGAATTAACTAGACAGATGGACAAATGAATGTGGGGGGGGTGTCAATTTAATGCAGCAAAATGTAAGGTCTTGAGGTTTGGGAAACATCGATTGCACACTGCATACTCTATGGGAGGAGTTATACTGGAGGAAGTAGAGGAGACAAGAGATCTGGGGTTGATGATTGATAGAAACTTGAAATTCAGGGGACAAGCAAAAGTGGTGAAGGTAACACAGAGGATTGCTGCAATAATGAGAAGGGTGCTGACCTGCAAAGATAAAAGAGATATCATTCTGTTGTATGAGACCTGATCAGATCACACTTAGACTATTGTTCTCAGATTTAGTCCTCAGGATTGGAAGGGGATATATTAACTGTGGAAAGGGTACAAATGCAGACAACAAAGATGGTTTCAGGACTGTACAATGTTAGTTATGAAGATCAGCTGAGGGAATGTGGACTGCAGAGTTTGATGGATAAGAAGAAGAGGTGATATGATTGAGACATTTAAACTGTTGAGAGGCAGTTAGGGTTGACACTAAGGAGTTATTTTGCTTGGTTAAACAGCGGGAAGGAGTGATGACAAGGGGCCCATCCCTGGAAGTTACGAAAGGAAACTGTGAGCAAGAGGGTGAGGAGTGGTTTCTTTGCATGGAGGGTGGTTGAACCGTGGAATGCATGCCTGATAGAGTGGTGAGAGCGAGAATGGTCAATGAGGTTTAAGGAGTGGTGTGATAGACTTGTGTTTCCTAGGTAGGACCTCCCGCGATGAGTCTTTTGACTCCTTGGAGGCTCAAATAATAATAATAATAATAGGTTTGATTTTTTTAACGATACTTGTGACATAATGATTAGAAATACATACACGTTAACACAAGAATAATGCTTAATTTGCCAAATAGTTCGGTCTGAATATTACAGACCATCTTCAGTGGCTCATTCATTGGAAATAACTGTTACTCATCATAGGAGACCAATGCTATTAATTTTTATACAATAACTATATTTCTTACACTCATTCACTGACAAAGCACTCATCACTAAATCTAGTAATGCATTCTTCTGATGCACTACTCTCCAAGCAAATTATCTAGTTCCTCATGCCCTTGATAACTCCATCCACACACACACACACACACACTCTCTCTCTCTCTCTCTCTGTCTTACACAATTTCCATGGGTGATCCTTGCCCTCTTTGTCATGAACCAAAAAATTTTCTGCATACGTCTATAAAATCTTTAGTGACATATGTGTCTATCATATACCCACTCTTTTCTCACTATCATCCAATTTTTGTAACTCACAAATCCTTAGTCCATATTCATAGGAAGCATTTAATCACCATCGTGGTCAATTGCTTCTAGAGAACTCATAGAAAAATGACTTCCAGAGAAATTCAGGAAAACAGATTTGTGCAGAGATGTACAAAATAATAATTCCTTCATTTCTGCCTGTCAGTTTTCTTCAACAACCAAGAAATCTGACAATCCATTTTAGTCACTTGTGCCATACATTCTCTAAGTTTCAACTCTGTCTGTCCAATATCACCTCCTCTGCAAATCAGGGAATTAGAGATAAGTTTGGTAAACAAATATTAAATCATCAATTTCCTGCAAAATATACAAGTTAATTATCATACTAAATGGGTAACTGAAATAAGTATGAAATAAGAAAGGTATTCTTATTTTGAGAAGAGACTTAAATGTCATGTTTGAAAATGTGACATTTTTTTGCCAAAATGGGGCAATTAAAACTAAAGTCTTAAAAGAAAGTTTTAATTGTCCCATTTTGGCAAAAAAATTTCATACATTCTCATTCAACAGGATACATAAAATCTCATAAGCATAAACTCAAAAAGGATATCTTTGGGCAACAATGGCAAATACACTTATAATTTTCAACAAAAAAGGATATAGGTTATTTATTTTTGCAAGTGTACCATGAAAATATCATGTGTAATATTATTTTGGGTTTCCAAAGGAATTTTAAATATATATATATATATATATATACAGGGTGTTCGGGATAAATTTGACAGTTTCGTAAGGAAAAAGAAAATCTTCTTTGTATCTATTAAATTTAATGAATTGACAAAAAAACATTACAGGCAGAGTTAATTACAATACTGTCAACAAGATTTACTCAAAATAACCACCATTAGCATTGATCACAGCTTCAATTCTGCTTCGGAACCTCGAACAAGCTGATGCTACAGTCTCCCTGGGAAGGGCCGCAAAAACTGTTTTAATTTTATCCATTAACTGGGCTTTTGTATTACTGGAAGTGCGATTGGTGTCTTTTTCAACTGCGCCCCATACAAAATAATCCATGGGGTTAAGGTCTGGGGAGTTTGGAGGCCAAACATTTGGACTGGTGAAGTCGTAGAAATTTTCAGACAACCATTTTTGACTTTTCCCAGAGGTGTGGCAAGGGGCCGAATCCTGCTGCCATACATACGGCCTACCATTGGCTACCCTTGTTATCCAGGGCTTGACTACAGTTAGCAACTCCACGAACAAAGCCCGAATTCCAATGCCAGGGTTCTTCAACACCTGTTCCTGCAGATTTGCGAGGAATTCTGCTGTACGAACGCAATCAGATCGTCTGCTAGGGATCTTTCTTCTTGCTACATCCTCGTAGTCACCATTGCAAGTCTCTAGTTCATGCCTGATTGTTTTTACTGTATTCAGGGAGCATTGGGCAGCAGTCGTAATATCCTTATTTTGATGGCGGGCACGAATCATCATGATACAAGTTATTCTCTTCCATGATTCAGGTGGGTTCCAGCTATCCATCCTTTCTGACATCTTGTATATGAATGAAGAAGGGTCCAAACTTTTAAATGAAGAGAAGTGTGTGTTAATACATGTAACTTACGGAAAAATATAATTAATTATAAATATGTCAAATTTATCCCGAACACCCTGTATATATATATTTAATTTCTAGTTTAATTATCCTGATGAGTAACACAAGAAATTATAATATGTTTCATATTTCATTTATGAACTCAAATAATAACATTTTCCATTTCCAAAAATAATGTAATCATTATCATTGTAGTTTAATTAATTTCCTGGTATGTATTACAAGAAATGATAATATTTTTCATAATATTAACATTTCTTGTGATAATATTATACCCTCAAATGATAATATTTTTATTTTCAAAAATAATCTGATCATTATCACTGTTTATCACTGTTTAGTTTTCTGTAACGTATATTCTTAGCTTTTAAGATATCAAAAGACACCAACTGAAGACAATCAAAATAATATTAACATTAATTTTTATAATCATTACTTTCTTCAGTTCTTAAAGTGAGTGACTGTATTGTGTAATTTTTTTCTTGAATAAAGTAATTTAATTCTGAAGTTTTGTATATCTACAATAATCATTAAAAATTTATATACCTGAAGTGCTCTTTCTAGTCCTTGAAATCTGGTACTCAGTTGTGAAACTTGTGTTTTAACTCTTGCTTCAGGACTTACTTTAACAATTTCTTCGGTTAATGCTAATAAATCATCCAACATTTTTTTATGGCTATTTATTTCCTTCTCAAGGCCCTAGGTTTATAGGATAGGAAACAAGAAACTGGTCACTAAGTGTAACAAATATTATCTTATTAATTACAAATCATTATCATTATTATTATTATTACATGACACCTCCAGAGAGTCCAAAGACTCATCGAGAGAGGGCACCTGCTCTACAAGTCTCTGTCTCCAACAACTACAACTGCACCAATGCCATCTACTGCCCACCACCACCACTAGCATTTCCACAAACAATCATACACACCCATGAGCATGGCGGGAGTCAAACCTGCAGCCTTTTGGCTGGAGAGTGGATATGCTAACCACTCGGCCAACCAAGCCAAATAATTCATAATTATTTATACCAATGTTATAAGGAGTGGGAATGGGTATCAATTTTACTCAAGGAATGTTATTTTTTTTTTAAGAAACAAAAAAAAAAAAATTAAGATTTCAGTCCTGACCTGATTTAAAGAATTCCATTTTCTCATCTCATCTCTCAAATTCCATAGTAATATAGCATATTATTAATATAAATTACTACTATTAAATTAATCGTTGAAAAATATTACCATGCTGTTAAAAGATTTTCCCCCCCGCTTTAAGAATTCACCTTGCCCTTAACTAGTTCAGATCATAGCCAATTAATCTGACTTCATACAAACCTAATCAATGTTATCATTGGATAGTCCAAGCATGTTATATCTGAATAGTTGGTCTGCATAAGATCAGTTAACAGAGCTTCAGCTGAAAAGCCCTTATAAAGGTCTCTTTGTACAAATGATGAGATAAACCATGTTCAGTTACAGAGGCTCAATATACCCCTTCCCCCAATCCTTCCATTAATAGTCCCCAAAGCATAATAGTCCCTATTTGAATGGTGTTTCAATATCACTTTCTTTATGAATGTAGTACACATAGATTAAAAATAACATTGGAGAAAGTGTAGAACCCTTTGATGATAAATTAGGTATACACCCAGTCATACACCTCATTTACCATCCAACCATATTTCTGAATGCCACTTTGTGATTTCAATATAATAAATGTGCCACTTAGTACAAGGCTCCATTTACACTACACATGGTTTTAAACTTTTTAAAAAGAAAAGAAACTTTTTGTTTCTTTTTTAATCCTTCTACAATTTTTCTTAGTCCTTTTTTTTTTCACGTATACTTGCATAAATCTTTCCCAGAACAATAAACACAGATAATTCTTCCTTAACTGTCACATACAGTTTTATTTCTATTTTTAAAATAAATTACTATAATGAAGACACCACTTAAATCAACTGAAGATTTAACCTTCCAGCCAAGTGTTCTGAATTATTGTCAAGCCATTGTAAAACATTTTTGTAATGCCATATTTCAAGTTGAATATTGTTATTATTATTACTGGCATCTCTATGGCATCAGAAGATTCATCACAAAAGGTCAAAATAACATTATTCACATGATATGTACCACACCACTCCTTAAACTCATTCACTCTCAGAGCAATCAGAACTACCTCTGGCAAACCCATTCCAATCATTCACAATTCTCCAAGAAAAAAAAAAAAAATCTAGCCCTCATACTTTTAATAACCAGATCTTCACACAACTTCTAGGTGTCCTCAAGTTCTCTCCCTATTTGTTATGTACTGAAAAAATTATTTTGTATCAATCTTATAGAATCGCTTTAAAAATTTATCCCCCCCCCCCTGACTAAACATTGCAACCACAAACCTTCAGTCTATTTTCATAAGGAGGATTCTAGAGACCCGTCACCATCTTGGTCACTCATCTCTGTATAATCTCTGCCACTTCCTCAATCTAAAGGATTCCAGGCAATTCCAAAGTGATCAAGATGAATCCACATTAAACTGATAATTGTTTAATACTGTTCATTAATTTAAATTTAACTGTCTATTATTTAAATTATTATTATTTTACTGATCCCAATGGAGTCACAAGACTCATCACAGGAGGTCAACACTAGTGAACACAAAGTCTATCATACCATGCCTTAAAATCATCCACAGAATGTATGTTCACCACCCTCTCAGGCAATGCACTCCATGCTCCTACCTCTAAATGAAAAAACTTATTTCTTATGCTTTTACTCACCACCTCCTCTTGCAACTTACAAGGATGGCCTCTTGTCCTTGTTCCTTTCCATCCTTCAACCATATGAAAAATCTCCTCAGTGTTAATACAATAACCCTTCAACAGTTTAAATATAATGATTATATCCTCTCCTTTGCCTTCTATCCACCAAACTCTGCAGTCTGTATGCTCTCAGTCTTGACATCATTTATGTTATCTGTCTCTGCAACCTCTCCAAGGTTACTTCATCCCCTTCAAATCCAAATCCAAATGTCGTCTGATCAAAGCTTTATACAATGGGACCAGCACACTTTTATCTCTCATGATTAATGTTCTCCTCAAAATTGCTGCAATTCACTGAGATGTCTTCACAACCTTTGCAATATGTCCCCGGAACTTTAAATCTCTATCCACAGTCACCCCAAGTTCAACATCATCGGGGAATTGAGGTAGAACCATATAACTTACACATTATTCTGCATATTCCCACGAAGTGGTATACACTTGTTACAACACTGCTGTTACTTTTTTCTCAGAGGCAAATGCAAATGAAGCAGCAGTGTTAAAACACTGCTGAATCATTTGCAATCCTCTGAGAAAAAAGTCTTTACCTTGTTGCACAAACTAGTCCTCTGCTACAGATACAACTTCATCATCTGTGATAAATTTTGTTCCTTTGAAGTGTTTCTTTAAATTTGGGAATAGGAAATAGTCAGATTGGCCAGGTCAGGCAAATTGGGTTGGTGAGGGAGACAGTGAAAGCCCAAGTCATGTATTGTCTGTTGGGTTTCATGAGCAGTCTGAGCAGGTGTGTTGTCCTGCAAAAGCAACATGCCTCTGCTCAATTTCCTGTGGTGCATTTCCTTCAGTACCTCCTTCAATTCCTACAGAGATGTAGAATAAACTGCTGCTGTAACAGTTTCAACTTTTTTTTCGGTAGTTGGTAAAGATTACACCATCCATATTCCAAGAGACAATAGAAAGAATCTTCCCTGCTAACTTTTGGGTTCAGAACTTCTTGGGCCATGGATAACCTTTGTGCCTCCGCTCCACTGACTGTTGTTTGGTCTCTGAGTCATAGTGATGAAGCCATGTTACATCAACAGTCGCAATATGAGCCAAAAAATTTGCACCTGATTTCTCAAAATGGCCCAAAATCCCTTGAGATGATGGCACATGCTCTCTCTCTTTTGGTTAGAATTCAAACAGTTGGGGACCCACTTCACAAATTTACGAATGTTAGGATTTTAAGAAATAAGGGATATGAAATTGTTGCATTGATCGAGCTTATGTGCCAAAAAATAGCAGCAATAAGTGAAATATGGTTGCATGAGAATAACATCTTGATGAGATATGATGTATTTCATGAAGACAGGAAAGGCAAGAATGGAAGCAATGCTGATGATAGCAGGGGAATTGTCCTTGCAAGGTTGAGATACAAAAGAGATAAAAGTGGTAGTGGTTTTGAAGCAGTATGCTGCAAAGTGGATCTTGACAGAAGGAGATATCTGATGGGGTGTTACAGCAGGTCATGGAATTCATAAGGAGGAGACAAAGAAATGTACAAGTAACTTGGCTTAGTGAACAAGCAAAAGGTGATCATTATGGGTGATTTCAACTACAACAATACTGATTGTAATGAAGAGATAGAATCATAGAATAAGGAGACTGAAGTTCTTAGGTTCTTAAGAGACAACAATCTTAGGCAGTACATAATGGAGGGTATAAGAAGGTTAATAGTCGTAGATCTGGTTATATCATCAGAGGATGTAGTTGTGAATGGAGTGTCTAATCATCCCCCAGTTAGAGAGAGTGACCTTGAAGTGATCACATGAGTTGCAGCCAGTCACATGAGAACCTCTATAAAGAATGGATATGTGTGGAACTACAAGGCCAGTGATTTTGGAAAGCTTAGGAGAAAACTGGGAGCTACAGCATGGAAAGAAGAGTTGAGTGAGAAGAATACAGACACTGCATGTCCATTGATCAAGAGCTTTTTAAAAGCAGCAATGTGTGAGTGTATTCCAAAGGTGTAAAGGCTAGACAAGGTTATAGTAAAATGGATGAAGGAACAGATTAAGCATAAAATCTGGAAGAATGAACTGTGAAGGCAACACAAGATAAATCTTGGTAATGATCAGTTGCATGAAGAGTACAAAGAGCAGGCCAGAAAGGTAACTAGATTGGTAAAGGCAGCAAAAGTGGAGTAAGAGAAGAAATTAGAAAATCAAGCTAAGAAAATTCTTAGTGAGTTCTTTTGATATTTGGAAAGTAGAAGGAAAAATGACTATGGAAGAATGATGCTAGTTGATGACTTGGCAGAATGGTAACCAGTACAGAGGATATAGTTGAATTACTCAATGATCAGTTAATCAGTGTATTTCATCCTTATGAAGGCAACATCAGAAAAAGCTGAAGTGTAGTGGATATGGCATAGGAGGAGCTGATGGTGAATGAGCAGTAAGTATATGAGGAATTAAGATCATGGAATTAATTATTTTATTTTATTTATTAATTATTCCTTAATAGATATTAAGGATTTAACATCCCTTTGGTCCATAGTTACCTTTCACTAATATAATTATCAACCAATTCAGAGTTGAAACCTGGAAAATTACACTCAGCACTGCATTATTATTTCTGTACTCACAGTTATTTGACTCAGGGCTTGATCAGGCACAAAGCTGATTGCATCCTCCCAAACACTTCTACTCATAATTAAAATAAAAAGCCAAAAAGCTAGTTTTCTGGCAATTGAATAGATATTAAATGGATAAGAATCCTATATTGTTATATAGCCAGTAAGTGAAACTCAAGATCGATAACTACGATCTATGAGTTTCAATGCCGAAAAACTATCGGCGAAGGCAATTCGAAGCAAAGGTGGAGCAAGCTCCCTCCCTATTCTTGATATTCTCTCATAATGTAAAACAGCTCCTAGGAGAAGTAATACTGTCATTAAATTATGAGGAGAGATCACTACCCAGACCGGTTTCAACCTTTTTTGAGGTTGAAACCGGTCTGGGTTGAAACAATATAGGTTGAAACAATCCTATATTGTTATATAGCCAGTAAGTGAAACTCAAGATCGATAACTACGATCTATGAGTTTCAATGTTGAAAAACTATCGACGAAGGCAATTCGAAGCAAAGGTGGAGCAAGATCCTTCACTATTCTTGATATTCTCTCATAATGTAAAATTATGAGAGATATGTAAGATTATGAGAGAAAGAATGTTATATAGCCAGTAAGTGAAACTACCCAGACTCTCATCGGTGAGTAGGTCTACCTACTCACTGATGAGAAGGTAGACCTACTCACTGATGAGAGTCTGGGTAGTTTCACTTACTGGCTATATAACATTCTTTCTCTCATAATCTTACATATCTCTCATAATTTTACATTATGAGAGAATATCAAGAATAGTGAAGGATCTTGCTCCACCTTTGCTTCGAATTGCCTTCGTCGATAGTTTTTCAACATTGAAACTCATAGATCGTAGTTATCGATCTTGAGTTTCACTTACTGGCTATATAACAATATAGGATTCTTACCTCTACTCAGTTTCCCTGATTTTGGACTTCCAACCTCTCAACAAACAAAACTGTAGCTAAACATCTAAACTTCAAAAGTATTCAAATGCAAGCAATTAGGCATGTACAATTCTTTTGTCTATCAAATTCACTTCAGAGATCTATAACCTGCACACACACACACACACACATTCCTCCTGCACAAGCTTTTCATTCTCCCAATTGCATATCATACCATGGCAGTAGACACAACCTTTACTCCTTCATCCCTTTTTTTCCTATATATATATATATATGATGACAGAGAATCCTGTGCATGCCACATGCCACTAATACCCAAATGTATTTGAAAAGATAAAAAAAAAAAAAAATAGGGTTCTCATATAGTTCAAATTAATCTTGAAATTAATTCAAATTAACCTTGAAAAATATATATAAATCAGTATAATCAAAAAAATCAAAAAATCAAAAATAATCAGAAAAATCTGTATAAAAAGCAGTTAAATATTAGTACATTACCTTTATAACTTCCAGTTGTTGCTGAAGAGCTTCAAGTTCCATTTGTTGTGATGTCTCACTTTTCACTTTTGCTTCCATGTCCCTCATCCAAGAACTTAAAGCATTGAGAGCAGCTTCGTATTTCAGCCACAAATCTAATGACTTCTGAAGTTCATTTTTAGTGGAAGCAATATTATTTTTAAAAGCTTCCCATTCTGCTGCAATTTGGTCTGTTTCTACCTGTATGCCCTGATGCCACTCTGGAGTCATGACCTGTAATACAGCTCCTGTAGTTATTTCTAATTGTGTCTTTTTCCCTTCTCCCTGATCCAAGCATCCCTCTAGTTCCTATACAAAAATTACAATTTTGTCTTTTTATTATATCTAACAAACCAAATCTAAGTTCTTTAAATATAGTTTTCACAAATAACTAAATTTAAAAATAATTAGAAATTAATCTTAAAAGAGAAAACAATATATACTTCTGCCAGCAAACATTCATATAAACATTATCAACATTTCAACCAGAAGTAATAAAAAAAATCATGATTTTAAGAAAACCTGATCTGTTCAGTGCCACTCTCAAATATAGTGTAATGATGTAGACAATCACATTTGAATATCCAGGAATGAGTTGTTATATTTGTATACAAATGCTAGAAGTGTAAGAAACAAGTCAAATGAAATGGTTGCATTAATTGAGTTTGTTCACAAAAGAATTCTTGGAATAAGTGAGACATGGTTGGATTAGGATGATATTCTGACAGGAATAGAGATGGAAGGGCATGCTATGTGAAAATAGAAAGGGTAAAAAGGGAGAGTGAATGTTTTTGATGATGTCCATACAAAGTAGAGATGCAAAAGGGAAATAGTGGCAGTATGGTGTGAGATAGAGGTGAATAGAATGAAATACTTACTCGGATGTTGTCATAGACTTGGTAATGTGGATGGTAGTGAATTATGAAATGTATAATCAAATTAAACAAGCAAATAAGGAAAAGGGTGATCATTATGGGCAATTTTAATTATTGCAATATAGAATGGGATGATGAGATGGAAATTGGAAGTAAAGAAAATAAAGAATAAAGAAAATGAGTTTCTTAAGTTTTCCAGGGACAACTACCTCAGGCAGTATGTAACAGAGGGCACACGTGGACAGAGGGTCTTGGATTTGATCATTTCATCAGAGGATGTTATTATAAATGAGATATCAAATCATTCTACAGTTGGTGAGAGTGACCATGAAGTGATTATGTGGTTGTCAGCAGTGTGAGGAAAAGGTATATATGGAGCTACAAGGCTGGCGATTATGAGAAACTCAGGAGACAGCTTGCAGGAGTAGCATGGAATGAGGAGTGCTGGAAAGGAGATCAATGCTGCTTGGGTGATATTCAAGAACTGTCTGGTAGAAACAATGTTTAAATGTATACCAAGAGTAAAAAAGGGGTAAATAAAGTACGTGTGAAATGGATGAGTGAAGAGATTAAGCAAGTCATACAGAGAAAAATGGGATCATGGAAACAGCATACATAAGAGGAGTAGTAATAAGCAATTCCATAGAGATTACAAACAACAGGCAAAGAGGATGACTTGGCTGGTAAGGGTAGCAAAAGTTCAGTAGGTTCAGAAGTTAGGCTAATGAAGTGAAAAAGAATCCTAGAGAGTTCATTTGATACAACTGCTACAGAGGATATAGTTCAACTATATCCACTGCAGCAGTTGTTCTTATTTTTCCCATTCAATGTCATCCTTCCGTAATCATTCTTTTTTTTGGGGGGGGGGGGGGATGAGCAGTTAATAAAGGTCTTTCATTCTTGTGAATGTGACATCATGAGAATTTGAGAGCAGTTGGTGATGCAGAGAAGAGACTAATTATAAGTAAGCAAGAGATATATGAGGAATTCAGCAACTTGATATTAATAAGGCTGAGGGATTTGATAATATATCACCACGTATTTTGAAGGAATGTACCAGGGAGTTGACATCTGTCTTGACATATTTGTTCAGAATGAGTCTAGAATTAGTCAAGTTTCAAATGAGTGGAAGGAAAGTAAGATTGTGCTACTGCATAAGGGAGGAGACAGAACTCAAGAATTAAATTATAAGCCTATCTGTGTGTCAGTTATTGTAGTTGAAGTGTTGAGCAGGCTGGTGAGAAAAAGGATCCAGAATTGGATTCACAACATTGGCATTATCTTTGATGTGCAGCATGGATTTGTTAAAAGAAAGTCATGTTTTAGTAATCTATTTACTTATTACAATAAGGTGACAGCTTCATTAGACAAAGGAGATGGATGCACAGTAGTATTCTTAAACTTTGCAAAGGCTTTGGAAAGATTACTGCATGATAAGTTGATAGTCAAACTAGAGTGAATGAGTTGGATATTATACTAGTGCATTAATAATATTGAGGAAGTTTTGGATGAAGATATTCAGTTATTGTTTGCAGATGATGGAAAACTGGGATGAACTATGATGAGTAGACCAGATGTTCTAGTCTTACAAGAATACTTTAATGGATTGAATGAATGGGCACAGGAATGGGGATACCAGTTCAATATTGCAAAATGTAAATTTTTAAATTTGGGAAACAAAGATGGGATGTAGAATTTACGCTTGGTGGGAATATATTGTTGGAGGTGGAGTAAATAAGAGATCTTGGCATGATAGTTGATAAGGATCTAAAATTTAGAAGACACATTGCCAAAATTGTGAGGACAACACATTGAATTCTGAGAATGATGCAGAGGACACTGACTTGTAGAAGTAAGGAGATTCTTGTTCCATTGTATAAGGTCCTGATTAGGCCACACATGGATTACTATTCACAGATTTGGGCATCTGGCTTTCAGAAGAATGAAGAGATTCTAGAAAGGGTTCAGAGGCAACTGACCAACATAGTTTTTGATCTCTGGAACGTTGAATATGAGGAAAAGTTGAGAAGATGAAATTTACATAGTCTAGTACAGGGGTGGGGAACCTTTTTAGTATAAAGGGCAAAAAATGCTAATTTAAAAACTTCTGTGGGCAACTGGCAAATTTTAACTTTTATATATAGTGTATGTAGTGTGCAATATATATCTCAATAAGTAAATATGCAACATTCTCATCTGATATGGTATCTTTTAATTACAATTGGTAGAGATATAATTATAACAATCAAGCAAAGGCTATATTTAATTTATTTAAAAAATTATATTTATTTTATTTTAACTGAGAACTTTATTAAAGCAATAATAGCATAATAAATATTTCATCAAAGTTAATGAAGCTTACCTTTAATCTTAAACTTTTTAGTGAGAAGGCTGAAAAAAAACTGTTTTTGAAACTGTTTTTTTTGTGAACGCTTAGAAATATTAGCTGCCCTTGATATGATACTTCTCGTAGTTCATTGGAGAGATTTTTGACAGAGAGTCTTGTACGAAGCCAATTTTTTGCCAGACTTAATTTTGAAAAAAATTGCTCGCATTGATAAGTAGTAGAAAACTAAGAAGCTATTTTCAAGGCGTTATTTTTTAAAGAAGGGAATTTCTCAGAATCAATAGATTTGTAAAAGTCCAATATAGGCAGATTACTATATTTTGATCTCAAAATGTTATCACACTGCAAATCAATCAACTCTAATTGCAAGGAATCAGAAGCTTCCTCAGGGCATATACCAAAAGCTATTTCAAATATTTGTAACTCAATTCTTTGAATTTTTATATCTTCAAATCTCCTTTGAAATTGATTCAAAACACTTTGACACTCATCAACATACTCACTTGTTGATTTTGGATTGTGTTCTCTTAATTTTGGAAAATGTGTAAAACAGTTTTTTTTAGCTGGGTAAGAAATAAGTGAAGCATCGATTCAAAGCTCTTGATATGAGTGAGCAAAGAGGTCATTAGCTGATTGGGGCCTTGTAATTTCAAATTTAGATTATTTAAATGACTAGTTATGTCATTCTTTGAGTTCTTTGTGTGTGTGTGTGTGTGTGTGTGTGTGTGTGTGTGTGTGTGTGTGTGTGTGTGTGTGTGTGTGTGTGTGTGTGTGTGTGTGCGTGCATGTGTGCTTTATTTTTATGAAAGATTGGTAATAAATGCATGATAAAGTTTACAGTCTTCCATACATTTAGCACTGTGTGTGGGCTAAGTATTAGGTAATTCAGGAATTCTGCTCTAGAGACCAACACGGTGCTTTTCAAGTCTCTTAGCCCCTAGTTTGTAGGGTTGGGCAAACCAAGAAAAAAAAAAAAAAACTGGCTGCAATATAAAGCATTGGCAAACATTCTTGTGAGAGCCAAAATCAAGCCCATGAGCTTTTGGTTGGAAAGTAGAATGCTATGCACTCAGCCAACAAGGCATATGAACATGTCTCTGTAATTAGTAAAATTATCAAATTATCAAATGAACTTCACATTATGAAATAACTGAAAATCGGCTATGAGACACATGCAATTTACAGACAAAAAATACTGGTATTGTTGGTAATGGGCAGTAGATGACATTGGTGATAATGCCATTGTGTGTATTTAAGAGAATATTTAGTAGTAGGGGAAAGTGTGAGATGTGTGTGTAACGGAGTAGAGTAGAGTGTCCTCCCACGATGAGTCCTCGAACTCCTTGGAGGTGTCACGTAATAATAATAATAATAATAATAATAAATTAGTATACAAGAATTTGAATAGAACTTAGACTTAGACAAAGGAGTGGGGTTGCAGTTTATGCATGTTTAAATTACATTAATTTAAAATAACACACAACAACCATATTTATGGAAACTGCCAGTAGAGACCAGCATGACTCTCTCCCCTCTTTTCCTCTTTCTTTTTTTCCTCATTTTATTTTATGAAAATTGTTAACTATGGCAAATGGCTTGTAAGCATCTTCATAGTTCTAGTGAAAGAGATGGTGAGTGCTCAAGGAAGTTTATTTCACATTAAATGAAACTGGAAGTACTCAAGCACTGCAAATGAGGTGAGAGCACAGTATGGCATGCTACCATGTTCTTAGTAACAGATACATACTATATGAGATAGTGCTAATAAAATTAAAGACAGTGTTAAGAGCGGCATGCCCTAAATACTATATGAGATAGTGCTAATAAAATTAAAGAAAGTGTTAAGAGTGGCATGCTCTAAAACTGCAAAAAAGTCATTATATGCTCAATCAAGTCTGATGGAAAAGTATGAAAAAAAAAAGTTGCTACATGGATGAGTGATCAAAGTAAAAAACACATTAACTTGCACAAGTGCAAGAGAAAGCTTGACCTTTATGGCAATTTAAGAGAATACAACGATGGAGAAATTAAGCTGTTTTCAGTAAGTTCAGGAGATTTTATTACATTTTTTGGTGATTTTTACATTCTTAATTCATGCAAGGATTATGTTCAAGAACATCACTGTATGGTGATTATGTCACTTAACTACATATACACTTATATGGAAAATTATTATTATTATTAACATTTGACCTACATGGAGTCAGAGACTAACTGTGGGAGTCTCACACTATTGCACACAATGCCCATCCAACCGTGCTTTAAATTGATTCAATGTGTATACATTCACAACACACTCAGGCAATGCATTCTACTCACCAACCACTGTCCATGCAAAGAACCTACTCCTCACTCCTCTGCTTACACTCACCTTATACAATTCCAGTGATGGCCTCTTGTTCTACCCCCTCTTTCCCATTCTATGAAAAATCTTTTTCATATTAACCTGATTACAACTGCTGAGTATATAACAACCCCTTATATGTCTCAATCATACCCCACCCCCTCTTCCTCCTATTCACAAGACTCTGCAATTTACATTCTATCAATCTGTCCTTTTACTCCACAGACCACCTTTTGTGAATCTTCTCTGGACCCTTTCCGACATATCTTCATCACCATGAAAACCTAGCAACCAAATCTGTGCACAATAATTCATATAAGACCTGATCAAGGCGTAATACAATGGCATATAACCTCTTTATTTCTGCATGTCATGGTCCTCGGCATCATTCCATTATCTGATGTGAAGCATTCACAACTTGTGCAATGTGGCCCTGAATTTCAGGTCCTTGTCTGCCACCGCTCCTAGATCTCTCATCCCCTCTACTTCCTTTTCCCCACCAAAATTCTGCATCCCATCATTGCTTATCAAATTTCAAAACCTTACACTTCGCAACATTGAACTGATATTTCCACTTACCTGTCCCTTCATGCAATCTATTCAAGTCCTCTTGTAAGGCCATAACATCTGCTTGACTCTGCATTGCTCTCTCCAGTCTTGTATCATCTGCAAACAGCTGCATATCACTAGTTAAACCCATCCCAATATCATTAACATACAAGTTGAACAACAATGGTCCTAAAACTGACCCCTGCAGTACACCACTGCAAGGGTCAGTTTTACCTTTCTCTTTTGTACTACTGCACTCCCATATACAATTTTCTGATACCTATCTGACAGCCAGTCACTGAAGTCTGTTATCTAATCTCATCTATTTCAATTTATTTACCAGCTTGTTGTGTGGCAGTCTATCAAAAGTTTTTGAAAAATTCAAGTATACCCCCCTGTACATGCATCTCCCCTGTCCAAGGTATTTGTCACCTTGTTATAGTACATAAGTAAGTTTGTGAAACATGTTTAATAAAATTTAATAAATTAATAACAATAAATTCTGCATTGATTTAACATTAGTAGTGTCATTGATCTAGCTCCCATTGATTACCTCAGTTAGAGTCAAAACTAGTCTAGGCAGCAACCTTTCCCATAGCAATATGCATTATGGGTGATGAATGAATGAAATGAATTGTGAGAGATTGTTGTGAATGCCCCAACAGCAGATAAATTTAAGGAGAGGTATAATAAGTATTGTATGATTAATGGTTAGTGTGGGTCTCCTGTGATGAGTCTTTTGCCTCCATGGAGACATCACCCATATAATAAGAATACATATGTCTGAAAGGAAGAGTGGCATTATGGTATACTGAGGGGCAAGTGATTTGAAGTCAGTAGCCTACCTATATTCAAGTAGACTAGTAGTGCAAACTTTGTCTATGCTTGGGTAATAGATTAAAACAAGAATATAATTTCTTGTCAAGTTTAATATACTTTAACCCTGCAAAGGTCGCGGTCGAAAAAATTGCAGCATAGGTCGTGTGTATCTGAGAGATACATTCATTACTAGTATGTGCTAAAATGTGATAAAACTTAAAAAAAAAAACTGCATATGTAATACATGATGGTTTATTTATTTTCAGTTATAATCTAGAAATTATTGAACAAAGAAACAAAGAAAAAAAAACAACTAAACCAATACTATACTGACATTGGAGTTCACGGTATCTCGCAGATACAATTTGCTATCAAATATCACTTTCGCATTCAACTCTATCATTCTCATCATCGGACAGTAACATTCGCTGAATCTCTTCAACATCTGATGGATTATCCAATCGATATATTTTTCCAACCATTTTAAAAGGTAAAATTTTTTAAAAAATTGAACCAATACTATACTGACATTGGAGTTCGCGGTATCTCTCAGATACAGTTTACTATCAAATATCACAAACCTTTACATAACATGTGTTAAACCAAAACTGACTGCATAAACAGTGTGGAATATCACTCGTAATATATGCATGCGCAGCTAGTCATGACCTCCAATCTATACATTGGATATGTGTAAGAATATTTATATTAAACGATTTTTTTGTATCTCTCAGATCAGCCGTGACCTCTGCAGAGTTAAAATGTAATTTGATAATATTTGATAGCGATAATCTCCAATGACAAATCTTTTGACTCCATATAGGTTTTATATTAGTAACAAGAACAACAAAAGAGGAGTTTTCACAATCAACAGAAAGATATAAAAATAAAAAAATAAATTAATTAATATAATTAACGGCTAAAAAGGGGTATGTATATATTTTAGGGCATTACGGGCGAGTGTAGAAGGCAATTATGGCAGAATAAAAAATGTGGAAAAATTATGTACATACCTTGACTTTGGTTTAAAGATGCCTTCTAAATCCAAGCTCTTGTTGAAAGGGGGGGAAGAGAGGGAAAGAACATAGGGGATGTACTTGAGACACGGGAAATAAGTTTGGGAACCCGGGTTACTATTAATAATATATATATAAATATATATATATATTATTTTGTTGTGGGGAGAGGGGGGGGAGGAAAGAAGGGGAAGGGTATCCTTATGTGGAAACTTACTTAAAAAAATAAATGTCTTTTCACAACATAATTATGGTTAAACTTAAAAAAGAAGTGGATTATAAAATATATAGATTAAAAATTATGAATTATAAATGAAAATGAAAAATTATGAATTATAAATGAAAATTAAAAAATTATGAATTATAAATAAAAATTAAAAAATTTTAAAAAATGAAAAAGAAAAATTAAGACATTAATGTTAAAAAAGAAATCAAATAAATGTCAAGTGTTTACTTTTGTATGAAGTCAAACTCTAAAAGCTAAATTTTTATTTACCTGAAGAGCAGCCATCTTTGCTTCAAGACTAAAATGGTCACCAGCAAGATCAGGATTACACCATGCAATCTTGTCTGTATATGTGGCTAACCACTTTTGAAATTCCTGAAGTGCAGTTCTGTAATGACGCTCAAGAACTGCTAACAAAGAATTTGCTACTTTGACGACTTGGCTTTTCAGCTTTTCATACCTTGAAATAAATGGGTTTATTACAATTATAATATTGCAGTTCTTATGAAACAGTAGATAATCATAAAAAAGTTTGCAACAGGTAATTTTAATTATGATTAAATGGACAATAACAGTGAGATGATAACTGAGAAGAAGTAAAATAATTTTTTGAGTTTTTGTGGAACAACAACAACAACTCTAAACAGTCTATAATGTGGTAAGAGAAGTAGTCAGTATGTATTGTCAAAGTATGATAGTGATGAGTTGAGATGGAGAGCAGGTATCATGAATAGTATGTTGGCAGAGCCATTTGACAAGAAGGGAGCGGAGTTTCCAAATGTGTAAGATGCATTTCAGGAAAGGAAGGATTTGTACAAAACTGGTGGGTTGCATTTAAATTGATTTGGTGCAACTCAGCTGATGAGGCAGTTGCTAAAAGAAAGTGTAATTAGTGATGCAAACAAGAGATCGGAGGAAGGTGAAGTGAAATGCTTATCAGCTCCCTTATGAATCGGTACATTCCTGTCTTCCTTCCACTCCTGTAGAATTTGGCCTAATGTAAGACTCATGTTAAACAACTCAAAGCAGATGTCAACTCCCTGGCACATTCCTTCAAAATATGCAGTGACATATCATCAAGTTTGACACCCTTATTAACATCAAGTTTACTGAATGCCTCACATCCCTTCTACTCACTCACAGACAGTCTCTCATCCTATCTTTCCACTGCACTCAAACTCTGCATGATTCCACCTTCACAAGAATGGAATACCTTCATGTTGAAAGTTTATTTTTCACTAGGTTAGACTATAATAAATTTAGTTTAATCCTTTATCCCAGTGAGAGCAAACAAAGTTTGCACCTGAAAATATCTTCAGGACTGAATATAGTGTTGTACTATCTTACCTGGGTAAGTAGTACAACACCAGGCAACTCGTAGCAAAGGTGGAGCAAGCTACTTACCCAGGTAAGATAGTACAACACTATATATTCAGTCCTGAAGATATTTTCAGGTGCAAACTTTGTTTGCTCTCACTGGGATAAAGGATTAAACTAAATTTATTATAGTCTAACCTAGTGAAAAATAAACTTTCAACATCTTTCTCTAAATCCAGAGTAATTTAATAAAAAAAGGTGGCAAACCTTTTGGCAACTCCTATAGGTAGGGATAACCTTGCTACTGCTTCTTCCTGGTATCTCCAACTCTGGGCCTGGCTCCCACTGAAGAGACCTCAATAAAGGTTGAAACTAGTCTGGGTAGTGGCCAATCCCTTAATGCATAACATTATACAAACTCTGGGCCTGACTCCCACTGAAGAGACCTCAATAAAGGTCGAAACTAGTCTGGGTAGTGGCCAATCCCTTAATGCATAACATTATACATATCCGCAAGGAGATGTGTTTTGCATTATGGGAGATACTGGGATAGGAGTGTTAATAGCTTGCTCCACCTTTGCTACAAGTTGCCTGGTGTTGTACTACTTACCCAGGTAAGATAGTACAACACTATATTCAGTCCTGAAGATATTTTTAGGCACAAACTTTGTTTGCTCTCACTGGGATAAAGAATACCTTCATGAGATGACCATTTAATATCTCAACTATAACTTCTGCAGTGGTTATAGTTGAGATATATCAATATCATCCTTCTAAAATCATTTCTTCTTCTGCAGGCTACATCCCTACTATTTTTTTTTATATATTAGCTAACTGTTGCTCATCATCAGACAGCGTCCTCAATCTCTTCATTCATGTACATTTCACATCCTTATTTAAGCTTCATACCCTTGAATACATTGCAAATAGAATAAAGAATGATATGAATGGATGAAGATGATTGGTAGTTGTTGCACAGCATACAGCCAAGGTATTCAATGAGTAGTTCATCAAGGTGTTTCATACTCACAGGCATCACGAGAAGCTTGGATGTAAAGGGAATTGAGAAAAGGAATGGAGTAATGATGAGCAAGCTGGAAATATAGAGAAATTAAGTAAACTTAATTGTAATAAGGCAAATAGAACTTATAACATATCGCCACATATCATATTCATATGAGAATAGGTTGAAGATCTGTGGGTTGCAGAAACCAGTTGATAGGCGGAAAAGGGGAGATATGATTGAGACATTCAAATTGCTAAAAGGATTCTATAGGATTAATTCAGAGGATATTTTTGAGATCAGGACTGGTGGTGGGAGAACTAGGGGACACCCATGGAAGCTGGGCAAGAGCGTGGTTAGCAGGGGTGTTAGAGCTGGGTTCTTTACTTTTAGAGTGGTAAATGAGTGGAATAAGCTGCCAGAGTCTGTTGTGGGTGCTATGACAGTGAGCGAGTTCAAGGCAAGGTATGATAGATACTGTGAGAATGTTGAACAGCTGTGTGAACATGATGTTTAGGGCCTCCCTCGATGAGTCTAAGGACTCCTGGAGTAGCCCGTGGTAATAATAATAATAATAATAATAATAATAATAATAATAATAATAATCATCAGGGAATGTTCTAGGGTGTTAATGCCAGCCTAGTTTAACAATATTCTTGAAACTGGGTAAGTTTCAAAAGAGTATACCTTAACCTCACAAAGGCAGTGCAGTGATAAGAATAAATAGATGAAAGCTGATAATGGTAATGTTATTCTCTCAGTGTTGATAACAGCAGTGTTCTCTGTGATGGTTTGTAAAAGGGAGTCATGTTTTGCCAATTTAATGATTTTTTTTTAAAATGTGAATCCCATCCACGAAAGGATTATTTGTAAACCTATGGTACATTCATATTGTGGGTGGGCTAAGGATTTTTTTTTCTATTTTTATTGATTTTAAAAGAGGTAAACTGTAAGTAGACATAACTATACATAATAAATAACGGAAAAACTCACATAGAAATATTATTTAATAGTATAATTTTCGTTAATCTTTCCTAACTTTTTATTGTATTAATTTTATTTTATTTTATTTTATTTTATTTTTTTATTTTATTTTTTTATTTTTTTAATTTTTTTTTAGGAAAGTTATTGACCTTTTTAGTTATCTTACACCAGCTACTTAGGTGGCGCTTTTTGGAATTGTCAGTTAGTGTTTAATTTTGAGCTTAATTGTACTGAAGATGCCTGTGACACACAGGCGAAAATTATACTATTAAATAATATTTCTACGTGAGTTTTTCCGTTATTTATTATGTATAGTTATTTTTATTGAGTTTTATATATATTGAATTTATATTTGAAATGGAAGTCTTTTCAAAGCCACTTTAGGCCTCCAATAAGTCAGATGGTAGTCTCACACCATACAATGAAATCATCTACCACCAATGCTACAACAGGATGATTAATTTATTAGACAAGAGAGAAATATAAAGTGGTAAACTAAGATTTTGGAAAGATTTTTCACAGATTGTCACACAACAATCTGGCAACTAAATTGGAAGAGATAGAAATAAATACTAGATTAGTGAACTGGATAGGTAAGGTCTGTCAGATAGGTATCAGCAAGTGATGTATGGAGTTGATTGTCTATAGCGTGCAGAGTATTAAAACAGACTGAGTTGTTTGGTTCTCACTCATAGGGTGGGATGTGATAAATCATCTCATACTTTCAGTTTGCCATGTGTTGGGCACGTGATTATTATTATTATTATTATTATTATTATTATTATTATTATTATTATTACATGAACACCTCCATGAAGTCCTAAGACTCATTGTGGGAGAACCAACCTATTTGCAGAACAGTGTAAAAGAAGAAGGAGAGGTGGATATGAGCAAAACATATAAGTTGGTGATCAGTTGTATCCAGATTAATGTGGAAGAGATTTTTCATACAATGGAAGGAGATTAGATAGAACAAGAGGCCATCCCAGGAAAATACAGGATAGTGTGAGGAAGGGGAGTTAGGAAGAAGTTCTTCACATGAAGACTAGTTTGTGAGTGAAATGCATTGCCTAAAATGCAGTGAATGCAGAAAAGTTGATTGGATTTAACACATTCATGCTCTTATAACACAAACTGTGTTGTTTGGTTCTCACTCATAGGGTGGGATGTGATAAATCATCTCATACTTTCATTTTGCCATGTGCCTGTATAGCTCAGTAGAAGTGCCATTTGCAAGAGCCTGTGTAGCTCAGCAGAAGTGGCGTTTGCACTCTACAGCACTTGATCGCACGACGAAAGGCGTTCGAATCTAGTCACCGACTAGAGGAACTTTTTCTAAGCCTTTTCTCAACCGGTTCCAGAGTTAGTCGATCTCTGGCACAGGCTAGAGGATTTTTACTCCCGGAAACTCGGATTTTTCATCCTGTAAACTCAAAAAAATAGGCTGTTGAACACACAGTATTTTCAGACATTAAAAATATTGTGTTGGGGTTAGGGCCCACCAGATGGCGGTACTTACTAGCTGCCTTCTTCACTGCATGCCGATTAATTATTATTATTATTATTTCCCAAGACCTCATGGAGTCAAAGACTCATCTGGAAGGTCCTTTTATCACATACACATCTCATCATACCATGTCTTAAACACATTCAAACTCCTTGCAGACACCACACTCTCAGGGAAGGCATTCCAATCATTACAACTCTGCATGAAAAAAACCTGCCTCTCACTCCCCTACTCACACACTCTTTATATAGTTTCCAGGGATGACCTCTGGTTCTCCCCTCATCTCCCACTTTTCTCTGTAGAACTTCTCCACCATTGATCTTATAACAACCGCTTACCAACTAGTAGGTCTCTACAAGTTGGTAAGGGGTATATTACTTTTCCAAGTAATATACCCCTTACCCCTTACCAAAAGGGGTATATTACCAAGTAATATACCCCTTTTCCAAGTAATATACCCCTTTAATCCAAGTATATTACTGTGTATCCTTCTCTTCTGTCCAAGGAAGCAGTCACTTTATTGTAATAAGTAAGTAGATTACTAAAACATGACCTCCCTTTAGCAAATCCATGCTGTCCATCAAAGATTATACCATTGTTGTCAACCCAACTCTGGATCCTAGTTCTCACAAGCTTCTCCAACAACTTAACCACAACACCTGACACACAGATAGGCCTATAGTTTGCTGCTTGAATTCGATCACTTCCTTTATGAAGTGGCACAATCTTGCCCTCCTTCCACTCTTTAGGAACTTGACCAAGTGCAAGACTCGTATTAAAAAAATATGTCAAGGCAGGTGTCAACTGTCTGGCACATTCCTTCAGAAAATGCAGTGATATATTTATTATCAAGTCCCACAACCTTATTTACATCTAGTTTATCAACTCCCCAAACACCTCTTGCTCACTTACAGTCAGTCTCTCCTCCCCATCATCAACTGCTCTCAATCTCTCCATGAAGTCACATTCACAAGACTGAAAGATCTTTATGAACTGCTCATTAAGTATCTCCACCACACATTCTGCAACAGCTGTCTTTATACCATTTCCTCCAATCAATGTCATCCTTCCATAATCATTCTTTCTTTTGCTGGCTACATATCGAAAGAACTCCCTAGGATTCTTTTTGGCTTCATTAGCTAACTGCTGTTCATACCTCTCTTTAGCTACTCTCACCAACCAAGTCACCCTCCTTGCCTGGTCTTTGTAGACCTCATGAAATTGGTTACTTCCACTTCTCTTATGCTGCCTCTACAATGCCCTTTTTTTCTGTATCGCATGCTTAATCTCTTATAATTAGTGATAGCTTTGGGCCAGCTATCTCTGATTGGCTACTAGTGGAGACTGAACTGCCCACTCAGTCTCCAAACGTTAGATAGGGCTATAAAACGGCCTCGCCTACTCCCTATACGAGAACAAAAAGGCGTTAGCTAATTTTTTTTTTTTTAATAATAATAGTAATATCACTTATTCATTTTATATCCACTCTATTTTTTTCTACTTAACTTCAGTATACATTTAGATATTTCTGCTGTATATTATTCCATAATCATTTGTCCACATCAACCCAAGCAGCACTAATTTCCTTTAAACTCAATTACTTACAGCATTCTGCTGCTCCAACTTTCCTGCATTTTCTTACTCAGCTATTTTAGCCATATTTTTTCCTTTCAAACTGGCTGACCACCACCATCCAGATGAATACCTCATTGTTACATTCACTGACAGGAGGAAGATTTGTCAATTCAATCATAAAGTCTGATGCTTTTCAAAAAAATTAGAGAATATGCTTATAATCATATTTATGTAAATTTAACCAACTTACAATCAACCAGTGGCGGCCCGTGAAGCTTTAAGTGGGGGTACTGCCTATACAAAATAATTTTAAAAAATTATTTTTTTCCTAACCAGTAACCAATTTATTAATAAATAAATCTACAGATTTATTTATTAATAAATTGGTTACTAATAAATAAATAAATCTACAGATTTATTTATTAATAAATTGGTTACTAATTAGGAAAAAAAGAATTTTTTTAAATTATTTTGTATAGGCAGCACCCCCAATTAAAGCTTCACAGGCCACCACTGCAATCAACACTAATAAATTTTGCAGTCAGGTAAAACTGAGAACAAAGTTTATTTAGAAATACAGTGATCTGTCATTTATTTGGCTATCATATAACAAGGATCTCAGTTTACTAGTCTTTCACTTGATTAGTATACCATGTTAATTCTTTATTAGCTCTTTATAACCATACATTAATTTAACTGGCTTGCAATAAAGTTTTTTCCCCACGCAATATGACAAGATACCTGAAAGATCACTGCAGTTACAAGTATAATGTGAAGAAGGTAACCTGCCTTTTTTGTAGGTTAGCATTTTCCTTTTCAATATAACTCAAGTCTAAAGAGGGATGTTTCTGCTTTATGTCCTGCAATCTGGAGTCAAGCATTTTTAAATCAGAGTGATGGCTTTCTACTTCACATTGTAATGTCTGAAACACAAAAAAGTATAGACATAACTCAACCTTTATAATCTTATATTTTAATAATGCACTTAACCTACCAAAACTGATAGTTTACACATAGTTAAATAAATATTCAGATTTTAGTAATGCACAATTTTAGTGGTTAGTTATTCATTTTTTCTTTTTTTTACCGTATAACAAAACAGTGTTAGCATGCTGTAGAGATACTTGTGGTTTATAGAAACATTCCCATTAAAAATATATCTGGAATTGAAACACTCAGAAACCAAGCAAGTATATAAAATTAATTCAATAATTATGATATCAAACTACACAGAACTTGTATAGTTAAAAATCATATTGCTATATATTTGATAAGATCTTCTCATATTTGCTAAATATTTGCTATATTTGCTAAAGGGAGGTCATGCTTTAGTAATCTACTTACTTATTACAATAAAGTGACTGCTTCCTTGGACAGAGGAGAAGGATACAGTAATATACTTGGATTTTGCGAAGGCTTTTGATAGAGTATCTCATTTTAAGAGGAACCTGTGCATAGTAAATTAATTAATAAAGAAACACATGAAAAACCACTGTGATATCTTTAATTAGTAAAAGAACAAATATTTCGTACTAAAATTAATAGTACATCTTCAGTGTCTGTTACAGTAATAGGAATGGAATACAAGCAAAATGTTCGGTGGAAAACCTATTAAAATACAATTGTTACCACGTGCTAGGAAATAATAGAAATTAACAAATTTAATCCATTAAGATAAATGGTTTTTTACATAAGATAAAAGTCTTCCAGATCTTTGAGAGAGAGAGACAGTCATTTCTATTTAAATTCGGTCAGTGCAAGATAGATTCACAACTTTCTTTGCATAAGCGTTCATATTTGAATCTGCATCTATAAAGGAGAACAGCTTTATCCCACTGGACACTATCAGTAGAGTCAATACTGTGCTGCACCAGACCAGACTTCAGAGGTTTATTATAATTAATATAATATTGATGTTCTTTTATTCTTTTTTCCAAAGAACGGCCAGTTTGTCCAAAATAAGAGACATCACATTTGCAAGGTATTTGGTAAATGCCAGAAGAAATTTTGTTGATAGGAATATATGTTTGAATCAATTGATACTTTTTCAGAATTCCATTAACTTTTTAATGATGGAAAGTTCTTGTTGTAAGATTATTGGGGAAGAGCAAACTTTATGAGCTCTATGAATTAGAGATTTAAGAATGCCAAATTTTTGAGACATTTAGTGCGCAGATTTTTTTTGTGAATGTATCTGCCAGTAAATGTCGGTTTTCGAAAGACACTTGTAGATAAGGTACCAGAAGATGTTCTAGTAAGGAGGATGTCCAAAAATGGTCAAGTACCAAAGTTTTCTTTTTCCATAGTGAATTGGATGTGTGGGTGAAGGTTATTTATCCATTGTAGAAAAGTGGAAAGTTCATCTTTAGTGTGTGGCCAAGCAGCAAAAACATCATCAACGTAACGGTACCAAAGAGATGGTTGAGGATGAATGGATGAGAACATAGTATCTTCAAATTGTTTCAAATAGTAGTTTGTCAAAGGTGGAGACAGAGTGCTACCCATGGCAGTAAGTTCAATTTGTTTGTAAATTTTGTTTTTCCAACTAAAATCACCTGAGTGGATGACATATTCGAATATCCTTGCGATATCTGGAGGGTAATATTCCTATTCCGTACATTCCAGGAATCTCAGAACTTATAGGTAGAATTCTGAAAAAGTATCAATTAATTCCAAAACATATTCCAATCAACAAAATTTCTTCTTTATTAACTTCTACAAAGGATAAACTGTCTTCTCTATCTTTGGCTGGTGTTTACCAAATACCATGCGAATGCGATGTATCTTATTTTGGACAAACTGGCCGTTCTTTGGAAAAAAGAATAAAATGACATCAATATTATACTGATTACAACAAACCTTTGAAGTATGGTCTGGTGCAGCACAGTATTGACTCTACTCATAGTGTCCAGTGGGATAAAGCTGTTCTCCATTACAGATGCAGATTCAAATATGAATGCTTACTCAAAGAAAGTTGTGAAACTATCTTACACCAACCAAATTTAAATAGAAATCACTGTCCGTCTCTCAAAGATCTGGGAGACTTTTATCTTATGTAAAAAACATTTATCTTAATAGATTAAATTTGTTAATATCTATTATTTCCTAGCACGCGGTAACAATTGTATTTTAATAGGTGATCCACCGAAGATTTTGCTTGTATTCCATTCCTATTACTGTAAACGACACTGAAGATGTACTATTAATTTTAGTACGAAATATTTGTTCTTGTAATAATTAAAGATATCACAGTGGTTTCTTTATGTGTTTCTTTATTAATTAAGAGTACTTCATGATAAGTTGACAGCTAAACTAGAGCAGATGGGGTTGGATATTAGATTAGTGCATTGGATTGGAGACTGGCTATCTGATAGGTATCAACAAGTTGTGTATGGGGGAGCGATATCCAGGAAAAGGAAAGTCACTAGTGGAGGGCCTGAGGGGTCTCTTTTAGGGCCATTACTGTTCAACTCATATATTAATGATATTGGTGAAGATTTGGATGGAGATATTCAGTTGCTTGCAGATGATGCAAAGTTGGGACGAAGCATGAAGAGTAGTGATGAAGTTGTGGCCTTACAAGAAGACTTGAATAAATTGAGTGATTGAGCATGGAAATGGGGATGTGAGTTCAATGTTGCAAAATGTAAGGTTTCAACAAGTTGTGTATTGGGGAGCAATATCCAAGAAAAGGAAATTCACTAGTGGAGGGCCTGAGGGGTCTGTTTTAAAGCCATTACTGTTCAACTCATATATTAATGATATTGGTGAAGATTTGGATGGAGATATTCAGTTGTTTGCAGATGATGCAAAGTTGTGACGAAACATGAAGAGTAGTGAAGAAGTTGTGGCCTTACAAGAAGACTTGAATAAATTGAGTGATTGAGCACGGAAATGGGGATGTGAGTTCAATGTTGCAAAATGTAAGGTTTTAAAATTTGGAAACAAAGATGGAATGCAGAATTTATCCTTGGTGAGGATATACAGGGTGTTCGGGATAAATTTGACAGTTTCGTAAGGAAAAAGAAAATCTTCTTTGTATCTATTAAATTTAATGAATTGACAAAAAACATTACAGGCAGAGTTAATTACAATACTATCAACAAGATTTACTCAAAATAACCACCATTAGCATCGATCACAGCTTCAATCCTGCTTCGGAACCTCGAACAAGCTGATGCTACAGTCTCCCTGGGAAGGGCGGCAAAAACTGTTTTAATTTTATCCATTAACTGGGCTTTGGTATTACTGGAAGTGCGATTGGTGTCTTTTTCAACTGCGCCCCATACAAAATAATCCATGGGGTTAAGGTCTGGGGAGTTTGGAGGCCAAACATTTGGACTGGTGAAGTCGTAGAAATTTTCAGACAACCATTTTTGACTTTTCCCAGAGGTGTGGCAAGGGGCCGAATCCTGCTGCCATACATACGGCCTACCATTGGCTACCCTTGTTATCCAGGGCTTGACTACAGTGTTTAGCAACTCCACGTAGCCATCTGAAGTCAACCTGAGGCCCTCTTGGAAAAAATGCGGAGGCATCACATTGCCTTCAAAGGATACACATCCGAAAACCATCACAGTTTGGGGAAATTTAGTCTGCATTACACGAGGAATGTCCTTTGTACTGTATGCAAGCCATCTGTTATTCTGCGTGTTGTGTTTTTGATCCTGGCAAAAGTTTTTCTCATCGGAAAAGAACCAGATTGTTTGTGGTTCCGCAGGATGTTTCACTTTGCTTAGAAGTTTCTTCGCGTTTATCAAACGTTTTTCACGGGCCTTTTCTGTAAGCAGCTGACCTTTGCGGTGCTTGTATGAGTAGTAGCGGAGGTCTTCATTGAGTGCAAGCTTCATAGTAGAGGCTGCAACATTCATTTCACGTGACAAAGCCCGAATTCCAATGCCAGGGATCTTCAACACCTGTTCCTGCAGATTTGCGAGGAATTCTGCTGTACGAACGCAATCAGATCGTCTGCTAGGGATCTTTCTTCTTGCTACATCCTCGTAGTCACCATTGCAAGTCTCTAGTTCATGCCTGATTGTTTTTACTGTATTCAGGGAGCATTGGGCAGCAGTCGAAATATCCTTATTTTGATGGCCGGCACGAATCATCATGATACAAGTTATTCTCTTCCATGATTCAGGTGGGTTCCAGCTATCCATCCTTTCTGACATCTTGTATATGAATGAAGAAGGGTCCAACCTTTTAAATGAAGAGAAGTGTGTGTTAATACATGTAACTTACGGAAAAATATAATTAATTATAAATATGTCAAATTTATCCCGAACACCCTGTATTGTTGGAGGTGGAGGAAATAAGAGATCTGGGGATGATAGTGGATAAGGATTGGGCTCTAAAATTTAAGGGACACATAGCCAAAATTGTGAAGACAACACAAAGGCTTCTGGGAATGATGTTGAGGACACTGACATATAGAAGTAGGGAGATTCTTGTTCCATTGTATAAGGCTTTGATTAGGCCACATATGGACTATTGTGCCCAGATTTGGTCACCTGGTTTTAAGGGGGTGAAGAGATGTTGGAAATGGTCCAAAGGCAACTGACTAATGTAATTTCTGACCTCTGGAATGTCGAGGATGAGGAAAGATTGAGAAGATGTAATTTGCAGAGGCTGGTGGACAGGAGGAAGAGGGGGAGATATGATAGACTTACAAGTTGGTAAGGGGTTGTTATAGGATCAATGCTGGAGAAGTTCTACAGAAAATAGTGGGAGATCAGGGGAGAACCAGAGCTCATCCCTGGAAACTGCATAAAGAGGGTGTGAGTAGGGAAGTGAGAGGCAGGTTTTTTTCGTGTAGAGTTGTAAATGATCAGAATGCCTTACCTGAGAGTATGGTGTCTGCAAGAAGTTTGAGTGTGTTTAAGACACAGTATGATGAGTTGTGTGTGTGATAAAAGGACCTCCCAGTTGAGTCTTGTAGTAGTAATAATAATAGTAATATAGTAATAATAATAATAATAATATTAATGCTTTTTTTTGCTGATAATAATAATAATAATAATAACAATAATAATTTTAAAATTTTTTTTTTTAAAATTACATTGCATACATTTGTTATAGTTATTACATACATTTGATTTCATATGATACATACTTTTTTTTTTTTTTTTTATATCTTGGATGAGAAGTAATCTCTTAGCTTTGATCCTCGAAGCTTATATGTAAGCTTTACTGAGGATGACACCAGTTGGTTATTATTTATTGGTTTGTTTGCTGTGTTGGGAAGCTACAAAAATCTATGATTGAGAAAATCACGCAGGCGCACGCACACACACGCACACACGCACGCACGATCACACAATAACTTGGATTTTATTGATGCATCGCTGAACTGGAAGCATGAATGAATATATTGTGTTTCATTAAGTTTGTATGATATTTTGGGTGCGTGTTTCTTGTTCATAGTATGACCTTAGAGCTCTTTTCAGGCTATTGTAGTTTGTAAGGTTTCTGTATTCAAAAGGTAATTTGTTTATCATGTCTGGGATGTAGAAGTTTCGTGTAACCTTTCCATAGTGATTATTGTATTTATATATGATATAATTAGTTGTCTGAGGTCATGTTATGCGATATGTGTTTCTGACTGTCCTGTAGTTGGCATCGAAATAATGTTTTAGCAAAGCTGCATAGTGACATAAATGTTTTGCTGTCAGTATTTTGTGTTTTGATATTGCAGTGTATATAAAGTCATTTTTGTCTCTTTGTTCCCAAAAGATCAGTTTTATCATTTTGTAATGTAACGACATTAATCTATTTAGTTTGTAAGGTGCGCCGAAAGCATACGTTGTTATGGCATATCTTAGTATATTTTGGCATAGTGCTTTGTATATTTATGTTTTTAGACATGTGGGAACTATGTCTTTTAATCTGTAGAGTTTGCAAGTTATTCTTCGGAGTTTGATATGTAGATGGTTTATGTGGCAATTCCAGTTCATATCTGCATTGAAGTAAATTCTAAGGTATCGTATTGTTTCAATCTGAGTGACTGTAGTGGTTTCGCTGTTCTGTGTGGTTTTATGTTGGAGAGTGGATGGTCGATGGTTATATATTATAAGAAGTGGATATGAATGGGGAAGTGAGTGGTATGAGTATAGAAAATGAGAGAACGGGTGTGCAAGAGGAGCAGGGAAACGGGGAGGCTCAGGGGTTCACAGTGCGAGAAAGGTGGATGCTCCAAGAGGATGTGAGAGCATGTGTAGGCAGGAAAGGAATGGGATGACCAGGGATCAAGAAGAAACAGTTGAAATTGAAAAGGGTTCTAAAATGAAGAAGCAGAAAGGGAAATGGCCCCGGTCTAGCATGGAGAGATCACATCAAGTGAGTGGTATCAGTGGAACTAGCTGCAGATCCAGAAATGAGCGGTTGTGTTTGTATACCAATGCTAGAAGTATAAGAAACAAGGCAGATGAAATGGTTGCACTAATTGCATCTGCTCACCCAAAGATTGTCAGAATAAGTGAGACATGGTTGGAAGAGGATGACATCCTGACAGGAATAGAGATGGAAAGGTATGATGTGTTTCGTGAGGATAGAAGGGATAAAAAGAGAGGGGGAGTGCTATTGATGATAGTGAAAGAGTTATGTCCATGCAAAGTAGAGATGCAAGATGGAAATAGTGCCAGTAGTTTTGAGGCAGTATGGTGTGAGATAGAGGTGAATGGAATCAAATACTTGGTGGGATGTTGTTATAGACCAGGTAATGTGGATGGTGGTGATAGGGAAATGTAGTGAAATTAGCCAAGCAAATAAGAAAAGGATGATCATTATGGATGATTTTAATTATGGCAATATAGACTGGAATGATGAGATAGCAACTGGAAGTAAAGAAAATGAGTTTCTTGAGTTTTTGAGGGATAACTACCTCAGACAGTATGTAACAGAGGCACACGAGGATTAAGGGTCTTGGATTTGGTCATCACCATCAGAGGATGTAATTATAAATGTGGTGTCAAATCATCCACCAATTGGCGAGAGTGACCATGAGGTGATTACCTGGGTGGTTGCCAGCAGTGCGAGGACCCCTGTGAGAAAAGGGTATATGTGGAACTACAAGGGGGCTGATTATGAAGAGCTCAGGAGACAGCTTTCAGGTGTAGCATGGAATGAGGAGTTAGCTGGAAAAGAGATCAATGCAGCTTGGGGGATTTTCAAAAACTATCTAGCAGATGCAATGTCTAAATGTATTCCAAGGGTGAGAAGGTTAAATAAGGCAGGTGTGAGATGGATGAATAAAGAGATCAAGCATGCGATACAGAGAAAAAGGGCATTGTGGAGGCAGCATAAGAGAGTGGAAATAACCAATTTCATGAGGTCTACAAAGACCAGGCAAGGAGGGTGACATGGTTGGTGAGAGTAGCTAAAGAGAGGTATGAACAGCAGTTAGCTAATGATGCCAAAAAGAATCCTAGGGAGTTCTTTCGATATGTAGCCAGCAAAAGAAAGAATGATTATGTAAGGATGACATTGATTGGAGGAAATGGTATAAAGACAGCTGTTGCAGAATGTGTGGTGGAGATACTTAATGAGCAGTTCATAAAGATCTTTCAATCTTGTGAATCTGACTTCATGAAGAGATTGAGAGCAGTTGATGATGGGGAAGAGAGACTGACTGTAAGTGAGCAAGAGGTGTTTGGGGAGTTGAGTAAACTAGATATAAATAAGGCTGTGGGACTTGATAATATATTACAACGTATTCAGAAAGAATGTGCCAGGGAGTTCACACCTGCCTTGACATATTTTTTTAATATGAGTCTTGCACTGGGTCAAGTTCCTAAGAAGTGGAAGGAGGGCAAGATTGTGCCACTTCATAAAGGAGGTGATCGAACTCAAATATCAAACTATAGGCCTATCTGTGTGTCAGGTGTTGTGGTTAAGTTGTTGGAGAAGCTTGTGAGAATTAGATTCCAGAGTTGGCTAGACAACAATGGTATAATCTTTGATGGACAGCATGGATTTGCTAAAGGGAGGTCGTGTTTTAGTAATCTACTTACTTATTACAATAAAGTGACTGCTTCCTTGGACAGAGGAGGATACACAGTAATATACTTGGATTTCGCAAAATCTTTTGATAGAGTACCTCATGATAAGTTGACAGTCAAACTAGAAGGATTTTAACTCAAAGGAATTTTCCCATTATATGGCAAGCAAGAAAAAGAATAATTATGGGGGGTTGACACCAGTGAATAGTCATGGCAGCAGAATAACAGTTGCAAAGGATATAGAGGAATTACTGAATGAGCACTTTTTCAGTGTATATCCCACTGGTGTAAATGATGCAGTGCAATATATGGAAGGGAGACAAATATTAGGAGAATTAGAAGTGAAAGAAACAGAGGTGTATCATATGTTGGTTAGGCTAGATGTTAATAAGGATGTGGGAATAGATGACATATCACAACATATTCTTAAGGAATGTGCAAAACAGTTAGCTATGCCCTTGACCTAGTTAACTAATGAAAGCCTTGCAGTGGGAAGGGTTCCTAAGGAGTGGTACAAAGGCAAAATATTACCACTCCACCAGCATGCTTCTAAGACAGCAGTTTCCATTTATACAAATTAAACAACATTGGCCCAAGCACAGAGCCCTGAGGCACACCACTGGTCACCTGCCTCATTCTGGACTCGGCTCCTCCATACACCACCTTATGGTATCTCTCCCTGAGCCATTCTCCTATCCATATCACCAATTTAATATCCATTCCCATCTGCTCCAATTTGCGTAACAGTGTTCTATGGGGTATCCTGTCAAAAGCCTTAGCAAAATCCAGAAGTACCACTGTGTAGCCAGTTCCTTTGTCCAACTCGGATGTTATTCTATTATGAATAGTTAATAGATTGCTAAGGCAGGATCTACCTTTAACAAAACCATGTTGGCCTCTATAGAGTATCATATCCTGATCCACCCATTCTTGAATTTTGTCTTTAACCAACTTTTCCAATACTTTTACCACAACTCCTGAGATGGTGATTGGTCTGTAATTCAATACCGCAGTTTTAGAGCCACCCTTATGCAAATGAACCACTTTGCCTAACTTCCACTCCCTAGGGACCATACCAGAGTTCAAACTTAAATTAAATATCCAGGTAAGAGGGGTTGACAATTCATTTGCACATTCACGCAATACCCGAGCTGATATTCCATCTAAGCCTACCGCAGTGTTTGCATTTAAGTTTTGCAATATATTTAATACATCTGATTCTTTAGCTTCAATTCTCACATTAGGTATTGCTATAGGTATAGAGATATCCTCACTTGGGTGATAGACTTTTGAAAAGTGATCACTCAGTAACTCAACTATTACATCTGATTTTGTCACCTCAATACCATCAGCACCCACTAAGGTTATCCTTCCGAAGTCATTCTTCCTCATACTTGCCACATAGCGGAAGAACTCTTTGGGATTACCCTTGATCTCTTTGGCTAAGGTCTTCTCATAATCTGATTTAGCTTTTCTTACTATGCTGGTAACCTTCCTAGCTTGAGCCTTGTATTGCTCATGGGTGTCCTGATCGCCTTTCTCCTTGTAAATTCTCCATAACATTTTCTTTTTTTGCAGTTCAAGCTTGATACTACTGCTCATCCCTCTAATGCCTGCCTTGTTTGACCTCCTGACCATGGGGACACAATCTGATATTGATTTCCTCAGATACCCGCTGATTTTATCCCAAGCACTGCTAACATCTTTCCCTTGCAATATGTTCTGCCATGGGATGGCTGCAAGCTCACTCCGAAGCTTGTTATAATTGCCTAACCTGTAGTTCCGTACATACCCCTTCTTAATAGAAAAATCCACAGATTTTGCAACCTCCCAAGTCAATACCACATGATCGCTTTCACCAACTGGAGGTAACGAGGACATCTTACTTATGCATATAACCTCTGAACCAATAACCAGGTCCAACACTCTCACACCATGTGTCCCTTCAGTTACGTACTGTTTCAAGTAACTATCTCGTAGAAGATGTATGAACTCCATTTCCTTTTTGCTACATGATATTTCCTCCTTCCAATTGATATCACCATAATTAAAATCCCCCATAATAATCAGTAAGCCTTCACTCATTGCACTAAGTTGCTGATGCATGAATTCAATATCTCCCCCCGTACTCCCTGGCCTATAGCAGCATCCAACTGTATATTTGGTTGCGTTGGTCACTATTTCGCACCAGACTGCCTCAAATGAACTCTCATTCACATGTCTATCATCATGATATACTACTTTCTTTGGCTGCAACACATCAGCTATCATCAACAGTACTCCTCCTCCTGTTCTATCTTCTCTATCCTCCCTGAAAATACTGTACCCGTCACATTCAATTCCAGTGACCACATCTTCTGCTGACAGCCAAGTTTCACTAATGCCTACAACTTTTGGTGAGATTTCACTGACTAATGCCAAAAATTCTTCTCTCTTATTTCGAATGCTTCTAGCATTGGTATACAAAAATTGCAGATTCCCTCTAGATCTTGTACCGGCTTTAGAACTGATATATAAGTCACTAACTACGGTAGTCCTATGCCGATTTTTATCCCCTCTCTTATGCAATTTATTCTGCCTATAAGGATCAATAAATACACAATCAGTGCTAAAGTTTCTCTCTCTTACACTCAACCTTTTCAATATTAGTTTCCCTGCCCAATAACTTCAACCTGTTCAGAAAACAATAACTTCTTCAATCGCTTATGTCCTTCCATGTTTAGATGCAGTCCATCTCTAGCATACAACTGCCTTTTTCCTTCAAACACACTCCAAACATCAACAAACTCCAGACCTCTTTTTCTGCACATTCTTGCAATCATATCGTTCATTATCATTGCTCGTCTACTTAACTCGTAATTGTCAAAACGAGGCAGCACACACACTATTCTCCCATTGACACTTTTCCTCTTCACAATATCTAATAATGTTCTTAAATCTTTTCCTACCCGATTTATACTACCTCTCAAGTCATTCGTACCCACCATAACTATCATCTTGTCTGCTTCATGCCCTCTCTTTATTGCTAAAGCCACTCTTTCTATTGTCCTATCAGCCAAGCACTCCTCATGCATACCACTCTCCATACCCTTAATCATAGTATCACCATATATTTTACCACTCTTAACTACATTCAAGTCCACACTCATGGACTCATTCTCTACACTATTCAGCATGACTCTCCCAACTTCATTACTCAACTCTCTATTACTTACCGCCCCACTCTCACTACATCTCATTTCTTCTAGGCCACTTGTGGTTTTATTATGTTGACTCGCAATCACTCCCATACTATTTATTACTGAATCATTCACCAAAGACTCACCCATATGTAATCCTGTTCTAGTTACTTCAGCTAAAGTAATCTCTATAGTCCTAATTTCTCTGTTTAACACATTAAACTCAGCTTTAACTTCCAGTATCTCCTTACCGATCACTTCCTCATGAAGAAGATGAAGGTCATTTTTCATTTTCATAAACTCCCGCCGAAGTTCTTCCGCTACGGTCCCGATGTCAGCTTCCATTCCTAAACGCTCATTTTGCCAGACTGATTGATGGACATAGCATTCTTTTTGATAGTCAACATGGATATGTAAAGGGTAGACTCTGTTTTAGTAATTTCCTTGCATTTACTGATTGGGTAACAGGTGTGTTAGGTAAGGTAGAATCATATGCAGTGATATTCTTGGACTTTGTAAAAGTGTTTGATAAATTACCACATAATATGTTGGTGTACAAGCTTCAGAGGATGGGAATAGATAGTATATTGGTTAGATGTATTGGAGATTGGCTCTCTGAACAATACCAGCAGGTTGTGTATGAACGAGTAGTGTCTCAGAAAAGGAGGATAACCAGTGGGATGCCAAAGGTGTTTTTGCCCCCCCCCCCCCCGCACCCGTTCTTTATCTTGTTTGTAAATGATATATCATGTGGACTGATTGGAGTTTTCAGTTATTTGCTGACAATGCAAAGTTGGAAAGAATTATAAGTAGCACTGCTGATGTTAATTCCCTTCAGGAAGATTTGAATAGACTTTTTACTTGGACAAAGGAGTGAGGTTGTATAGTTTTAATATAAGATCCAAAGAAAATCCTAGGGAATTTTTTTAGATATGTGGCCAGTAGGAGGAGAAATGAATGTGGAAGAATGATATTGTGGGATAAAAATGGGAATAGAGTGACTGATGCAGAGGACATAGTAGAATTGTTCAATGAACACTTTTATATGCTGGCAATCCTTTTATATGCTTATAAATTATTCAACTTTTTTTTTAATTATTACAATCTGTAAAAGTTGAATTTTGTTTTAAACGAGAGAGCAGCTATAAAGACATGCATATGATTAGTGCAGTATTAACAAAAGATTGCACGACCCAAAGACAAAAGCAAACGACAAATGTTGAGTTGAAATGCTAATTCTCTTTAATCGAATTCCATAACATCTGAAACTGTCATAACAACTTTCACTATTAGTTTTAATACATTCACAACAGGGTGTCATTTATCATTCCAATGGAACTTTTCATTACCAACTGGCTCAACTCACACAAAGTTTCAACCCTTGGTTGATTTTTACTGCTGCTTGTTTGCATTTGGGGTAGCAGGGGAACTCACACAAGAATGATATGGCATGTTTCAATTCGTGGTAGAATTTTATTTGAAGTTAGCCTTTCAAATTTCAAATGCAATAAAACAAACATTTTTGAAAAATTGGACAATACTTTTTAGTTAGATACTGTGTTTCCGTGCAACATATGGTTTTGCTTGAGTCTATACAGCATAGTTTCTGTTAAAGGGGACATGTGATTCATTAGTTAGCATCGTTTTTATTTCAGCTGTCTCTAATTGCACTATTTGTTGAGAATTACACAGACTGCAAAAGCCTGCGTACAGTACCTTATTCAGGGATACAATAAAACTAAATTTGATACTCATAACTACTTGTGCGATACGGGCAGACACAAATTTAACAAAGATAAAATTTGATTTTTAAGTCCCGTGGTGAAAAATATATGAAAAAAATAAAAAATAAAGGGTTACTAGAAATTTTAGACCGTGTTATATCGAATCTGCATTGAACAAGGGTTAATACAATTTGTCGACCATGTTATATCGAAACCGTGTCGTATAAGTACCACGTTATACAAGGGTTACCTATATTATTATTATTACGTGACACCTCCAAGGAGTCAAAGACTCATTATTCAGCCTTTTGTCCTTCTAATACATTGACACACTGATATTGTTATGTATTTCTTTGTCAGTTCTCATGCAGCATTTATTTCCTTACTGCTCAACTTCTCATTCCATCTTATAGCTCCAAGCTGTCTCCTAAGCTTGTCATAATTACCAGCCTTATAATTCCACATTATACCCTTTCCTCATAAGAGTCTCTATATGACTAGCCACAAAACAGGTGATTATTTCATGATCTAGACAACTATTTAATAATGTTGCTAGTCAGTAATCATCAGTATTGTTGATCAAAATTGGAAAAAAAAAAGTCTTTCTGACTAGTTTCTCAAAAGGTCAGATATCCCAGATGTTTAATCAGCAGAAAAATCCCACATCGCATGTCTAAGAGGCATAACTGTGGTCCTAAGATAGTTTATCAGGAATGAGATACTGTCATCTGAGAAAGATTGAATGGACAAACAGAACTTCCTGTTTGCAGCAATTGACTGAAGGTTGTTCCTGATGCCATATATCACCAAACTATGCACAGGGAATTGAAGAGGATCGATATTAGCAGCTGCATGCCTACACAGAAACACTGTATTAAATAAAATTTACTAATTCAGTGACCAGAATGTGTATGAAGAAAAGTTGAGAAGATGCAATTTACAGAGTATAGCAGATAGGAGGATGAGGGGTTATATGATAGAGACATATAAGTTGGTAAGGGGATCTTATCAGATTAATGTTAGGAGGTTTTTCATAGAATGGTGGAAGAAAAAGAGGTCACCCCTGGAAGTTGTATAAGGATGGTGTGAGCAAAGGAGTGAAAAACAGGTTTTTTTTTGCATGGAGTAGTGAATGATTGAAATGTGTTGACTGCACGGAATGTGAATGTATTTAAGGCACAGTCACATAAGTTATTGAAAAAAAAAATCTATATTACCTTGCAAGATTCAAACCGCTGAAGAATAGCCTCATCATCTCCAGATGTTTCTTCACATTTTGAAAGTGCTTCCCTTGTTTTCCTAAGCCATTCACCAAATTTCTCTTGTTCCTTTCTTAAATCATCCTCTTCTTGCAAAACAGATCCAAGTGCAGTACTGATTTGATTAGCCAAATGAGCTGCCTCATCAAAATGTGACTGAATGACTGAGTGTAAAGAAGACATTGCAGGAATTTCTCGCATATCATTTAGCTTTTTTAGTGATGATATTTTGGACTGCAATTCATTGAAGATATCCTGCTGTGCACTTAAATTAATCTATAAAAAGAACACATGTTTTTATTTACAATTTCAAACATGATAATAAATGAATATATAGATAAAAAAATAAATATAAATACAATACGCAAACATTGATATTACAAGACCTACAGTAACAATAATATTAACAAAATTAAAGGAAGAACAACTTAGATAATCTGGGAGAAATTAATTTCTAGTTTTGATTTCTAGATTTATATACAAAACATGTAAAATATTAAGATTTATATTCATTAAGCTTTTTTTTATATTTAATTCAAATTAAGCAATGTGTCATAAGGTTATTATAATTATAATAATGATTATTATTATTACTTTTATTATTTTACTTGGTCTCCTCTGCCATTTAATTTGTATATCAATGACATAGGAAATGATATGACAGGAAATATTCATGTTTTTGCTGATGATGCTTATCTGGGAAGACCAATGGTAAATGAAGGTAAGGTATATACCATGCATGATACACTTTGGGAAGAGATCAGAAGCTGTATACTACATTGGGATTGAACTGCAGGAAACTGTCGAGGCCAGGGATGTGGGTGATTGGGGAGTGATTAGAGGGGGGGGAGGGTGATTGTGGATAGGAAGTTGAAGTTTAGAGGGCATATTAAAAGGGTAGCAAAAACAACACATCAGATTATGTTTTGCTGAAGAACATGCTAACAAGCAGGGACAGAGAGGTTATTGTCCCTTATATAAGACTTTAATAAGGCCACATCTGTACTAGTGCATACGTATCTGAACTTTAGATTCTATGGGATGAAGAAGTTAGGAGAGAATCCAGAGGTGAGTGACAAAGATTATGGCAGGTCTGTGGAATGCTTCCTATCAGAATAGATTGAGAGTCTGAAGGCTTTAAAAATTAGCTGATAGATGAAAAACAAGAGATATCATAGAAGCATTTAAGTAATTAAAGGGATTTTATAGAATTGACACTGAAGACTTTTTTTAGTACATGGCAAGAAAGGAGAAAACAAGAGGTCATCAGTTGAAGTTGTGTAAGAGTGTAGTTAGAAAGGGTGTCAGAAAACTAGAATTTTTGCTTAGATGGTGGTGAATGGGTGCAATGGGTAGCCACAGGTGATTGTGGGTGCTTCATCAGTGAATAAGTTTAAGGACCAGGTGAGTGACAGATATTGTGTGATTGATGGTTAGTGTGTGAATAATGGATTTCCCATGATGAGTCTTCTGACTCCATGGAGATAACTGTATAATAATAATAATAATGTATACTATTATTATTACGAGTATGTCAATGGAATCAGTAGACTCATCGCGGGAGACCCAAACCATTAAAACAATATCTATCATACCTCTTCTTGAATTCATTTACAGATGAAGAACTCACAACTGAGTCAGGCAATGCATTCCACCAACTCACCACTCCAAGCAAAAAATCTAGTTCTCACACCCTTGTTAACCACACTTTTCCTTAATTTCCAGGGATGACCTCTTGTTCTTCCATCACTATCACACAGCTGAAATATTACCCCTGCATTAATCTTATAAAAACCTTTTAGTAATTAAAACGTTTATATCATATCTCCTCTTCTCTGCCTATCAACCAACCTCTGCAATCTACAAGCTCTCAATCTCTCAATGCAGGGAGCATTTTTTACATCACTCACCAACTTAGTCACTCTCCTCTGAACCCTCTCCACAACCTTCTTATCTCCAAGGAATCCAGGTGACCAAACTTGAGCACAGTAATCCAAATGTGGAAGTATCAAAGTCCTTATAAAGGGGAATAATAACCTCTTTATCTCAGGATGTTAATGTGTTCTTCAATAACCAAGTAATCTTAAGTGAAATCTTGGACACCTTAGCAATGTGCACCTCTGAACTTCATCTCCCTATTCACCAACACCTCCAAGTCCCTAGCCTCATCAATCTCTTGGAGTACTGTTCCATCAATGTGGTACACAGCTGGTAATCTTTTAATCCCAAAATGCATAACTTAACACTTTTCCATATTGAACTGACATCCATTACCTTTTGCCCATTTTACCAGATTATTTAAATCATCCTGCAAATTCTTAACACCAACTTGATTTTTTATTGCGCTACTCAACTTTGCATCATCAGCAAACAATGAATATCTCCCTTCAAGCAATTTCCTATATCCGCGATGAGTCTTCGGACTCCTTGGAGGTGTCACGAATAATAATAATAATAATATCATTTACGCAAATTAAACAATACCGGCCAAAGCACAGGGTCCTGAGGCACACCATTGATCACCTGCCTCATCCTGGAGTAAGTCCCTCCATACACTACTTCCTGGTGTCTCTCCATGAGCATTTCACTTATCCATATCACCAGTTTAGTATTCATCCCCATCTGATCTAATTTGCACAGGACAGGATACCCCATGGAATATCATTCAAAAGGATCACTGTATAGCCATTTCCCTTGTCCAACTCAGATGTGATTCTATTATAAAAAGTTAATAAATTGCTAAGGCAGGATCGACTTTTAACAAAACCATGTTGGCCCTTATAGAGTATCGTATTCTGATCCACCAATTCTTGAATTCTGTCCTTAATCAACTTTTCCAATACTTTTACCACCACCGAGATGGTGATCAGTCTGTAATTAACTATCGCAGTCTTAGAGCCACCTTTATGCAAAGGAATCACTTTGCCTTTCTTCCACTCCCTAAGGACCATACCAGAATTCAAACGTAAGTTAAATAACCAGGTAAGAGGTGTTTGACAATTCCTTTGCACATTCAAGCAACACCCGAGCTGATATTCCATCTAAACCTACAGCAGTGTTCGCATTTAAATTTTGCAATATACTAAGTACCTCTGATTTATTAACTTCAATTCTCACATTAGTTATTGTTACAGGTACAGAGATATCTTCACCTGGGTGATAGAATTTTGAAAAGTGATCACTCAGTAACTCTACTATTACATCTGAATTGGTCACCTCAATACCATCACCACCTACTAAGCTCATCCTTCCAAAGACATTCTTCCTTTTACTTGCAACATAGCAGAAAAATTCTTTGGGATTGCCCTTGATCTCTTTGGCTAAGGTCTTCTCATAATCTGATTTAGCTTTTCTTACTATGCTGGTAACCTTCCTAGCTTGAGCCTTGTACTACTCATAGGTGTACTGATTGCCTTTCTCCTTGTAAACTCTCCATAACATTTTATTTTTTTTCAGATCAAGCCTGATACTACTACTCTTCCATATGATGCCTACCTTGTTTGCATTCCTGAACATGGGAATACATTCTGATATTGTCTTCCCCAGATACCCACTGATTTTATCCCATGCACTGCAAACATATTGCAGGTAAATGAAGTTACCTGCAATATGTTCTGGCATGGGGTGGCTGTACGCTCACTCCGAACTTGTTATAATTACCTAACCAGTAGTTCCATATAAACCCCTTCTTAAGAGAGAAACCCACAAATTTTTCAACCTCCCAAATCAATACCACATGATTGCTCTCACCAATTGGAGGTAACGAGGACACCTTACTTATGCATATGTCCTCTAAACGTATGACCAGATTCAACCTTCTCACATCATGAGTCCCTTCGGTTATGTGCTGTTTCAAGTAATTATTATTATTATTATTATTATTCAGGCCCCTATGGAGTCAAAAGACTCATTGTGGGAGGTCCTTCCTAGGAAACACAAAGTCTATCATACAATTCCTTAAACTCATTGACCGTTCTCGCTCTCACCACTCTATCAGGCAATGCATTCCATGGTTCAACCACCCTCCATGCAAAGAAACCACTCCTCACCATCTTACTCACAGTTTCCTTTTCGTAACTTCCAGGGATGGCCCCTTGTCATCACTCTTTCCTGCTATTCAACAAGGCGAAAGAACTCCCCAGTGTCAACCCTGAAACCACCTCTCAACAGTTTAAAAGTCTCAATCATATCACCTCACCTTCTTCTATCCACCATACTCTTGCAATCCACATTCCCTCAACTGATCCTCATAACTAACATTGTACAGTCCTGAAACCATCATTGTTATCTGCCTTTGTATACCTTTTCCACAGTTGATTTATCCCCTTCAAATCCTGGGGATCAAAACTGAAAACAATAGTCTAAGTGTGGTCTGATCAGGGTCTTATACAATGGAATGATAACTCTTTTATCTCTGCAGTCAGATTCCTTCTCATTATTGCAGCAATCCTCTGTGTTACCTTCATCACCTTTGCAATATGTCCACTGAATTTCATGTTTCTATCAATCATCAACCCCCAGATCTCTTGTCTCCCCCTACTTCTTGCAGTATAGCTCTTCAAACAGAGTATGCGGTGCCCCATCGATGTGTCTCAAACCTCAAGACCTTACACTTTGATGCATTAAACCGATATTCCCAATCATTTGTCCATATGTCTAGCTTATTCAAATCCTCTTGCAGGGCCACCACATCTGTACGATTACTAATAACCCTTCCTAGCTTCATATCATCTGCAAACAACTGAATATCCCCCCTGCAATTCGCTGACAATGTCATTGATATAAAGGTTAAAAAAAAATACAGGTCCCAGTAGTGCACCCTGTTGGACCACAATTGTAACCTTCTACTTCCTTGATATTACCCCACAATACACAACTTGTTGTGTCCTGAATAAACTAAGAAAGAAGATTTAACACGAATTATTCAAGAACAACTTTATTTAAGCATAGGCGGAGAATGTGGTGTGTTGGCTTTATACCGAAAAGGTAATTTTTCGTATATAACACTAAATTAGGAGTAAGAAATTGTATAACAAATGAAAGAAAATTGTAAGACCTAACCTATTGTACATAAGGGTCAGATAAAGAAATTAAATAAAGTGTTAAAATTATTTAAGAACCCATTTCAAGTGTTATAAGGTAGCAAAACCTGTAAGCCAGAGTCCAAGGGTCACCTTTTAACCGCCCAGTGTTATGTATACTGGGGGGGGGGAGTTATGAGAAAGAGAAACCAGAGCGCTTTCCAAGAAAAACACAACAAGCGCATGTGCGATGTAACAGAGGGAGCTGGACGCCATGACGTAAACCCCCGTGACTGTGTTGGTGGGCATCGCTATAGCCGAGAAACACCAAGAAGAAAAAGAAAACAAAAGGGTCAAGCAACCCCCACTCGAGGCTTTTTTGGTTCCGGTTTCCTGATCGCTCAGACGTTGGTCCAGTCCGCACCTATGGAGAAGTCCCAGGTGATCGTGGGAGGTATGAGGCATCTGTCATAGCGTACCAAGTAGGGCTAGCTTTTTCCTTGGACTAGGATAGCTGTGTTATGTCGTGCGACAGAAGAACCAAGTAGATGCCGTCCATTCTGGCTAAGCTCCTGAGCCATACCATCCTTCCCATGGAGAATTAGGCCATACAGTTTGTAGTAGGTGACCAGACGAATAGCAGACTGAGAAGAAGCCTTGATGTTCTAGACAAGGCAAGAAGAAAGGAACGAGTGTCATTCCAGTGACGGTAACGTAGACTCTTGTGATATATTTTTCAGTTGAGGAATTATGTGCTTTCTAAGGAACAATTTTGTGTAGTGGACTTATTTTATGGAACTTTAGGAACTGTCTACAACTTGGCATAGGCCCATTTTGATTGAGAACAGTCTGCCTAGAAAGGCCATGTTTATTCTGTATGAATTAGTAGTAATGTGTTAAATAATATAACTAGTGACCACGTGAATGTAGAAAGTGTGATAAGTGTTAATGAGATAATGTTAAGTTGCAAGGTGGTCCAAGTAAGTTTGTTCATGTATTTTGTTTAGTAGTATTGAACCAAAGATCTTACTTGAGAATGATTCAGATTACTTAGTAGTAATGCTTACTTGTATAATTTCTTTTATTAATAAATATGTTTCTTAATACCTGCCTGTTCTGATTTAGTATATGAATTCAAACAGCCACTCATAAAATTACTATCAGGAAGAACCCACGTGTATGATTAAACAAAGCAGACCACGACTGCATGTAAGAATTTAGTGAACAGAAATTAGATTTTATTATAGTTTAATTATTGTGTATCATTCTGAGAGAGCCATCCTGGATAATCTCATCTCATCTCATCTATCCTCGGTATTGGCTGGCACAGTTAAAATATAAATTTGTCGATGCTTATCGGGTGGACTGTCTCAGAAGATGTGTTAATGGTCACGTCCCATACAAGGACAAAGCCCTAAACATTAAGTAACCTACACGTGGTTAAACTATAGAGAGGCCAAAGAACAGCTTGTTTAAAAAGGGGAGAGATTAAAGTAAAAGAAATGAAATAAGTATAGAATAAAGTTTAAAAGGGAAAGATATATGAGAATGAAAGATTAAATTAAATAAGAAGTAAAGATAAAATAAATAAGAAGAAGAAGTTATAACAAATGGCACAGTTCATAGGATTTATTTAGATAGATATAATTAAACACGATATAACAAACTCTCTGATACCACCTATCAGACAGCCAATCCTGAATCCCGTTGACTTACCCAATATCAGAACCCATGTGCTGCAACTTAACTATCAGCTTATCATGTGGCACCCTGTCAAATGCCTTTGTAAAATCAAAAAAAATAGCAGTATATGCCTTTCCCTCATTAACTGCTCTTGTCACTTTATTATAAAAGGCAAACATACTACTAAAGCAAGAGCTCCCCTTAACAAATCTATGTTGATTCATACAGATAACATTACCCTCATCTGCCCAATGCTGTATATGGTCCCCAACTAATTTCTCCAAGATCTTAACAACTACTGATAACACACAAAAAATGGCCTATAATTAGATACTTCCAGTCTGCTACTGCCATTATGCAATGGCCTATCTTACCTTCCTTCCATTCCCTGGGTACCTTTCTCATAGCCACACTTTCAATGAAAAGCCAGGTCAATGGAGCTGTCAGTTCTTTAGCACATTCTCTCAAAACTCGTGGTGAAATACCATCCAATCCCACAGCTTTACTGACAACCAGAGTACTCAGTATTTGGAACACACTATCCTCTTGCACCTCTAAAACCGAAACCTGCCATATCCACTATGTGCTCTGCATCAGTCACTCTATTCCCATTTTTATCCCACAATGTCATTCTTTCACAATCATTTCTCCTCCTACTGGCCACATAGCTAAAAAATACCCTAGGATTTTCTTTGGATCTTAGTGCTGATCTCTTCTCATATTCATGTTTTGCCTTCCTCACCATACTAGTCGCTCTCCTAGCCTAGTGTTATATTCTTCATGTATCTGCTTTCCACCTCTCTCCTTATATCTCTTCCATAATCTCTTTTTCACCTGCAGTTCCTGTTTGATATTGTTTGTCATCCACTTTACACCAAATTGTGTCTGCTTCTTTGCTTGTGGAATACAGCTTACTATTGCTGCTAAGATATATTCCTTCACTCATATTTGTAGATTTAGGGACTCAAAAACACACGTGTTGAACAGATTATTTTATTAATTACAAATAAAATAAAACTTGACGTAATGACCATGCACTCCAAACATACCATAGAATTGACTGGAAAAATACCAAGTCCCTACACCGCACCAAAACCTGGTTTGAGAGAAAATTTAAAGAGTCTTGTGAAATGCTCAAACACAACCCAAATCTCAACAAAAATGATGGCCTCACCATTTCAAGAATGTGGAGGACCCATCTACAACCTGTATAACATCCTAAACTAGCATTAGAAAAATTCCCACTACAAGAAGACAACCTGGTGACTTGGTGAAGTGTTTAGAACATTCAATAGCAACTGAAAGAAATCATTTTGTAACCATCCAGAATATTAATACATGAGGACTCTAACAGTTTATTGTAGTTGCATTTATCTATTTATAATATATATATATATATATATATATATTTTTTTTTTTTTTAAATTTTTTTTTTTTATTTCTTTATTTATTCATTTGTTTTTCTTTTCTATCACTAGAGGTCAGGCTAGAAAAAAGATTTATTAACTATGTAGATTTAGTTTACTGGTATAGAAAGCATGAGCATGTTTGTATTCTTCCGATGATGACCTCAATATAGAGGTCGAAACATCAAGCTTTATTTTATTTGTAATTAATAAAATAATTTGTTCAACACGTGTGTTTTTGAGTCCCTAAATCTACAAATATGAGTGCTGATCACCGTGTAACCCTAAAAGAAAGTATATTCCTTCACAATTTCCCAAGCACTAATGATATCCTGGCCATCCAATCCTACCCTCCATGCAACTGCCCCAAGTTATCATCTAAGACCATTATAATCACCTGCCTTATAATTCCACATATGTTCCCTTTTATTTGACACTTCTGCAAGTCTATTCATCTTTCAAGTCAAAACACATGGTCACTCTCTCCAACTTGGAGGGGGGGGAAGAGAAGGCATCATAGTTATTATCAGCTCTTCTGATGCTATGGACCAAATAGAAAACTCTTGAACATCTTGTTTCCTCTATTACATGTTGCCTAAAACATTTGTCCCTCAAGTTTTCCATTCTCTTATTACTGCATGCATTTTCCTCTTCCCAGCTTATACTGTTAAAATCTCCCATAACAATCATTCTTCTTGCACTTTCCAAGCTCAACTGCTCAACATCTCCTACTCCCCACTCTCTGTGCTCCTTGGTTTGTAGCAACACCCAACAAAATATCCTAACCCCTTCTCTCTCTCTCTCTCTCTCTTTTCCCCTTCTTACCTGCTGTCCTGGCATCACTCTATCCCTGATTCCAGCATTCCCTCACATTCTTCTCATTTCCTCTCTCTGACTGTTTCCATTCTCCCCTCTTCTATTATTCCCATACCTCTCTCTCTCTCTCTCTCTCTCATTCCCTCTCCTCTTGTCATTCCTATACCTCTCTCTCATTCCCTCTCTTCTACTGCTCCTATTCTCTATTCTTCTATCACTCCCATACCTCTCTCTCCCATTCCTTCTCTTCTATTGCTCCTATTCTCTACTCTTCTATCACTCCCATACATTTCTCCCATTCCTTTTCTTCTACTGCTCCTATGCGCTACTCTTCTATCATTCCCATATCTCTCTCTCTCTCATTCCCTCTCTTCTTCTGTTTCTATTCTATCCTCTTCTATCATTCCGATCTCTCTCTCGCTCCTATTCTGATTTGCCTAATCTCATCCTTCATACTTCTCATCTCATTCCCGAGACATTACACTTCCTCTTTCAACTCATCTATCTTTCGCTCTCTCTGCAAGTTAGTCAATCTTACTCGCCAATCATCCTCCCAATGAAGATCATCTCCAAAAAGCTCACAATCAAGCCTTCCACACTCCCACTCTTATTTTTTTCATTCATATTTCACTCGTCATTCTCACCTATTACACTACTCGTCTCTCGAGATTCTCCCATCTCTGACACAACGGGGTTGATTATCATAATATCCAACTGATTAAGTTCCTCCCATTGCCTACATTTTGTGCACACATGCACCCCCTCCTCTCTCTCTCTCTCACCTGCCACGTATCCAACTGTTGGGATGCATACGTCCTACAAGCACTGCATGCCACAAAATCCTTTATTATGTTACGCAAAATAGAGTCCTTAAATGAGGGAGGACTTTAAGAAAGTTCTTAAAACTTTAAGAAAATATAGTAAATGTGGTTATGGCAGTTTCAGATATTTTGGTCTTCGGTTGAAGAGATTCGATTGAATTGTTGAATGAGAAATGCTGACCAAAACAACACCTAAAATTTAGGAGGATGCTAAAATTACGATATCACAACAGATATACAGCAGTGATACGGAGGAAGTTATAACATTTCAGGAGGTTACAGTCTCTTGTATAAAGCTTTGATCAGGTTACATGTAAACAGATTTGGTCACCTAGTCATCAATAGAATTAACTGAGGTGGTTTTCAGCCAATGGAATGTTGGATATGAAGAAAAAATTGAGAAAATGCAATTTGGAGAGCTTGTGGATAGGCAGGGCAGGGGATATGGTTGATACATAAGTTACTAAGAGATTTTTACCCTGGAAGCTATATTAAAGAGGGTGTGAATAAAAAGTGAGGAGGAGGATTTTGGTGTTGAGCACTTTTCACATAAAAGACTGGTGAGTGAAATGCATTACTGATTATTGCAGTGAGTGCAGAGACAGTAAATTTAAGACATGGTTTGTGAGTTATGTGTGTGTCACAGTGAGACCTCCATGATAAATCTTTTGACTCACACAGGTCTGATGATAATAATAATTGTAATAATAATAATGCAACAAACTGAGCAGGTAAATGCAATTTTTTTTTATTAAATTTCAAAAAAGGATTGGGTCATAAAATAATGATAAATGAATAAATCAAGGTTACATTTCGTGTGGTTCATGCATTTTAAAGAATGCCTTGGTAAGTCCAGAGATTTTATGAAAGAGGATAATTTTCAACATTTGAAAATAAAGAACTGATGAATCTTGGAGATTCAATGGAAGCTGTGAATATGTTCGCAAACATTCCATCCAATCTTCTCTTATGTAGTAGGTAAAACAGTCACTTATAAGTCTGCTCTTGTTATCCAGGATTATGACCAAACCAACTACGGGTAAGAGCCAATATATTAAGCTGTTTAACTGCAGGTGCATTTTGGTAGAGTTTGTCTGAGGGTGTGAGTAGGGAAGTGAGAGGCAGGATTTTTTTGTGAAGAGTTGTGAATGATTGGAATGCCTTGCCTGAGAGTGTGGTGTCTGCAAGGAGTTTGAGTGTGTTTAAGACATGTATGATGAGATGTGTGTGTGTGATAAAGGGACCTCCCAGATGAGTCTTTGACTCCATGAGGTCTTGGGGTAATAATAATAATTTTTTATTTATTTATTTTATTTATTTATTTATTATTTTTTTTTTAAAGTTTGAGAAAGAGTGATTATACATACAAATTTCTGCATTTGCTTATAAGGATTACCTGTAGATGAGTGAGGCAAGTTAATCCCATCTACTTCGAAGCTTGGGTTAGCTTTTATGAAGAGAGTGGGATTTAGCCTTCACTATTTGTGCTGTTGCTACTGTTTATGTATGGGATGTAGGCATTAGATGCTAGTGATGTGTGATGTGTATATTAGTGTTAATGGTTTCTTAATTTTGTTGGTATATTTTCCAGAGTTTGTGTTTTAATGTTCTGTAGTTATCTACGTGTTTTAACTTTCTTGGTAGGTTGTTGAGTTGCGTTGGTATCTGATGTGATCTCACAAAAGAACCATATGAATTGTTGAAGGGTGTGGGGATGTAGAGAGTTGTTGTAGGTTGTGTAATACGATATGTGTCTCTGTTGTTTCGATAGGTGATGTTGAAGTAATTCCTTGTTAATGTCATGTAGTTTCATGACATTAATCCCATCTACTTCGAAGCTTGAGCAAGCTTTGAAGTAGGTTTTTAATGCTCATAATTCTGTGTATCCCCATGTGCTTGTCGGATATTGGTTGTTGCGTGTAAGGTGTCCAGATCACTGTTGACACGGTTGTGTAATACGATATGTGTCTCTGTTGTTTCGATAGGTGATGTTGAAGTAATTCCTTGTTAATGTCATGTAGTTTCATGACATTAATCCCACCTACTTCGAAGCTTGAGTAAGCTTTGAAGTAGGTTTTTAATGCTCATAATTCTGTGTATCCCCATGTGCTTGTCGGATATTGGTTGTTGCGTGTAAGGTGTCCAGATCACTGTTGACACGATTTTCCTGTGTAGTGTTTCTAATTTTGTTAGTTGGCTGTTTGATTTATTTGTATCGATTGTTATTCCGTATCTGAGTAGGGATTCACAGATACAAATAGGAGTTTTTTTATGTTGGGTGGAATAATGTCTTAAACTTGGAGAGTTTTGCTGTGATGATCCGGAGTTTGGTGTGTAGGTATTCTATATGTTTTGTCCATTTAAGGTGGGAATCTATATAGAGACCAAGGTATTTTGCGTGTGTTACAGGTTTGATTTTGGAACATAGCAGGTATTTTTGTTGTTACTGCAGCGGTATATGTGACAATGTATCAATAGTGATGCAGGGCGTATGATTCAAAACACAGATGGTGTATTATCAACATCTGTGTTTTGATGCCGTTGATTAGAATTGCGTTTTGGTGGAAGTATGTTGTGATTTCGTTTAGGTCTTGTTATGCTTTGCAGAGAGCTGTGTTAATGTCTGTGTGGATTGCTAGCAGTACAGTGTCATCTGCGTATTGAAATATTTAACTTCTTATGGATATGTTATAAACATCGTTAATGTATATGTTGAATAGAGTGGGTGATAATATGGCACCTTGAGGTACACCGTGTTTTACTCTTTTCTGTAGTCTGGTGTGTGTTATTTTTTCTATCTTTTGAGATGACTGGTAGTGTAGCTATTGGTCTGTAGTTCTGAGTATCGTTTTCTTTTGCCGTGTTTGTATATATTGGCATAATTACTGCAGTTTTTAGTTGTTGTGGGATAATGCCTGTGTTGAATATTATGTTCACGAGTTTCAAAAGTATTGGATTTATTTGTTCAAAGTGTATTATAAGGTCTGTGAGTCTTATTTTGTCTATTCCTGGACAAAATAAACTCCTTTGTTATGGGTGGAAAATACATCGTTTGTTGTTGACTTTGTGTCGGTAGTTTTTTGTTGATCTTTGGTAGTCTTTTTTGAGTTGTGTGATGTTGTTTGTGAAAGTATGGTTGAATGAGTCTGCTAATTCCTCTTGGTTTGTGTCCTGACTGAAGCTTTTTGCAATAAAATCTTGTGCTGAAGTTTTCTTTTTTCGGGTTACTAATTCGTTGAGTGTAGCCATGTTTGCTTAATGTTGTCGTTATATTCCATGAATTTTTGGAAGTAGTAGCGTCTTTTTGCCCTACGAATTTTTTTTTTTTTCCGTAGGACTGATCCCCAGCATCAGTCCTATAAAACCCTTTAAGCAACTTTAATAATAATAATAATAATAATAATAATAATATTATTATTATTATTATTATTATTATTATTTTTTTTTATTTTATTTTTTTTATTTTTTTATTATTATTATTATTATATGGGCACCTCCACAGGGTCCGAAGACATCACAGGACACTTGATTTATCATACCTCTCCTTGAACCCATTAACAGACAAAGCACTCACAACTGACTCTGGCAACCCATTCCACTCGTTCACAACTCTCCAAGCAAAAATTCTAGTCCTTGCACTCCTACTAACCACACCTTTATTCAGCTTCCAGGGATGATTCCTTGTTCTGGTCCCTCCAGCCAAGTAAAACATTTCCCCTACATCAGTCCTATAAAACTCTTTAAGCAACTTAAATGTTTCTATCATATACCCTCTTTTCTCCTATCAACCTACTTCTACAGTCCACACACCCTCAATCTATCTTCATAGGGAACATTCCACAGGCTACTCACCATCTTGGTCACTTGCTTCTGAATCCTCTCCACTGCTTCCTCATCCCAAAGAAACCCAGATGATAAGATCTGAGCATAGTAATCCAGATACGGGCATATCAAAACCTTATAAAGAGGAATAACAACTTCCTTATCTCTACTTCTTAGTGTGTTCTTCAATAGCCAAGTAATCTTGTGACCAACCTTAGCAATATATCCTCTAAACTTCAACTCTCTGTCTACCATCATCCATATATCCCAAGCTTCAAAGCTTGGGATTTATGGATGCTTGTAATCTATTATCCCAAAACGCATAACATTAAACTGACATCCATTAACTTTTGCCCATACTGACAGCTTATATAAACTGTGCTGCAAACTCTCCACATCATCTTCATTGACTATTACTTTACCTAATTTCACATCATCAGCAAACAACTGAATATTTCACTTCAGGTTATTTCATATATCATTTATGTACAAATTAAACAGCAATGGTCTCTGTTTTTGCCTCAAATCTGCCTCTCCATACCATTTTTTGATATTTGTTCAGCAACCACCTTCTTATCCACTTAACCAGTGTCATATCCATCTCAATTTGTTCTAATTTGCATGATAGAGTTCCATGCAGTATTCTGTCAAATGCCTTCACAAAATCCAGCAAAATCATTGTGTAGCCATTTTCTTTATCCAACTCAGCTGTTACTCTATTATAAAAAGTTGGTAAGTAACTAAGGCATGAATGACTGTTCACAAAGTCATGTTGATCCTCATACAGTATAATATGACCTGTTTCAATTCCCATGGAACTCTATCAGAGCTGAGACTTAAATTAAAGAGCCTAGTCAGAGGCATTGCCAGTTCCCTTACACATTATTGCAAAACCCTAACTCATATCCAACATCATTATTTACATATAATATTCTATAATATCCTAAGAACCACCAATTCATCCACCTCCGTTTCCACATTACTGTCTCTCACATATGTTAAAGCAGTAACCTCACTAGGATCATATACCCTTCTAAAGTGGTCACTCAGTAACTCAACTTTTATCTGCTTATGTCTCTTTGTGACAATCATCACTCATTAAGGTTAATCTTCCATAGTCATTCTTCCTCTTACTTGCTACGTAATGAAAGAACTCTTTGGGATTTTCTTTGGACTGATCTGAAAAGAATCTGATTTTGTCTTCCCTGCCATCTTTGTCACCTTTCTTGATTGAGCCTTGTACTGATCATGAACAATTTCTTCTTCTGCAGCTCATGCTTAATGACATTACTCATCCATATAACTCCTATCTGATTACCCCCCCCTTTACCTTACATATGCAATTTAATATTGCTTACTCTAGATAATGTTTAACTATATCCCACTACTAACATCCTCATCCTGCAGTGTTTTATGCCACATCACAGATTTAAGCTTCTTCCTAAGCTTGTCATAATCACCTGTCTTGTAGTTCCACTACCCCTTCTTGACAGAATATTCCTCAATTTTACAATCTCCCAAATCAAGACAGCATGGTCACTTTCACAAATCAGAAGCAATGTTGTCAAACTGGTTATGGATAGCTCTTCTGATCCTATGACCAGGTCCAATACTCTCCCATCACATGTTGCGTTAAGTAATTATCTCTTGGTAGGTATATAAATTCCATTCACTTCCTGCCATGTGATCTTTCTTCCTTCCAGCCTATATCTCCATAATGAAAGTTCTCCATAATAATCGCTCGACCTGTACTCTTACATATTTTGCAATGCATGACTTCCAGATCATCTGTGGAACTTCCTGATATAGAAACAACCAACTGTATAATTTGAATACTTTTTACTGGCCTTAATCTCACACCAGACTGATTAAAATGATCAGCCACCTTCTTGCCTATATTCTATTTTTTCCAGCTGCAATTCATCTGTAATCATTACCAGTATTCCTCTCCCATTCTATCTTCTATGAAAATATTAAACCCTTCACATTCTATCCCTGCAACTACATCATTTGCTGTTAGCCAAGTCTCACTAATACCTATAACCTTTGGCGACATTGCACTAATTAATGCCTAAAACTCCTCCCTCTTTTCCTGATACTTCTGGCATTAGTATATAGAAAGTTGATTGAGAGACTAAATGCTACACTTGGTCATTCTCACCCTCACTTGCCTCATGAGTGATTTCACACTAATTGCTTACATTTTCCTGAATTTGCCCTTCAACATCCTTGATGAACAAAGCTCTCTCCCAGACACCTAACACCAAAACTATTCAGATGCCATACATCAGTTTCATACAAATCTTTCTTTCCATCAAATACTAACCACAGATCCACAAGTCCTACATCATTTCTTCTACACAATCTAAGTATTGACTCATTTGTTACTAACACCCTCCTTCTCAGTTCACCTCTATCATAGCGTTGTCAGAGACTTACAATCTTCAACACCTCACTCTTATGTTTTGCCTCTTCTAAAAACTCCTGTGCATCCTCCCTCATACAATGCTTCTCACTTCTCAAATCATTTGTACCAACAAAAACAATCATTTCCTTCAACTTACTGTTTTAAATCCATATAAAACCAGAGTTTTCAAGAGGGAAAACCATACTACCTCCATATGAGACATAGAGTCTGCACAAATTATTATTATTATTATTATTATTATTATTATTATTATTATTATTATTATTATTATTACGGGTATCTCCATGGAGTCAGTAGACTCATTGCGGGAGACCCAAACTAGCAAAACAATATCTGTCATATCACTTCTTGAATTCATTTAATTCATTTACAGACGAAGAGCTCACAACTAAGTTAGGCAATGGCAATGAATTCCACTCATTCATCACCCTCCAGGCAAAAAAACCTTGTTCTGACACCTTTGTTAACCACACTCTTCTTTAATTTCCAGGGATGACCTCTTGTTCTTCCATCACTATCACACAGCTGAAACATTTCCCCTGCATCAATCCTATAAAAACCTTGCAGTAATTTAAATGTTTCTATCATATCCACTCTTCTTTGCCTATCAACCAATCTTTGCAATCCACAAGCTCTCAATCTATCAATGTAGGGAGCATTTTTTACATCACTCACCAACTTGGTCACTCTTCTCTCAACCCTCTCCACAGCCTCCTCATCTCCAAGGAATCCAGGTGACCAGACTTGAGCACAGTAATCCAAATGTGGAAGTATCAACGCTTTATAAAAGGGAATAATAACCTCTTTATCTCTGGATGTCAGCGTGTTCCTCAACAACCAAGTAATCCTATGTGCAATCTTGAACACCTTAGCAATGTGTCCTCTGAACTTCATCTCCCTATCTACCAACACCCCTAAGTCCCTAGCCTCATCAATCTCTTGGAGTACTGTTCCATCAATGTAGTACACAGCTGGTAATCTTTCAATCCCAAAATGCATGACTTTACACTTTTCCACATTGAACTGACATCCATTACCTTTTGTCCATTTTACCAGCTTATTTAAATCATCCTGCAAACTTTCAATATCAGCTTGATTTTTTATTGCACTACCCAACTTTGCATCATCAGCAAACAACTGAATATCTCCCTTTAAGCCGTTTCCTATATCATTTATATACAAATTAAACAACAATGGCCCAAGCACAGAGCCCTGAGGCACACCACTGATCACCTGCCTCATTCTGGACTCGGCTCCTCCATACACCACCTTATGGTATCTCTCCCTGAGCCATTCTCCTATCCATATCACCAATTTAATATCCATTCCCATCTGCTCCAATTTGCGTAACAGTGTTATATGGGGGTATCCTGTCAAAAGTCTTAGGAAATCCAGAAGTACCACTGTGTAGCCAGTTCCTTTGTCCAACTCAGATGTCATTCTATTATGAAAAGTTAATAGATTGCTAAGGCAGGATCTACCTTTAACAAAACCATGTTGGCCTCTATAGAGTATCATATCCTGATTCACCCATTCTTGAATTTTGTCCAAGAATGGGTGGATCTTTAACCAACTTTTCCAATACTTTTATCACTACTCCTGAGATGGTGATTGGTCTTGATTATTAGTAGTAGTACTAGTATCATTATCCTAAGACCCCATGCAGTCAAAGACTTATCCAGCAGGTCCCTTTGTCATACACATAGCTCATCATACCATGCCTTAAACAGATTTAAATTCTCTGCAGCCAACACATTCCCAGGCAAGGCATTCCAATCATTCACAACTCTTAAAGCAAAAAACTGTGCATCGCACTCCCTTGTTCACATCCTCCCTTATACAGCTTCCAGGGATGACCTTTTGTTTTTCCATGGTCTCCCACCATTTTATGAAAAACCTCGTCAACATTGATCCTATAACAACCTCTTTCCAAATGTCTCTATCATATCATCCCTCTTCCTCCTATCCACTAAACTGTAAATTCCAGCTTCTCAACCTTTCCTCATATTCAATGCTCCAGAAGTCAGAAACAACCTTAGCCAGTTGCCTCTAGACCCTTTCCAACATCCCTTAGTCATTTTGAAAAACCAGGTAACCAAATCTGTGCACAGTAGTCCATGTATGGCCTAATCAAGGATTTATAAAATGGAAGAAGAATCTCCTCACTTCTACAAGTCAGTATCCTCCGTATTATTTCCAGAAATGCTCATGTCATTCTCACAATTTTTGCAATGTGTCCTCTAAATTTTAGTTCCTTTCTCTTATTTCCTCCACCTCCAATAATATATCCCCACCAAGCATAAATTCTTTCTTTCCCAAATTTTAAAATCTTACATTTTGCAACATTGAACTTTTATCCCCATTCCTGTGCCCATTCACTGAATCTATTCGTCTTCTTGTAAGGTCACATCATCATCTTCTCTATTTTTCATAGTTTTTCCCAACTTTGCATCATCTGCAACAAATGAATATCCTCATCCAAATCTTCCCCAAAATTATTAACATACAGTTTGATTTTTTAACAATACTTGAGACATAATGATTAGAAATAAATACATGTTAGCACAAGAATAATGTTTAATTTGGCAAATATTATGGTCTGAATATTACAGACCATATTCAGTGGCTACATAGGAATAGTTTTAAAAAAAAAACAAAGTGGAATACGAACAATTGATCATTCATACATAGAACGCGCCACGTGATGTCATATCGCTAAGTATTAGAAGAGTAAACATTTAAAAAAAAAAAAACATAATTAAAGATATTAATTCAGAAATTCATATAATGATCTTAAATTAAGTTTAAGATCATTATATAGGCCTGTTTATTCTTCTAATACTTAGCGATATGACATCACGCAGCGCGTTCTATGTATGAATGATCAATTGTTCATATTCCACTTTGTTTTTTGTTTTTTTAAACTATTCCTATGTGGCCACTGAAGATGGTCTGTAATATTCAGACCAAAATATTTGGCAAATTAAACATTATTCTTGAGCTAACATGTATATATTTCTAATTAACATACAGGTTAAGCAGCAATGGCCATAAAGAAGCCCCCTGAGATATACCACAAGTGACTTTCCTCTTCTGGGATATTACTTCCCCATACACAACTTGCTGATACTATCAGATAGCCAATCTCTGATCCAATGCTCTAATCTAACATCCAACTCCATCCACTTTAGTTTGACTATCGACCTTTCATGCAATAATCTATCAAAACAATTTGCAAAATCTAAGTATATTACTGTATCCATCTCCTTTGTCCAATGAAGTCATCATCTTATTGTAATAAGTAAAAATATTACTAAAGCATGATCTCCTTTTAGTAAATCTATGCCTCCACAAAAGATAATACCACAGTTGTCAACCCTGTTCTAGATCCAGGTTCTCACTGGCCTCTCCAACACTACAATTGACACAAAGACAGGCCTATAATTCGATGTGAGGTCTGTCACCTCCCATATGAAGTGTCACAATCTTACCTTCTTTCCTTCCACTCCTTTGGAACTTGACCAAGTGTGAAACTTATATTAAATATGTCAAAACAGATACCAACTCTCTGGCACATTCCTTCAAAATATGTTGATATATTATCAAGTCGTGTAACCTTATTAACATCAAGTTTGCTCAATCACCCATATACCTCTTGCTCACTTTTAGCCAGTCTCTCCTCCTCATCTTCGACTTCTCTCATTCTCTCCATGATGTCACATGCTCAAGAATGAAGGAGGTTTATGAACTGTTCATTAAATATCTCAACTACATGCTCTGCAGCAGTTGTTCTTATACCATTTTCTACAATCGATGCCATCCTTCCATAATTATCATTCTTTTTTTTTTTTTCCCCTGAATTCTCTAGGATTCTTTTTAGCTTCATTAACTAATTGCTGCTCATACTTCACAGTTGCTACCATTACCAACCAAGTCACCCATCTTGCTTGTTCTTTGTAATCCTAATGGAATTGAATATTACCATGCCTCTTATGTTGCCTCCATAATGCCTTTTGACTCTGTATTGAATGTTTAATCTCTTCATTCATCCATTTCACACCTTTGGAATACATTTAGACATTGTTTCTACTAGACAATTCTTGAATATCACCCAAGCAGCATTGATCTCCTTTCCAGCTAACTCCTCATTTTATGCTACACCTGCAAGCTGTCTCCTGAGCTTCTCATAATCACTAGCCTTGTAGTAATACATATACCATTTCCTCACAGAGGTCTTCACACTGCATGCAACCACCTAGGTAATTACTTCCAGGACCCTCAATTCTCGTGTACACTCTATTATATACTGCCTGAAGTAGTTGTCCCTCAAAGAATTGAGAAACTCATTTTCTTTACTTCCAGTTGCTATCTCATCCCAGTCTATATTACCATAATTAAAATCGTCCATAATGATCACCCTTTTCTTATTTGCTTGGTTAATTTGATTATACATTTCATGGTTACTACCATCCACATTACCAGATCTATAACAACAGCTGACTAAGTATTTCATTCTAATCACCTGTATCTCACACCATACGGCCTCAAAACCACCTGCACCATTTTCTTCTTGCATCTCTATTTTATATAGACATAACCGATATTACCAATACTTTATTACAAATAGCTCCCCTTCCTTTTTACCTTTTCTATCTTCATTAAACACATCATGCCCTTAAATTAAAGATGCCAAGAAATTATATTCTTGATTGTATCCTTTATCAAAGTGAGAGCAAATAAAAATTTGCACATGAATGAACATCATGACTGGCTACTTGTATATATTGGCTAACAACTTCACATTAATTGCAACACATATATACTTAAGGACATGTATAATGCTGTGCAGTGGGAAGGGCCATTCCTCAGACCTGTTTCTATCTTTATCATCAACCTTTAACCTCTCATCAGTGGAAGCAAGGCCCAGAAGTGATACCAAGATTGTAGTGATGCAGATGCCATATTTCCAAATGCAAGTAGTCAGAAGGTGCCACACCTTATTATAATATACTCTGGATTAGAGAAAGATGCTTGAAAGTTTTTTTCACTTGGTTATAATATAAATTAAAGATGCCAAGAAATTATATTTTTGTTTGAATCCTTTATCCAAGTAGAAGCAAATAATAATTTGTGCATGAAGTAACAACCAAGTGAAAAACTTTTGAACATTGGATGAGGATGACATCCTGATCCAACTATGTCTCATTTATTCCAATAATTCTATGGTGAACAGACTCAATTAATGCAACCATGCAACCACAAATTTCTGAATGAAAATTCTAACCATAGAGTTGATACTCTCATTCATAAGGACAGTCCAGTATTAAAAACTTCTCCTACAACTTTAGTCCCCCACCTGTCAGATATAAAACCTCATTTCAAGTGTGAACTAATTTAATAAGAGAAAATATTCAAAGTACACCTCAAAGTCATTTAAAAGAAAAACTACATTTTTTTTTTTTTTTTTTTAGATTAAAGCCATTAAGAGTTATTCTAACATGATTCTGTATAAGATCATAAAAGTGGAAGAACATAGGAATTTCTATTGCACAATATTGTCTATTTACATGTGAGTGCCAGCTGATTAATTTTCGCACTGTTAAGCACAACAATCCTTCTTTTTTCCCCCTTTCTTTGGGGGGGGGGGTGTCACTTCTATGCTGGAAAGTGAATTATAATGCAGTCGCCCTGCTCAGCCAGGAGTTGATTCCGTGGATTCCAGTCTTGGTGGAAAAGATCTAAGGTGTTATATTGCCTGTGGTGGTGATACTCGTGTAGGATCCGACTTCTCATGGAAGGCTGCAGTGAGTTGGTCAGTTGCCTCTCTCTGTGAAGTTGCTGTGCTGTCTGGTCTTGTATGTCTGAGGTAGAAGTTGTATATTACCGCTTTCACAGTGATGAAAAGGTAGTTGCAGAACGAATGGTTATTTGACTCGGCATGGATGAGATTGAAATATTCCTCTTCTGTATGAAGACTACCACAGGTGAGAGCTGCCATTTCCCGAGACAAACTGATTAATTGGGTGTTGACTGGGCATTCCAAGTAGATATGCCGGACTGTTCCTAATTGGTAGCAGAACAGGCAGTTATCTGAGACATTTGAGTTAAATTTTCGTAATATAGTAGGAGCGGGTAATATATTGTGCCACATTCTCCACTGAATATCTGCATAAGGTTTGATGGCTCTTGTGCGATATGGTAGATCCCATTGAAATAGTGTTTGATCCGATGATGCAGGATTTTCCAATAAAGTGCTTTGGTTCGTCTGTTGTGTTAGAGTGCTGTAGATCTTGTTGGTATTGCTGGGTGTAAGTTTCTCCGATGAGTTATTGGTTTTTATCAGAAAGAGCGGTGCCAGATCTTCTGAGTTGGGAGGGCTAAGCCCCTCTTCTGTTATGCTATCAGACATAGCAGCTTGAAAAGCGGCCTTTACGTTGTCTATCTGCTCAGACTGATTCCCATATTCCAGGTTTTCGAGAGAATTTGGAAAGCGCCAGGTGAGAGGCTTGGAGAAAGAATGTCACCCAAGATCCTCACGCTTCGCCAGCTCCATGGAGGAAAGAAAAACTCTTTCTGAGTGATCGGGCTTCTTACCATCGTGTTGTGAAAGATGGGTTCCATGAGGATTTCAGGTAGGGATGCTGTCTTCACTGTGTGCTGGAGGTTTAGCTTCTTCCATCGTCGAAGGGCATCTTTGTAGAAGTTTGTTAAATTTACTGGCACTTGAGCTGTTGTCATTCTTAAGGTTGTGGAGTGAGAGAGACCTCTAGTGGCAGAAGTGAAAATATATTCAGTGGTGAATTTGTGTGATATTTCCTTTGGTTGTATGGTATTCAGGAGAAATCGAGCGCGGAACGTTGTTGTCCTATTGTCAACGGAGGTCAAATTTTGTCCTCCATCTTTGAGAGAAGTACATAGCTTGGAGTATGAAAGCCAGTTTGTTTTGTTCCATATGAATCGATATATGGTTGACTTTATTTGTTTGATGAATTGCTCTGGTGGCGTAAGAATCTTTAGTGTATGCCAAAGGACACTGGTGGCTATGGTTAACGATTATTGCTAGATATTTTTTTTATTAAACTTGATAAAATATACATTGGAAGATAGATAACAAAAGAACTATTTACATATTATAAGAATTTATATTACAGAGAAAAAAAGATTTTCATTTTAGATATACAACAGAAATGAGGGAAAAACAGGATACATTAGTGGTAGACAGGATGTATCTTTTCAGTAAGAGTCAATATTACAGTTCAGTATCACTTTTAGTTATTTTTCAGCTGAAGTGTGTTGTCGTCAGTAATCCAGAACAGGGTACCAGTTGAATTCCACTCCTCTATGAATTTCGTGACAGTTTCTGTTTCTTTGTAATAATCAAATTCCAGTGAAAGCCTGCTTTGTAGTTTCTGACGTAGGCTACACATGAGGGTCTGTTCCGATTCAGGGATGGATGGGTGCTGGTTATTTCTTGTGTGCTTAACACGTTCGCCGCCAACTACGAGTATACTCGTAGTTCGTATATGAGCTTCACAAGCCAACTACGAGTATACTCGTATGTCGATTTACTGACCTCCTATGCCAAACACGAGTTACCCCTTAGTATAATTACCTTGATTTGGACCTTTGGATTCTGAATAAAGCGGAAAGCACGTCTGGGGCTTGATAGAAGGGAAATAATTTTCAACTAAAATATAATATATTGTGTATGTGCCTCAGAAGCCAACTACGAGTATACTCGTAGTTCATGTATGAGCTTCACAAGCCAACTACGAGTATACTCGTATGTCGATTACCAACCTCCTATGCCAAGAGCGAGCTAATCTCTAGTATAACACGTAATTTGTAAATCAATTTAAAACATAAAAATGAATAAAAATAATAAAATGAAATCAATAAAATAAAAACCAATTTATTCAAATTACGAATGATACACTTTAAAACAGTTTTCCACGCACAATGGTGGTTTTTCCTGGCAAACAGGACAATAATAACAAGTTTCGCATCATTGTTTGTTTCGTGTATATACTTTCGTGTACATGGCTTTGTTGGCGAATATTTTTTTCTGTAGGTGGTAAAATTTCCAAATAATGAAGATCCTGAATTCTGCTGATAATCTGTGATGCTGTAAGCTTATCCATTCCAACAAAAACTGTGATAAATCGATCTCTAAATTTTAACGCAATCATTCGTTGCGTTTCCAGTAATTATATTATAAAATTTATGCGCATTTTGAATGTATATATCAAGAATGCATATTGCCAATTTCTTTGGCCATCTAATTGTCTTTCGTAAGGGGGAAAATTGATCAGAAAGATCGATACCTGGCATACCCAAATTATAGTCCCTAACGATATTTGGTTTTAACTGAATTTTACCATTCCGATTTTTGCTTGAACTATTTAAAATTTGTGCTTATTTGAAATGGAAAGAACTTTCCTCTTATCCTTCCATTTGCGATGATGAATTCATTAAATTCATCATCGCAAATGGAAGCTCATATTAGCATAAACTTCTAATTCTTTATCAGTAAGTTTTCTTTTACTGATCATGGCGAAACTCAAGATTTTTAGAGACTAGACACAATAAACACATTCGTCAGAGAATGTAATATATGGGTGGGGGTGATACGCCGGCTACGAGATTACTCGTAGTGACCTTGAAGATGCGAAAGTGCTTGGCGTGCGGGAACAAACTATGCCCGAGGAGCGTGGCAGCGAATGTGTTAAGGTAGAAACTGTAAATGACGGCCTTGGGCAGAGATGAAAAGGAAATTGCATATTCTGTGTTTATTCTCTTCTGTATGGACTAAATTCCAATAGTCTTCTTGACTGTGTGCGTATTTACAGGTGCTAGAGGCTGTATTCAGGGTGTAGATGATCATCGCTTTATTTGCAGGACAAGGTTAGATATGGGTGTTCCAAGGTGCCTGAAACTTCGCAGAATAGACACTGATCCAATTCTTTTAGCTGAAATTTGTGGAGCTTAGTAGGATTGGCAAGATGTTATGCCATAACCTCCACTGTATGTTGGAATCTGGTTTGACACATCTCGATTTATATGGAAGATCCTACTGAAAACTGTGTAGGATGTGCAGCTTAGTAAATGAGAGGGTTATTAATGAATACACGAAGGGAGAAGTTGGAGGCACTGATATGAGGAAGTGGTATATTTTCTTGTAGTTGGAGGGAAGAATTGGAAATGAGGCTTCAGATGATGTAAGATGATAGGTAGGCTCCCTGCAGTTTCTAGAAGAAATACAGATTCCCTGAGACGTAGCGATATCTGGGAAGGCTTTTATAATAGCAACTTGTATCAGTTGATATTGCTTTTCAATTTTGGAGTTTTTCAATGGTAGGCATGTTAGTATTTTCCAGTTTAGCGCCTGGGTCAGGAGGTCCCCTATGATTCTCATTCCTGCTCAGTTCCATGTAGGGAAAAGGAAGGGCTGGCTAGTTGTGAGACTTGTTATGTTTCTGTTTGAAAACAGTGGTTCTGTTAGTACAGCTGACTCTGTTGATCCTGTCAGTGTGTGATGAAGGTTTGTCTTTTTACACAGCTGTAGAGTATCTTTGTAAAAATGAGGTAGTTTAAGAGGAGATGGTGCAGAACTGGTCATTCGGAGGATTGTGGACAGTGTAAGTCCTGTGGTGGATGATTTCTTGATGTAATCGAAGGTGGTTACATAAGCATGACTGGACTGAAGTGTCTTTAGGAGAAGGATTATCATGAAGGATGTGATCTTGTTTTCAAAGGAAATCAGGGCCTTAACCTCCCTTATTGAGTGGCTTGCAGAGCTCAGAGTATGTTATCCAGTTGGTATTGTTCCAGAGGAAATGTTTCATTTCCATTTTAATGTGATGGAGAAAGTCTTCGGGGGGGGATTAGTACTTTGAGGGTATGCCATAACACACTCGCAGTCATCTGGTTAATTATTAGTACTCTTCCTCTAAGTGAAGAGTACTAATAATTAAGTTCTATTAATAACTAATAGAACGAATGCTGTTCCATTTATCTAGCACTTGTTTAAATTGGTTGTGTAGCTGTGTCCAATTCAGTGAGTTATATATTTTGGTGTTGCCAAAGTGCACACCTAAGTATGTTTGTCTTTAATTTGACCAGTTACATTCAATCGGAGAATCAGTTCTCGCCTTCCATCTGCTTGACCATAAACCAGTGGTTTTTGCAGAGTTTAATTTGGCCCCTAAGGCTTATGCATATAGTTTGTGTGCTTCCTCAGTTACTGTAATTTCTTCTTCATTTCAGACTATTATAGTGACATCATCAGCATATGCTAATAGGGTTTTTTTTGATGTGGCTCTATTATGTTGGTTTGTTTGGAGTACTCTTTTTCTATGGCCAGTGTGTATAATTGTCCAGAGAGAGAGAGAGGACATCCTTGCTTGATCCCTTAAGAGTATGGCAAAGTGCGGTGAGGCTGTTGTTAATTTTTAAACAGAAGAGTGCATCTCTGTATAGCAATTGCACTGTTTTAATGATGAGAGGGCCATAGCCAAATGCCTTTAAGACATCATAAAGGTACTCGTGCTCTACCCTGTCAAAAGCCTTCTCCTGATCAAGGCTGATGAGTGCCAGGTCTTCATTTTGGCCGTTTACAATGTGGATGAGATCTCTTATTAAATGGAGGTTATCATGTATTGATCTTCCTGGAACAGAATAAGTTTGATGTCGGTCAATAACCTCAGGCAGTGTTGGCTTTAGTCGGTTTGCAATAACTTTGGAAATGATTTTGCAATCTGTATTGATTAGTGAGATTGGATGTCAGTTTTGGATATCTGTGTGGTCTCCTTTCTTTGGTATCAATCATGCTACTGAGGTCGTGATGGATTTTGGGAGCCCATTGAGGTAGGCTTCTTGCAATGTTTTAAGGAGAAGTGGTCCGAGTTGATTCCAGAAGACATGGAAAAACTCTGTTGTGAGACCATCAAGGTCGGGAGATTTATTCTTTGGCAAGGATGTGCATGCAGTTTTCAGTTCCTCTAGCGCGATTGGGTTTTCTAAGTGATTCTGATCTGTTGCAGAGATTATTTTTTTTGTTTCTTTCCGTATTTCATGAATGGCGTGAAGGGATGTTCCTGTAGAGTTGTATGCATTCTTGTAGTATCATAGGATTTCAGAAGTGATTTTACTTGGATCTTCTGTGATGCTGCCATCTTGAAATCTAATAGCAGAGATGCAGTTTGCTGCCTGGTATTTTTTTTCCAAAGAGAAAAAATATTTTGTGGGTGCATCTGAGAAATGTATTTGTGTATGTCGCGATCTAAGTAGGGTACCCTTTTTGCGGATACTTGTAAGTGTCTTTGCATGGCTTGGAGGACTGAATTATATTCAGGACTTTTTTCTGATAGATACTGCAGCTATTTTTCAAGTTGCTGGATGTTAATGTTGCTCTGTTGATTCTTCTGGTGACTGTAAATCTGCGTGAAGATTTTATTCGTGATTTTAGGTGGGGCCACCATGTTTTCATTGGTTCTGCACTCTCCTTCAAGTGAGGAAGGTTAGTTATTAAAGCCTGAGTGTTTGTTATGTATTCTGGATTTTTTAGGAGGGTATTGTTGAAGATCCAATAGGCACTTCCTGATTTGGATGCTTCCAAAGATAATGAAAGTTGCAGCTTAATGAAGCAATGATCCGAGATGTAGGAAGGAATGTGCGAGATGTTTCTAACTAGAGGAACAGTGTGTTTGGAAATTAGTATCTGTCTAGTTGTGTGTGATAGAGTGGCCTATTAGTAGTGCGTCGTTGTTTGGAAAGTGTATTAATGTCTGTCTTTGGAAGCTTCTACCATGTGCAAATTCAGGCTTCTTTGTGGCTGCTGACAATGTGCGTATTTTTCCTGTGACAGAACCATATCTTGATAATGTGGATCTGATGAGTTGATGAGGAATTTCAGGGGGAACATTTGATACAGTTACTTTTGCCGGGGGGGGGGGCAGTGCTATTGGGGCTGCTTCGAAGTGATAATCACCGATATCGACGCCTTTTTGCAGTACCATTTGTGGCCATGAGATGTGGCTGAAATACACCTGCACAGTACCAGCTAAGCGGAAAGCGTCATAAAACAATTTTGGTGATGGCCGTCAGATAATCTTCTAATGAAATATTTTCTTTGGTGGTAAAAATAACAATTCCATTTTCTCATTGACGTTCGTAACACTGGGTAGTTATTTTTGTGTTAACATGTTCGCTGCCAACTACGAGTATACTTGTGTTTCATATATGAGCTTCACAAGCCAACTATGAGTATATTTGTATGTCAATTTACCGACCTCCTATGCCAAACACGAGTTAACCCTTAGTATAATTACGTTAATTTGGACCCTTGGATTCTGACTAAAGCGGAGAGCACGTCTGGGGGCTTGATAGAAGGGAAATAATTTCAACTAAAATATAGTATATTATATATGTGCATCAGACGCCAACTATGAATATACTCGTATGTCGATTACCAACCTCCTATGCCAAGCACGAGTTAATCCATAGTATAACACCTTAATTTGTAAATCAATTTAAAACTAATAAAATCAATAAAAATAAAAACCAATCAATAAAATAAAAAAAGAATTTATTCAAATTAAGAATGGTACAGTTTAAAACAATTTTCCACGCACAATGGTGGTTTTTCCTGGCAAACAGGACAATAATAGCGTGTTTCGCATCATTGTTTGTTTCGTGTGCATACTCGGCATGGCATTGTCGGCGAATATTTTTTTCTGTAGGTGGTAAAATTTCCAAATAATGAAGATCCCGAATCCTGCTGATATTCTGTGATACTGTAAGCTCATCCATTCCAACAAAAACTTTGATAAATTGATCTCTAAATTTTAATGCAGTCATTGCATTTCCAGTAATTATATTATAAAATTTATGCACATTTTGAATGTATATATCAAAAATGTGTATTGCCAATTTCTTTGGCCATCTAATTGTCTTTTGTAAGGGGGAACAGTAAGAAAGCATGTGATCAGAAAGATCGATGCCTGACATAACCAAATTATAGTCCCTAACGATATTTGGTTTTAATTAAATATTACCATTCCGATTTTTGCTTCAACCATTTCAAATTTGTGCATATTTGAAATGGAAAGAACTCCCCTCTTATCCTCCCATTTGCGATGATGAATTCATTAAATTCATTATCGCTTATATTAGTGTAAGCTTCTAATTCTTTATCAGTAAGTTTTCTTTTACTGGTCATGGCGAAACTGAAGGTTTTTAGAGACTAGACACAATAAACACATTCTTCGGTGCATGTAATATATGGGTGGGGTGATACGAGATTACTCGTAGTTGGCATATGAAACAAAATTCTGTCTGATAAGCCAGCTACGAGATTACTCGTAGTGACCTTGAAGACGCGAAAGCGCTTGGCATGCAGGAACAAACTATGCCCGAGTACCGTGGCAGCGAACGTGTTAATAGGTTTACTGCTGGCTGATGTGGCATTCATGTGTGAGATCAGTGTTTTGGGAGATGATAGGATATTTCCGTTTGATGCAACATTAGCATAAAATTTGAAATTTACTGACCTGTTTTCCATGTCCATCGCTCCGGTGAACTTTGCTCGTCCTTCCGGGTCCAAAGTCATGGGGGGGGGGGGTCTTTGCTTTGCTGAGTCTGTGGTATTGCAGGAATGTGCGGTTGCCATGGCAGGTAATCCTTCGCCAGCTATAGCTGCAGGTGAGGAATGCAGGTGGCGAAAAAGTAATTATGGCGTCGAAATTTAAGATATATAGGAACTCATATACCAGGAGAAGAAAACTGTCATAAATCACTTATCACTAAACTTACACGTACATGACTGTATGAGTGGATAGCTCTCAGATTGGAGAATATATCTATATAAAAAACTAAGTCCTTCCTTGAGGATAAACGTATAAAAGGTGGAAGAAGGCAGGAGTGGTATGTAGGAGTGGTATATATATATATATATATATATATAGATAGATAGATAGATAGATATAAGAAGGAAAATATTTTATTATTATCACCATCATTATTAGATCTGCTTGGAGTCCAAAACTCATTGTTGAAAGTCCCACTCACACACGCACATTTTATCAAACCATACTATACCTTCGCATTCACTGCCTCCACACTCATCACACTCTCACGTAGTGCATTTGAATCCAATGCTTTCCAATTATACTTTAAATGTAGACATGTCACTGTGAATCAGAACTAATCAGTACAGTCAGAAAAACTATACACACCTCTTTTACTTTTCTTCTTTTTTTTTTTTGATAATTTTATGTATGAAAACAATTTCAAAATAAACTAACTATTTATATAGTATACTAAAATATTTTTGCTGTCATGTTATTTTTTAAAATCATTTTATGATTGGAAATGCAGTTTAACAATATATACTCAAATTTGAATATTTTAACAATACCTTATATTTATCCAAGATGGCTTGAGCTTTATCTTTGTTTGTAAAATGGTTTAAGAAATCTTTCATTGCTGAGCATATATCAGTAAACCATGAGATCAATTCATCCTTATCTGCCTCTATTTGTTGCCAAAGAACAATCTGGGATTCCAGATTCTGAAGCCTTTTTATCACAGCATCCCATGCCTCTTGCCATTGTTTTTTGACATCTGTCACCTCTTCCTGAATAGCAGCAGTGTCAAAACCCTCCATTGGAATAAGCCTATCAACTAGTTCCTTAGTCTTTTGGATATAAGAATCCATGATATAGAAGTGTGATTTCAAGATTTCATTTCCACTCTGTATGCAAAGAAAGGAAGATTAATTTAAATTAAAAACAAACTTCATTAATTAATTTGGGAAGTATGTATATCAACAAGAAAATGAAAAATTGTAATTATTATTTTTATATGAATATCTCCATAAAGTCAGAAAATTCATTACAGGAGACCCATTATTCACACAATACCTATCATCCCTCTCTTAAATTTATTCATTGATGAAGAACTCACAACAGCCTCTGGCAACCCTCCTAAAGGTAAAACCCCTTTAACAACCTATATGCTGTTTTCATGTCTCCTCTTTTTCACCTCACAGCCAGTGTTTAAAGCCCACAGAACTTCAATGTATTCTTATAGGAGAATTCCATAGACTTGTCACAATCTTTTGTTCTTGTCTCTTGATCCTCTCTACCACTTCTTCATTCCAACAAAATCCAGTGTAATCTTATTACAAAGAGGAATAATAACCTGCATATCCCTGCTTGTCAGTGGTATGTTTTTCAACAGCCAAGTAATCTAATGTTCTGTTTTGACCACATTTGCAATAAGCCCTCTAAAATTAAACTCCCTGTCCACATTCACCCCCCCTCGAATATTTGCTACATCAATTTCTGGCAGTTCAATTTCATCAAAATAATACACAGCTTGTGATCCCTTCTTCAAAAAAGGAATTACCATACACCTCGCCATATTAAACTTGTAGCCATTTAGTTTTATCCATGCTGCCAGTCTACATAAGTCATCCTGCAGGATTTTCACATCACCTTCTTTAACTACTGGTCTTCTCCCTCATCTGCAAACAACTGAACATTTCCCCTCAAATCATTTCCTATATTACTGATGTATAAATTAAAAAGATGAAGAGAAAGTACTGAGCCCTGAAGCAAACCACTAGTCACTTGTCTAATGCCTCCATAAACCAAGACCTACCCTTCACAAAACCACGTTGCCCTTTATAAAGTCATACTTCATATCCACCCAGTCTTGAATGGCACTATTACAACACTGGTGTCCAAAAGCTAAGGACGAACTACATTTTTACTTGTATATGAAAAAACTTTCATGACTACAGTCAAATGCGGGCATACAACACCACTGAAAATGTGCTTCTATATTGAGCTGTGGATAAAGGAATGCAGCCTTTGCTTTTTATCCTGTTGAGTGCCTTCATGTGACTACTTTATGCAGGATTCGAAATTTTATCCGTTTTTCTATTCAAAATTGTCAGTTATATGAATTGCTATAAGCTGATTCGACTGAATTTACTGTTGTAATCTTCAGAAATAGTGTAAGAAGAAAAATGACTAAGTTAGGATGACTTCGAATAATGCTGATGGCAAGAAGATGACAGAAACAAAAGAAACTGTTAAGGTGCAGGGTGATCATTTTATAAAGCTGTATTATCCAGGTGGAGATTTTGCAGTTGCCAACGTGACAGAGATACATATCAAAATTGCCGGCCCGGTTGGCCGAGTGGTTAGCGTATCTGCTTTCCAGCCAAGAGGCTGCAGGTTCGAATCCTGCCGTGGACATGGACCACCACCACTAGTATTTCCATACTAGTGGTGGTCAGCAGTAAATGGCGTTGGTGTAGTTTCAGTCAGTTGGTGGATTGAGTGGTGGAGACAAAGCTGTAGAGCAGGTGTCCTCCCTTGATGAGTCTTTGGACTTCCTGGAGGTGTCAAATAGTAATAACAGTAATAATAATAGTAATAAAAATTAACGTAGATTGCAGAAATTGTTCAGGTATATTGAAAAACACCAATGTAAATACAGGGTGTCCCAGAATTAGCTATCAATTTCAATGATATGGGAAGAATTTTTTAAAAACTCGTGTTTATTGATGTTTGTCATGTTTAATATGTGTTATAAATGTAAAAATTTCTAAATTATTTCATAATTTTATTTTCATCTCCTTTCAGAACCCTAACCCTAATGATGAATACACAAGAACACATCTTTGTTGTACGTATCAAAGGAATGCAATGTAATGAAATCAGAGAACAATTTACAAGGAAATTTCACAGAACCGGTTCTACAGACAAAGCGATTCATGGACTTGGAACAAATTTAAAAGAACTGGATCCGCACATGATGAGGTGGGAAGGGAATGTTCAAGGACAGCACGTAACAGTATCGAAGGAGCATGGCAATCGTTTGAGGATGAACCAACAACGTCAGTTAGGGAGGCCAGTTGAAGACTCAACATATCCAAGACAATAGTTCACAGAATCTTGTGTTTGACACTGATGAAAAAGGATTATCGCATTCAGATACTGCATGCCCTAAATGAAGAGGATTATCAAAATCAAGCAGCAAGGTGTGCAGAATTAGTGGATCAGATTGAAAATGGAAGTTTATTGGATAACATGTTATTCAGTGATGAGGTAAATTTCCACACTTGTGGAAATAAATTAAAGTCAATAATAAATAAATTAAAGTCAATCGACACAATTGTCATATCTGGTCCAATGAAAAACCATCTGAAGTCACAGAATGGCAAAAGACTAAATACAAAATTTATGGCCCATTCTTCTTTCAGGAAGCATCTGTAACAGGTACTATCTACTTTGAAATGCTTCAGCAGTTTCTCGAACCACAGTTTCTTGACGATTGCATTCTTGATAATGTTGTGTTTCAATAAGATGGAGCACCATGTCATCATCATCATCATCATCATCAAATTCCTGCTATGTACCCTCAAGGGGTGTACAGAATATGACAGTAATACATGAAAAAATTACATCATTACTAACTTCCTATCTACAATTTTCCTCCAAATCAGTCTGTTACTTGTCAAGACTCCAATATTATCAGATCTTATATTTCTATCGTCTAAGGCACTTTGTACCGTATCAATCCACCTATATCTTGGTCTTCCTCTGGGTCGTTTTGCTGCCAACCTGGCAGAGAACACTTGTTTTACTAATCTTTCCTCTCCCATTCTATTTAAGTGACCATACCACCTGAGATTAGCTCTGCTAATGCATTCCTGCATGTTGACAATGTCAAGTTCTTTCCTAATATCCTCATTTTTAATATGATATTGCCATTGATGCCATCTGTTCACGCCTCTAATCTTTCTCAGCACTCTCATATCTGCGGTCTCTAGTCTTTGGTCAAGTGTTTTACTTCTGACCCAGCTCTCAGATCCATAAGTTAAAACTGGTTTGAACACTGTTTTGTATACAGCTAATTTAGTGTTCCGACTAATTTCTCTCTTATTCCATATGAATTTATTCAATTGTCTTCCCACCATACCAGCTTTGCTGATTCTGCTGTCTATTTCTATATTTAATTTACCATCTTCAGTAAAAATTGTGCCTAAGTAGCTGAAATGTTTTACTTGTTCCACAGGTTCTCCATTCACAACACAGTTGACATTTTCAATGAATCTGCCTATTTTCATTGTCTTTGTCTTTTTATTGCTGACCTTCATACCATATCTATTACAACAGCTATTCAATTTAGTCAGAGAATCTTGCAGACTTGTAGCGGATTTATTTAGAAGTATAACATCATCCGCATAAAGCAAAGAGCTGACATTAACATCTCCAATTTTGATATCAGGTTTAATACCACTTTCCTTCATAATGTGATCCATATAGATAATGAATAACAGAGGGGATAATGTACATCCTTGTCTCACACCAGATTTAACATTAAACCATCTTACTGTACTTCCTTCAATTCTAACTGCTGACTTACAAGTCAAATAAAGACTAAGTATTGGTTGATATAATGCCCCATTGACACCATATAACTGCAGCGTATTGAATAGCTTCTCTCTTGGCACCTTGTCATATGCCTTTTCCAAATCGACAAAACTTAAATACAGATCTTTGTTATATTCCCATGCTTTCTCGACTATTTGTCGTAAAGTGAAGATCTGATCCTGACAGCCTCTATTTGGCCTGAATCCAGCTTGTTCTTCACCAAGCTTTTCTTCCACAATTCTTCTCAACCGTTTCTCAAGTATACTGGCATAGATCTTGCCAGGAACACTCAATAGGGAAATACCTCTGTAATTCTCATATTCAGTTTTATTTCCCTTTTTATATATGGGTACTATGAGAGCTCTACTCCAATCATCAGGAATTCGTCCCTCTGTCCAGGCTTTCTGAACTATGCAGTGCAGCCACTGTAAGACTTTTATACCACCATACTTCAGCATTTCTGGTCGAATATCATTAACTCCTGCTGCCTTTCCACATTTCAAGCCTTTGATGGCTTTTTCTACTTCAAGTATGGATATGTATTCCTGACTGCAGGCCTGGTCAGTGTTTTTTATCACTGTGCTGTCATCACTGCTTGTTTCATTTAGCAGTTTTTCAAAGTAATTACTCCATACTTCAAGGATATCTTTTTCTCCTGTTTTCATGTCACCTTTATCATCTCTAACTCCTTTTACAGCACTCTTTCCTCCATTCCTAAGCTTCTTCAACAACCTCCAGAATATTTTTCCACCTTCTTGATATTTATTTTCTATATTCTTGCCAAAGTCCTCCCATGACTTTTTTTAGCTAGTTTTACACAGTGTTTAGCATTCTTACATTTGTCTCTATGTTCTCTAAGAGCACAAGCTGATTTATTTGACAGGAACTTTCGATATGCTTTCTTCTTTTCCTCCACTGCCTTTTTAACTTCCTGTGTCCACCAGGGAGTTCTGATTTTTTTATCCTTGTAGACAACCTCACCACATGCCTCTCTGGCAGAATCAATCAATGTTTTCTTCAGGGTTTGCCACTGAATCTCCAAAGTTTGATTCCTGTTCTCAAACTCTTTCATTTTCTTTTCAATAATCTTTCTGTATTTTAGTCTACAGTTCACATCTGAGAGCTGCTCAACTTTTATTCGCTTTAAAACTTTCTTACATGTTATTCTTTTCAATATGAAATTCAATTTTATCCTGCTCAAGACTAAATAGTGATCACTTCCAATTTCAAATCCTCTGTACACTCTGGTGTCCTGCACCAGGGAGAAGACATCACTATCAACAATAACATAGTCAATGAGACTTTTCTTATTCCTAGCCTCTTCTCTCCATGTGAATTTGTGCACATTTTTATGTTGGAACATGGTGTTAGTAATAACCAGTCCATGTCCTGAGCAGAAATCCAACAGATATTTGCCATTATTATTAGCTTTGCTCTTTTCTCCAAATTTTCCCAAAATATTTTTGTATGTTTCGCGATCATTTCCTACTCTGCTATTTAGATCCACAACAAGGACCAACTTTTCCTTTTTCATTGTGTCAGTTGCTTTTTCTAAAGCGTCAAAAAATTCCTCCATTTCTACCTTAGTAGAACCTTCTGTGGGACCATAGGCACAAATAAGTCTCATTGTCCAGTTCCCCATTCTCATATTTGCCCATATTACTCTACTTGAGACTGACTGCCATTCAAGAAGATTAGCCTCGTATTTTGTGTTGAATGCTATGGCTACTCCTTCTTTTCCTTGATTGTCATTGCCTGAATATGACATTTTGTATTTATTGCTTAGAAAGATCTCACCAGTTTTGGTCTTTTTTGTGTCAGTCACCCCTATTATGTTGATCTGGTACTTATCTAATTCCTCAGCTAGCTCCATTTCTTTGCCATTCAGGCTTCTTACATTGATAGTACCGATCTTTAACTCTGGTGATGTTGAGTTGGGGTTTGTTTTCAGATTTCTTCCAGTAGCTAAATTTTCGCTGTTCGCCCTGGTTCCCTGGCGAAAACAACGGGGGCCTTGTTTAACCGGGCGATGCCCCAGCCGGCATGAAATTTTGTCATGTTGTACCATCATTTTTTATTTTGGTTTAACCAATAAGAATACAATTTGGTCGGCTAAATCCCAAATTGCCAGCCCATCCTCGTTTGTTCAGTATCAAAGTAGATACCCAACAGGGTGCACCACGAGAAGGTGAGGATTGGCCATTAGGTCAGAAGCCCTGGTCGGTTCTCCGCATTCCTTTAAAAGCTATGTGGAGGTCTCCTTTCAGTTATACAGCTTTGACCCTTAAGTACCCCAGCACCATGTCATTATGCACTAATTGTCTGAGAATACCTCAACAGATGCTTTCCAAATTGATCGATTGGATGTGGAGGACCTCGACCTTGGCCTCCGCATTCTCTGGATTTGACACCCTGGATTTCTTTGCATGGGGGGCTTCATAAAAACAAAGGTTAGCGCCAAAAGATCAATAGTTTAGCTGAACTTAAAAAATGCATTCAGTTGGCACTACAGCACATAACTCCTGAAATGCTTCAAAATGTGTCCTGCAACATTAAGGATAGATTTGAAATATGCAGGGATACAAACGGAGTATATGGTGAAAGTTCTCAATAAAGATTTGACTTATGATATTAAATCTCACTGTACAGCAGTTAGATTTGGTGGCATGTCAGCACATGTACTACATGAATGTGCAAGAGAATTGGCATTGCTTCTGATGAAGTTGTTCAATCTAATCAGCTCTGGCAGAGTTCCAGGAGAGTAGAAAAAGGATAGGATAGTTCCATTGCATAAAGGTGAGTTAGCCAATCTCATACGGAGGTAGCAGGGTTTTTTCTCCCAGAAACTCGGGTTTTTCATCCCGCATACAGACAAATCGGCCCTTCAGAACAAACGCAATTTACAGACAAAAAATATTAGTTGTGGTCGGCAGTAGATGGCATTGATGGAGATGATTGGTAGACGTTCGGTGTAGTGGTGGGAACAGTTGTATAGTAGGTGTCCTCCAGCAATGAGTTTTCGGACTCCTTGGAGGTGTCATGAATAATAATAATAATAATATCATCTTTATCAACTATTGCTATCCACAGTTTTGCATCATAAGCAAACAACAGAATATCCCCACTTGAAAAAAACTTTTCCTATATCGTTGATATGCAAAATTAAAGAGTAGTAGGCCTATTACAGAACTCTGAGGTATTCCACTAGTCACCCTCATTCTCCTAGATTCCAATCCAACATACACTACTCTCTGGTGTCTTTCTGTCAGCCACCCCTATCCATGCTACCAGCTTCATATACATTCCCATTTGCTGCAAATTTTGTAATTGTTTTCCATGCAGTATTCTGTCAGATGTCTTTGCAAAGTCTAGTACTGTCACGGTGTAGACATTTCACTTATCCATTTCTGCTGTGACTTTATTATAAAATGTGACTAAATTAATGAGACAGGACCTGCCCTTTACAAAGCCTTGCTGCCCATTATAGAGTCTCACATCCACTACACTGCTGGATTTTACTTTGAACCATATTTTAAAATACTTCAATAACCATTTCTGATATATTAAATGGTCCACAGTTTGCTAGCTCCATTTTGGAGCCACCTTTATGCAATGGAACTATCTTACTCTCTTTCTACTCTCCTGGAACTCTGCCAGAGCTGATTAGATTGAACAACTTCATCAGAGGCAATGCCAATTCTCTTGCACATTCATGCCGTACATGTGCTGACATGCCACCAAATCTTACTGCTCTACAGTGAGATTAAATCATAAGTCAAATCTTTATTGAGAATTTATCTTTATTAAATAATCTTTATTAAATAAATAAGGGGGATTTAAATAAATTTGCATTGTGGATAAATAATAATGATTGCTAATTTAATGTTGCAAAATGTAAGGATTATGCACTTCGGATTGTAAAGATTATATTCAATATATCATATAGATGGTACTGGATTGCAGGAAACTGTTGAAGTTAGGGATTTGTGGATAATGGTTCAGGGAGTTGAAGTTTAGAGGACATATTGCAAAAGTTGGTAAAATAGCTCAAAGGATTACTTGAATGGTGAAAATCATGGTAAAGTAAAGGTAGGGAAGTTACTATCCCTCTTTTTAAGACTATGATTTGGACTGCATCTTGACTACTGCTTGCAGATTTGGTCACCTGGGTTTCTTGGGCATTAGCAGGTGATAGAGAGGGTTTCAGAGATGAGTGATTAAGCTGTTAAGCTTAATCACTCAAAGGTCTGTGGAATGTTCCCTATAAAGAGATGTTGAAGGTGTGTAGGTTACAAAGTTTGGTTGATGGGCAGAATAAAGGGGACATGATGGAAATTTGAAGATATTAAATTTGTTTTACAAAATTGATGCAAAGGAAATGTTTCAATATATGACAAATAGTCAGAGAACTAGTGGTCATTCCTGGAAGCTGTGTAAGAGTGTTGTTATTAGGGGTCTGCAAACTAGATTTTTTGTGTGGAGAGTGGTGAAGGTGTGGAATGGATTGCCAGAATTAGTTGCGAGTTCTCTGACAGTGAATGAGTTTAAACTGAGGCACGATATGATTTGTCTATATAAACATTAGTGTAGGTATCTCATGATGAGTATCCTGGCTCCATGAGGATACTATATAATAATAATATTGCAGAAGTGGCCAATGTCATAGGATTACTTGCTTATTATTATTATTATTATTATTATCTGAGACCTTCATGAAGTCAAGATCTCATCGAGGGAGGCTATACATCACCTAAACCAGCTGTCGCACCTTTCCTCAAATTCCTTTGCACTAGATGCACTCACTATTTCAACAGGCAAACTGTTCCACTCAAACTTCTTCTCTGTGAGTGAAGAATGTAGTTCTTACACCTTTCTTAATCACAAAGAAAGTTAACTTCCATGTATATTCCTTGTTATAGGATATCCTATAACACCCATTCTGTTAAACAGAATCTGTAGTCCACATGCTTGCAGTCTGTCCTCCTAAACTAAATTCCATAATTCCATATTCGATTCTCGTTGCAATGGAAGGAATCTTTATCTGGACGATTTCAATCGAAGGTGAGTTAGCCGATCTCATACGGAGGTAGCAGGGTTTTTCTCCCAGAACCTCGGGTTTTTCATCCCGCATACAGGCAAATCGGCCCTTCAGAACACATGCAATTTACAGACAAAAAATACTAGTTGTGGTGGGGATGGGTGGTAGATGGCATTGATGGAGATGATTCGTAGTAGAGGTTCGGTGTAGTGGTTGAGACAGTTGTAGGTGTCCTCCCACAATGAGTCTTCAGACTCCTTGGAGGTATCAGGAATAATAATAATAATAATAATAATAATAATAATAATCTTTATAACTCTCCTTTGAATTGTTTCCATAGCATCGTTATCTCCTTGAAATCCAAGAGACCAAATCTGTGTACAGTAGTCCAGGTGTGATCTTATGAAGGCTTCGAAAATAGGCAAAATGACTTCCTTATTCTTACATATCAATGTTTGCTTCAACATTGCAATTATTCGCCGAGCTATATTTGCCATTTTTGTTATGTCACTTTTGAACTTCAAATGCTATCCACCATTATTCCAATATCTTTAGCCTCATCAGTTTCTTGTAATGTAACCCAGCTAATATTATATGGCATGGAAATCTCATGATAAAGTACATAACTTTACACTTACTAACATTATTATTATTATTATTATTATTATTATTATTATTATTATATAAGAAATAAAAAATAAATAAAAATAAAATAAAAAAATAAAAAAATATACAAAAAATTCTGTATAATCTTCATTGTTAATATTAGAAGAACATGTGTTGTAAATACATAATATAAAAGCAAAAAAGTATTACTAAAAAAATTTTAATTGAAATACAATGTAGGAATTGCAGCACTTAGTGCTAAACTCTGTAAAATTATAAGGTGCAATGTCACACAAGATATTTTAGCAATCAATAAATATATTATTATTATTATTATTTAAAATATATATATATATTATTATTATTATTATTATTATTATTATTATGTGACACCTCCAGGGAGTCCAAAGACTCATTGAGGGAGGGCACCTACTCTACAACTCCCTGTCTCCACCACTCACAATCCACCAACTACAATGAATCGCACTACCATCATCATCTACAGCAACGGCATCTACCGTCAACCACCACTAGTATTTTTGTAGACAATCACAAACATGCATGCCCACAGTGGGATTCGAACCCACAGCCTTTTGGCTGGAGAGTTGATATGCTAACCACTCGGCCAACCAGGTTGGCCTTGAACTAACACTGAACTGATAGTCATTATCATTTGCTAAATTTCCAGTCTGTTCAAATCATTCTTTAAGTGTTGGATATTAGTAGCATTCCTGATTGCTCTGCTTATCTTCCATCATCAGGAAACAATTGAACATTATCTGTTAAATCCATCCTAATATCATTGATACATAGACTGAACAACAATGATCCAAGAACTGAACCCTGAGGTACACTGCTGGTCACCTTAAATATGACAAGATTCATACCCACTTTATACCACTTTTTGATATGTGTCTGACAGCTATCCACTTATCCAAGTCAAAAGTTTATATTATATTTATATCCTCATATTCTCCACTTTATGAAATCTTATTCTTTATGAAAAGGATACATTTTATGAATGTATCCTTTCATGTGTATCCTGTCAAATGCCTTAGGAAATTCCATCAGTACCATAGTCTTTGAAGAACATATTATTGAAGAATACATTAACAAGCACAGATAAGGAAGTTGTCCTTTCTCTTTAAAATGATTGATATAGTCACAGCTGAATTAACTCTATAAGTTGATTCCTCTAGGTTTCATGAGGTTGAAGGAATGGTGGAGAGGATTCAGAAGTGACTGATCAAGATGATGAGTGGTCTGTGTAATGCTCTCTACAATTTTGAGGGTTTGACAAGGGTCTGTGTAATGCTCTCTGCAATTTTGAGGGCTCACAAAACCCTCAATCTCTACAGATTGAGGGTTTTGTGAGCTTAGGAAATTGGTAGATAGATTCCTGTAAAAGATAAATATATATGATACAAATATTTAAGTTACTAAAAGGATTTCATTGGATTGATGGAGAGGAAATAAACAGCACTTGGTCAGGGAAAATAATTGGATCATCCTTGGAATATTACAAACAAAGTCAGAATAACAAATTATTAACTTCTATCAATAAAAACACATTTTATTCATATCTTCATTCCTCTCGATGGTAGGAGAGTACATAAATTATTAAATAAATTGTATAGGATGGATACAAGAGAAATATTTCACTACAGGAAAAGAAAAATTAAACAAGGAGTCAGCCTTGGATATTATTATTACACTGGTGTCCAAAACCTAAAGATGAACACTATTTCTGAAGATTACATCTGCATCTAAAAATTCAGATGAATCAGCATGTGGCAGTTTGGTAGTGTAAAGGGTTCAGCTAAAAGATGTAATGTCTCAAAGACATTATTATTATTACGGGCAACTCCAGGGAGTCCTTAGACTCATCGAGGGAGGCCCCAAATCATGTTCATCACAACTATTCCACATTCATACAGTATCTATCATACCTCGCCTTAAACTCATTCACTGTCACAGCATCCACCACAGACTCTGGCAGCCCATTCCACTCATTCACCACCCTAAAAGTAAAGAACCCAGCTCTAACACCCTTACTAAACACTTTTGCCCAGTTTCCATGAATGTCCCCTAGTTCTCCCACAACCAGCCCTGTTCTCAAAAATATCTTCTGAATTAATTTTATAGAAACCCTTCAGTAATTTGAATGTTTCAATCATATCTCCCCTCCTCTGCCTATCAACTAATTTTTGCAACCCACAAATCCTCAACCTGTTCTCATAAGGTTCATTCCACAGACCTGCTATCATCTTGGTCACTCGCATCTGGATCCTCTCAGGTGACCAAATGTGGGCACTGTAGTCGAGATGGGGTCTTATCAAGGCTCGATACAGAGGAACAATACCGTGCTTGTCAACGTATTCTTCAGCAACCAAGTGATTTGATGAGCTGAATTGGCCACTTTTGCAATGTGCCCCCTAAACTTCAACTCCTTATCCACCAACACTCCTAAATCTCATTCCTCGTCAATTTCTTGGAGTACAGTTCCCCCAATGTAGTAAACTGCTGCTAATCTTTTCACCCCAAAATGTATAACCTCACATTTTGCCACATTAAATTGACATCCATTCTCCTTAGCCCAGACCTCCAATCTATCCAAATCATCCTGCAAAATTTTGACATCATGTGCATTCACTATTGCTCTAATCAACTTTGCATCATCAGCAAACAAATGAACAGTTCCTCTCAGATCTTTTCCTACATCGTTAATGAACAAATTAAATAGTAGTGGTCCAAGAAAAGAACCCTGCAGCACACCACTAGTCATCACAGGTCATCTTGTGGACTCTACTCCTGAATAAACCACTCTCTGATATCTCTCCATCAACCACCCTCCTATCCATCTCATCAACCCTATATTCATCTCCATAAGCTGCAATTTACTGATTAGAATTATCCAGATGATTTCAGGTGGGAAATAATTATGGGATAGCTTGAAAAAGATCACAAAATTACTGATATTGCCAGAGAGTTTGAAATTTCACATAGCATTGTATCCAGGCTCTGGGCAGTGTTTCAAAACAATGGAATGTATTCCACATGTTTGCTAAGAGGCTGCCCTTGCTCTTCCAAGGCATGAAGACAGATTTTTGGCTATAACAGAAAAAAGTAATCAGCATACCACAGTGGGGCAGCTTGCAAGTTGGCTTCATTGAAGCACAGGTTTGCAGATATCTCGACAAACTGCGGCAAGACATCTGCAAAAAGTAGGCCTATATGCCAAAAGGCCAGCAGTCTGCATCCTTTTATCTACAACTCATTGTAGAGCACATTTTCAGTGGTGTTATATATCCATAAAATTAGGCAAGACACCAATGAACTAATGTACTCTTTACAGATGAGGGTCATTTTAGTCTTTCCTCTGATTCTAGATGACACTTGATCTGGTATGAAAATGGTCCTGCTTACCGTCGCGAGAATGTTCTTGAAAGGGATAGATATGGCAGTACTGGGGTCATATTGTTGGGAGGCATTATACTTAATGGACGCACAGAGCTAAAAAGTGGTGGAAAAAGGGACTATGATGAGCGGTATTGCAACGAAGTGCTTCAATATCACGTTTTATCGTGCTATGGTACTGTAGGTGAAGAATTCATTTTTGGTGAACAATATTGCAATGAAGCTCTTCAGTTATGTTTGATTGTTCCATAGTGCTGCAAGTGAAGAATTCATTTTTATGGATGACAATGCCACATCACATTGTGCAGAAGCAGTGGAGATAGTTCTAGAGACTGAGATATTAACTAAATTGAGTGTCCAGCATTGCTCCTAAGATCTCAACCCCATAAAACACATTTGGGACTCAACAGGGATATGCATTGCTTCTCAAAATTCCCCCTCCAGGAAACAAACTAGGCCTTATCCTTAATTTGAAGGAGAAATGGATTGGGCTAGTTTGCGTGAGGAATTCCTGAATCACTTTGTGCTAAGCATTGTACGATGTTGTGAGAGCTGCATCACAGTTTGGGGTGGACATATTCCATACTGAAATGTCTCTCCTCATAGCTTTCTTAAGCACTGTACAATAATTCCTTAACTGCATCCTTAGAAAATTTGTGACTTTTGCCAAAACCATATTGTAATTTAATTTGTACAAAATTTATAACACCTATTTCATGTAATATAATTTATTGGTATGCAGGTAATAAATTTATATCCACATTTGGCTGTAGTCATCAATTTTTTTTATATACATGGGTAAAAGTGTAGTTCATCCTTATCTTTTGGACAAAACTGTACTTGCTATGTAAATGAAAAACTGTTTTGGATTTACTTCAGCCTGGTTAGCTAATTTTCTCACATAATCTGATTTGACCTTTCTAACCATATTAGTCACCCTTCTTGCTTGCACTCTGCACTCCTCAGAAGTATGCCGATCCCATTTTCTTTATTGCTATATTCTCTCTGTGGAGAGAATATAGCAATATTCTCTCACTGTGGAGAGAATATTGCTATATTCTCTCCACAGTGTTTTATTTTTTTCACAGCTCTTCTTTCATGTGTCTACTCATCCAGTCTGATACTGCATTTATCAAGCAATCTCTAACAAATTATTACCATCAAATACCATTAAACAAAAGATGAATGTTTCAACATTTGATACCCTTTTAATCCATGTTTTTGCCAGAGCCATTTAAAAATTTAACAAATAAAAAAAATTAAAGGACAAAATAAACTAACATATTTAGACAAAAGACTTTAGGGTATTACTAATATTTTTTTATTATCTGCTGTATGCAATAACATATAGAAAAAAAATGATGGGAAAAATGATACAGCATTTATAAAACTACTGATATGAATAAACAAGAAAATTAAATCTTGTACAAGACTTATGAGAGCACTAATATAACTAT